>NW_022194793.1:3188499-3788499 GCF_900067095.1 Fusarium proliferatum ET1 | reverse complement strand
CACGCCTTCACCATTTGGAGTAGCGAGATGCGCAGCGTCGCCGAGGAGAACGACGCCGGGAACACGTTTCCATCTAGGTCGGCCATCATACACATCTTCATCACTCAAAGAGAAGAGGGTCTTGTCGAGACGATAAAGTGGCCAGGGTCGCCACGGCCCCTCAGAAGCCTCGATCAAACGTCTCAAGTCCTGTGTCCAAGTCTCGTAAAAGCCTCCAGGTCCAAGCATTGTTCTTCGCGCTTTCGCCATATCGTTTGGGTCAGCATCACCACCGGGGCGCGTCAAGGACTCGGGCGCCACTACGCCCATATACATCCGGTATGATGCGTCGGATAGTTGTTGCACTGCGAGGGTGGATTTGGCACTCATCGCCATGGCTGTTCCTTTGCCTGCTATTTGTTGCGCGAGTTTGTACTCTGAGTTGCCTGGTGATATTCGGCCTTCAATAAATGATTTACCAGAGTAGGTGGGCCTGGCATCAGTGACCTGTGAGTAATGTCAGCTCACGAGTGTGATTAATGCAAAGCATGGACTGATACTCACGAGAGAGCGTACTTTGCTCCAAGCACCGTCTGCTCCGACAACGAGTCGAAAGCCACTCTCTGTCGATCCATCGCGAAACTTGAGAGTTAAATCACGCGTTTGTCCATTTTCTTTCTTATCGACAACATCCAATATCTTTCCCCAGCGAATACGATCTGTCGGCAAAGAACCGAGTAACAACTGTCGCAGCTGTTGACGATCAATCTCTGGTCTATCGCCACCATCATCGTCTCCGAATGAAGCCCGGAACTTCCCTTGAAAGTCCATCAAGGTCATGGTTGTCGCATCGTATCGAGCCAACGACTTGAACTTCTCGTGGAGGCCTGCGCGACGAAGCGCTTCCTGGCCTGATTCATTGTGTATGTCTAGCGTGCCGCCTTGGCTTCTGAGGGCTGATGTTGGAGATGCGTCGCGTTCAAAAACGACATAATTGATACTTGCGGTTTGGAGCAGACGTGCTAACATGAGGCCGCATGGACCACCGCCGATAATCGCGATTGGTGGAATAGCTGAGACTCCCATGTCTGAGTAGTTCAAGATGCTGCAGGACCGAAAAGTGGTGGAGATTGATTGGTGAAGCTGTTTACATAGATGGGCTTCGGATATTATTTATAGTTAATTCAATTGTAGAGTAGACACTGCAAGAAACCTTGCTGCCTTCTGATCTACCATGCACGGTCTCATCCCATCAAGGTGATTGGTTGGACATTCACTCAAAGAATTATTCGGGCGGAAGTAAAGCCCGAGGAAATCTGACGCGTGATGTCACGGTCAAGTTTTTGGTGTTGGCCCGGGATTTTCTATGTTCCGACTGGAAGATGGAAATGTCAACCAATAATCACAGTTTAATCTTAGTGTTATCAGAATTAAAAAGAGGAATAAATCCCTCGCTAATTTTACTAGTCTTGAAGCTTTATTCTCTTTGCACTTGTCAAGTCTTTCAGGATGTAGGTTGTTCCAACTTCCAGGTGACTGGCTTACCATTTACCCTACAGAAACCAACGCACGCGAAACAAAGCCACGAACGCGTGGGCGACTAAGCACAGCCACAGAGATAAGATAGGTAGGTACCTAGCCACTTTTTGACACGAGTCAAGCCATGTTCTATTATTAGAAACCAACGAGCCTCAATCGGCCAATTTATTACAATATCTATTGCACAGAGCATGGGACAAGTGTAGCACAGCTTAAAACACTTTTATAGAAGAGAACAGCAGTTACTCTTGCGAAAGAGAAGTAACAAGCTAAGTAGCTGTAGAACCGAGTAAAACATTGCCCTTCCTTAGTTCTTGATCTCAATCACTTCGCTCCTCGTCTCATGCTTAGGCGAGCGATCCACAAGGGGCTTCAGGCCTGGCAGCGCGACAACTGTAATAGCAAGTGCCATCTCCAGCATACTCATAGGGTCTAGCGAGAAGATGTCAGCAGACGAGCTGGTGTTATTTGAGAGGGACGACTTACAAACAAGATTCTCTTGGCCAGTGCCAACCTTGAGAGTGACAAATCGCACAATGGTAGTGCAGATGGTCAGAGCTCCAAGGACGAAAGTGGCAGTGACACCCTTGGAAGGCTGAAGGACACCCTGGACCAGCAGGATGAGAGGAAGGGCGTAGACTGCAAAGTCAATTAGCATCTGATGAAGTGTGACGCACAGAAGGGACCGCCAACATACCAGCAAGATAACAAGCCAAGTTGAGAGTAAAGTTGAGAATGAAGGGCTCAGGCGCATAGAAGACACTGCAAGCGCCCTCCTCCTGAGACCACTGAACGGAGACATCCTTTCCACAGAAAAAAGTATCGTCCCAAAGAATTGCCATGTATGACGCGCAGACAAAGGCAGTGATGCCGTATAGAGCCTTTCGCATACCGGAGCTCATGCCTGTGGAAGGGAGGAAGTAGGCCCAGTAGAAAGCAAGCATGCTCATCTTGGGGAAACCCATGCCGACATCGTAAAAGTAGTTGGAGGCAAAGGAGATCTAGATGGCAAGTTAGTCGCGTGATGCTTTGTGGTGCTTGAGATGATCTTACCTTGGAGAGCTTGACGGATGTCTCGTACTCGTCCATAACACCCATCTGGAAAGTCAGAGTGTCGCAGATGATGAGGGCGAGAGCATCGACGGCGGATAAAAGCAGAAGATAGTCGGACCAAGTCAACTTTTCACGCGCACGGAAGAGACGAGCGTAGATTCGAAGACCGACAAAGACATAAGAGGCTGCCAGCAAGATCCATTCCGAGATCTTAGAACATGTGAGTACACAACGTGACATGGTTATCGACAGCTAAAGTGACTTACCATGCAGTCCTTTCCATCGATGAAGAACGCCATTGTGAAATCCGATTGTCTTCCACTTCAAAACAACGGGAAATAAAATGGTGCACTCGCGGCAGTAGAGGAAAAAAAGAAAAGGAATTAAAGTTTACAGGACTGCAGGTATACTTTAAAATTTCCCAGTTCGTGGTGCTTATTTAATGCGCCACATGGTTACAGCACCAGTAGCACCTCGGCTACGGAAGGAAAAAAAGAAAAACAGCATCGAACGAGGTGCTGCATAGAATGCAACACTAAAAGGTCCCTGGGGGTGAGTTTTACCCGCTGCAGGTCTACGGCACAAGTCGGGCCAAAGCAGCTTTACGGGATTTTAATAGAGAGAATGGCCGGGGTTGATATTTTGACATGGGGGCTAAAACTGGAGGGGTTGTAAACGAGAGGTGGTTATTGGCCGGGTTGGAGTTCCGTTGATATGCAAACGAGCATAAACCTGGGACCAACGGATGTAACATGGGAAAAGATTTGGACAGGGGAGAGTGTTGAGATAATGGGTGTGTTGGTTGATCTTTGGGTTTTGGGATGGAGGGAGGGAGTCTTTTTGTTAATGCACCAATAAGGGATTCATCGTATTGTCACTTCGTTGAAGGCTCTCACACGTTTCAATGAAACTCTGCATTGAACTCAGAACCCAAGTAAAAAATTCATGCATGATGGTCTGATCTATGGTAAAGCTGTTGTATTCTATGTGTATATTTATTTATTTTACATAACTTGGGTCAGTCAGACCTGCTGCCATGTCACTCTTTATTCCCGGCCATTTCCCATTTTGCTGGTCCATCTGCATATCTAATGCAACGCTTACACCCATCCCACCATCCACACTGGCACTTATCTTACAGCACACACATACCCAACTCACCCCCGTCCCGAATTACCCTGCCAGTCACCGTCTTCTCTTCGCTGGTAGGTCACACTTATGCGGGCCGACTTGTAGATACCTTGAAGGTTGGTCAGCTCCACTTCACTGCCGGAGTCTTCTTCGGCGCCCGCCGCCACGCGTGCCGTCGAGGCGTACAGTTCTCTGCTGTGGTGGTCACGGCCGCTGGACAGCTTGTTGAAGTGACTCGATGTTGTCACTGTACCTGAGTGTTTGTTGTAGCCTGAGCCTGTCTGTGTGGTGTTTTGCTTGGAGGAGCGCAGGCCCAGGCCGTGGAGGAGGGATTTGAGAGCCGGGAGAGATACGACGACTATTGCGGCTGCGATCTCCGTCATGGAGAGGACGTCTGTGGGAGCCAGTAAGAATTAAAGTTATAGAAGCCTTGGATAGAGAGGATCACTCACAAACATTGGTCCAGGCGTGAATTGCCTCGACGGTCGCAAATCTACCGATGCTTGCTCCCAGAGTGATGAGTCCAGATGCAAAAATCGCAACCAGACCAGCCTTGTACCGTCTGCTGAGTTGCAGACCAAAAAGAAGCGGAAATGGTAGGGCAAAGACTGCCCATCGTCAGTGATTACTTGAGCAAATTCACTGAACTGAACATACCAAGCATGTCGGAGATGAGATTCATAACCCAATCAATGCGGAAGACAGTCTTTGAGTCAAAAGTACTGCACTCTCCATCAAGCTCCCAATTGACAGATACGTTGGCGCCGCACCAAAACGTATCCAAGAAACAAGTCGTGAGCATAAACGACCCCGTCAAAGCAGTAACTCCATAAAGAAACTTGCGTAGCAGCGGCAGTGTTTGTGGGATGAGCTTAAAGTAAAGTGCCAACAGCGCCAGCTTCGGAAAGTACACGCCCGTATCGTAGAAATAGTTTCCCGCAAACGACACCTTCATCAATGTGATCTGGTCCTCAATACTTCGCGGCGGCGCACTCGGATCATATTCGTCCATTCCTCCCAAATTATACGCAGCCGTGTCGGTTCCAAATAATGCAGCGGCATCGAGGAGAGAGGCGATGAGAAACCAATCGCTGACAGTGAGACTCTGGTGTTGTCGGATTGTTCGAAGGGCTAATCGAGCGAGGACGAGGAGCGTTGATATTCCGAAGAGCACGGCCTCGATGGGCTGCATCGTAGATCGCGGTTAGCAAGCGAGTCATGGCCCTGATCTTGCCAAGAAATGCAGATCTTTGCTCAGGTAGTGGATCAGGACAGATCGGAATGGTAACTTACCACCACGGCCTCTTTAGCGACACCAGCCATATCTCAAGATGCAAAACAGACACTTCAACTCATCAATGAAGAAATTCGAAAACTGAAGACCAACAATCAGGTCTAACGAGATGGGGTTGGCGTCGATTAAATAAAAAGCCGAAGCATTTCTTTTGTGACGTCCTGCATACAGCCTGTGTGCGGCGGTGCCGGCTCCGAAATCAGCACATGAGAATCATCACCATTACACTACAGCACAATCACAATGGACAGCATCATAATTTTTCACAAAATACCCAGTACCGGGGCAGGCACACACACGAGCTGACACACCACAAACGTCGGGACCTTTTGTGAGACGGCTATTATATGCAACTGGCTAAAAACTGTCAAATCCAGGGGTAAAGTGCTTAGGTTGGTTAATGTCAGATCGCGTCACGACGCCACCAGATACGGGGCGCCGTTGGTTTACAAAGAACTGATGAAGCATATTTTACTGGGAACATGCATGCAACGATCCGAATCACTCCATCATAAATCTCAATATGCAGAGGGAACAAAGCAAGGATTCGAAACGGTCGGCGGAAAACGGAGCTTATTGGACGGGAGAACAAGCAAGCAAATTCCCGCAGGACTCGTCCTTCGGCCCTTTGACACGTACTGTTGGCAACTGATTTTCATGCATCTGCGGCACAGTTCAAGGAGATTATACGCTCGAGATGACATTCACCAGTTGATGGTGTTGGATCTCGAATAGGGAGCTCGGAGGGACTTCCCCAAGTGATCGACACGCCAGAAGGAGCCGGTAGAAATTAACCCCTGTAGCCAAGACGTGATGGGAGCATGGGTATTGGCTAATGTGCTGCTAACCGAGGAGTCTCGGGCCGTAGGGGTTTTATTGGTTGCATGCCGCTTTTTCCGAGATCTGAAACGGGGACAAAAGGCGCTCGAGTGAGAGACAAGCTTTGATGCGAGAGATTTATTATGGGCGAAATGTGCTTTGATCAGCGGTGAATCGTCGCCTGGAAATATCTCCACGATTGAAGTGCAGATCACTGGACCGCGAACTTGGCTCTCGGGACTTTGGTAAAAAACACCACTCAGTAGCCGAAAGGTTTACATGCAAAACATCAAAAGAAGCAAACACAATGGGCTGATGTAACTGACAATCATGCCATGCCCCAAAAACCAACCAGTCTCAAAGCCGTTTAGTCAACATTATAAAACCTCCTGCTAAACACTGGTCGAAACGGAATGACTGAAACAATCCCAGGTCCGTTCCCACCTGGTTCTAGAGCTTCTTCACGACGTTGCAATTTTTAACCTTAGCTGAAAGCTTGTCTTTAGCCTTTCGCAACGGGCGGGCGCAAGACTTATTACCTTATTTGTCTAGACCAATCTACTAAATTGCCGAGATTATGAGGCCTTTGGCGAGCTTCGGAGACTTCTTCGTCTGGATTTATTCCCCGGCGGCGAAGTAGTAATTTATTTAAAGTCTTAAAGGGACCTTTTATACGTTGTATCTTGAATGGAGATTAGTCGAGTTTTTTTCGCAGTTGAGGCTTTTGATGAATCCGCTACGGCTGAAGGCGAGGTTACATCGTGCTTCGGGTTCGCATTCTAGAGACCCGAGACTTGCCGCAGAAGCAAAAAGTTTGGATAAAGTGGCACGTTAAAGCATAAAGCGGAACCGATTATCAACTGCAATTCAATCGCCTGCTGATATCCTGCAGAGTTTGACATACCTTGACATCCGAGTAACACCATAAAAGTGAACCTTATCGGCCTATGCTGTCACATCGGCTTACAAAAAGCTCAAGCTTTCATAATAAGGAGGGTAAACAGTTATGAGTGACTACGCTGAGCCGTGTACACTTTTCTGTTATGAATTCACACCCCCTTAGGAAGAAGCCCCACTCCCTTCGTCTATTCTTTCCTGATCTTGTGTGCTTGACTCTGCCTTGACAGGTCTGCGTGACAGTTAACTCCTTCTTCGAGTAATCGGCGGCCTAGCTTCAACGGCTAAGGCATGGTCTGTCAACTCGAGGCTGTTCATAAAACCAGCGTTTGGTGTGCTCTGTTTGCCCTTTTATATCGATCTCTTTGTCACCGTTGTAAACGTGTTATGGTATATTATACCATATATAATTTTCGTTCGCGGGGTCTTATTCATCCAGTGAGACGTGTCGTCGAGACTCAGCCGTGTACAGAGCTTACAAAAGAAAGAGGTTCTCGGGGCAGTATACGGCTGCGACGGTAGGTTATGCAGTATTTGAGCTGCGAAAAAGGGACCAATCCATTTGAAACCTGTACGCCAGCGTCACCAGAAAGTTGCGCAATTGACGGCTGCTGTTGTTACATAGGCAGACAAAGCTGCTGAGGTCGATCGAGGCAGTGATGAGCTGCGGATAAGGATAACGGTAAGGATAAAATGGCCCTGGATTGTCAAGCGGCAGGATGCTATAAGCGTCATCTAGGCAGCCAAATCTGTAAATATTAGTCATATAGGCAAATCGAAAGGAGGGAATAGAGTTGAAAATGTCAAAGGTCTACAATTCCATGCTGTCATGGTGAAAAGAAGTCATAGATACCATATAGGTAACAGTGACTAAAAGCGATATTAAGACCTCACAAAGCTTCGCATCATTAGGGACATTTATTATAAATGGTAATTCCCCAGATCTCTTCTCCCCTGGCAACCGTTAGGGTCCTGCTGGCCTTATAGCTATCTTGACTGTCATTTTTGTTTTAAAAGCTTTTTTGACCTGGCTGAGTGCTAACAGCAAGTGCCAAGAAAAATGTTTTTCTAGAAGAGAGTTGGATTAGCTTATCAGTTTTCAGCATTGACCCGAGACTGGGTAAACTACTAAGCCCAAGAGATCATTCTGCCAACCATATACTCTGTATCAGACACATTCGAATTCGTGTTTTCTGACTTGCTTGATATAAAACTAGAGTATGGCACGTTTGATTTATTTTCTTGGCAGTTTAATTAATTGGATTTCGTTTGTAGATAGCGCTGTTTGAGATATATAAAACTGGTTTTCTCTTGGTCATGTAACGTCAGAGTATAGATATTTATGGTATTTTTCTCTTGAGAATATTCTGATCTATTATTTTAATAAAGCTGCCAGTTTCGTGAAATCAGGCTCGCCCAGGCCCGTTGCAGCATCCCACCCTACAAGAGCCTCCCAACTTGTCTCAAAAAAGTCACCGTCAGCACAGCCTGTTGTTTCACTACCATCTTTGACATCGCGAAAGACCGAGCTCGCCTTTGCTGAATAAAGCCAGCGATTGAGGAATCCCAATGCAGGTTTCTTTGCCCGGATGCGCATGTCGTTGACAAGCGCAATCATAGCTGCAAACACAGGTGCAGATGCGCTCGTGCCGTCATGAGTCGACGGGTTGCCTCCGGTGAGTGTCAGGTAATTATCACCTAGAAGACTGATGTCTGGTTGCGCACGGCCGCTGGCGTTGTAAAAGCCCTTGTGCTTCCCATGTAAGGCTTTTATATAACCGGAGACAGCCTTGTCTTGCCAAGAAGCACGTTTGAAGACATTTGACATACCACCCAGCTATACGAAGCTGCACCGCCATACTCCGCCGTAGCACCAACAGAAGTCATCCAAGGACAGCTCGATGGGAATGAGGGTACAAAGAGTCTCTTTTTGCCGGACACTCCAAGACATGTATTTCCGTCTGTTCCTGCTGCTCCTCCGTCTCCAGAAGATCCGATGATGGAAATCCCACGGGTAGCAGCTTTTGCAAAAAGATCGCAAACGTGTTTCGCATACGCAACTGGTACATCCTTCTCATCGTCGTTGTAAGATATAGAAATGACCTTAGGTGGGTTTTCCAAACCGAGCACATAGTCAAAAAACTCGGCATAAGGCTCATTGCTGTCTGGTGAGACAGGTGCATTCGGAGCTTGCCCGATCTTAGGCCCATGGCCGCCTACCGAGTAGAAAGTGACGGGGAGCGGACCAGTGAAAGCCATTGCGTAGTCAAGGTCAAGTTCAGCCTCGACCGTGAGCGAACCGCCACCAGCCGGAGGTTTCAGGGTACCCTTGTTGATGGATGCGACATTGATTGAAGGGATGAGTTTCGGATTTCTCTTATCATATTTTGTCAAGAAGGCTTTGATGTCGGTGATATTGGGAAAGTTGTTCAGAAATCCAGCTATAGCAATTGTGCTACCCGATTTACCGTCAGCTGGGCTGTAATGAATATTATATTGCGTGCGCAGCTGAGATGGACAGACGCTGTTGGAGCAATTACTAGGCCCAGTGGGTACACGCTGTCTTGCTTGAATCGTTTTTGGAGCCGGTGCTGATCGAAAGAACTGTACTGTAGGATATATATAGCTGATCACGCCCTTTTGTGTGCTCGGAATGCTATACTGAGTTGTGCGAATCATAGTCCGACCAGTGGCCTTGTGTTGGAAGTGGTAAAATGTAGTGTTCAAGACCCGATTCCAGTCAGCAATGGCTGTTATGACATCGACGTAATCGGGACTCGTAGTGTAATTGGATAAGCCCTCGTCTTCAAGCCAACCGGTTACCTTTGCCGAAATGAAACCTTTGTCAGGCACAATAGCTCGCAACTCATGAGCTCCTAAAAACCGGCCATATTGATTGGACTCGGGATCTGATACTTCTTGGGCCACCTTGAGATATGGCTTTTCCAGCTCCGCCAGATGAATTCTCAAGGACAATAGTTCATCCTGAGGCGCCGCTTCTAGTTGTACATAGTCCTTTGGAGAATTATGAAGAGACTCGTGCCTGAGAGAAGCACAGAATGGAGCAAGCGCCAACATACAAGCGAGATGTCTGTGTCGCATGATGGATAATAAAAAACTATTGATGTCTGACAGGCAGTAGCAATTGAGAGGAAACGGGTCCAATGATTCTATTACATTTGATGCTGTGTTACATGCGGATGGAGCCACTCTATTATGTGACGAGGAGAGGTTCTGAGATACCGACCTAATTGGTTCAGGTGTTTAGGAAGTCCAAATCACGTCACGATAATGTGGTTCTCGTATAGATAAATCGTATGAAGATGCTTGATTGAGAATTTCATTATCTCTTGAGTGACAAAAGTAGAGCCTTTCACAACAGTCTGATTATGAAAACATGCATGATTGGATATGATACGAAGTCTTGTAGATCTTCCCTAATCCTCATACGACTTGGGAAGGACTTTATCCGTTGACGGACTAGTCCATGTCGCAGTCGCCAGCGCGATTTAAGTTTGAATGATCTCCAATACGAGAGATCGACGAATTTAACTGGTAATTTTGAATCTGCTGTGTCCAAGCTTCGGCACTCGGCAAGAGTTTCTAGAGGGTTTACCAATTGATTGGATGATGTGAATCTCGACATGGTCTAGGCCTATCTTAGTATGTAGCCCTCGTATAGTCTGTTCCGTATTTAAATTCCACGAGAATCATGCAATTCGGTTCAGCCATATCTCATACCAAAACTTACCACTTGGCCGAAATGTTACTCATGATTAGTATTCTCTCAATCGCATCGTTCCAAGGTGCAATTGCTGCCTCTCCACCACAGCCCCAATCTCCCATCATCCCCATTTCATACAGCTACGGGGGCTATCCTCGGTGAGCCATGCTTGTCTCCCATCTTAAAGTCATGCAAAAACTGATGCTCGCGTTGTAGCATCCAGGCCGACATCAAGTGGGGTACACCGGGACAATCTCCTATTCCCACAATCTTTGACACTGGCTCTCCCAGTTTCTGGGTTTTTGGTCCCAAGTCGACCATCAACGATGGCTCCGATGCGCATTACGTGCAGGGTCCTTGCAACAAGACTGTCAAGACTTTTTACAATTGGCCCAAGTCAACTTCACATTCTAAAGGAGGCCCTACCAAGCCCAAAGGAGGATCTTTAAGCTATGCCTATGGCGGTAATGGCAAGCTCATATCAGCATCGAGCCTCATCAACGACACATTCGCCTTTTCCAATCCAAATTTTGCCAAGTTGACTAATAACCAAGTGGCATTGGCGGATTATGCACAGATCACTCAACTCGACGACAAATGTAAGATCCCCGAAAGTGATTTTGATCATAGCATCCTTGGCCTGGCACCACTTTCGCAGGGTTTCTCTGGACCGTCTTTTCGTGATAACCTGCGTCGTACTGGGAAAACGCGTTCTTCTTCTTTCACAATGTGGTTTGATCAACAACCCAAGTCTGTCAAGTCGCCATACTCCGGCGCAGCCGTATTCGGTGCCGCACCTATACGAAAGAAGTATATCGGTGAGCTCGTACGCATCAAGCAGGATTACCCTGAGGATCCTTATGTGGGATATTATTCGGCTCTGCCGGAGCTGACTGTCACATCGATTCGCAAGCCGGGCAAGTCTGTCAAGATTGGCGCAGCGGATTCTTCGGTCAAGCGGTGCCTGCTTGATTCTGGCACAGGCGAGGATCGTGTACCTTTTAGTGAGAAGGAGATCATCACGGCAACCGGGCTAATCCACCTGCAAGTCCCGTACGTAATTGCATGGAACGGGACTTGCGAGTCGATTCCACGTACTGCCACGTTCAACTTCACATTCGCCGGAGTTACCAAGGGCAAGAGCGTCACTGTTGCTGTGCCTATTCGTAGCTACGCCCGTGGTGAATTCGATGGGATACCTGGGTACGACACTTCCAAGGTCTGTGCCTTGAGCCTTTCGGGCGACGAGTTTGGTGACTGTACCCTTGGTGCTCCATTCTTCACAGCTGCTTATGCCGTTTTCCACGATGATCAGAAACAGATAGCGCTCGCTCAGGGTGGTGTTTCCACTGGAACAGGTGACTCTGCAGTTGGAATTGGTCATCTCACGCCTATCCTGCCGAGTTCTAACATTCCGAATTCAGTTTAAATAAGTTTACAGTTTAGGAATTCTTTAGAATAAACAGTAAATGGGTTTTAAGCTAATGTGTATAATAATAATAAATATCCTAAACTTATACATATTTATAGCCATTTTAGGCTTAGTGTAAACTCCTTATAAGGTTTATAAATTTCAACTTTAAGGCAATGTAGTTAATATAAGCACTTCAAATAAGTAAGTAAGTTAGGTAGCCTTTAGTAAAAAGGGCATATTAAAAGAGAAAGGCTATAATTTAGATATAAAGACATATCTATTAGAGTAGCACTAAATAGGCATATGGCTTTTTAGTATTTACTATAAAGTGGTAATACTATAGAAGTTTATTTAAAAGGTAGATATATAATAAAGTATTCAATGCCAGTATTTTAAATTAAGTTAAGTGTGGTTTTTAGTAAGTTATAGAAGTTAAAAGATTTAAGGTATAAAAAGGTAGCCTACCAATTAATAAACCACACTATATAGTAATGACTATATCTTAAGTATATCTTTTAATATATTCTTTTATAACTATCTATAATTAAGCTTTAAAGATTGAGTAATGAGAGAAGTTCGGTGATAAATGAATCCAGCACGGTAGGCTTAAGGCTTGGCCTTATAACAACTCGCAAAACCTCTATGTCCTCTCCGTGGGTAGGTAGTTTAGAGCCTAAAGCTATTGTCAAACGCAATAACGAACAGAAAGACCGAGTGTTTACTTACATGGAACACTATAACCCTTGTCAAAGAGTTGATCACTGATCCACTGCTCAGTAAATTCCGGACGTTGGTCTTGTACTGCAGGATTTACACGGAATACAACTACAGGTAGAGTGTTTGCCGTGGCCCTGTGGGATTCACTGATGCATGTGAATATTCCCGTTCCTTCCAAAGTCTTGCCTAGAGCACTAGATCGCTGTAATAGATCTTGGATGATGTTTTCAAACCCTTGACGACCTAGACGAGCTAAATGATAATATTGGATTAACACGCTACTTGAAGATTGAGAGTATCGGAGTGTTGGAAGCTCATGGTGGCCTGAAAGGTATGAAGATTGGTGGAGCATGTCCGAGGGTAGGAATCTCTGGTCGCGCCATATAATCCAGCCCAAAGCCGCAGCTGTAAGACCGAACTTATGGCCGGACGCGTTTATAGAGATAACGCGGGGTATAGTAAAGTCCCTGAAAGGTCAGTTTAGCAAAAGGTTATGACTCGCCTATAGGCCTTATTATCATCCCTGGACTTACCATCGACTAGGATTTCCACAGTTGAATGGCGCAACGAATCCACCACTGGCTGCATCCACATGAATGGGAATATTACGACCATATAACTGTTCGTAGTTGTCGAGAACGGTATTGACGTTCTCTATTGGGTCAAAATGCCCCGTATACGTATTACCCAATACCAAGACAACCCCAACTAAACATTTGTCAATAACTTTAAGACCAGTGAAGCGTCTTGACTAACTTACTTGTAGAATTATCCAATAGTCCCTGCATTTTGGACGGGTCAAAGCTATAATTACTTTCTGGCCCTACGTCCACTGACCGAATCTCAATGTCGTTTGCTTTAGCTGCATTTGTCACCGCGACGTGAGCATGACTTCCTGTGATTATATTGAGTGTAGGACCATTGAAAGAGGCCACACCTCCGTTTTCTGTCTGCCATTTTCGTTTCATAGCCAGAATAGCAAGGAAGATGGCCTCAGAACTGCCAGACGTCGCCCACCCAGTCGGCTTCTCGTTGCATGATGCACCCCATACTGTTCCTAGTATTTCAACGCACCGATCATGTATCCTATTTATGATTAGAAATTTGGACATCCATTGACTTCCCGTATGTACTTACTCGCGAACACCAGGGTATTCGTTTTGGCAAGCGAGGTTTTTCTTGTAGCTCTCTATAAGAAGCCTTTCTCCAATATCGTTCAGACCAGTAGATACAAAACTGTATACGTAAAAGTCTCAGCAATTAAAGGGAGGAGAAATAGGAACTTGAATTAGCTGACCTCCCAAGATTGTGCTCGGGTTCTATATCATGCTCAAGCAGATGATCAATACCCGATTTAACAATCGACGCTGGCAGCCCATTGCCAAGATTGTCTGTTGGAAGGCCAGCAAAGATCTCTTCGGAACTCTGGTAACTGTCTGGGTCCATTGCAAGTGTCAACAGTTTTTGTGACTTTCTAGAAAAGGGGGGATATATGATATCTGTCGAGAGTTAACAAAATTGCTCTTTATATATGCCTCTAGGATGTAAAAAGAATGTAGGATGTTAAATCCAGCTTGATTTCTACTTTAATTTGATCTGGCACATCGGGAATGAGATCATGGAAGTTCCTTGTTTTTTGTCTCCGGGGCGTATAAGTTGGAGCTGCGACGTCAGGAAGCCTATCTAGCCAATTACTAGTAACTAGCTTTTTTTCGACTTGGACATCATTGTGTGACAACAATTCAACACGGCACATCTGCCGTAGGTCTGTACACCCATATCGTATCTTGAGGCCAGCATGCTGCACTGAGCGAAAATAGGATGTCTCATGTGGCACACTGTGGTGGAGACCCTATCGACAAATGATTTCTTTGTTGTTTATGCGTTGCCAGCCCTCAACCAACGAACACCAGTGGAAGTATTACGCGCTACTGCAGAGTGAATATAACGACACGGCAGAGAACGCCACAGGCATTGTCATTCGCCGCAGCATTTCCAATTACGATAACAGCCGGTCCACCAACTTTTCTATTTCTATGACGTTGATGGAGCTATTCATCTTTCACACGAAGACATCCAAGTTGGCCAGAATGACGCATTCTTCAGGCCCATCTTCCGTCTTGCATTTCCAAGGTTTTCACCACATTTATGATGCAATTGTTTCGGCATCCGTTCATTCCGGATGAACTGGAGAGAGATACTTGAAGCGGTATCCAATTGTAAGACGACAAAAAGATTATTTCGTAGCAATAAACATTATCAGTTGGTTTTCACCTCGTGTTCGTACTACTATCGAGGTATCTGATAAACCTTGAACAACGATATATAACGAGAGGTAATTCCCTTCTAAATCTTTATAGCTTATAGAGCAAAAAACTAAGCTTTTAACCTAAACACATTTATCCGAAATTTCTTTTGAATATCTTTATACCTTCACCTTTCGCCAAATCTAACGATGCATTCCACCAAAACTGATACGACAACTTCGGCTGGTTCCTCAGATAAGACACTTTGGTCTCATTCTGCTGATGGATCTCACTCATCGGACGGCCATCCTGTTTTGAGCTTCTACCATCGTGAAGCTCGTATTGCAATGGAAAAGCTCAATGAATTCTGCAAGGCACATGATGCAACTCCTCAATCTGTGTGTTTCACTACCTGGTCGATTGTACTCTACCACATGGCAGGACAAAGTGACATTTCTGTGGATGTTGAAAGTCACTATCCGATGGCTCTT
Organism: Fusarium proliferatum ET1; assembly: GCF_900067095.1. Classification (NCBI taxonomy): domain Eukaryota; kingdom Fungi; phylum Ascomycota; class Sordariomycetes; order Hypocreales; family Nectriaceae; genus Fusarium; species Fusarium proliferatum. The sequence goes on along the minus strand of NW_022194793.1, from coordinate 3,773,195 downwards.
GCAGAGCGACCTGAAGGTAGAACATTCAACATGACACTAAGGAGTACTACAACACCACTTGAGCTGATCACCCAGTACAAAGTCTCTGAAATTTCATCGTCTAGGGAGACGGCAACTCAGGAACCAAGCATCTCAAACGTCAAAGACAAGCACATGTTCAAAATGATACAAGAGGCAAAGGTGTTCCAAGATGAGCTCGATAGAACAGTTTCCTCTAGCCTTGTAAGCTCACAATCATGAAAGTAAGACGGGCCTGGAGCTCATAACTAATGATAACAGGATTACGTTTCCTACGCCCATTTATTGATCGAATCGGATACTGCTACGCTCAAGTTTCTTTGGAGAAACGACCTCCAAGATCAGGAAGAAATAGCCAATATCCTCGATCATACATATAACTGTATACTTTCCCAGCCAGACGCTTCGATACAGTCGATGGGTAGTCCTACTCTGAGACAACTAGAACTACTTTCCACCAAGCCTGAAGCAGACTCAAGCTTCAACATCCTGGACCTGTTTTGTCTTACAAGTTCCACGTTCCCATCCAGAACAGCTATCAATGCATGGGATGGCGATCTATCATATCAGGAACTTCAGAATACTTCTGAACGATGGGCCAAAGCTTTGCTATCACTTGGCCTGACTGCGGGTGATAGAGTTATCCATGCGTTTGAACAATCTCGGTGCGCAATTGTTGCCTGGCTGGCCATCCTCAAAGCTGGTTGTACCGTCGTGCCGATAAACCTACCAACGCCAACTGAGAGACTTAGAACTATCATAGACTCGACAACATGCAAAGCAGCGATTTGTGACACGACCGGCTCTTCACATATTGGCCCCATTTCATTGCTTTTACTTACCCCATCCGACCTAGATGCAAGTGGTAAAGAAGGCAACATTGAACTCAAAAAAGTCAGTACTTCGAGCATTGCCGTCATCATTTTTACCTCAGGATCTACCGGCCAACCCAAAGGTGTCGTTCAAACACACGGTGCCATTGCGAGTAGCCTAGTAAAGGTCACGAAGGTATTGGGACTGGATGAAGAAAGCAAGTTTCTGCAATTCGCTCCGCATTGCTTTGATGCAAGTATCTGCGAGATATTCGGCACACTTGTCACCGGTGGCTGCTTGTGCATTCCAGCCCCTGATAAGAAGCTAAAATGCATCGCCAAAAACATCAACAGGATGGAGATTACCCATGCCATCTTGACACCTACAGTTGCAAAGATGTTATCGCCAGATCGCGTGCCAAGCCTCCAAAGTCTGAGTGTAGGTGGGGAGCCTTGTTCTTCGGACCTTCGTGAAACTTGGTCGCCTCATTTACAGTTCAACATATTATATGGCGCGACCGAGGGTGGAGTGTGGGATACCATCAAGCGTGTCAGTCCTGATGACGACTTAAGCGCTCCCAGCATCGGGTTTCCCATCAACAGCCGCGTTTGGATAGTGCATCCAGACGACTGGACTATGCTCTCCCCTTTAGGGGTTCCAGGGGAGATATGCATCCAAGGGCCAGAAATCGCTTCAGGCTACCTTGAAGACGAGCAAAAGACCAAGGAAGTTTTCAAGCTAAACCCCCCGTGGCTAGCCACAGAACAAGGCCCTCTGTCAGGTTGCTCCCGGATCTTTCGAACCGGCGATCGTGGACTAGTCATGAAGGATGGCAGTCTGCGTATCCTTGGTCGCATAGATCGCCAAGTTAAGATTAACGGCCAGCGAATCGAACCTGGAGAAATCGAGGAAACATTGAGGCAACATTTACCTGATCACCTAAATGTATTTGTTGACACCTTCACACCTCGAGGAGATAAATCAAGGCTAGTTGCGTTTTTCTCCCATGGAAAGAGCTCTGAGCCTTCACTGATGCAAGAAACCGACCTGGACCCGGCGGCTCGTGATGCCATTCGTTCGTCTCGAGACGTTCTACCTGACATCATGGTGCCGTCAGTTACAATCCCCATCGCAGCCTTCCCAATGACCCAAACGAACAAGGTCGACCCTCAAGCAATTAGGAAACTTGGTACTGCCTTCTTCGATTCCCAGAATATGTCCTCCCCTCTGAGCCATGCCACTAGAGATTCAAAATCTGAGAACAATAACAGAACAAAGGCCAAAAATGTCGTCCAAAAGTTCTTGCACGAACTCGGAAATGGCTGTACAAAAGGCTTGGAAGATCCTAAAGCTACTTTTAAAGACTTAGGTATCGATTCTATGGATGCGGTGTCATTAGCCTCAGCTTTAGAACGGGAAGCGCATATCGATTTATCTGCATCCAAGCTCATGGACCCAAATTTTCGCGTTGATGACCTCGCAGACGTGTCTGAAGACGAAGGCAAGGACGGAAGAAGTCTCTTAAACAGCGAGATCGACAAATGGACAAAGAAGCTTAGCAAAATTGGCCGTTCTCGAGGTCATTGTGTCCTCTTGACAGGCCCTAACGGATTTCTTGGCCGAGAAATTCTACGTCAAGTCCTTCAGTGCCGTCTGAAACCAACAGTTACTTGTCTGATGCGAGGTAAGGATTACCATCACGCTCAGGAAAGATTTTTCAACAGTTGTCGAGAACTTTCTTGGTGGAGTGACTCACTTGAAGAGCGTGTGCAAATTTGGGTCGGTGATCTGACCCAGCCTCAAGCCGGTCTTGATGAGCGCCAATGGGATACTATCTTTGGCCTAAATGGTCAGCCTCGACAATTCGATTTTATCATCCATAATGGGGCAATTGTGAACTGGCTAGAGCCTTACGGATCCCTTCAAAAGACCAATGTCTTTAGTACACACGAGTTTCTCGCCGGCTTCCTACAATCACAGGACCCTCCCCAGACTATTTATGTATCTGGTGGCTATCTGTCTGGTTTTGAAGAAACGCGCGAAGAGTTGGTGGAAAACATCAGCCAACTGCCTGCCTATGACCAGACAAAGTTTGTGTCTGAGGTTATGGTGACGCATGTACAGTCGATGATGGACGTGGGGGGAAGTCGTCTATGGACATTCAAACCTGGATTCATCGTTGGGTCAACCGAAAATGGACATGCTCAGACTGGCGACACGCTTTGGCGTATGGCCAAGGCATGCGTCCAAGGTGGATCCTACAGCAAGGATGATGCCTGCAATTGGATCACTGCTGCTGGTGTTGATACCGTCGCATCTATGCTCGTTGATCAGATGTTGTCACCAGCATCTGACTCATGTGCCACGCAAACCCAGAAGCTACTTGATGGAGTATATCTCCAAGAAATATGGGATATTCTGGAAATGATGGATATACATCTTCGGCCTTTAAAACATGAAGAGTGGTTTGAGGTGATTCAGAAGGACCTACAAGAAAGAGGTAAGTCACATCCTTTATTTCCATTAAAGGAGTGGTTCAGAGAAACTAGAGGCTTCATGGGGATAGAGAAGCCAGCAAGTGACATTGTCAGTGAAGAGAATTGCCGCAAATCTCGAGAAGCTATAGTGAGAAGTTTGGAGTTTTTAGCCTCTTCAGGTTTCTTTAGTGATGGAATAAGTTCTACCACTACTTAAATACCGAGTTCTAGGTAGATTATATAGAAAATTAATGATCTTTTTTTATAATTGCATTTATTTTTAGGTATTGTCTGGTCGGGGTTAGCCCGCTGATGCTTTCCACCATCATATGACCGCTCTGGTATGTTTGTACACTGTACTTACATAAGTATTGTACTGGTATGATGCGCCTTGTGCGCCTTGGCGAGTCGTCGAACAACTTAGCGGATCTCCTCACTACTATGGCATTCCTTGGTTTGAGTATTTCTTCAGGGCCTTCACTTCTAGTTTGCCAGTATCAACGCCACAAGATAACGAAGCTATACTGCTCTTGTCATCTGTGTAGACAACCTAAACTTTAACCTTATGGCGAGCAACGATTTCTATAATTGAGATAGCGATGACATTTTTGGTGTCTTGCAATGGGATTCTTCAAGGTATGTTAAACTTATTCTATCTCCAAGAACACTTATTTCAGTGTCCCATCTCAGAATACCTTCATCTCCTGTACTAAGTCTTGATCACCATATACGTTCTAACAAATACTACAGTGATCAATAGCATCATGGCCACGAGGGAGTTACTCATCGTCATCCTGAACCACACCAACGAGGAGCTCACCGCAGAGCCTGAATGGCCACATCTCAACCGCGGCAATTGGACCAAAAGTCCAGACTTACAGCCACCACAGACAATCCTAACAGGTGAGACTGGCATGCTGCGCTGCAAGTCGAGTCACATAGGCGAAGGTATCGACGGTTCAATCACGTACCGCATCATCAGATTCGAAGGGAGAAACGAACTTGCGTTTATGTGGAGCGTCCCGTATGTCGGGGCAAATAAATTCGACGCCTGTTGTGCTGTATCCGACTTCACAGTTGAGGTCTTGGGCGGGCGGGGTAAGGAGGCGGTCGTTGTCTTTTTGTTTGGTGAGTCTGATGCTTGTTATTTTGGCAGTGAATGCTAATGACTTTGCAGGATCCGCGAAGATGACAGATGTGAGACCCGGTGATGGTGTGTGGGCAGCAGTGACTAGATATCCTGTTGAGTGCGCTAAGGGTCTTGTGGGTGGCTTCAACCATCATTGAATCAACAAATTGTCATTGCGTTTATGAGTTATTGGCTGGTTGCTTTGTAATAGTCCGAGTAAGATTAACTAGATAGTATTTGCCGCAACAGGTTCAATCTGTTTACGTTGTGGCATATTCCGCGGATCAATGAAAGTATATACTTCGGCTTCCGCCGTTTGTGGCTGCTTACTCCAAACTTGAACGTTACCCCGCATGCCCCTCCCCAAGCTCAAACGGTGTGAGATGGATTGTGGCCTAGACATTGTCTGTCGGTTCAACATTTCGCTGATAGCCATGGATCTTTGGGTCGCCTCTTGAGTACAAGAATTATCAGTCGACCGTCTGGATACTGTAATGGAATGATTCAGGCTTACTTGGCAAGCTTTTCCGCATGTTGCTTCATATCGGCTTTTGTCTCGTCGAGCTTGATATAAGTACGGAAAACGTATATGCCCTACATTTGGTCGCCTTAGCTCTGTCGCTTTTTTGCTTGACATAGAAAATTACTCACAAGAACGCCACTCAGAAGATGGAGAAACCACGCAATGAATGCAAAGGCAAGGGCTGTCCGCCACGAGGCGCAACCCGCCGCGTCAACATTGACTGTCCCAACAGGTCCAACCCGCCAAAGTCGACCCCAGTAGTAGCCCCAATAGTTGTAATACCAACTCGCAGAACAGGTATGACTACCGGTTCTCTGCGAAGATTAGATCAGTAGATGTTGTCAGCTGCGGGATGATGGGGTATTACCGTCTGAAGCAAGCAGTATGCCACGAGCCACATGACAAACATGACAAAGTCAAAGGGAAAGCCCAAGAACATGGCCTTGAAAGGCGGACAGAAACAGATGGAGTAAAGAATGCCGAGACATGCGACGACGATGGTGTAGATGATGCGTCCGTCGACATGGGCTTCCGCGATGCCCGCAAGGTAGCAGAAGCGCGAGAGGATACCCAAGACAATTATGGCGGAGGATAGCTCGCAAAGACGGAGAATAACAGAGATGATCTTGTGCGCGACACCGGTTTCTGCCATCTTGGAAGAGTCAGGATTGAAGATATAATAATATTGGAGGTTATTCGAAGTTTGGTGTTTTGCTACTCAGGTCATCACGAGAGTGCAGAGCGAACAGTGCTATATATATTCATGAACGGTCTGATCAATGGCTACAGTAGCGCTACTTCTGATTGAAGTATGTTATATATGGATTCAAGATGTTCTGGGCTCAGTGTTATGTTTGCCCGCTGTCGTATCATATGGCAAACAGTTTCAGCCACCGCAAAGCCATTCGTTGAAGTGGATTGGGATAAGACATAGGTCTATTCGGTAAGTTGCCATCACATGCAAGAAGATGCAAATTTGCTGCTACAAACAAGTCATGTATCGTGGCGCTTGTCAACCAGAGCTGACACAGTGCAACTACATTCATTTATTGGAGAATAGCCGAATGGAACTAGATATGTAATAAGCCACAGCCTCAGTATGACGTGTTTTGTGAACCTTGACTTGGCTGACCTGACAGGCAACTCGTAACAGCATATGCTGTGGCACATCAAACACCCAAGCCCCAAGGCTCGGCATATCGCGCAAACTCTTGATCCTTCTCCAATTGGTCATAGCAACGCTCCTCCAAACCACAGCGGACTGCGATATCCTGATTGCCACTAGCATTCCAAACTCCGGCTCTAAACGGAAGTACAAAGAAGAAGCCTTCAAAGTTAGGATGTGGCCATCGGAATTCGCCAGGCTTACCAAAGCCAAAGCCAAAGTCATGGTTGTCGCATGACTTCATGGTATGCCAGCCAAAGGCTATGTAGTCGAGATTAAGCAACCAATGCATGTCTGGATCAGACCATTAGTGGTTTGAAGACCTAGCTGCATATCTGATCGGGTCTGATATAGATTCTGCGTTGATAGAGTTGGTGCTCTCGCGAACTGCTTGAGCAAGAACTGTTAGGGTCAACTCTAGACCACCAAGAACCTATGAAAGCAGTAAGAGCATTGAACTGTAGAATGGCAATTTCAGTGCCGATGTATCGATCTGAAATGGGGAAGTCAGTACGTCCATTTCTCAGAGAGGTAATGAGGTTCAGTCATTGAAGGCGTGTGTATCAAGATCTATAATGATGGAATAGCATTCGTGCCGTTGTTTGAGACCGATGCTGGGCTCCGTTTAATCCTTTTGCTATCGACTATTGTCCGTCAAAGATTGCCGTCTCCCAGTCCACTTCACCCGTACAAGCTCTGCCCGCTCAGAGACATCCAATAGCGTCCGAGGCACCACGCAATACCCCAAACCAAGCTCATCCAGCATCTCACAAAAGTTGTAAAAAGTTTGCATCCATTCATCATAGCTCCCAGGCATCAGCCGCACGCCATCATCCATGAGCCACGGTGTGCCGGCTTCACAAACCACAATCAGAGACCTCTCCATTCTCGCCTTGACTTGTTTCCACCCATCGAGCCCCTGAAGCTGTTCAACTGCACCTGGGGCGGCATATCGCTTTGCGTAGACTAATGGGTCGAACCCGGAACGGTCGGAGATGAACCAGCTCGAGGTCTTGAGAGCTTCCTTCTCGGCTGCTGCTTGCGCTTCGAGGATGAGCTGCTGGAGTTCGAAGCACCTGGTCGTTGATGCTTGGATATCTTCAGCTGAGTATTTATTTTTTGCGAGAACAGTTCTGGCGACTTCGGAGACGATATGTGGCTTGTCGATTGATGTGTCAGCGAGCCAGTGCTCTAGATCGGCCTTCAGCTTGTTGACGAGTGTTGTCTTGCCTGTGGATTGAGGGCCGATGATATAAATATTGGGGATATACGCATTCGAAGACATGGTGAGCTTGATGGGGATAAATGTGATTACGTAGACTCTCTGAAGTGTGAGAAAGTGAGGGGGTCAGCATGCCGTGTAACTCACCAACGTCCAATGATAATGGCGATGATTCACCGACCGCGCTGAGCTCAATTCCATTGGATGAGCTCATCTGCCGTTTTCTCTCATTTCTAAAGGCCTCACTCTTTCGTCTCCTCATCCGGAACTGAATCTCAAGCCCCTCTCTCAAGCAGCCAGCTAAAATGGCTTCTCAGAAGTCTAACAGAAGTTTTCATCACACATTGCTTTCAACCTTGAGTCTCGACGATATTGTCTGGGATTTCCAAGTCCCGAATCTTCCATCACCATCTACTCTGAAGAATGCCAATCTCATCAAGGCGATTGCTCTTCACACAGACCTCAACGAATGCAGGCACTCCATGACCCTCAAAGTTCAGTCCAACACGCCAAATCGCGCCACAGCCGAACACGCGACCGATCGATTAATGCTCTTCTCACTCGAAGCCTTCAAACCGCTCGTTTTCGGTGTCGCAGCAAAAGAGCAGCAGCCAGCACCAGATCTTCAGCCCCGTACGCGCCAAGAGGTTTCCGACTACAGCATCAAATGTCTGCGCGCTGGAATCATTTTGAACGGCGTGCACTATAATTTTTACGGGCACAGTAATACGCAGCTCAAGTCGCGATCATGTTTTCTCATGGCGGCGACGAAAGAGGAGATCTCGAGGCAGATTGAAGGCATGGGGGATTTTACAAAGATGAAGACAGTGGGTAAGAAGGCCAAGCGGATTGGTCTTCTCTTCTCGTCTTCCAAGACGGCCATGATCATTAATCCCGACCGATGTGAGGATATTCCGGACATTGAGACGGATGATTACGTCTTCACTGATGGCTGTGGATTGATTGCGCCCAGTCTTGCACAAGAGTTGGCGCGACGAACAAGAATCATCTTTCGAGATAGCCGATACAGACCTTCGGTCTTCCAGCTTCGCTATCGAGGATACAAAGGTGTCGTCACTGTTGATCCTCGAATGAAGAATCAGAAGGCGTTGCTGAAGCTTCGAAAGTCGATGAAGAAGTTCAGTGGCGGCGATGACTACTCTTTTGCGGTAGTTGAGCACTCCAAGGTAAACATTCAAGTGACCGATTAATCCTCGCTGACCACTTCGCGTTGCAGCCTTTCTCCTACGGGTTCCTCAACGACGAGAGCATCATCCTTCTCCACGCTCTGGGCATCTCAAAGGATACCCTCCTCTCCAAGCAGCGCCATCATTTTAATCTTCTCAGCAACGCCAGATCCGACTTCCGCGATGCATTCCGCTTCTTGAGCTACGTCAATCGTACAGATCTCGCAGAACGCGTGCTCCTCGAAGGGCATGAGAGCGTAAAGTCCCAGATCAACGGGCAAATCAACGACGAACTAAAGAAGATGCTGAACAAGCAGGGCGGCCAAAAGTGTCGCGTCTTCGTACAAAAGTCCCGACTCCTCTTTGGAGTTTGTGACGCTTGGGATGTTTTGAGGGAAGGCGAGTGTGCGGTCAAAGTAACGCTTGAGGAGAATGGCTTGCCGCATGCTTTGAAGAACACCGAGATCATTGTCATCAGAAACCCGTGTCTTCATCCAGGCGACTGGCAGAAGTTCAGAGTTGTTGAACGGCCTGAGCTTTCGCATCTGGTTGACTGCATTGTCTTTTCGACGCGAGGAAGAAGACCAGCTGCTGACCTGATGTCTGGTGGCGATCTAGACGGCGACACATGTGAGTGAACATGTAGACTTGGAGTTTATTTGCTGATCATTTACAGTCTTTGTATCCTGGGACCCCGACCTGATCCCCTCAACAGTCTCAGGTCCAGCGCTATACCCCGTTGGCCGAGAACCAATCCAGTTCAAACCCATCACAGACGACGACCGTCTCGTTTATTTCGCAAAGTACCAAAATGCATCTCTTGGGAGAGTAAAGAATCTATATCTCGATTGGGCTCGAGTCGCCGGCCCTATGAGCGCTCAGTGTCAAGAACTCAATCGACTCTTTTCGCAATGTGTGGATGGGAATCGGATCAGGATCCCCGACAAGCTGTGCACTGCCACTAAGCCATTGCCTGATGCGCCGCCATTCATACTTGATGTTCTCCACGATGACGCGAAAGAATGGGTACGTCGACTGGCTGTGACTCAAGATGGCGATCTGGCGGGGTATGACTTTGACGCTATTCAGCTATTGTTTAGTCGTGAGGATGTTGCAATTGGTGAGTTTGAATGTGTCAAACTGGCATATTCATGGTGTCTCAAGAACAAGACGCCCTTTGAGAGCCTGCTCCATCTCTTCGACTTTAATATTCTCACGGTAGATCAAAAAGCATGGGTCCTCGCTCATGTACCAGGGTCTGCAACTGTGACGGGATTGGTCCAGAATGCTCTATGCTCGTCGGGCATACTTCGTCCACCAGAGCTTCAACAGTTCCATTTGGACTACCCCGGTATCAAGTGGAAGAGAACGTACGACTCGTCGATGGATCGCCTCGCAACATTCCACGAAGCTGTTGCAACGAACCTAGAGTTATTCCAGCGCACGCTCATCGTATTCCAACCAGATGAGCGTTTATCCCTTGCGGTCTATATCCCCAAGAAGATTGATCGTTCGCAAGACTGCCTCATCGACAACACTGGGCGCCTTTTCGCGTTCCCTCATTCACAAGGCCCACAAAGACAGGCCCGTCTCTCGCTACCGACCAAGATGCAGTATCAGCTCTACTGTGACGGAAACGTCTTTCAGCTCTTTGAGAAGCAGCGAGGAAACTCGTGGGTCTTTATCTCTAGACCTGGAAATAATGACCAAGACTACCGCAATGTGCAGAACGGAGGCGACAGACGCAGAAGAAGGCAAGAGGTGGTTGATCGGGGGGGACAGGCCGAAGTTATCGCGAGCATTGCGCTAGACAAGTTTAGCAAAAGGCTTCAGGCACATATCGGAAGAGTGAATCGGTCTCCCATTACGGCTGCCGTAAGTCAACTATGCTCATCAAATAGAGTGACTATCGCTAACTGAACTCAGGAAATCTACGTCATTAGTAATCGAGACGTTGCTTCGATGCGCAATCTGGATCTTTGGCTAGAACAGATCGATACCACGGAAACAATGCCCCTTTTCTCTGAGGAACCGAAAGATTACTCTCTACCCTGTTTGGGTGATGTTTTATCACCTTCTGATCCGTCATGGCTCATTGATGTCGTGAGAGGCAGCGACATGTCTGCGGTCACACGATTGGAATTAGTACAGCAGTACCAGCAAGTATTCCAACTGGCCCGAAAAGGGAGTGACAAACAATTCCTTATGCGGTGCTTTGAACATATTCTGGCCAACATTGAGGAAGCTGCTGTTGGCCTTAAAGAACTGCTAAACGCGATGCTCCAAGCTCTCAGCACTGAGCCGACACTAGCTATAACCTTTACTCCATTTCTGTCTTCATCTCGCTCGGGCAAGAACCAAAACCTGGTTCTACTATTGGAGGCGTCTCTTTTACCTATCCTTCGGGCGTTTGTCTTGTCCGCCAACACCATGGGCCAGCTTATCTTGGAGCCGTTCAATAGCATTCTTTCCGCTGTGACACCCGGAAGCTTGTCGCTCCACGATATTGTCAACCTTTTGGAACTTGCAGCATTGACGATCCGATCAACAGATCTGGCTCTGGATCTCTTTCTGGAATGTCTGCAGCCCAATGCGTCTCGCTTCATGGTAACCGACCCAAAGGTAACCAGCCATTTATTACGAAACATGATCGCCATTGCCATGGATCACATTGAGGAAGCAAAGAATGTTGCCAAGAGACAGCAGGGACTTTATGAGCTGAAGTTATCCCCCAAGGACAAGAAAGGGAATCTGATTGAGATTGACTTTCGGATCGACACAACAGGAACACCAAAGAAGGGATCTCACGTGAGGCTGACGACGGCGTCACTGCCATCAAATGTTTTGGTGGGTGACAACTATTCTATTGATGCCCTCGTGGTCATGTCGGAAACGGGCCGTGCACGCTTCGAGTGTCTTCATCCGCTTCCGTCTTACTTCGAAGAATGTTCATGGATCTTGGAAGATTGCGGTCCGTTCGTCACATCAAAATCCATGATAGACGCTGTCAAAGACCTATGTATCTACCAAGAAGATTGCTGCGGTGTCGCAAACATCATCTTTGGGCTCCCATCCCCCAACATTCCACAACCAGATGACTACTTCAGCAGGATTGAGCGATTGAATGGCAGCCAAAACCAAGCCATCAAGTTTGCATTGAACAGCTCCCTTCTGTGTCTTTGGGGTCCGCCTGGGACAGGAAAGACAGAGACGATCGTCGAGATGATCTGCGCATTGCAGACGGCTAATCCTAAAGCGCGTGTTTTGGTGACGGCGCCGACACATAATGCAGTGGATAACGTGATGCGACGGTATATCCAACGTCTTCAGAAGCAACCATTAGCAAGGAAGACTCAACCCGATCTCGTACGAGTATCGACAGAGGCATGTTACCAATCGCCCATCCAAAATGGTGAAGTCAGCTGACTTTATGTAGGTACGCAAAGTAGCAGATGATCTACGCAAGTATACATGCGACGCCATGGCAGGCCAGGAGATCCACACCGACTACAAGGCTATGAAAAAGGCCATGGAAATGGTCAAACGGAGCGACACTATCTTCACCACTTGCATTGGAGCAGGCATTGGATTGATTCGCTCAGAGTTCTTCGACATCATTATTGTTGATGAGGCTTCTCAGCAAACAGAGCCGAGCTCATTGGTCCCACTTGTGAAGGGCTGCTCACAGGCCATCCTTGTCGGAGACCATGTACAGCTACGGCCGACAGTCAACCAGACTGCACTAGCACTCGAATTTGACGTGTCACTCTTTGAAAGACTTTACACAGAAGCCAAAGACTCCAAGGATAATGGCAGCTTGAGGACGTTGATGTTGGACACGCAGTATCGTATGCATCCGAGACTCTGCGAGTTCAGCTCGGGGCAGTTCTACGAGGGAAAGTTGAACTCGGGCATCAGTAGCTCTGCCAGGCCACCTATCAAGTCTGACTTCCCGTTCCCTCCAGCGAGGGTCACGAAACAGAAGGGAGGTTCCGAGATCGGGATGGGAGACCATGAACGAGCTATCTTCATCAACTGCGACGCAAAGGAAATGCCAGGCCAAAAGTCGAAAGAGAACAGGGGACAAGTAGAGCTCTGCCTCTACATCTGCAAGCTCTTGACTCGCCAATTAGAGACTGAGACCCCTACACACTCAATCGTGGTCCTGACGCCCTATACTCGACAAGCCGAAGTCCTCAAGCGTATGCTCTCTAGTATACCATACAAGATCGAGGTCTCGAGTATCGACGGGTTTCAGGGACGTGAGGCGGACATCATCGTGTTTGTGACGGTGCGATGTAACGAACACTGTGAGATCGGGTTCTTGAAGGACATGCGACGGATGAATGTTGCTCTGACCCGGGCAAGATCAGCGCTGGTTGTTGTTGGGAACCGTGTGACGTTAACCGAAGGCACGGCAGATGAGGAGAGCGCGGTTTTGTGGAAGAAGATGCTTGGAAGTCTGACGGAGGTGAAGCTGGACATTCCCGTCAAAGACACAGTAAAAAAAGGCTGATCTTGCTAACATTATTTTATCCGTTCACTTCACAGGCATAAATCTCTCACCGTCTCAGCTAGCGCCTAGCGGTGGACGGAAAAGGTAGCTTCCGCGGAACCGTCGGACAAGTCCCCAAAAGTGCCTCCTACAAAATAATGCTAAACGCGGATACGGGTATCTCATAAACACCGATAGGCCAAACGCTGGGGATGTACATATGCCGAGATCCGAAAGGCGCCACGTCCATAGGGCAGAAGGGGTCATGCAGTCATCATTTCACATGAAACGCTGTATCCGGAATACTATTCGTCGATCATACCGCGGCATTAGAGCAAATCAGCCGAGTGAGGCCACCTTCCTGAAATGCCGTCTTACGTGAGGTCTAGATTTAATGCCTCTTTGCGGCACATGATTGAAGATCTTTGTAGAATAGACCTAGGCTGGAAGAGGACGCGGTTTTACGGAGGAGAGGCCCCTTGCGTGAGGGCGACCATACGCTATACGGAATAATCTGCGGCCCGCGCCGCATATAAGTTCCGAGTGAGACATGCGGGCCAATCGGCAGTCGTGGTGAAAAGGGGTCCACGGACATCATTGCGTGAGCTAAGCCACTTCTACGGAGTTAAGAGTCAAAGACGAGGACTTGAGAGGCGTTGCTCCAATTAGGCAAGATTTTCAGGACTGGCGAGATGGAAATGGAATCACTCAAGTGCTTATGGTCACGATGGAATCAGTTCTGAAACAGAGGCTGCGTAATAACGATCGAATAAGACAGCAGTTGTACAATTTTGGTGTCTGTGATACTCACGCGCAGGATCGTGCATTGCTCTGCCACGCCTGAGTAACAAGTCAGACTGCCTGGATCAATCTAGAATAGTAATTACTTCACCGTCAGCAAATGGAGACATACACTGGAAGCTAGGTAGCCCTGGGAAAGTGGACCGTCAATCGTAGGAATCTCACCCGCTGCATTAGCTCTCGCACTCTCACCTCGGACTTAACCCTGACTTACAGCTCCAACTCTCACAAGTACTTTCGTTGAAGTTCAAGTAATACAATTAAAATCACAAATATTCCAAAACGAGACAATGGTTCTCCTCCGTGTTGATCAATTATGGAGCTCAGCATCTCGGTCCCGAACTCTCAGGTGGAATCCGAGCTTGCGGCACATGCACCTTTATTTCCCACTCGGACCATCGGGCGGCGTGCCACACACGTGCAATTCTGAGCGTCTATGTTATACGAGGTGCATCCTTGTAAACCCAACGATCCGCCCTTAGGCAAGTATCGTAACAACGGCTTATTCGCCTCTGTGACTTGTTCACTAACTACTATGACATGAAATAGTGAGCAGAAGTGGTGCTAGTATGTTTTGGTTAGCTAGTGAAGCTTGTATCCTGGTATATGTAGCCGCTCATTTCCTAGATGAGAAATACCTCAAGGTGAGGCGATAGCCAATGAGCAGAACGTCGTCCCGAGATGATGATGATGATGATGGACTAATTTCTTATGGCCGAGGACTTTTGAGAGGATTCAGTTGCATGAAGCGAAGTGCAGCACAGACTGTCTCAGAGAATCGTCAGAGGAATACTATCTTAGAAATCACTGTTGAGCGAGTCTATGAGATTTGCCATTTGCAGGGCTGCTAAGGACTATAAGAACTCGAGGGCTTTCGCAGTCTTTGCATCTCATCATCCTCACTCATCCACTCAACTATCCAACCTCAACAGATTCTGCAGCAATCATGAAGGCCACTCTCTTCGTCTCTCTCCTCCTCTCTCTCGGCGTCACAGCCACTCCTGCCACCGACACCGTCACCATTGAGGACGGCGGCCACACCTACACTGGTATCGACAAGGTAAGCAACCTCCCCTCTTCACAATCAACTCAAAGTTGTACTGACACTGCATGTCGCAGCCCCTCCTCGCCCTCCGTGGTCTTGAGGCTCGTTGCAGCTGCTTCCCCTGCTACTCTCCCCACGCGGACTGCCAGCCTGGAAAGTGCCAGTGTGCTGGTGACTATGGCTGCTGGTCTTGCGGCGGTGGTCGTATGCAGTGCCAGCCCGGCCCTGGATCTGGACAGTGCTGGACTTAGGTTTTGGTGACTGCTTTGATGGGGACTCTGTGCATGCAAATGGATGGGGGTTCCTTTCTGAAATCACTCTATGTTCTTGGCAGCAGACTCTGAGATTGAGATTTATGAATAACTAGTCACTCGTTGAAGCAAAGCTTCCTACATGCTACATTCTCCTAACTCACTAGAGACTGACGCATACAATGGCAAACAGTGATTGCATCTGCACCCTCATGCCAAGGGCTCCAAAGCTCCTTTTCCACTGACCTTAGCGTCACCAATCTGCCTCACAATCGCCTCTGTAGATGCCCGTGTCCTACTGTCAATCCAATTACCATGTACCTGAGCCTTAAGATGCATCGGAAGCTGTATAAACGCAACCGGCTTCTCAAACTCCCTCGTATCAAGAACTACAAGTTCACTCCTATTAGCGACACGTCGCTCAAGCATAGCGATAACCCATCCATCTCCCTCGGGTGCATTAGGCGTACGAGGAATAAAGATTGGTTCCTGGACGAGAGAATCCTTGCCTGCAAAGAACCACTTTGTTTCGCCAGTGCTGTGATTATGCATTGCTAGCCCATTAAGTCCGTGGAAGATGTTTGTTCCGCCTTGGGAGGTCTCGGGTATAAAGACGTTCAAGAAGAGGTATTCATTTCGCTTCGTCATGAATCGCTCGTCAATTCGTGGAAACTCGGATGGCACGTCGAGGATGATCTCTGGATCTGCCATCTGCGTCCCACTTGGGGCATTGAGGTCGATCTCCCAGCGAACAAAGTCAGCTTTGGCGTCTGGAGCTGGCATTCTCCCGTCCACGGGCGGAAAGAACGGAAAAGCATTGTCGTGAACCCGAGATGTCTCAAGATACAGTTTTCCGTTGTCTTCCTCCCAAGCGCTGCCTGCGTGGATATTCATACAGTTCTTCCAATGGTAGACTCGGTACTCTCCTTGCTTCCAAGAAGCTGGAATCTTGGAGGTTTTCCGACGGGGAACCACGATGAAAGTAGCTGGAAGGCTGTAGTCCCAAGCCCAATGCTGTTTGCCCGCTTTCATCCTCTCCACACTGGCCTCGAAGGGCCAAAGGATAAGGACGATGAAATTGGGTGTGATGACGCAGTCGTGGATTGGAGCGCACCAGGGAGACTCGATCCATTGCTCATCATGCTTAATCCCGTTCTTGTCCAATGAATAAATGACTATATCTCTAGTCGCCAGGCCCTTAGCCTCGTACCCATAGACAACGAGCTCATCGGAGAACGGGTCAATTTTTGGATGCGCTGTGAATGCCTTTGCCTTGACCTGGCCTCCAAACGGATCATAGCAGAGAGTCTCAAGAGTATCAGGATGCATCTCATAAGGAAGCGCAGATTCCTTAAGCGCCAAGAGACGATCTGCCCAGTAGACCATGTTTGTGTTGGCAGTGGAGTCGACGGCTGCTCTGACGCAGGGATGATGGGTGAATGGATTCCTATACAGCCCAAATAAAGCCTTACCGGCTTTTCTCTCAAGCTTGTAGCGTTCTGTTTCAACGTATTTGATCTTCATGTCCACTCGACCGTTGTGGATCCTAAAGGCAGAGACGTGACCGTCGCCGTCGAGAGGAACATTGTCAGGGTGGGGAGGGACGAAGGGATCGCACATGACTCGGTAGAAAGTTCCGTCGATAGCGGGTGGAATTTCGCCGAGGACCACGAGATCACCTATTTCTCCTTCAATTCGACAGGGAGAGTTTGAACCAGCCAGATCGAAGGCTAGGGGCCATTTGGACTTGAGGCCATGATGTTCTTCAGGTGCAGACATGATGACAATTTTCCTTGGAGGAGAGAGCTTTGGTGACTCAATCGAGGGTCAAGTAGTAGTGCTACTCTTCATTTTCATCCCATATAAACACGACCGATGACCGTTTATATCTTTATAAGTCGATCATGATACCATAGAGCCCCACTAACTTGGCGTCGCGATGTCTTCCACCTCCGCACTCTAGACAACCGTGACTAAACTGAATTTGGTGCAAGTCATTCTGCTGAGCATGTGGGGAGAGCGGGAAATGTCCACCGCCACAAAAAGATAATGGCCAATGGCGATAGAGTCAATGTCATTTCCCCGCGTTTTTCTCCAAACAAGGTTCTAAGTAAGCACGCAATGGGATATGATCTGTATGTGGGATTGTCATATCGGCAGTTCCACTGCCATTTGTCCGGATTCATCTTCAGTCAGATCTTGATAGCCCGGAGGGTACGTTGACTTCATACACTCATAACATGCAGACTGTCCTGCGCACCATGGACACGGCGATAGCTACATCTCAACAGCAGCTGTCAGCTCCGCTACCCCGACATGCAAGTATGCACTATAGCTTAGGTCCCTTAATAACTGCTCCGGTTGCTGCGACATGTTGTCGACTGACAGGAATCTCAGACCCGTCCTCTGTTTGCTCATTCTGTCAACGGACATTCACTCGCAGGTATATCTCCCCCCTCCACTGTCCGCCGCCATGCTCACTCATGCTTCTCAGAGATGCTCTTAAGCGCCACTGGGGGATTTGCAAAGTGCGCCTTCAAAACGGGTCAGAGATACCACTTCTACCTGCTCGTAGACCCAGATTGAAGAAACCAAGGGCCTGCAATCGCTGCGTCCGTCTGAAGCGCGCTTGCGATCGCAGTGCGCCTTGCAGTATGTGCAGTACACGGAACCACGAGTGCTCTTATGAGCGGGCGTTCAGTTCCACGATATCAGCGGTTTCAGAAGATTTGTCACGACCAGAGACAAATATTGTATACCGACAAGAGCTATCTAATGGTGCTGTTCAAGAAACTGGCGCAATTCCTGTTGGTTTAAATGACTTCATTGACTACTCACTAGAGTGGCTACGGTGTGAGTCCCTACCGTTACAAGTTCTCGACTTTGCTGTTTGGAATAATATCCCCGGAGGCTACCTACATCTTGAAAACCATGTTGATCAGGCCACTTCACGAAAAAGGTTGGTCCTACCATTTCTGAAACGATTCACCGAGTCATCTGGCATCGCCGATGGTTTCGACTGCGGCACCGTGGCTCAAAGACGCCAATTGAACGAAACCGTCGGTGACTCTCCCTGTCAAACTTTGGCCGCCAAAACACGCGAGATTGTGTCCATGATGAAGAGATCAATGACTCGAACGCGATTATGCTCCGATGCAGGCATCGAGTGGTCTCCTGTCGTGGAAAAAGCTTGTCTCGGCTTCTTTTCGCCCAGCAATCTCCACAGGTTCTTACGTCTCTTCTGGTCCGGCTGGTATCCCAACAGTCCGATAATTCACAAGCCAACCTTCAATACCGAAGCTGAGCCGCCAGGACTGATTGCATCTATGACGGTTCTAGGCGCGTGTTTATCTCCAGACTCGGATGACTGCGTCCGTGCAATGGCGTGGCTTACTCCCGTGGAAGAAGCAGTTTTTGCCGACGATATCCTGTACGATGATTCTATCATTGCATCTTCACAGCTTGTGGGGGATGAGTCGGTAGTATGGGATAAGCTGAAGGCGCTGCATGCTGCGTATTTTATATGTATCGCGCAAAACTGGGAGGGGTCGAAAGAGGGGAGACAGCGTGTTCGAAAGGATCGCTACAGTCGCATTGTCTCAGTATGGCTCGTCGCATGGGTATCAAAAAATTTCACTAATCGTGTGATAGATCGCAAGATCTTTTGGTCTCTATAACTTGAGCATGGAGA
This sequence comes from Fusarium proliferatum ET1, assembly GCF_900067095.1. Taxonomy (NCBI): domain Eukaryota; kingdom Fungi; phylum Ascomycota; class Sordariomycetes; order Hypocreales; family Nectriaceae; genus Fusarium; species Fusarium proliferatum. The sequence continues at coordinate 3,754,378 of NW_022194793.1, read as the reverse complement.
ACCTGGATACTACGTTTCCTACTCAACAGAAATGGGCCAGGTTCATACTCCTTGAAAGCATGATTCGGTGTGTCCAGATTTGGCTCTTATCAGCCCTCTTCTAACTATCTAGGACGGTGACTTATATCTATCTTCTTGACTCCGCATTCGTTCTCTACTATAGGCTGCCGCCGAGGGTCATATCACTCGAGCTTAATGCCGGGCTAGTCTGTCCTGAGGCTTGTTTTCAGGCAGAATCAGCCGCAGAATGCTTCCTACAACTGCACATGGCTACTAAAGGAAGACCGAACCAATCGCGACTGAGAGTATCTTCTGCTGTAAGGCTTTTATGCTCACCTCACAACGTGGACCTAAACATGTTTCATGACCTCAGTTCCTTCAACATGTTCACAATTATCTCCGGTAGGTTCAACGTCCTCCTTCTTTCGTTTCTGACATTGGTGCAGCCCTCTGTTGCCTGGTGTTCCAGTACCAGACCACTCTGATCGACGCGTCACAGATAACTCCAGCAGCCACTGGCCTGAACCGATGGATATGGCTATGGCAAAGAGGTGGGCATATTGCGGTCGATTCCGACGGCTACTCGATTGAGGATATGTGGAAACGTGTCGGGTTTATGCAACATGCCGATGAATATTATCATCTTGCTTGCGCAATTCTTGAGCAATGGAAGCTTACCGAGAAACAAATTGGCGACACCTTAGCCGCCTGGGCGGCGCCACTTGGGTCAGTACAGGGTAACCTAAAGTATGATGATGGGGAGATGATCCAAGTTAAGGCTCTCATTCATAATATGGAAAATATGACGTATTGATTGGGTTGTCGTGATTGCAGTTCTATTATAACATTTGTTATAGAAAGATTGTTGTCCTTGAAAAGCCCACAATGGAAGTCCTTCACTCCCGTAACACGCTCAATTCATCGTGGCAACACGATGGCAGTGCGTCAGGGAAGACAGTGAACCTGTTTCTCGTGCGTCTTACACGACAGATTCTGGGACCCTTTTCATTAAAAGAATCAATCAGTTCTTTTCCTCTCTAATTCTCATATGTTTATACTGCATATACTCGATAATAGTCAAACACGACTTGGAAATATCTCGCTAGGCCTGCTGAATTAAGAGAGCGAGCTGGAACGAGATGTCTAACTATTTACGGAAGCGTAAGCGAGGTGCTAACCCACTGCCCCAGTCCAAAAAGTCCTTTGATCTATTTTTATCTCTTTTCTGACTCGTCAACCACTCTTTTTTAGCTGCCTCCATGACTCGCAGTCACGCACCAAGCCAATATCAATTTCCTTAGAGTTGCATTGATACAACATCAGCAACAGGAGAAGCCAAAGCGCCAAGTGCTTACCCGATCATTAACCGCCAACCCGCATAATTTGGTAAGAACTAATGAAAACAGTCGAAATTACTCGGCAGGGGTCGTTTCAGACGAGGGTACTAATTCACGTCTGACTGCATGTTCCCAGAGTCAGCACCGCTTAACGTTTTCCGAAGCCCAACAAAGTGCCATTAACGTCCAATACTGTAAGTTCTGTGCTCTTCTATATATCGACTGCCTATGATTCTCTTGCTGCGATCATCGAAATGGCTTCTATGAGCAATTCGCCTCGTTGGCGTTGGTTCGCTAATGCGCCGGGGGGCAGAAAAATCCTTCCATCACCAATTTAATGTCGAGAGAGCGACCACGAGTTTTGCTCCGCGCTTCTCATCCGCGACATCGCAAGGGACTTCCCAAGGCTCGCACTGGATGCATGACATGCAGGTGAGATCAACGAGATCCATTCTGATAACACACCGCGTGCTGATTTGGATCTATCCATGCAGAATCCGTAAGATCAAATGTGATGAGGCGAGGCCGGGCTGTCAGCGATGCATTGGAACTGGTCGTAAATGCGATGGTTATGGCGATACAGACACCGTGGCCCAGCAGACACTGATCATTCGAGAGCGTCCGCCTATTACACGTGCCCTCAATAACAACCTTGGGGAAGAGCTGGGCTTTCACGCTTTTGACTACTACAGAGGGCATGTTTCTCATCATGTGGGGGACACGGTAGACAGCGACTTCTGGGGTAATCTGGTGTTACGACTTGCACCCACAGATCCTGCGATACGGCATGCCATCTCAGCGATCAGTCTGATGTACGCTGAAAAGACGAAGGATACAAGAGACCCTTGTCCAAACTACAGGCCCGCCATCGTCGAATACAACAAAGCCATCTCCGCCGTTCGGTCATGGCCGTTAGCGACAGAATCAAGAGTGAAGCCTCTACTCGTATGCTTACTATTCGTCTGTATTGAGTTCATGCTAGGCCATGAGCACCAAAACGCCGCCAAGATGCACATCCTCCAAGGACGGAGGCTCCTCGCAAACATTAAGGACCGCAAAACACCGGAAACAGACATCATTCGACAATACTTGGCCCCGATATACTTACGGCTCGCATATGTCGGCAATGATAGGGTTAACTTCCCAAGGCACCTTTTACAAATGACGACGGCGCCGCTCAAGTTCGCTTCTCTGGCTGACGCACGGTGTGTCTTGTATTACCTCGTCGATATCGGATTCACTCTTATCTATGATGTCAAGTCGTATCGCTCAAACGGTGTCAGTGAAACTCCGGATACTGAGGGAGAAGCATTGCAGTCAAGATACAAAAACATCGCCCATGAGCTGGCCAACTGGCGTCACGCATTTGAAGCGTACCTTGCGTTCAGTGACCTCGATAGACCAGATACAAGAACCGCAAAGCTTCTCACACAGAGGCACTGTCTCATGCTAGTATTCCTAGACTCAATGGTCTCGGGGTCAGACTATGTCTGCGATAGGAACAGCTTATCCGAGTTTTCCATTGCTGCTGACTGTGCAACTTTCACGGTCAAGTACGACAATGAGATCATGCAAGGCCCATCATTCACTTTTGAAAGCGAGGTTGTTGGTCCTGTTTATTGGATAGCTGCCAAGTGTCGACAACCCGCTATTCGGAGGAGAGCACTCGAGCTCCTCTACGAGCGAGAAAAAGCGGACCGTGTGGAGAGTCTCACGATCGTAAAGCATACCATTGCCATGGCGAAAAGAGTCATCGAGATCGAGGAGGAGGGACTTGAGATACCAAAAGGCACTAGACCTATCCAAGATTACCCTAACAAGTATGAAGTTCTCTTGAGAGAAGAGTCTAGCGAATGGGCTGAGGGTTTTCTTACAGATCAAAAAGAACAGTGGCCTGTGCTGTGGGATCTCGGGAGCCATTGCTCAGACATTCCAACGAAACTGACTGGGATTGCTGCTGCGAGGGAGCAGAAGGAACTTTCTGAGGGACTGGCTAAAGGCTGGCCTAGAGAGCGGCTCGTCTGGCCATATGGAATTACTAGAGAGCGGAGAGTGTTGAGTGTTGTCGTCAAAAAACACACTGCCAATGATCTCTGGCTGGAATATGTGAGGGAGCCTTTGACGGCTAGTGGGGACTATCGAGTAATGAAAGAGCATATACAGTTTATATAAAGATGAAATAATCATTGGAATCAGCGCTCTACATAATTACACGCGGCACTGAATTGTTTCTAGCCAATTTGTCAAAACAAGGCAGTTCAGGCCCTTTTCCCCAATGGAAGTGGCGAACATCACTACCAAAGCCGATTCTAATATTATAGTTCGAGATATCTGGGCCTTTTCTAAGTTTCCAAGGAGAAGGGGAGGGGAAGAATGAGATAGGGTTGATACGATGTATATTATTGCCGATGTCAAAGGGTATCAGAGCATTGATAGATAGCATACTACTATAAGCGTGATGTAAGCAAGCAGTCTATTGTAGAATTTATATTTTGCCTAGCTAGTGGCAAGAAAATTGCAATCTTTAGCAGCCATCATTATCCTGTTTCTCCTGTTTTTTCATCCTCCAATTATGGCCTTTCCACATAACTACCCAAAGAAGAATGCTAAAGATTACCCACACTCCTGAGACAAAAACGGAAGTCCACCCCAAGCCCCATTCGTTTATCATGGGATCAGCAACTGCCACAGCCCCTGCTCCGACCAAGCACCTGGCGAGGTTATTCGCTGCCACGGCTGTCGCTGCAGAATGTGTGTTGAGATCGACGATGAGGGTGTTCAAGTTGTTCATTGCACCAGAAATAGACAACGCAAGGAAAAACAAGGGAATCTCTATTCCTGTAAGCGCCAGTTTCTGATCCATAACCCAACCATAAATGATAATCATCGCGCAGGCCATGTATACAAATGGCAGGGATATCTCGATCCTCATTCTCTCAATAGGGAGGAGTTTGAGGTCTTGCTGTCGGTTTTTGACAATTTCTATACCTTGTCTCTTGGCATATCGTCGGAAGTTCCAGTCCATTACGAAACCAGCTGTGTATCGATAGCATATGCTTCCAACTCCCATGGGTAGATAGCACAGTCCGATCACGACAGAGGAGTAATTGAACCGTGAAGTCAATTGAGCCGAGAGCGTTGACAGCACCATGTAGTAGCCGCCATACATAAGAGCACTGAAGCCGAGAATCAGGCCGGTTTCTTTGTCGAAGAGGATTTTTAGGGAAGCGAATGGATTCGGTCGTTTACGACTAGGTTGTTCGTCCACGGTTTCGACATGTTCCTGCTTTCGCTGCTTGAGATATCCAATAAGCGACATGTTCCACCACGGTGGACTAATACCTCCATTGCCAACAACGTTTCGACAAGTCTCCGGGAGAAAGATGAAGATGACGAGAAATAGGGCAGCGGAAAAGATCGTGAGGAACCAAAAGATAGACCTCCAGCCAAGATAGTGATCGAGAAGGCCACCTATCACAGGTCCAAGGGCAGGGCCAAGGGTGACTCCCATAGCGGCGTAGCCAAGATATTTCCCGCGCTCGGCTCGGGTCACCATATCGGCGGATGTCGCACTACCGAGGGCTATAGTTGCACTGCTTCCACAACTCTGAAGGCACCGCAGAATAATTAGGGCGGTGTAATTATTCTGCAAGGCGAGACCGATGTTGGCCGCGAGATAGATAGCACAGCAAATCATGTATGCTGGTCTACGCCCATAAGTGTCTGAAAAGTTTCCGATGAACGAGGGTGTAATTCCTTGAAAGATCTGTCATAAGACGTAAAGAGCGGAGGACTTTGTAAAAGATTTCTTACCAGATATGTTGTAACTGTTAGGTTTACAAGAGAGATAGATACATCCATATCCTTGGCAATGGAAGGAATTGCTGGGAGAAACACTGTACTGGATAAGGGGGATATCATTGCTAAAAATGATACCAAGATAATGATGCCGACCTTTTCCCAGTCGGAGAAAACTGTATATGGAGGCTCCGGACTGTCGATCGAGGGCCCAATTTCCAAGAGATGGTTTGGCTGTGAGAGGTCTGTATCTCCTGAGCTGGGCTCGTGGTCATGTGGTGAACTGTCTGACTTTACCGGTCTACTCAATGTTGATGCATCTGGTCTTGTCGGCTTGGGCCCTTCTTGGTTCGCCATCTTTGTAACGTATTGATTAAGTTCTGTTTAAATGACTTAGAAAGCAGAGTAAAATAATTGGGCAAGTAGAAGGTATTTATACATTGACGTTGACTGTATACAAATTCCTAGGTAGCAAAGTTTACAACTACTCAGAGGGCCTGTTTACTACTGTGTTAACGAGATGGTCTGCCGATTCGGTGCCGAGGGTGACTGTTGCTCAACTAATCGCCAGGCGGGTGTTAGTACCAGAGGGTCGGCGCTGCAATTGGCTAGAAGAAGCGGGAGCCTCCATACTACCTCGTCGGGTTTTAAGGGATATATCCGGCGTCAATACAGGCTGCCTCAAAAGTAACTCCGGCCTATTAATAAGCTATGAAAATGTCTTTCACCTAACCCAATGGCTGTAAGTAACAGCATCTATAGGCCATATTCGATTTCTATAACGATTAATTAAAATGCAATTGCATACACTATGCAGTCATATATACTCTGTAGTTGTATATACAACGTGCCAGTACAAAGTTCAGCCACTTGCGCCTGCAACCTCTGCATTGAATAGCTGCTGGATAGAATTCCGAATGAAGTCGAGCAGCTTCATGAGCAATTCATACATCTGCATCGCGCTTCCATGTTCAACTCCGCACATTTCCTGGGAAAGTAACGAGAGAATTGCTCCAAATCCATCAACCTGGCAAAAGTTGCGAATGATTTGGAAGAATCTGTTCATGACAGTATCCTTTATCGGCGTTGACGTACAGAGAGGATGATGGAATAGAACAAACCACATATTAAGCCACTTCTCCTCATCCGTTGAGCCGCTCTTTAGACGTTTTTCAAGTTTTTCCCATGCTTGGCTTGATACGCCACGCTCATTCACCAAGGTCGCCGGCGCACATTCAGTAGAAAATCGATGAATGTTCCTGGATGATTCGTCTAGGGAGACCATACCGCATTCTTCGCATACGAAGCCTTCCGTCTTATTGGCATCGAAAGTCAAATGACTTCTCTTTAAGTGTTGTTTGACGCGCCCGTAAGTATCAAGTTTCAAGTTGATACATCCGAAATGGCGGATAGGATCCCTTATGTAGTAAGGGCAGGCCAAAAACGATTTCGACCATGGTGATGACCTTGCATTGGGTCCGTGGCTGCCTGGCTGGTCATTGGGGTTCCAACCAGGATTAATAAGAACATCTCCACCGTGGCCAACATCAAGAAGCGATGTCAATGACTGAGCTGCGGATGCGTGCGGGGCGAGCACGGTGGGGAGCAAGTGTGATTCTGACAAAGAAGCGGTTGGGGTTTGAGGGGCCTGGAAGTCATTCTCACGCGACGCGCCGGTATACGGAATCTCTCCAGGCAGCATCAATTGCTGTGGTTTAACCGTCGCCTGTCCATGCCGTAGAAGCTCCAATCGCCAGTCTTCAGAGCTCAAGGCCAAATGAGAATCATGAGGGGTCATGCATCTGTGCTGACTGGCCTCAGGGATGGGGCTTTCTGGAGTCACTAACATGCGCGCGTTAGCAAGTGAAAAGCTCTGGAGTACAGCAAAAGTAATGAAATGACTGACAAAAAACAGCATTTTCTTTTGATTCTGACGACATCGAGAAGTTGAGATTACTCATCTCCATTATTTAAACGCTTAATAAATTGATTATTAAGCTTTTTCGTGCTTTGATAAGAGTCGCGTTGGTGTCAAAAGTGAAATGTGTTGGAAAATCAAGAACAAAATGAACAAGTTACGTCGGTCAGTGGCCTGCGCCTTGTTTATTATATTCGCCAACGTTGCACATTTGTGTGAAGTCCTTTTTCTCTTTTCTAAGTAATTAATTGTGTGATTTTTGAAATAGGGCCTTAACTTTCTGAATATTTCTTGTGCTTTGTATTGCCATTGGTGCTATATGGTGTGTTCCAGTCAGATGACATGACATGACACATGAGGCTCAATATGCAGGTGTCACAGGAAGCACCAAAATCCAGACCGATTTATCCATTGATGTTTTTTTAAAATTTAATAACATTGCTTTACCTTTTTATAATTATGATAAAATAGTTTGGTTATAGATAGTAGATCTAGTAAATTCACTGATCTTGTACATGCTAAATGGGTTTCACATCGTTTCAAATCTGGTGCCAGCTATGGGTCATAGACTGTGCAAGGAACCCTGCTCTCCGTAATGAGCTGCGCCTAGATATTCTTAGCCCCAGCCCCATAGCCGCCCATTCTCTCAAATAATGTCTGAAGAGGAGTTACGGGAAGTCATCGAGGACCACCGCATCACTACGAGAAACGCCATTGAGGCTGGGTTCGACGGTGTCAAGGCGGTGGTGGATATTTACTTGATCAGTTTCCCCAGGATCTTACCAATAAGAGGACAAACCATTGAGGCGGCAGCATTGGAAGCCGCACGAGGTTCCCCCTTGAGGTTGTCAAGGCAATCGCCTAGGAGATCGGATCCGATAAGGTGACGATGCGCTTAAGCCCATGGAGCGACTTCATAGGCATGGGAATGAACGACTTTTCCCCGACCTTCACTTACATCATCCAGCATCTCCGCGCCCTGGACATTGGATTCCTTGACCTGATCGAGGCACGTATCCGAGGAAATGACGATGCCAATTGCGGCGGAGATAACAATGTGTCTTTCGCAGTCAACGCCTGGGGGCAAGCAAGCGCCCGTTGTGATTATTGGTGGTTTCAATGGCGAGTCTAAAAGGCTGTCGACGAGAATTACAAGGACTACAAGCTGGCTATCGCTTTGGTCACCACTGGACGAGCAACCCTTATCTGCCCTTCCGTATAAAGGCGAACATTCCACTTGTCAATTATGACCGTCCAACCTTTTACGCGCCAAAGAGGAGTAAAAAGGTAATGGCGATTGGGCGTTTAGTGATGGGTTCTTAGAATCAAGCAGCACTATCCCAACTGCCCGGCAGATTTAACTATAGATCTAGTAGATCTTCTATGGTATAGCTATTTATAGATTCTGACTTTTGAGATAAATGCCTACTATAGGGGCCTTATTGTTTAAGCCTTTATATGAAAAGTTAAAAGCTCGATGGCCTCATAAGGCTGACGGCAAGGGCAAAAGAAAATTAAAAAAAAAAATAGCTATTTATACTTTCTTCTTTAGTGACACCGCACAGACTCATCTTCAATTCGTTAGAACACGACGAGTCTCCTATCCTGCCCGACTTTCGAAACACAGAAGCCTCATACGATGGCTCAACTAATACCGAAACGGGCAACACGGCCAATCTTGCATAACGTACATTGACCGTTACCCCCTCTGTTACGGAGTTTACACAGTGTTCTATCAAGTCTGTAGAGGGGTCCAGCAAGCCCTCGAAGGTACAAGTTTTTGGGAGCTATGGGCATCTCGATAACACCTATCTGATGTATTTGATTTCAGGCCTGAAGCGTCAAGCCACGCTAGATGGCGCAGGAGCGAAGATGAAACAAATCTTAAGTTGAGAAGATAATGATAGACGACAAAGCAATATACTACTTAGGTACTAGAACACTATTACCTTGGGTAAGGGGCTTATAATGCTTATCACGTAGCAGAGCTGGTACAATCTGACTCACCCATCCAATAATCTGTAGTGCCCTAAAGCTAATCTTACAGTCAGTGAACATAGAATGAACCTGCATGCTTTACTCACTAGCAGACTTATGAAAGGTACTCGATACCGACCAAGGCCCATATCCAACCGAAGCACCTCCTGAGTTACTGTAAGAATCAAAATGTTCCTCTATGTGCTTCGTGGCGCCCGTGAATTTGATAGTCGTATCGGCGGCTACAATGAAGGAAGTTGGGTAGGCTGGAAATTGGCTACATATCGCAATATCAGCGGCGTTCTGCTCCTTGATCATCTTCTGGAGTAGAATTGGGCCTGGGCTCAGGTTGACTCCCTTTGCAACCTCGATGTTGACACCACTAAAGAGCTCACCAAAAAGTTAAGGGCGGTTGATATTGATAACGAGGGCGGAGAAAGAAATGCTCACGTCGCAGCCTGCCATGTCCGACTGCATGGATTTGTGCGATTCGTCATGGGTATATGACCCGCCGACCGACCAAAGCCCAAAGCCCAAAGCCAACCGAACCTCCAATCTTCATACCCCACTCTGACTCTTTGGAATGATTACTGACATCTGAAGCAGAGTAGGAAAAGGTGATGTTTGTCCATGGGTCTGCGTCTTGTGCAATCAGAGGCCGGTCCGAAGGAGATTTGAAAACCGGATTGGCCATCTCCGAACCTCGAGCTGCCAGCGTTGTACCTGCTAGCTCTCCATTGTTCTCAGCCGGAGCTGTTGCAGACACAAGTACCGGTACGCTTGTGGCATTGTTTGTATCGTCTCTAGCCTTGGCTACGCGTAGCGACTTGAGCCTATCCAGCTCCTGCTTAATTGTGGTTTCTTTTCTGTCGAACCAGTTGAGCGCCGATTTGAGTGTACTCATTCCAAGCTTGCTGGTTTGTTTTCTTCTGGTCTTGAGCAGCCTGAAGCTTTTGTTGGGCGTTAAGGACTTCCTTTTGGGCTTTCCCATGGGTCTCCCGGCTTGCCTTGCTGAAGATTATAGATAACGCCAACCAAGGCCGCTTGTTTCTCGTACAAGCTTGTCATAGCAGCTTCGACTTTGGCTTTACTGTCCTCAAGGCTCTGCGACAGAGGTAAGCACCCGCCACTGGGTACTGTGGCTTTCCATCCTTGTCCTTATCAACTAGTGAGCTTGCCAGCTCGTAAGACCTCAAGAGGCTCTCAAGTCGGGCTATTTCACTGTCCAACTGAGCCAGTGTGTACGTGCCGTTACGTGCCGTTACGTGCGTACCAGTCTTCCGCTTTGCGTTTGCAGTACGTAGCCCACTTGTTGGGGTGAGACTGACCCCATAGACCTCGCTGGAGCCAGTTGCATCGGGGATTGTAGAGTTGCGTAGTGACTCTTTGCTGTCTTCAATGGGCTCATAGTTGTACAGAGAGTTCCCCCTAGACTCGCCAACTCTTGATGATGCGCGGCTTCTACGCGTTAATTGTAATGCTGCAGGTCCTAGCGGGCCTATGAGGAGGCCTTTTCTTTTTCTGGGCACTGACATTCTTTTCGTTTTACCAAGTTCTCTGGTGATTTGAGCTCTCAGCTAAAGGCCTCAATCGAAAACAACACATTACACTACCAAAGATAGACAAGTAGCAGAAGTATGCAATAACATCGAGTTGATCTTTCTAACAAGACTTCACCCACTATTGAAACATAGCAGCAGCGCCCCTCCGAAAGTTTGAACTCATTGAATATCAAGGAAACCATTGCACAGCCCCGTTTCGGTTCTGCCGCAAGTCGATATAGCAATACTCAAGGTTAATATAACGATTTAGCTGTTCATGTTCTCCTCTTCAATAACCCTTGCATTGGTATTTTGTCCACGATGCTTGCCTTAGACCAGCCTCGCAAGTCCTATTCTTATTCTTGAACAGCTTGTATAACTCTCGAAAACCGCCATTGAGAACATTAAACTATCGGTAGTAGTAATAGATTCTGGATGCAGTTTGGACACATCGATGTCCTGAGTAAAGTCTCTGATCAAACTGCGTTGCTAATATACCTCCAGGACGATAAATGTTCTGCTCCTTTAATCAGCCTCAGCACCTTGAGCGCCACACAAGTCTTCGCAGTAGTAAGTAAACTATAAACTAATGAGTATTTTCCAAGTTATGTTGCTCTTCTCGATCTTACCTCATCGCCGCCTATGTGGCCGTCAGCCGAGGTGCATATAGTTCCATCCTAGTGATAATCAGCCAGAAAAGCAGTTAAGCTTGGCGCAGCCCAGACTTACAAAAGTACAATCAGGGCATGTGTTCCACCACTCACTACCCTTATCTCGCGCCTTATAATAATCGCAAGCGCACTTGGTAGCATCGGTGAGAACTTCATAAGTAGTCTGCCAGTTGTAGCTTGGGCTGAACGGTGTTCCGCCTACGGGAGACGACATCCTGTTGGACACACAGGCAGCAGCCTTATGGGTAGCAGCGTAAGCACTATTAAAGGCATTAGCTTGCTCGAAAGAAGATGTCGAGGGTCTGTGCAGATATTACGAACCCGCTGACGGCCATGAAGGCCACTGTGAAGAGAGAAATTTGCATGATGGATAGGATATAAGGAGTAATGATAGTTTGAGGAGGACGAGCTGGCGAGTTGAATTTCTACGGTGGAAAAACTTAGATCTTTATGCAACTTGTCTCTATTCTTTATTCGATGTAATTCTTGCCGGCCCGAGAAGAGTTCCTGCAAGAGCTGAAGATACAAGGCTATGCGACAAGTTGACAGCTCGTTGATCCCAAACAGGACATTCGTGAACCGATCGTCGGTGAACCCGTATATCGGCAGTTGAGTTGGTATAATTTTCGCGCCTATGATGTTTCACGAATTCGATAGATTCATGTCATGATTCAAGAACCCAGTGTCGCAGAATCCAACGTCTTTCGTTATACGAGCGGCTGAGGCTATTAGTTTGGTCGCCCCACCGATGAACTAACTGCAATCGTGACTTGATCATCGTCAGCCCTGGGGGAACATGAGACGATTCTCCACTTAGGAACTACAGATCTCACGCCAGAAAGGGCAAGTGCGTTATTTACGTATCCAATTTTAAAGTTTATTAAGATAAGGATTGACATCATACCCAGAAGCTGTCAAACGCGCGGGTTGACGTAGCACGCTTAATCCGTTTACCGAGGATTTCTTAGAGGGGCGTTGGACTTGGTGCTGTAGGACAATGAGAAAGTCGGTAGTTGATACTTCCAGGAATAAGACCAAACATTTGATCGTTAAGTTTGCGTATCTCGCTCGAACATAAATACTTGGCTGTTTCCTACTTAGCCAAGAGCAAGTCAATCACACCAACACACACAATCACATTCTCCCTCTTCTCTCCTATCAAACTTATTCTGATATTCTTTACAAGATGCATTACTTCAACCTCATCTATGCTTTGCTCATCTCCGCCACTGGTGCGGTTCCCTTGGAAGATTCTCCCTTCCCAGGAGCCATCAGGTGGACTCCCAGCCATCAGATTCAGCCTGGAGATGTCATTGTTCCGGTGAATGATGTTTGTAAGTTGCCATTCCGGAGACTGTTTCAAGAACAAATGCTGAGAACCTGATAGCCTACATCGTTAAGGAGGAGACCTATCTCTCCAAGCTCAAAGCTGAAGGCATCAAGATTGGTGCTCCCAAGCTGGACCCGTCTTGGACCTCCTACAACAGCACTGACCTGCTCAAGCCCAAGTACCCCAAAGCACCAAAGGGCCACTTTGGGAAGCGAGACGACTGCAGTGGCACCTTCTACATCACCACCGACAAGACTGAGACCTTTGTCGACTGGGACGTGCAAATGTCGCCTGTCGTCTGCGCCAATGGGGACATGGACATCAGCGTGTCTTCAGGCTACAGCGTTTCCAACACCGTTGGAGGCAGTGCTGGAGTCGATCTCACCTTCGTCAAGGACAAGCTGGCTGGGTCTCTCGGCATCGACTACAGCCGCACCTGGACCACGCAGACCTCAGTCATCACCAAGGCTACAATCAAGGACGGTAACTGTGGTGTCATGATTACCAAGCCTCTCACCACTCGCCGTTCTGGTCGTCAGTTCCAGGGTTGCATTGGATCTGCCACCGAGATTGGTACTTGGTACGCCGATAGCCGTGGTGAAGGAAGCTATAACGGCATCACTTGGATTGAAGGGGCCATCTCTGCGTGTTCCAAGCCTGGTAGCAACCCTCCCCTGTCTCGCTGCAACGGAGAGGGCAACTTCCGATAGGCGAGGAGAAAGTGGAAGAGTGATAAGTGGCGAGACGACGGTTCCGACTTTGGTGGCATTGTTTCTGTGCTTTCAACGAGGGACTCTGAGAGGGAAGGTATCTTGTATCACCTCAGTGGCTGTAATCGACCGTACGCTGAGGTGCAATTATTGGGCAAATCTGATGACTTATATAACCCTATTGATGGTACCGTTGGATACAGAGCAGCCAGGGAAAAATTGACGAATTTTGACTATGTGCGATTCTATAACCATGACGGAATATCCTTGCTAAGGTAGCTTTCTTTGCCTCAAGGCTAAGAAGAAACCTTAATCACAGCTCGTCCCAGGAGACTGCCCTCCTGAAGCATATCACAGAATTTATCAATGTCATGCAGAGTCCCCTTAGTTAAAATCGGATGGATCAATCCCCTCGCTACAAAGTCAAGTGCTTCATCGGCTTCCCTTTTGGTGCCAACAAGACTCCCAACAATGTTTAACCTCTTCCCGATGACCAGCGCAGCCATCGTTCCAGCCATAACAGCGGGATGGTTTGGAATGCCAAGTGCCTGTAGAACATGTGACTAAATGCACTTGTAAATGAGTGAGAGTACTTACTACCAGTGTTCCTCGGACCCTTAGAGTATGTGGCGCGATATCATATGCCTCCTTCGAGGGGGTGGCCAGCAGAACCCCGTGGGCCCCATAGGTAGTGATTCTCGTTACCTCGGCCACGACATCACTGCAAGAATCAATAAAGGCGTCGGCTCCTAATCTGCGACATGTTTCTTCTTTTTCCCTCCCCTTGTCAACAGCGATTACCTTGATTCCCATGGCTTTTGCATACTGCAGCGCAAAATGTCCTACACCTCCACCCGCGCCGAGGATGATAAGCCACTCTCCAGGCTTGACAGCAGCACGTTTACAAGCCGCGTACGCCGAGAAGCCTCCGCACATGATTGGACCAGCCTCTTCATCCTTGACCCCGTCTGGTATCTTGTTAGTGTAACGCCCATCAGCGACACAGTACTCCTGAAAGGTGCCCGCTACATCGACGGCATGGTGGACGGCTTTTGGGCAATGAACCTCATCCAAGCCGTTGGTGCACATCTCGCAGACGCCGCAGGTTGAACCAACCCACTTCACCGCAGCCCGATCGCCAACTTTCCAAATGGCAGAAACATCATCGCCGACAGCCACAACTACTCCCGCTCCTTCATGACCCGCGATGCCGAGTGACGAGGGAGCCATGGGAGGCATCATCCCATCGTAAGAAGCCCATTCGTCGCGAAGCAAGCATTTATCCGATGCGCAAAGACCGCTCCAGTTGATCTTGACGAGGATTTGATGGGAGGCTGGCCGAGGGACAGGGATAGTCTTCACGAAGACTTTTGCACCAGGGCCTGAGCCATCTCGAACAGCTGCTTGCTGAGTCTGAGGGATGTCATGATTTGCACCGATCGACATAATGTTCTGGCAATGAAATCATGTAAATAGGAGAGTGATGAATAGCTTTTTTAATAGTTATTTATCTTAACCTACAGCATAAACTCATAAGCTCTACTTCTAGACATTCCTGATATATGCCTCAATTGACTTTCTTACATAACCCGGATGGCAGCCGGATCCGGGATCCGGATGGCGGACGGACGAAACCAGCAAACTGGACTTTAGCACGGAGCAGAAGTCCGTGAAAGGACCACTACGCTTTACTTAATTCTATTAGCAAATACCTTAGCTCCGAACTCGGAACTTCGACAATTGCGAGCCCCTTATCATCCTGGTGATATTATATCCACCCGACGGGCCATTAGTCTCTCCGTCGACAATACAAGCACGGGTTCGGCCGAACTCGTAGCAGTCTACTGACTGAGAGACGGTCTGTCTTCTGCATGCCCTGCTGTCATATTCCGGCGTTACTGTGAAAAGCCAGCCAAGAATGACCCGACAACTACACCAGTTTGTGTATGTACGGCAATGCTAAAAGATATAACCTAAGATGTAAGGATGATGAATTGTGAGATAAAGAAGAGAAGGGCAAGCATTAAACCTCGTTGCCAGTAGGCAATGAACATACAGAGTGTAGTAGTCAGTCAAGCATGGAACTCTGGTATTGACAATATTCTGATGCATTAAAGTATATCTCGATTTCCTGTCCGTTATCAAGCTCCACGTAGCCCCAAGTCTACCATAACAGCGTGACTACTGACATAACTCGTAAACCGATCAAGGGCTTCCACCTTGGCCTCCTTATCCACCAACCTAACCTCGTACTTCTTAAACAAATATGCGAGAATGTAGTGCATCTCTGCATATGCCAAGTTCTGTCCGAGACAACTCCGTATGCCTTTGGAGAACGAACACATATTGGCATCAAGAGCCTTCCCTCCAGCACCAAGCCAACGATCAGGATTAAACGTATCGGCGTCCTCGCCCCAGAGCTCCTTGCTGAAGTTCATGGTGTAAGCTGACATGCCAATGACACTACCCGGAGGAACGACCTGGCCATCCACGACTAGAGGCGGCCCGTTGCTGGGGACAACCCGCGGAAGTCTCCCCGGTGCGGCAATGGCAAACCGTACTGCTTCACGGACTGAAGCATTGAGATACTCAATCTGTTCCAAGTCCACCAAGGGCGGCAAGCTCTCTGCATTAATAGCACGAGCATCCAAGGCTTCTACAAGCCTCCTACTGACCCGGCTGTTCTTAGCGATCTGACTGATAGCTACTGCTAGAGAATATGCTGTGGTATCAGATCCTGCTACAAGGAGGTCGCATGCTTCAGCTCCCATCTCTTGTTCACCAAGATCCGAGAGGCTAGAAAAGATAGTGCCATAAGAAGACTGTGGTGGATTTCTTTTAAAGTTGCTCGCAGCCGCATAGCACGCATCATAGATCGTGAACATGAGGCGAATCTCCTTGCTCGCAGCCTTAGCGATTGTCGGGGGGAAACTGGTCATGATCTTTCGAAAAGTCGGCTTGTACATGAACTTCCAAAGAACCTTGGAAAGGGCGTCGAACGTCCTGAGGAAGTCCCCATTGAACCCCTGATCGCTCTTCTCAAGCTGTCCAAGCGGCTTTCCAAGACTGTAGTGAGAAATAATATCGACAGTGGTGCATCGTACGGCGTTGAAGATGTTGTAAGGGCCTTCTTGACTATCAATGCGTCTTCCGAGCTCTTCAATCTTCTCCTTGAGTAAGCCTTCTAGCTGCCCAATAGCACGGCGGGAAAAGAATGGGTTCAGACGACGTCGTCGCTCCTTGTGAAGACTGGGAATATGTTCGGCAAAGACACTGTGCGGAGTATTGAAGCCGGCATAGAATGCGTCGTGTTTGATGTAAGTTGAACTTTGGTTGTATATATCCTTGTACAGTTTGACATCGTCGATGTGTAGTTCGTTAGGGCCGATTCGGATCGCTCTCGAATCTGTTTTGTTACCGGTAAGTGAGAGGAGGCAAGAAAGGTAGTAAAGAGTAAGACTCACTGTATTTCTCATGTAAATCTTTGAATACATGTTCAGGATTTCCTTGCTCAGAAACACGAAGCAGCCAATTCTGTGATAGGGAGGCTTCCTTGGGGCCGGGGAATTTGGCCAGCGGGTGAAAGTGAACTTTGTAGAGTCTGTCAATAGCTGCGTACAAGAAATATACAACAGCAGACACTACTGCAAAGCCAATCATAAAGGTGTTTTTATCTTGATGGCCAAGAAGCTCTTGTGCATGGGCAAGGATGCCGGCCAGTGGCTGATCCATCTTTTGACGTTGATAGACCTGCGGTTGAAAAATGGTGGTATGGAATGGACGACAGTAATTAGGTGAGGTGCTATTATTGAACAATCGAATTCTGGGTTGTCTGGAAGGGAAACAGCAGCCTTTTAACTTGCTGAGATGTATCAAGTGAGATGCCTGCATATCTAGGACCGCTCTTGTATTGATCATACCAGAGAAACCTCCATGCCATATTGAACAACGTCACAGTGGATCGGAAGCCTTTCGGTATGGCAACAAACGGATGTACTACCGGGTGTCCCCCGGCCCGATGGATTCAGCTTGCACAAATGACCAGCATTCACCCCGCTTATGTCTCTATTCTTGGCGTCTCGGGTGAGATGTGGATGTACCAACTCCCCAAGTTTCATAACGAGGAATATCAGTGGTGCCAGTATCGAGATGGGTTTATGTACACAACTGTCTTTCATCAGGCGGCTGCCCCTATGCCTGCTTTGACTGATCTGATGGGCTGATAGCCTATGCTTGAATTACGTATCACTCGTCGACATGCCAAATAATTGAACTAGTAGCCAATTAATACTTAGATCATTTGCTGCTTGAGAACAACTCTTCTTACCCTTACAGGCCGTGTAGTATTCAGATTACGTATTATAATCTAAAGAATTAAAGTACTGATGATATATATAGTACACAGTATGTCCCATGCACACCTTTTTCGAACGTATGTCATCAGCTTGAACCCAATCAATTAACATATTAAGACAAGTAAATACAGAGCCCAATTGAATGAGAGAGTCCACAACCAGATACCTTTGTAATCGAAACAGCTTTTGGCTCAGCCTATTACCGGGGGTGCAATAGACCTAACAATCGGATCCCAGCTCCCCGGGCCGGGACAGCTTTCGCCTTTTCGCATTTCTATCCGGGATATACGACAGTCAGTTACTAAGTCCATTGTCATCAGGTGGGGTCTGAGCACTCTCAATATTTACTGGGACCCTCACCCTACATTCTCAAGTCCCTCGATCTACCATAAATCAACAAAACCATCATCTGTTCTACTCTCGCACACAATCATCATGGGTAATTTCAGAGTCTGCATAGTCGGCGGCGGTCTAGCAGGCTCACTGCTAGCTAACGGGCTCATCAACAATGGAGTTGACACAATAGTCTTTGAAAGAGACGAAGAAAGTCTAAAGAGAGAAGGATACCAGATCCGTCTCGGTGACCCTGCGTTAACTGGCCTGGCCTCATGCCTGACTGAGTCACAGTTGGAATCTATTGTGCAAAGGCTCGGGAGATACTCCGGCTCTTCCAAGACAGCACCAAGTATCTGCAACACCAAGTTCCAGACCATTCTGGACCTGTCGGCACTGCCGACTTACTCCAAGTCATCGGCCATCAATCGCGTTGTTCTGCGTGACTTGCTTCTCGAACCCGTCGTTGCCAAGGGGAAGGTCAAGTTCGGCAAGCAGTTCTCACATTACGAGATTGTCGAAAATGGAACTGGTGGGAGTGAAAGTGTCAAAGTGAACTTCAAAGATGGCTCATCAGAGTATTGTGACATTCTGGTCGCTGCAGATGGTAGCGGATCAAAGGTTAGTGAGCCTTGCTTAATCACCCCTTTCATCAATATGTAGATGCTCAAGTCCTTTTCTTCTTTTCTTTTTAGATAAACAAACAAATCGGAGCAAAGAATATCGTGGACCTGAAAAGCCATCTGTCCTTTCTGTCAAAAGGAAATGCGACCAAGGCACGACTGCGCCAGCTGCCCCCTCGTCTTTTGAATGGGCCAATTCTGGTGTTCAAGAACGGCATTTCTCTCTACTATGCGCGTTAGATGCCACTGACCCTTATACCCTACCATTTTAGCAACTGACATTATGCAGTTTACTTGCCGGCTTCTCAACAGAAGCGCGTGAATCAACAGCAAGATGGCGATTTTGACTTTGACGAGAACCAAGCATCATTCTACTGGGGTTTGTCTGTTCCCCGCGAGCTGTGTCCCTTTGAAGACACGTATGATATCCCAGACAGGCGACAGTTCTGTCTCGACATAGTACGCGATTGGGCTCCAGAATAGTAAGATTCGGGCCCCCATTGCTTACCCACCGATTACTGACTCATCTTCAATAGCCACGTCATGCTCTCTGCTGGAGCCGGTGATGAAGATAACATCACAGTGACAATGCTCCGGGCTAGCACTAAACTCCCCAAAAACTGGCGGCAGCGACTTCAGGCACAGAATGGCAATAACCCAGAAGAGGGCCATCCACGGGTATGGCTCGTGGGCGACGCTGTACATGCCATGCAGCCAAACCGGCAAGTCGGGTTCACGATTTACATGCAAGAATCCACTAACAAGGCGCTAGGGGAATGGGCGGAAACCAAGCGATGAGAGATGTTGCCGACATATTGCCCGAGTTGCTTGCATTGAACAGGGCGGCCGAGGCTAGCCCGCCATTGAGCACTAAGGAGATCGAGTTTAGGTGCAACGCATACGAGAAGAAGATGATTGACCGTTCTTTTGCTTGGGTCGCCAAGAGCGGAGGCACGACCCAACCGGTAAGTCGGCGCCTGTCTTTTCCCGTTGTTGAAGATCGTGCTTGTTCTGATTGTGTCAAAGACCGTCGACCTCGATGGATTTCTGGGCAGTATTATATCCTTCTTGGCGGGCTTGCTGTTACCTGTAGCAACTATCTTGTACAAGGCTTTGAAAAGAGCTGAGCAGTAGATGTAGTCACAGAGTCGGATATGGAGCTGAGATATTGAGGGGAGCTGATTTGTGGTCCGGACTTTCGCGATACCGAGACGGGGGCCGGACTTTGACAAAGGCCGGCAATGCCGTGGTGATGGGGGGATGAATTGCGGGGTACCCCGTATTTATCTGGGGTATGACATGGTTGCAGTGCAGGGGGGGGGACACCGTAGCAACTCTAGATGCTGTAACCATACTGAACTTTCACTCGCATATACCTGTCATCTATCTTGATAGAGTTTCCAAGTTTAAATTCGTATCGTGTGCGTCGCGCAGTGTAAATATCTTGATAGGTAATTATATCTGTAGTTTAACAAGGAGTTGGTTAGCTAGTTGTGGCCCAATGCCTGACATACAACTCGCTAGTGACTGGTCAGTTAGCTAGTCTACAGCCCACTATCCCCGCATTTTAACACGGGGGGGATCTTTGTCGGCAGTGAATTTATATAACCCTCCGAAGTACGTGCGTACGTACGCTGTAGTCTAGACAAGTGTCGGTTCTCGCATTTTCAACACCTCCTGCGTCACATTCACAAGCCCATATAAGAAGAATTCATACAGTATGCCTACCAAGAGGCTGAGTGATAACATGCGCCGTCGCTGTGCCGCAGCATGCGAGAGCTGCAAACGCCGAAAAGAGCGATGCGATGGCAATTTGCCTTGCCGGCGATGCGCCATCCGACAGATCGCCTCAGAGTGTCGCTATTCAGCCCCAAAACGTCGCCCATCCACCTCCCCACGCCAAAGTGTCAGGACAGACCCAAGAGACCCTCCAGAACCACTGGCAGACATGCTGCTGAACTACTCCATCGACCTACCACTTGAGCAGACGGCGAGCCAGTTTGAGGACTCATTTCTAAACATTGGCGCCCCATTCCCCGATACCTATCGGGTAGCGGAGAACGACCACCAAGGATCCGTGCATTTCGGAGATGCCGCCAATGAATGCTTCCTTCAGCAGATCCGTCAGCTCGTTTCTCGAATACTGGGGCCGTGTGCCTTTGTCGAGCAGCCGATACAATATCATACCAACCATGATCCCTCGTGTCCGGTTTCCGTGTCCGATCCCCCACCAAAGCCCAGCTCTCTCCATGCGAAGCAACTGGTTCGTTGGGGTATACAGGCAACAAGTCACTTGCTGGGTGCTTTGGACGAATCAGAGGTTAAGTCGCAAGTAGACGCCTGGCTGCAGCAAGACGAAGACGCTGCAACCCTCTCCTCCGCAATCTGCTACTTGATCCTCGCGAATGGCGCGCTAACCTGCCCGGAAGACGAAGATGCCACTGCGGAAGCGTATTACACATATGCGAAATATCTGACGAATTCGAAATCGGGCCAAGGTCCAAATCTCTCGGCGATCCTGTGCCACAACTTGATCGCTTTCTACCAGATAAACTCAGGGCGAAGAGACGCCGCCTATCACTCCATCGGGGTTGCGTGCCGACTTGCGTGCGCTATGGGCATCCATAAAGTGAACCAGTCGCAACACATGAGTCACGCTGATTCTGCTTTCCGTGAACGTCTTTGGAAAGCGCTGCGACTGTTTGATACTTTCGCCAGCGGTTCCTTGGGTCGACCAATCTGCACCTACGAGACTCGCAACACCAAGGCCGAGAAGGGCTATTCTTCCGCCATCGACATGGCCGCTATTCTCGAAGCTGTCCTGAGGGAGGTCTACGGGCGCTCCAAGGTTTCAAGACACTTCATCGCAAGTATGACGCAGGAGCATCGCTCATGGGCATCTCGCATGACTTCAGGCCTGAAGACTGATGGGCTAGAGTGCGCGGAACCAGCACAAGGCTACGAGTCAGTATCAACACTGGCATCCTCCAATATGAGACAGTCATACTACTGGTCGATTATGCTGCTGACCCGGCCTCTTCTCCTTGATCGAGCGGCGTCAAGAGCAATGCGTGGAGGTACCAGTGACAGCAGCTATCGAGACGTACAAGGGACGGCAACACCATCACATCCCGACACGGCTCTTGTGTATGCTTCAGCCGACTCTGCTGTACGTGTCGTTCGTTTGCTTCAGAGCTTTCTCGCAAGAGACGACTTACCCAAGCGGTTACCTTTCCCGGTCCACTCTGCTTTCACTGCTGCTCTGACCTTAGGTGTTGCTACCTTTGCAGATTTGGACCATGTTTTTCCCCTGTTATCGAATTTAGCCACTGCAGGCCAGTTGCTCCAGAGGCTTGAAAAGCATGATAATATCGCGAGGTACTACTTTCAGGTAGTGCAGCAGCTCCAATCTGCATGTGAAGAGTATGTGGAACAGCGGAATAACCGTATCGTTGAGAAACAGAGCCATTTAGTGGGCGAGCTTTTCGGACGTCTCCAAGAAAAGCCACCTCCACCAAAACACAAACGTCGGAGGATGGACAGTGAATGGGCTGATGAAATCGCTACGGCCCAGGAGGTGCAAACCCCATCAGCTTCTCTGTCTACGGTCTCTTTGACGGAAGATTCTGCCCTAGCAGTTGACCTTGGTAGTGTCGGTGGAGATCCCCACGATCTATCGTTGGACTTGTTTCAAGATTCGTCGTTACTCGACATGTCTCATATCGAAGATACCTCAGATGTAGGTAGTATGGTCTTTTCTAGCTTGAGCTGGTTTCAGTAGCCGCGACGAGAAGAATATTCTAATATTATAGGATGATGTTATTTCTTAACACTAGTTAATTCACACAGTAGTTCTTGATTACATCTCCACACTAGACATCCAGCGTGTACACTTTTCCAAGCTGCGTGTCAATGACTGTAGCTGCTGTCTCCTGTTGGAGCATCTGCTTTGCGGCATTCACATCCACTCTGAGAGGCTTGATGATGCTTGAAAATATCAGCAGTGTAACAAGGTCGAAAAGTAGAATCTTACCTCGGATCATGCAGGCAGAAATAAATGCTGGCAGGTTCACCGAGCCACTTTGCCTGCTTGACAAGGAATTCGGCTGCTGAGCCTTGGAACGGTCTCCCATCAAGATTCGCTCGACCGCCAGCTCCCATGATAGCAACTATAGGCTTGGGGGTCACACACTGGGCGATGCCTTGATACACGCCTAAGTGACTGTTGAACAAGATGCTTTTCCCGTCAGCGACAAAATTATACATCAGCTGGCCGCCATCAAAGTGCGACATGACATGCTTTCGACGATCTTGTACATAATCAGCAAAAGCACGCGTCCCTGGGTCCATGCTCTCCTCGGGCATAAACTCCTTCATTCTAAAAAGACCAAATTGCATCAGTCTGGTAATGTCCAAGGTGCAGTCATACGGGGTGACCTCTCCTGTAAACCTCTCTGCGGTGTCAAATTCTTCAGGGAGGTCGTGGGGAGTGATTGCAGGAATTAAAGAGTGCAGTGACGGCCAGACGTGGACTGCGGCTGTGGCATACTGGACGTGCGGCATAGGAGGCGCTGTCGGTGGTGCTGGAGCTCGATCAATTAGACCCTCCGCAGCCTTTCTGAGGGTCTCCTTGCTGAATAAGGGCACTCTTTCACCACCGCTGACAGGGATCAACTGTGCGTCGGGGACCCCCGCATCTCGGAGGCATCTGATAGCCTCGCCGTTGGCAATTATTGTTGCCCCTGTTCTCAGGGCAAGTTGGTCCGCGCCAGGGAGGCTTCATGAGTATTAGAACCTGATGTAACTGAAATGTTTGCTCAGACCTACTGATCGAAGTGGGCGTGCGAGATGACTATGTAATCTAGTTCTGTTACGTCCTTAAGCTCGAGGTATCTTTTTAGACCCTCCGGTTTGTCGAGCCAAGTATCGTGGAATATGGTCAAGCCCTTCCATTTCAGCCGGAATGTAGTTGTTCCTATTTCGTTTCAATCAGTCCTGACTCCATCCATTGGGCGCCAAGTATGCTCAAAGTAGACTGAGATGGTTGGCGGAGATTTCAAGAAGCATACCGAAGAACTCCAAAGTCGCTTTTGTCACCATGATGACTTATAGACTTCTCAGAAAGGTTTGTGCGGAAAGGAGATACCTTGTTTTTAGCTGACAAGGCTTTGCGATATGGTGGTTTCAAAACTATCCCAACGCTGTTGTGACTTTGTCCATGCCTAAGAGACGATCAAATTCATTGTATTAATATAGAGGATCAGTGACCCTCTGTTGAGACCCGGTGGAGGCGGGGCGATTCCGATCCGACCGGCTTCCGGGCTTCCGGCCCAGGGCTTCGAGCCGAATTGCCAATGAATCCGAAGAACACTAATTCCAAGAATCCGATACAACTTTAAATGCAAAGGAGTAAATTTCTCACCCAGCAGAAGTGTACGATCATTAAATACTGAATCCTTTTCGGCTTCTTCACCAGGGGCGTACCAATTTGACAACATCCATCGCCATTATCCAGGTCTATACCATTCAGACTTCACATCGCGAGAAGTAATCCAAGTTACACCTATCAATCACTTTTCTCACTCACGTTAGTATGGAAAAACCCGGCAATTGGGTGCCTGAGCGGGAAGGCCCTTCTTTCCAGCCCCGAAAACTCAAGGTTGTTTGCATAGGTGCCGGGTATGCAGGGCTGATGCTCTCGTATCAGTACAAGCATGGAGACTCGCCCTTGGACCAGTTCATTGACCTGAAAATCTACGACAAAAATGATGACGTCGGAGGAACTTGGCTGGTCAATAAATATCCCGGGGTTGCATGCGATGTTCCCGCGCACATCTACACTTTCCCCTTTGAGCCGAATCCTTCTTGGAGTCAGTTTTATGCTACAGGCCCAGAGATATGGAGCTACATCAAGAACACGTCTGATAAGTATAAGCTTCAAGAGCCCGTTGTACTCAACTCTGAAGTCATATCCTCTGTCTGGGACGACGGCGCTGGTAAGTGGCACTTGGAGATCCAGCATGGTCAAAGCCGTGAGATCACACACGAGGAAGCAGACCTAGTCATCAACGCCACGGGCTTCCTCAGCAAATGGACCTGGCCCAGGATACCTGGGCTGGAAAGGTTCAAGGGGAAGCTGGTTCATACAGCTGCATGGGATACAAGCCTCGACTGGTCCGGCAAGACAGTGGCCATCATCGGCAACGGTTCTTCCGCTGTGCAAGTCCTTCCACAAATGCAAGCTACCGCAGCCAGGATCGTCAACTATGCCCGAAGCCCGCTTTGGATCAGTAGCGCATTCGCATCCGAGTTTACCCCCGAGGGCAAGAACTTCACCTACACTAATGAGGAGATCCAAGCATTCAAGGATGATGAGGAGATGTTCTTCCAGCTCCGGCATAGTATTGAGCACTCCTTCAATAAGTTCTTCAAGGTTTCCATCAAGGACAGTCCAGAGCAGCAAGGCGCGTTTCAGCTATTCAAGTCAAAGATGGAAGAGGCACTCAACCATGATCCTGATCTGTGCGCCAGGCTCATCCCGACATTTCAAGTTGGCTGTCGGCGATTGTCTCCCGGTGAGAACTATCTCCAGGCACTGCAACAAGATAACGTCACCCTCCAGGATGAACCCATTCAGGAGATTGTTGAAGGTGGAATTCGCAGCCTCACAAAGACGGAAGAGTTTGATATCATTGTTTGCGCAACAGGGTTTGATGTCAGTTTTGTTCCGGGATTCAAAGTCGTGGGTCAGAACGGTATCTCGCTCGCTGAGCAGTGGAAGGATGCTCCAGAGGCGTACTTTGGGGTATTTGCGGCAAACATGCCCAACTTCTTTACTATCAATGGTCCAAACACACCTCTGGCGCACGGAAGCTTACTGGCTGTTATGTCGTTCACGGTAGACTACATCGCAAGATGGGTCCGGAAGATATCAACACAGAATATCAAGTAGGTTATAACTCGTGTCTATGCAGAACTCATGCTGACTGGCTATCACTCCATCCAGGTCCGTCCAGGTTCGCCAGGATGCATTAGATGACTTCAATGTCTATACTCAAGAGCTGATGAAGAAGACTGTTTGGACTGGTGACTGTCGGTCCTGGTTCAAGAAAGGAAAGGCCGACGGTAGGGTAACAGCTATGTACCCGGGCAGTGTGATCCACTACAAGGAAATACTAGACGAGTTTAGAACCGAGGACTTCGTGTTTGCGTACACTGGCGGGAACCGGTTCCAGTTTATGGGCAACGGCTTGACTTTTAGAGAGGAGAATGATGGCGACTTGGCATGGTATATGCGGAAATAGATTTACTAGAACTCGCTCAGCCTCAGGCTTGAGCTTTACACCGACCATAGTGATGTGCCACAATTCCTCATATAATGCCTCCTAAGATACGCATGCTACTGTGTTACTGTTACATAAAGATTACTGGATAGTTCTTGATCTATCAATTGATCACTCTACTCAATCGACCTAAACTTATGTGTTATTGAAATCAACGCATGGCTCATCAATGCTAAGCTGGCCGAGGATTCGCTGGCCCTCAAGTCCATCCAACGGCCAGTGTTCACCAATACTTAGGTTAGTGAGACAAAAGCAGTCAATCGACTCACTTTCACCTCCATCTTCACTGTGTAGCTAAAGAAACATCGAACGGTTAACAAGTCAGTTTGTATTTCTGCGAAGTGGAGATCTGAAAAAGTCTACAAGTCATGATGCCCCCTACAGAATATCCTTCAGATAGGCCAGCTGTGCCTTGACGTTTTCTTCAAAGACCTCGCCATGATAAGGATCAAAGTGCCCAGAACCCTTCAAAATAGCCAGCTTCTTGGGCTCATAAGCCAGCGCATATGCCTTGAGCTGAGTAAATGTTGGTGCACACATGTCATTTTCGGCAGAGACCAAGAGGAGTGGTGTCGGAGCAATGCGATGCATAAAAGCCAGAGGTTCAAATGCGATCATGTTAAGAAGTGTTTGGGGGGTGACATTGGGGGACCAAGGTAGCTTATCCTTATCCAAAGCTTTGATGAAATCGCAGAGATTCTCATCCTGAATGAGAGCTTTGGTGTCTTGCTGAAGACTCTCGTCGGGAGTCTCGGCAAACAGCTTGATCAGTGGGACAGGCTTGCCTGCTTTGAGCTGTTGTCGGCTGCTGTACAGGGATCCAATCAATGGTGCGAGGTGTGAACTAAGTAGTTCGCCGGATACAAAGGGAACCTGCGAAATCACGGCTCGGATACGCTTGTCGAATGCCGCAGCGTGTAGAACGGAACCGCCGCACATGCTAGTGCCCCAGTAGACAATCCTGGAGGCATCAACCTCGTCCAACGAGGCAACGAAGTCAAAGGCATCCGAGTAGTCGCGGGCAGTCTGAATGGGGTTTGTCTCGTTCCGGGGAACACCGTCGCTTGCACCCCAGTTACGGTGGTCAAAGAGCAAGACTCCATAGCCAGCGGCTTGGAACCGCTGGGCAAAGTTGGGGCAGAACTGCTCCTTCAAACCAGCCAGCTAGAAAACAGATCAGTAAACAACCAGGATAGCTCTACCGGTCGGGAGAACTCACTCCGTTTGCCATGATAATGCATGGGCGCTTTCCATCTCCACTGGCGGTGTAGAACCAACCCCTAAGGGTTAGTCCGTCAACAGTGGGGAACTCAACGTCTCGACGACCTGGTGACATTTTTCGATGGGATCCTAGATATAAACAAATATTGACACTTGGGATAAACTAGCTGTGTACTGGAAGATTGATAAGAAAAAATGACTCCTTGAGAGCAAACTGCGCTTGTTAAGTAGTATTTGGTTACTGAGCTACTAGCATAGATAGGTCAGTCTATCGGCTTGAGAAAGAGGGTCTCCGGATTTCGGATCGGATCTTGGCCAACGTGTTCCGATACCGAAACATAAATTTAGGACATATCTCTCTTGGTCTGTATGTCTGGACTTGTAAGTATCGAGCTTGATAGAAGAGAATACGTCATCACCGTGCGTAGTGTGAGTTGAAGAATTGAGTTCGAAATTTGGAGATTGTACGTTACATCAACCCTTCTCTGTAACGATATTGTAGTATGATGTCTGACTTGAACCACATGTATCATTTTGTATCGAGACTTATAGCTCAAAGCTTAGATCAGCGCGGGCAGATGAAGAAGAACTCAACTTAATGACCCCATCCCACGCTGAGAAAACTCTCAGTCTCACAGATGCCGCGAGTCATAAAAATTAGCTTCTCAAGGGTCTGTTTTGTTTTAATACATGTAATCCACTTCAGATGGGGATCGATACCCACCTTTCATCAAAACGGGTATCAAGCTACGTAAGCTGAAGGTCGAAACCAAACAGCGAGGTTACGATCTGCGGTTTTGAGTTTAACTGGTATCAATGCTTCGTTTATCCACCAAGTGCATCATCTGTTTTTAGCTTTGCAAACTGGATCAGATGTCTTGGCAGTAAACATACGGTAAGGAAGGCCGTGACAGTTATTCGTAATGTTCTGGAAACGAATCAAGCTTGAAGTACTTAAGTCCTAGCTTGGTGCTCAAGCTGCTTCTTGTCTGAGTTGCTATCAAACTTCACCTTATCACTCAAATCCAGATATCGATCAATTGGCACTATGCATTTCTCTAGCCTCTTCGTCTTGGCAGCTGCCTTTATGCCTTTCGTCGCTGCTGATGACTGCGTGCCGCGAAGCACGCCTTGTGTAAGTGGACATCATGTGCGAAGAGAATTCGCATTTACTTATAGTGAATAACAGTCTCCGATCGCAGTCTGCAACAGCATGACTGGCCTTAACGTATGTGGTACAACAGAGCATGCTAGCCAATGTTCTACAATGGTTGTTCCTGACAATGATTCTGGATCTGTTTCGGTAAGTTTCAAGGAACTCAAGGCTCATGGATCAGTGAGGAAGCTAATGGTCTAAAAGTGCCAGTGCTGCAAAGCCTGATAGGAGGTCATATAAGCTTGCTAGTTCAGATTGCCCTAGTACAATAAGATTCCATCGTTATTATAGTTTACTGAATATCGATTGACTAATTATTTGACATGCTGTCGCTGTCACGAAGGAGGTGCGTAGAGCGCCGCCAGTCCGTCAGCCTCAATATAAAGCATTGATTGGCCGCCTCTGTAACCATCAAAGCGTAGGCGCCGTCTTAGTCCTTCTCGTTCCTCCGATGTTCAATACACTCAATATCGGTCGCCTCAACCTGCTTCTCGGGTGCGCCCTCCGAGTGCTTCTCGAACACTTCAGAGATCTCTTCGAGGGATCGGTTCTATAAACCTAGTCAGCCAGTTCAATGATTGAAAGAAACGACGAAAGACTTACCTTGGTCTCCGGAAACATAAAGAAGACTATGATGAGAACAATGCAAAGCCAAACGCAGTACACGATATAATACTTCCAACCAAGATTCTTCAGCCCAATGGGGTTAACGAACTGGTTGAAGAAACTAGCTCCTTTGATGGATCCCATGAGAAGTGCGATACCCTTGGCGCGAATGTTGAAGGGGAGGATCTCCACGGGGTATGCGACAGCCAGTGGGTTCCAGCAGATGTTGTACGAAGAAGCGAAGAAGATGACGCAAGTGAGAATTCCCGTACCGGTGGCCTCTGACTTGGTCCTTGCAAAGACACTGCCGGTGATGGTCCAAGCGACCATGCCAGCTAGCATGCATGAAGTTGCGACGACGAAGAGAGGGCGACGACCGACTCGATTTACGAGGTTGGCACCAGTCATGGCCACGATCATGTTCCAGATCTGAAGGATACCGTTGATAAGAGTGATATCTTCCTGTGAGTTGATACCAATCGATCGAAGGACGGGAGCAATATAGTAAGACTAGATAGATTAGTGAGTTACTTATAAAATAAGGAGCAGGCTGACTTACCACCAAGCCATTGCCAGACCACTGGGGAAAGAAAGCACAGCAAATAACGAGGAAAGTTCGATGTCTATTAGCCTTGGTCTGGACCAACTCCTTCCAGGACCTCGATCCAGCCAGCTCAAGTTGAAGCGCAGTGCGAATCTCTTCAAACTCAGCGGCAACAAATGCAGAGTCTTGGTCACCATTGGCATGGTACTTGATCAGAATATCACGGGCCTCGTCATGGCGGTCTTGACCTACCAGCCATCGAGGACTTTCGGGGAGAAACCAGAGTCCTATGAGGTTGATGATGGCGGGGAGCGCTTGAAGAGCTGTAGGGAGTCTCCAAGACCATTCTGAGTTGATGCGATAAGTGCCGTATGTCGTCCATGCTGCGATGATAGACTATAGAGGTTAACTACCTTATTCCGAGTCTCTTGGGGGCATTATGCTTACTCCCAAGTACCAGAGCGTGTTATACATCGATGTCAAGGTCGTTCGCGATTCGGGATGGGCCAGTTCGGCGGCGAGCATGGGAGCAGAACTAGACGCGATGGTGATTCCGAGACCGATCAAGAATCGTGAAGCCATATACATGGGCGCTGCAGATAGCGTTAGCTTCACTTCCGAAGGGTGCCGAGGAAGACTGACTGTTGATGCTCGCGGTCTGAATGATGGTCGAAAGAACAACAATGACATCGCCGACAGCCATGGCCCATCGTCTTCCATGATGGTCAGATATCCAAGCGGCGGGGATTGTTCCGAATACGGCGCCGAGAGGAAGAATAGCATTCATAATACCAAGAAGAGAGCCTTGGGGGTGGTTGAAGTCTAAACGCCCATGGTTAGCTACAACGAACATCTATAGAAGTGAGATGCTAACAATTCTGCCATCGATCAACTCCCTGGATGCCATTCATGAGACTTGAGTCATATCCCATTGCAGCACTGACAATCAGAGAGCCAGGAATGAGAAGGAGATACAGCCTCAGAAGGCTAGGGTTCTTGAAGAGCGAAGTTGAAGCTGGAGCGGTCATGACGGCGAAGGTGATGGTTGACGATGATACTTGGAGAACTGCTGATGATCTGCAACTCAGTCTGGGGTGCTGCCTTTTTATGATCGTTTCAAACCGAAGAATTAGCACTCATCGTGAAGTACCGAGACGTCAGTTGACTCAAGATCCCGACGCGTTCCAAAAATCTGGATCGTGCATTGTTACCCCATCTGGGGTAGCTGACTGCTGAATCTTCTCCGCAAGATTCTATTAGCGAGCTGAGCACAAGACAAGCACTAGCTCGCAGTGGAGATTAGGAGTTCATGATGTCGGCTCACACACCGAAATGCCCCGGCCAATCAGGTATTGAGGGCGGAGAAGCAGTGTGTCGGCGCCACAGCCGAATTGCCCCGATGAGGCCCAAGCGACGGACTTACCCTATTCTGGATGTTGAGGGATTGAAGAGAATGGACCTGGACCAGCGAGCAGCCCCGACCTGCCCCGGAGTCAAACCGGGGACCCCGTCTTTCGTGGCAAGATGTTCCTACTATTCTATTCCTTTTTAGATATCATCTTCCAAGATGTCTCGTACGTTTGTACCCTTGAGATCAACAGCCCCTTAACATCGAGCTTCATACCCTTTTATCAAGCATTGACTTGCAATTGCACAATCAAGCACGATGGGCTCAATTGATCGCGACCTCTCCTCCGAGCTGTCATTAGAGGATGCCGTGAACCTCCTCTCAGGCCATGACTTCTGGCATACTCGCACCAATGAAGCCCTCGGCCTAGGATCACTCAAGTTCTCTGATGGGCCCAATGGCGTCAGAGGCGAAGACTGGATCAATGGAGCGCCATCTACAGCAATTCCGTGCGGGACAGCTCTAGGTGCCTCTTTTGATGTCGAATTGGCGACAAAGCTGGCTGGTGTTCTCGCGAGAGAGTGTAAGCGCAAAGGAGTGCATGGACTCCTGGCTCCAACCATGAACATCCATCGCTACCCCTTGTGTAAGTACTATCAGGTGGCTACCCGTGCTTTAGCTGACTTTGTAGGTGGTCGAAACTTTGAGTCTTATAGCGAAGATCCTTTGCTCAGTGGCCTCATCGCTGCATCTTTCGTCAAGGGTCTTCAAGCCCAGGGCATTGCCACTAGCCCAAAGCATTTCCTAGCCAACGAGGCAGAGAACGGTCGACGATGGAGTAACAGCGTTATCGAAGAGCGAGCATTGAGGGAGATATATCTCGAACCGTTTAGAATTGTTGTTGAACAGGCCGATCCATGGTGCATCATGACTGCGTAAGTCACAGGCTGCCCGTTCTAGGAGATGATATCGCTAACCTGAGACTACTACAGATATAACTCTGTCAACGGCTCGTTCTGCTCCGAATCTCAGAGCCTTCTCTCCATCCTCCGCGACGAATGGCGATACAACGGTGCGGTCATTTCAGACTGGTTCGGAACCTACAGTACAACTGATGCCTTCAACGCTGGTCTCGACCTCGAGATGCCAGGCCCGACCAAGTTTCGCGAATACAAAAAGGTGTTAGAAGCTCTAAAGAGGGGAGAAGTACAGAATAAACAGATCAAAGAATCAGCAGCGAGGGTCATCGATCTTCTTCGAAAGACTGGCCGTGTTGGAGAACCTGGTTTCCCACCGCCACTGAAAGCCGAAGAACCAGACTATGTCGAGGATGTAGTTTCCAGGTCGTTGATACGACAGGCTGCTGAGTCAAGCATGGTGCTTCTGAAGAATGAAGGAGATACACTTCCACTTGTTGATCGAGATACCAGACTCGCTGTGTTTGGACATCATGCGATCGAACCGTCTCTATTTGGAGGAGGATCTGCAAGTCTCAAGGTGCCATATGCATCAACTCCATGGGAAGCTCTCCAGAAGACCTATAGAAATGCGACACTTGGAGCTGGCGTCGCTGTCAACAGACTTGTGCCACTTCCGAACGAATCCGGCCTCCATATTGACAACATCACGCTGCATTGGTACAACGGAGATCAACCCTCTCCACAACAGCTCTTCCACTCTCAAGAGTTGAAAGACACTTTGTACATGCTTGTTGAGCATGCGCCAGATGGCCTGCTAGATCGCTCTGACTTTTGCATAAGCATGAACTTCGAGCTTGTCGCACAAAAGACGGGGCCATACAACCTTAGTTTGAGCGGCCCGGGTAGCGCAAAGTGCCTGTTGGATGACAGAGCTGTCCTTGACGTTGAACGAGATCTCAATATTTCTACCGAGGACTTCCTCTTTGATCGCTCAAAACTAGAAGTCCGTCGAGAGGAACCGCTACATTTGGAAGCAGGTCGAAGGTACAAGTTTGAGGTTCTCAGCTGGTCTTCGAAGCACAAGGCTCAGAATGTGAACCGTGAGTTCTTCATTCAGGGTTGTCGACTTGGTCTTGCACTCGCTAGCGATGATGATATCGCTTTGGCTAGGGCAGAAAGGCTCGCAGAGACTGTTGACACTGCTCTAGTTATTGTCGGTACTGGTACAGAATGGGAATCCGAGGGATTCGACCGTGTGAGCATGAAGCTCCCACGTCGACAAGATGAGCTTATCCTTCGTGTCGCCAAGGCATGCCACGGCCGGACAATCGTGGTTGTCAATGCCGGGTCACCCATTGACACGAGTTCTTGGATTGATGAAGTCGACGCCGTCATTTATGCGTGGTTTCCTGGTATGGAGTTCGGCAGTGCGCTTGCTAGAATTATATCTGGAGACGCATCGCCGTGCGCGAGACTTCCAACTACGTTTTGGGACACAGTGGAAGATTATCCAGCTGGTAATGTTGAGAGTCTGATGACTTCTGAAAAGGAGATCCATTATCGCGAGGGCATCTACGTCGGGTACCGTCAACCGTCACTCGAGACGTACAGCCCGCGATTCGCCTTTGGCCATGGCTTGTCATACAGCGTATTCAGTTGTTCTGTCAAAAGCCCTACCAACTTGACGTTTGATCCCATTCAGGCAGCAGTCAAAGTAATTCTTGAAGTTCAGAATACTGGCGCCGTGGCTGCGAGTGAAACCATTCTCCTCTTCATTGAAGCTTCGGAGCCAACGACACCGAGACCGAGGGTAGAGCTACGAACATTTGCAAAGACTGCGATTCTGGAGCCGGGAGCTTCGCAAGATCTGGAATTCTGTTTAACAGCTCAGGGCTTCTCGTATTGGGATGTCCAAGATCACCTTTGGCGTGTTGACGCGGGAAATTATAGGTTTCGTATGGCTGGACCGCGTGGAGTCGGGGAATGGAAGGAAATTAATGATGTTGTTGTCAGAGTTGATGAAGGATTTACCATAGAGTAGATTATAGCACATGTTTCCGAACCTCTATATTTATATCTGTGCTAGAAATGTCTTTTAATTGTTTACAGATGATGCCACCACCAACAAGCAATCACAACAATAGCAGCACTTCAAAAGACCATTCTCCTCTTTCAATTAATGATAGAACTACTCGGAGATTACTACTACACAGCGTTCTTCCACTGCACCTTCTCCACTTCATCTTGGCCTGTCATGAAGCGAATACTGTTCTCAAGAATGACTCTCAAGACCTCCATCTCCTTCTCATCCCGAGGTCCATACATCATCAGGTAGGTACTAGCAATAGCGTATTTGTTCTTGACCCATGAGGTCTCTGGGACAGAGAGTCTATGTCTCTCGGCCCAGCCCTTCTCAATGATCACGCGAGCGTCTGCCGGTGACAGGTATAGGTGGACCGATAAATCAGGGTGAGCATGTCCCAGTTCGCCTCTCGCTATAATCGCTGTCTGAGGTAGACGCTCGGGCCGTGACTCCAGGAGCTTGTGTGAAACGAAGAGCGCATTGTGGTGGCGTTCATATAGTGACTTCCTGGTCTCGAGGATCGAGGGGTGTTGTCGTGCGGCATTGGCGAAGAGGTTCTCGATGTACTAAGAAACAAGATTAGTCAAGTTAGAACGGCCGAAAGCAGCAGAGGCCGAGGACATACGGTTCTCATACGCGTGGGCGCATGCTGCGATAATTGACGATGAGGAGCAATGCCACCAAGCAGCGCCCGATCTCCTTGCCGTCTAGGTAGGCCCTTGATCTCAGGATGGCTTCCCTCTGTGGGATAGTCGGCAACATAAGTCGCACCTGACTTGCTAAGCGCAAAAGGACGGATGCCAAAGGTGATCCACGCCCATCCTTTGACATTGTAAGGGGGACCACCAGGGCCGAGGGCGAGGTAATCGCGATAGTCTTTAATGCACCATGCTGCGAACACTACTAGAGCCGCAGCTCCAGAAGTGGTAGCGAGGAGGAAGGGACGCTGATGAAGTGCGCGCTCCAGCATTGTCTTGATTATCTGGAGATCGGCCATGGTAATAGGTTCAAGCCTGGTAACGTGAGAAGTAGACGGACATCCCGACTAGTTTGCGGTTGAGCTTCGTTATGTACTTGATTTACAGTAGAATCACAACCTACGCGTTCCGCCTCGGTCATGCAACGCCAGCTCAGGCGCTCATCTACGCCAGTTTCGGCCTAGGCTGGACTTTCGGGGCATTTCGGCCTCTGAACCGACGCCACTGAATCTCTACGCACGGGCTTGACTCGGTCATCTCCACTAGACCTTGTCCTGGTTCCGATGACGTCTGACAAGTACTGTTAAATGGTTCGATCGAGTATTTATTCCAGCGTTGTATACTCGGCAATTATCTCAAGGGATCCAATGTGCCCATGGCTTCTTCAACCTTTCGACATCAATTACGTACAAATTCTTTAGCTAAAATGTCGATCCAACGCCTTGTTCGTTTTGTCTCGAAAGATGATGGCAAGACTTACTACGGCGCTGCAGATGAGGCACTCCAATTCGCCAAACCTTTTCAGGAGGGAAGCCCGTTCTCACCTATGACTCAAATTAGCGACAACAAGCACGGCATTCAGAAGCTCTTGTGTCCCATTGACATCGATGATGCCCGCTCCGTTGTTTGCATCGGCCTGAACTACACAGACCACGCTCAGGAGGCCAAGATGGCTATCCCAAAGGTGCCGGTTGTTTTGTGAGTAATTCGGACTCGATAGCCCATTCTAGAAGACGTGGTCTCATAGTCGTCGCGATAGCTTCAAGCCGGTGACTGCACTTACTGGCCCATATGACGACCTTGTCCTCCCTCGCACTTCATGGGAGAAGGGAAGACTCGACTACGAATCAGAATTAGTAAGAGGGTTCTGGCTCCAGATACAGAGAAAAGTGATTTATTGTCTTAGGTGATCGTGATTGGCAGGAAGGCCTCGCGGGTGTCCAAGGATGACGCACTAGACTATGTCTTCGGTTATACTGTAAGTGATCAGAGCTTACAGGAGAGGCTCGCTAATAACGCTATTGTAGGCTGGCAACGATATCTCCAACAGAGCATGGCAGCTTGAACCGCACTTGGGTGGAGGCCAATGGTGCTACTCGAAGTGTTTCGACTCTTCCGCACCTATAGGACCTGCAATCGTGTCAAAAGATATCCTCGGCTCTGCCGTCGGGCTTGGGATTCGCGGCACCCTCAAGGATACCCAGGTGCAGAACGGCAACACCAATAATATGATCTTCTCTGTAGCCGAGATCGTGTCATTCTTGAGCCAAGGCATGACGCTGCTTCCTGGTAAGTTCAACGCCGTTAGGCTCGCCCGCCATGATTGACTCTTTTAGGGACCCTTATCTTCACTGGAACTCCCGCTGGTGTTGGCTTTGGAAGGACGCCTCAGATTAGTATGACGGAGGGCGATGTTACCAAGGTTGAGATAGATGGCATTGGTGCCATTGCAAACAAAGTTGTATATGAACAATAAACGCACCAAGAGGTGTTGTCAATTCTGTCTAATGCCAATCTCACGCGCGCCAATAATGTCTGTCGAATAAGAGTGCTATGATACCAACCTAACACATCGCTACTAACAAACACTAGGTCTGCTCATAACCAGAAATATCGTTCCCAACGACACTACGATCATGCCACTGAGCATCCACAATCAACGCCCATAGCTGATCCGCGCAATACGAAAGGCTTGCACTCTCCTTATCCCAAAGCCGAAGTTGTTGATAAGCATGCTGACAGGCGTCCAGAGCACACCGAGAAAAAGTTCCCCCAAAAATGGTAGGCATGACTGATCCTTGTGACATCGGGCTAGCAACATCGGAATTCTGAATCTCAGGCTCGCTTGAATCCATGTGATGAATCACATTTGGCAGATAACATGCCGCGATGAGCGATACGGCAGCTGACCAGACGTTCCGTGCCAGAAGCCAGCATCCGTAATGCCGAACGGGTTGTTCTGACTGTTGGTGGAGAAATTTGATTGTGTAGTGAAGATATTTCGCCGCTCCTTTTAACAGAGCGTCAGGATGGGCATCTGGTTCGTTTGTGTCAGAGTGAGCATCTGCGAGAGCCGCGAGAAAAGGGCGGAACACAAGCATCATCAACTGTCCTTGTCTGTCAACCAGAACCTTTCGCATTCGGTGCTTGATTGATTGCTCCAGAGTTTCAATCGTTCCTGGGGAGAATTCGGAGGAAAGCTGTGATGCAAATCGTAGGTCTGCTGGGAGCGAGCTCATCCTATTGTCTCGTTATTTTCAGGTCCACGTTATACTAGGCAGATCTGCTCTGTGAGGTTGCTTCCTGACTCACAAGACTTACCATTCGTTTATCTGACGTTCAAACTCGCACGCCAACGGATAACTGGTTGTTATACTACTTCCGATGAATTCTTCTATACAACCATCAAAATCCGACACACACAATGCTGTGAATGGCTTACCGCTGTAAAGCTCAGCCTTGATACGCTCGACCAATCTCCGGCTGGAAGTCTCAGCCAGGTAGCAATACCACGTATCCGTATCAAGCTGTGAGCCGATATTAGGCCATTCAAATGGCTGAGGCGGCGGTGGGGGAATCGGAGTGCTTTGGATCAGTTGCCCGAGCCTGCCTGGTTTCAAAAGTCCAAGGTGAGGATAGATCTCTTCGGTTAGCTCCAGCTGCATCTTTGCAGTTGCCCACAATACTCTGTGACTAAGCTTCTGCTCAAGAATATCGGGGTACCTATTTAGTCAGAGACTTACGACTTATCTGTGATAGTAGACGCACCTCAGCAACATTGTCTCAGCCTTGGCTGCGGCTGTCTCAACATAGCACCATGCTTTCCACGGCCTCAGGATCCACATCTGATAACTGGCTAAGAGCAAGTGTGCTTGCAAGTCCTTGATAGGTGAGCCATTACTAAACGCCGTGACTCCAAGCCATGGAAGTGCCAGAGTAATGTAATGGGATTGACCAAGCGGTTGCTTTTCCGGGGAAGTCCTTGCTGACACTTCTCCTAGAGCGAGTACTAACAGCAAGATTGCCATGTCTGGAGGCTGTAGTCCTGCTGGTAGCGCCTTTTGTACTGGCCAGTTTTGAAGCTCTCTGTCCTTCAGTAGTCGGTCTTCCAGGTCTTTCAAGAAGTCAAGGTCCAAGATTGGTGACTTGCTGTGGATATTGACAACGTAGTTTCTAATAAGTGATGCTGTGAGATTAGCTGATTCTGGAGTAGAATCCACTTGCGTATCGTCCGACATGACTTGGTCATGATCGAGCGGATCAGTTGTTGCATCAGACCTCACAAACTCTGCCTTGATAGAAGGACTAGGTCCAGGTGTTTCTGAACCTCCATCAGGGTTGAGCAGCAGCTCATTTCGATATGTCTCCCAGTATCGATGCTGGCCGCATCTGGTGATAGGCTCTCGAAGCACATTCCAAGACATTATTATGCCCCCGCTCGGCCACTGATTTCTTGGCCTTGGTGTCTGCTGTAAAGCTGGCGTGCTCGGTTTCGCACTTGATGCTCTCAGAGCTCCGTTACCTGTCACGCCATGAAGCTGTTTGAGGAAATTACTCTCCATGATCTGTATCCTTTCCAAAATGAGCAATGAGGCTTTGTCTAGGCTTGACGTCTAATGTCAGTCGGGAATCGCTGGAGGCTGGTCGCTGCAATCTCACCTGGCGGGTTCTATGTCTGGATAAGTGCATTGTGTGTTGGTCCTGACACAGAAACCACAGCTGGGCCGTTGGCTATCACACCGAGACTTCCTTTGATATTGTTAATACGGCTGCATGTCTTTCAAAAGTGGGTTTGGCAAACCTTGCTCTGCAGACTAGACACGCGTGCAACGCGCGCTTTCTCGAGTACTGACCACCAACACGTTTACTTGGCTCATCCATATCTCAAAATCAGATATCACCTAGTAATACAGAGAAGATTAGCAGTGCTTGGGGATTTCTGAGCCCTCAAGGTCCAAAATATCGTCTCCCAAGCTTGTTCAATTCGATCGCCGTCTCGGGGTTCCACTGCAGGATCTATCTTTGCCTGGCATAGGCGAGGAGTTAAAATCACGCTTTATGTATATAGCCCTACAAGAAGACTTGCTCAGATAAGTATAAGTACTTCATGTGCAATCTGTTTCTTGTATGTTGGAAGGAGTATGAACTTCATGAGCCGTAGTGAGATCATAATTCTAATTAGTACCTAAGGTAGCTGAAAATTCCACTTTCCCGAGGTTTAATCTTCTGTCCGTAAAACTTGGTACGTGAGCCACATAAACAGCTTTGTATCAGCGGAAGGATTTAGTAAAAATGTAATCTTAAGGAATATTGAAGAATTTCATATTAACTTGACCCGGGCTAGGTAGGTATTTACTGATATCTTGCTCTAGCCATCTAACGCATGATGGATAAGGGCATACGAAGGGTAAAACTCAATGTAACCTGTAGAATTACAGAATTTTTTTTATTCACTTCTCTAATTATGTACAAAACTTTCCCGGAGTCTCGGCAAACAATTTATAAATAGCCATCATATCCTCCTCCCCCAAACCATTTTCGTGAGCTTCTCTATAGAGAGAATTGCAAACTTGGACAAATGGAGTTTGAACTTGTACGCTTTGCGCAGCAGACTTGATCAGCTCAGTGCTGTTATAGCAGTCTTTGATGGCCGCCTGGGGTGTCCAATCTCCGTCGAGTATCTTCGCCATCTTCATCTTGGAGTATGCAGATGCCAACGGACTACTGTTTAGTACCTGTCCAAAGGCCTCCAAGTCCAACCCTTGAGCTCTAGCAAGATTCACTGATTCTGCAAGACCAGTGGTCACAGAGACCAGGAACAGGTTGATGGAATATTTGGCCTTCAAGCCTGATCCAATAGGACCACAGTAGATAGCCGCAGTAGTGATAGGTTCGACGACGGCTCTGATCTGTTCAGCAACCTGTGGGTCGCCAGCCATCATGCCTACAAGCTTTCCCTCCTCAGCTGGGACCTTGCTGCCACTGACAGGCATCTCAACAAACTGGCCACCCGCATTCTGTACCTGCTGCGCAAGCTTATGGCTGAAGTCGACAGACACTGAGCTAGTGTTGATCAATGTTTTACCACGTATGGCTTTCATAAACTTTTCATTGGGCTCGTTGTCAATCATGGACTGGATCGCTTTGTCGTCGAAAAGCATCGTGAAGATGACATCTGATTTCTCAACCACAACGGAAGGAGTCTGCGCGGCTTTAGCACCGGCCTCGATGAGGGGCGTGCATTTGGCGGCATTGCGATTCCACACTGTGACGGGGAATTGTCGACGAAGATTGAGGGCCATGGGCGTGCCCATCGTTCCCAAGCCTAGGAAACCAATTCTCATCTTGACTGAAAGTCGCCTTGACGGAATTCTGAGTAGATAGAAATAGTCTATTGTGCTGGATTAATTTATTTACTGGTGGTTTTGTGTATGGCATTATAAGTGAGAACAAAGGGCTCTCATAACAGCATGCTAGAAAAGAAATAAAGTTTTGTACGCCCTTTGCAACACAAGCCGATGCTCCCGATACTGCCGATGCAAAAGCATCGGTTTCGGTAATCATCATGGTTTGACATTCTTCCAATGCCGACAATAACCGGCTCGTGAGGGTTGGCGTCGAAACACGCTCCAAGAGATACTCACATTCTGTGTGGGACATTGCACTCCATTGTCTAACCACCGACAATGTTCAAAGGATTTTATTTACCCTCAATGATATATGTTAGCAACGAGGGATTGTATATAATAAATGCCACAATCTCATCAAGCTGTTGAATCTAAATGCAATATCAAAGTTGATGTTTCTAAATCAAAAAAGAAACGAAAGCGCGTATTAAGTATATTTAACTCATAAAACCTAATAAAACACATTAAAGTATCAACGTGCGTCCAGCAAATTTGAATACCATGCATAACTATTGCCTGCTCTATGACGAACAAGACGAGCAATCAACATTTCCATCCTTCTCAAAATACTTAGTTCCGCTTTGAGATTCAGTGCCAGAGTCTCCCGGATTTCCACTATAGCTTGAGCAAAGACCACCATTTGGAAGTCCTGCAAAGTCACCAAACTGACAGCTCGGGTTGTTGTCACAGCGCTGCATACACTCTTCAAAGCTTCCAACATAAGTGTTGAAGTCTATTTGTCTGAAGAAAACTGATTGAGTAACGTGGACTGCTGTGTCGCAAAGAACCTCAAACTTGCATTGGCATGAGCTCTGAGGCGTGTAGGTGGTGCAGATTGGTCCGACGGAGCGGGTCTTGGTGGTGACTGATGTAGTCTTGTCAACCTCGGTGGCTTGCTGCGTGGTGATTATAGTATCCTGTTCGGCGGTAAAAGAGGTCAAAACTGTGGTGGCATCTGCGGTGGTTGTCTCGGTAACGTGAGGTCCAGGGAGAGTGACAGTCACAGTTCGAGTCTTGGCTGGGAGGGTCGTGGTGATGGTCACCGCAGGTTGGGTCTCAGTTTGGAAATCAACAACCGTCTCAGGGTGAGGCTCAACAGTCTCAGTGACTAAAGAACCCGTTGCTTCGATGGTAGTCTCTGTAACGCCCATACAGGCACAAGCGCTGCTGTACTGCTCAGCATCTGTGCATGATCCAGCATATGAGGGAATATCCGTTGGCTTGATGATGTTCTTGGTGGATCGAGCGGCAATTGCACGCTTGGAGGGAAGGCCATAGTAAGTTGTCTCCGTAACACTAAAAGAGAGTCAGGATGAGCCTTCACGATGGGACGCTATTACATACGTGTTCACGTCAGTCTGAACCACTGTCCTGGTCTATGTCCCTGTTAGCCCTGACATTCCTCAAATAGACACTGCGGTATCCTTACGTTTACGTCGGTCTCCAGGTAGGGGTCTGGTGTCTATAATGAAGTCAGCAATATGAACTGATGGCAGCTTCTTGGTGCTTACAATAGTCACAGTGACAGTCTTGGTGGGGGTTACAGCAACGTAAACGGTCACAGGGTCGGAAGTAACGCTGGTGGTGGCACTAGATGATGTCCGTTATTGTCAATCCATGAATGTATGCTGCAGATGCTCAAAGGACCTACGTTTGATCGGACTGTGTCGCAGTCGCCTCATCTGTCTCCGGGCCCAGAGTCTCGGTATCCTTCAGTGTCACGGTCGATTGCTCCGCAGTCGCAGTCACAGTCGTCGCAGAAGGAATCGAAGTGTATCGTAGGAATGAGGAACAGTCGCTCTCGTGTGCGGGCGGCCATCTTCGAGCTCGGCAATTGGACAATCCAACTGCTTTCAGACAGGCGTCCTATGATTGTCAGCGACGTAGCACCACGGTGCATGGCTGATGTTACCTTTGTGCAAGTGCCTGCATCAGCAGACGCAGATGCGATGAGCAAAGCAGATAACAATGTCACTTTCATTGTGATAACCGTCAACGGCACGCGAGCAATAATGGCTAAACTAAATGCGCCAAGAGTCGAGGCGAATGTTGTATTTA
Source organism: Fusarium proliferatum ET1 (assembly GCF_900067095.1). Lineage (NCBI taxonomy): Eukaryota > Fungi > Ascomycota > Sordariomycetes > Hypocreales > Nectriaceae > Fusarium > Fusarium proliferatum. The sequence goes on along the minus strand of NW_022194793.1, from coordinate 3,712,121 downwards.
TTCATCTGCAATCGGATGTTATTGCCGTCCCCTATGTGTATCTCATCTCATTGATCTGTTCGTCAGAAAATAGCGGCATAAGAAGCGGCCTATCTCCGAACTATCGATTCTGTTCAGGAACCAGAACTTGACTAGCCAATCAAAGGCGTCCTGCTTGTACAAAAGTCTCTTAGTCTCGATCCTTCCTCCAATAGCGGCGGGCCGAACATGATGCAATTTCCGATTTTACGAGGTACCCTATATGACTAGTCCTCGAATGTTTCGAAGGTCAACTCTTCAGGCGCTCCCAGCTGTCCTTTTCTACTAATCGGCGTTTACTAAAGGAAGTTGAGAATTACCCGTTTCTGGCTTGCACACTAGAAGTAACTGTCGACAGCAGGTTCTAGTCTTTCAAACAAAACAAAAAACAAAAAAAGGTTATACCTAATCGATCAGGTTCTTTTTGTTACCGAGAGTCGTATCGTGGAATTCTCTATCGCCATCAATCCAGGACTGGATCAAGTGTGAACTACCGTTTGAGGGCAAAGCCATCATAGATGGCATTGACGAGGTCGTTGTTTCAAAGCTTTGTTGACTGCATCGTGAGGCCCAGAGAACCTTTTATTAGGAAAGTTGTTGTCTTTGAACATGGCCTTATAGTGATTCTGAGGATTTTGGTAGATTTTCTGACTGTTGGGTTTCACATCCACCTTAAATAGTTCTTTTTTTAATTCTTGGCCGAGAAGGATCGCATCATATCCAGGGCGAAGGGTATTATACTATTATCCCAGCTTGGTGCAGTCCCGTGCATGGCACAACATATGTGTCTCAAATCGAGACTGATAAAAAGTTGTCATCTTTTATCTTACTCTCGTAGAACCAGCCTCCCTGATTGACGGCTTACTGTAGAGCATGCAGACAATCGCTGTTTCGGAGTCAAAGATTAGAAATATAGGGTAGTTGGCTGCGGATGATAGCCCAATGATACAGCCGGCCACGAGCCAAAACAGGAAAGTCCGACGGAGTACGGAACCTCCATTTCTCCGCCTCCGCCGAAGCCGCCATCTAAAGCCCACAATATCAGGGTCTCAAATAGGTACAGCGCCACGGTTTAGCTAATGGCAACTGTATCTAGAAGATTAAATAGTGCCAAGCACTATAATGCACTATTGGCTTCCAGGCTTCGACAGAACTTTGACAGACACGGGCTAGTGGCTAGTCTCAAGCTGAAGTCAGGGGTAATTTTCCAACATCCAGTAACCACGGAACAGGATATAACCATCTCTGGGAGGTAGACAATATGTAATTCATTGGATTGATTAGCCAAGTACTCTTGAAATCTCAATAGCCATCTGAAATAAGATCTAAATACACCTTCTGACATTTTCTTTCAGCAAAAGCGGAACTATTTCCGTTTCAGAGCAGAGAACGAGGCGTTCACTAGTTGTCACCGATTGAGCGGACCCGTTGATTTTAAGTAAATAGTCTCATCGCGTAGTGTCTCGACCGCTCTCTTGGGAAATGCCTCTATTGAATTAGGGGCCGAGGTCACCGAATTTCGCAGACGGGATTCACATAAACAGTCGATATGCCGCTGTCTGCTCTTCCCGCCACTTTTGTTAACCATCCCAGTGCCCCTCTTGGCCATCACACTCGTTAAGCCCTTCGCCATGCGTTCTGCTTTCGCTTTGACGGGCCTGACTATCTTGTGCAACTTTGGTGTTGCCCTTGCAGGCCCATGCAAGCCTCATGCAACAGTAACGACATCTGCCCCGACCACCTCGGAGACAAATGGACCCGTCGTTGTCAAGAACGTGATTGGCAACGGAAACTTCGCCGTCAGGGACTCCACCAACCCAAGTAACATTCCCAACTACACAGTCGAAGGTCAGTGTCAGATTGTCGAAAACAGGGGTTATACCGGCGACGGCAGCAAAGAGAAGGGTTGCGTCGAGCTACAAGCTGCCAACAATCCTCCTGGACGCAAGCGAGCCATTGGAAACATCGTCAGCATTTCGCAACAGCTTGACTCCCTCGACATCAAGAAGAAGTACACCGTCCGCTTCTTTTACGCTGTGGTTACTGCCAGCCAGATCAATGTCTGCACCCTGAGCGCTTCCATCGCCGGCCATCAATTCTATACATCAACAATCCTCAGTATTGGAACAGCTATCGACTGGAATACTGTTCTTGAGCAGACCGATGTTCCCGAAACACAGGGTGCTTTTTCAGTGTCGGTCAATTGCCCAATTGGTGGAATTGCGGCTATCTATGTCGATTCGATCTTTATGTCTAACCAGGTCACTCCTGAGACGATCAATGATGTATCGATTGACTTTGGTGATGGGACTGAAGTTGCTACTACTACGACATCTAACGGGTTAAGCAGTGAGAGCACAAGAAGCCCATCGACACAAATCGAGCCTTCCACTAGAACTGATGCCCTCACTTCCGAACCTGAACACCCAACAACTGATCTTTCAATGGGTCCTGATACCAACACTATCCATCCATCAACCAAGACTTTTATCACTAGTGAGACCACCAACACTCAGAACAAGCCTTCGACCGCAAATGAGTTCACTGTCCCGACCTTGGACCCCTCTACAGCACCAGAGAAACAGTTTACGACTCTCACTCTTGACCCATCGACAGCATCAGAAAGACAGTTCACGACTGTCACCTTAGACCCGCCCACGAGCGCCCTGCAACCCTCAACCGCGACTGACATCTCCCCCTCGACCGCAAGCTCTCTACCAACTGGCTCGCGCGTCTGTCCTGTAGGAGCCCCTCCACCAGGATACTGCACACCTGTGCAGCCAGAAGTAACCCAGACGGTGTCCTTGCCAGGAATCCCTCAGGTGTCTGAGAATGATCGTCCTACCGCCCCCAGGGCCTGCTGGGCTTTCGGAAAGGCAAAGCAAGGGACATGGGGTCGTACAAAGTCCAGCAACCCTCGACAAAACTCCATCGCTGACTGTGCCTTGCTTTGCAAGCAGGAAGGATCTGCTTGCAAGGCCTTTGCGCTGTACAACCTGGGCTCGGAGACTAGCTGCTGGATGCTTGGTGATACACTGGGCGTCGTTGGTATTGATCTGAATGCGCAGAACTCCCTGATGTGGAATGATTTCGATTGCTTTGAGTGTCATGATTGTGACATCAAGAACCCGGCGGACATTGAGACTTCGACCGTCGCACCTTCAACCACCTCTCTTACAGCAATCGTAACTACATCGGCTTCTCCCTCCGTGCCTACTCTCTGTCCCAACTGCCATCTCAAGAGCTCACCATCCTCAGACCTTGTCTGTGAGAAGATCGGCAACCTTGGTGCTGTTGATCTCGAGCCGTATGCCAACAACGATTTCGATCAGGCCACTATGCAGACGAACTCGGAGCAGTGTGCGACTATTTGTTACCAGCTAGATGGCTGTGCTGCCTCAGCTCATGATGCCGCTCGGGGACGGTGCATTTTCACCAATGTTGCCATGACGAGCAGCGCCTTCCAGGAAGCACAGAACCTGAACGCCCATGATTACATTCTGCCATGGAGTTCCCAAGGCTGCTGGTCCTGCTCTAACGATTGCTCGGTACAGCATGATACCACCAGTCAGGCTCCTAGCTCTACTGAACATACTGTTGAAGAAACGACAATGACTCCAACACGTACTGAACCTCTTACGACCTTTAGCTCTTCTTACGTTCCAACAATCACAGAGTCCTCCATGCCTCAATGCACCCTGGCTTTATCCGATGGATGCACCTTCGATCAGAACAACTATAACTATCAAGACTGCAGTAAATCGGGAACTATTAGGAACACTTTTACACTCGAAGACAATGAATACCCTTGGCAAGAGGGCATCAACACTTACCAGAACTGCGTAGCCCTTTGCAACCAGATGCCTCATCGCTGCAAGTCTTCGGCATGGGATCAGAACCAACAGGCCTGTGTCTTCTCCTCCAACTCTATCTTCACCTCGGCCTTCACCCCCGGCAATAGTGGCGACCAGGATATGGAGTGGAGTGACCAAAGCTGCTGGAAATGCTTCTGCCACGACCAAGATCGCGATGCATACTCTGCGTCGCTCAGAACTGCTCTCCCTACGGCGACTTGCGCCCCGAGCATCACGAGTGAGGATGCTGTCTGTTCGCTCAAGCAGGTTGACGCCGGTGATTTGGTCTGTCAACATGAGGGATACTTCCCATGGCAGTGGGACGAGGCACCTTCTAAGTTCCCCAACCAGGATTCAGAGGAGCGTTGTGCGGCTCTTTGTAACTCGAACCCTGACTGTCAAGCATCGGGCTGGTCTGAGGAGTATGGCAAATGTGCTATTGGAGTTTGGCAACTTAAGGGTATTGCATGGCAACAGTCTGGTGATACGAAGCTGAGCTGGAGTGATAAGGGCTGTTGGGACTGCTCCGACTGTATCAAGAGTCAGAAATGGCGTATCTACAACTGAGATTGCCAATTACATGGCAAAGCTATCTTATTTGAATGGAATTCTGTGCCTTTGTCTGAGAACAGCTGTTCGGTGGCAGCATTTAAGTGATTTGGATCTCGACAGCAATTGCCCGCCGGAATAGGTTTTGGGATCTCAGCGTAAAGGTTTAGGCCAAATCGTGAAGGAATTTCTCCACATCAATATCATCCAACAGAACTGAAAAAAAATAAAAAAATACTAGCATTTTTCTCCGTACTTTCTACTTTAAATCTAGTTAAGAAATAGAGTATCTTGAACTCCAGTTTAATCGAGAAGGCGTAAATAATGCTCGGGCCTTCTTTGGTTGTTACAGGCAAACGCTCTGCCCTTAATCTTTCCGACAAGAAGCTGTCAGCATATAGCAGTGGCAGGTTATAATAGCAGATAGTGTCGCTATTAGTATATACTTCCTTATAAGCCTGGTTTATAAAGGACTTAGTACTGTAAAGGGTTTGGCATATCGATTGGCAGAAGTAAGACGCAAAGCCTAAAACCACTGAATGCTATTAATTACACGACATTCATACATGACAGCCTTCTAGTTAGACACACTGAGTCACGCAATCGATGCGTTACTGACTGAGAGTCCTTTATAACGATGGCCTTGTAGCCATTCGCTGCGTAGAATTCAAAGTCAAGCGCAATCTCAAAACCGGTCCAAAGGATAGTATTGCTGACATTTTTTTAAATTGGGGTTTTCGTTTGGCTGCAGGTCATGGAACTTTTACTGCTGCTGATAGGCAGTTTCGTCCTGCTGTAGGATATCCAATTGCGATCGCTACAACATGCTGACATGCATGGCCTTGAATACCGAATACTCCCTGGCATGCTTTGTCCCAGAGAAAGAAGACGTAGTTCATGCCGCTAATCGGTGGTCCCACGAGTAAAGCGGGTGGTAGCACAGTTGAAAGGCAATTTTGTTCAAATCCCGTCGGCTGTTCGTCGAGCGAGCAGTATCCCATCGCTTAGGGTCTTGTTTCCCTCGTTGAGTCCCGCTGGTGTGACTTTCTGCTTTTCCAAAATGAGGCTTACCTTTGAACGTAGAAAAGACGGCTGGGGTACGGAGTATTCTTAGTTCAGACTGCGGAGTATGTGTAGCCTATGCGTGATACGAAGTACAACGGTAACATTAATCACCTGTTGGAGCAGCCTTTGGATATGTTTCCAGAGAGTTGTATTCTGGTGGGTCTATACGAAAATGCAAGACAGGGAGGGCTCAAACTTCAAGGCAAACCGCTTAGCTCGCATAAACAAATATACTGGTTGGCTGTTGCGTCACCGGGTACGGCGATTGCTCTATAAGGAGGTATACATCCCCGTAGCTTGGTCCCCCTCAATCAGTAGATGAAATCGTGAAACTGAGACCCGGCTTATCTCCTGAACTTTAAATTGATAACAGGGTTGTACGGAGTCGGGGATTGGCCCAGAGCATAACATAACAAGGAACGTTGTGCTGTTGCAACAAAGCAAATGGAGAGCCACTGCGACGTAATGCAAGGATCTGACACGGGACAGATCATGCCAGCGCCCGCCGAGATTCCCTTCTTCCGGGGCAATGAGTCGCGTCTTTGACTTAATCCAATAGTAGAGCCACTTTACGACTTCTAGATTCGCCACGTTTGTGGTTCATCATTGTCAGCCCAATGCGACATGATTTCTCCTCCTTTTCTTCCAGAAGCGCAATAAAATAAGGTTCCCTACCCGTAACTAATCATTTATTAGTTAATAAAGTCTTTTAGCCGCCGTTCAACACAAACTCTACTCCGTACTAATCTCGCCGATCCAGAATGGCTAGCCAACTCAAGGTATCGGACGTTGAGCTTATGACTATAGGCTATCGCAACAGAACGATCCTTGTGTTTTCAATCTGCTTCCCTTTGGCTGTCTTGTCAGTTTCTCTCCGGTTTTTGAGTCGCGTCTTGGCTAAAAACCCCTTCTGGTGGGATGACTGGTTCGCGCTGATTGGCCTGGTAAGCTCTCCGCGTGTTGTCTCCGTCGAGATTCGCCGACTGATTCGTCTTTTTTCCCCCCTTCCCTCAGTTCATGGCAGGAGGTTTCTGCACCTGTCTCCTAATATGCCTCCCGAGCCTTGACCTAATCAGTGGCAAAGAGCCCATCACGACTGAACTCATGAGCCATACCGCCAAAGTAGCATACGCCGCCGAGTTGATCTACTATTGCAACCAACTCAGCCTCAAGTTTTCCATCCTCATGTTCTACTGGAGAATATTTGGGCAATCGAACTATATCCGACGGTCTATCTATTACATGGGGGTGTGCATTATCTTGTGGTTCATCGCCTCAGTCAGTGGCCTACTCCCTTGCTGCCATTCCCGTATGTTGTCGCTGATGAATATCAGTTTCTCATCTCAGCCCTTCAATGCGTCCCAGTACAAGCAAATTGGGACCCGATCGCGAAACAACAGCCTGGTGTCAAATGCGTTGACTTGAATGGGTTTTTCTTTGGCACGTCGATTCCGAATATTATGGCCGATTTATTTCTGGTTGTTCTACCGATTCCACAAGTGATTAAACTCAAGATTACCACGGCTCAAAAAGTATTCGTTATTCTGTTTTTTATCCTCGGTGGTTTGTAAGTTCTCCTCATCTGCATTCCAAGCCAGCAATGCCCGCTAACTTTGTCACCAGTGTTGTCATCACCTCCATCGTTCGACTGGAACTAATCACCACAGTCAATTTCGCAACCTTTACCGTCAATTTCTCTCACGTGAACGCGGTTGTATGGACCATGGTCGAGAATTGTTGTGGCGTTATCAGCGTCTGCCTGCCTTCACTCCGACCCATCATCAGATTCATTCCTTGGAAAGCCTTCCAGAATGCCTTTATACGCAGCAGCCAGGACTCGAAATCTCAATCTAAGCAGTCAGCAAGAATGGATGCAAATATCTTCGGACGATCCCGCCAACGATCTCAATGGAGTCAGATTGAGTCGACAAACGAGGGCCGGTCAGTAGCACAGCCTGGCATTACAAAACAGACCGAGATTGAAGTCAATTCCATTGAGATGGGTTCATTATCGAACTCGAGTCAAGTGCGACTTGCAGGGGCCGCGGACGATTCCAAGCCATGATGGCTTGCAGGTCTTGGTGTTGGTGCTTTGTAAGATTACTACAGTCGCATTTGATAGTGACAATAGTTTCGAATGGCAGCTCGTATACGGATACCCTGTGTGCTGTTCGGCTTTGAACACGTTTGGAGGATGTGATGGCCCTTGATATGGAGTATGACTGTTGGAAACAATAAAAAGTGGTGTGATGTTGCTGATCATCTACGGTATTCCTGATTTCAGTAGCACTTGTTGCTGCACAAACTAACGAACTGCATAAGCGAGGGTCAAAGCAGTCACCGTTGGGGCCAAGTTACTGCCGGGTTATGCCTATGTTGGAGTACGAATATTGGAAAGAACCAAAACGGTGTGACCACCTCCCGTAATCCCTGTTTCAGCTGCTGCACAAGACACTGTCCCATGCAGCCCAGTGAGAAATACCGAACTGGGTGGATTCCACGGGTAAGCGTCAAAACAGACTTTGGCCAGTAGCCGTTGGGACTAATTTCTCCCCGGCTCATATATTAGCCGGACGGACGACTAGGGTCAAATACGGGAGCTTCTTCCCTGCCCATGCCCAAGCAAGCCTCATCCTAGGGGGCATGCTTGACATCAGTGTAGATCTTTATTACAGGCCACAAGGGCTCCAAATGTTAAATTCCGCGATCGAATAGGTATTTTTGCCGCGGCGGAAATAGGTATAAGCCTTGCAATTGGGTATTCCCAAAGAAAAGAGGGTATAGAGATGGACCTGATTCTACTGATCCAAACGGATTAGCCACTCAGATAAGTATATCATTTAGCGTTTGGAGCCCTTGGGGCCTGTCCTACCGAGATATTGTACGCCCGTAGGACCCTTACCACTTCCACCGTCTTGTCTTCAATGCTACCTGGTGTGCCATAACCCCAGGTCTGAACCTGGTTGTGATTGGAGGATGAATCAGGTGGAGAAGAAACATTTGGGGGTAATACTGGATTTTGGGCTCACTCGAACCATTTTGGATCACTCCCATGTCCCAAGACGCTCTTTCAGGGTCTCGACCGGGTCGTACCAGTAACTGACTGTTAAAGCCACGTGGGTATACTTTGAGAATTCGGGGTATCATTTCCAGATACGGAATACCGAAGGATTTGGCTCAAGTACCCCCATATACGGAGTACTACGTAATAATAAAAACCCCTTCTCCTCCATTGTTTTTTCTACTCCCCATCTGCTGCCGGTACCCTGTAACTCTTTTTACCTTCTACCCGTCTTCGTGTGGCAACCTGTCAATCGCTCTGTCACTCACTTGACACGACAGGACCAGCAACAAGCAGCTTCACGCCCAAAACCCGACGATGAAGGGTCTATTCCTCCTCACTCTATTCGCCCAAGTACTCGCGTTCTCAAACATCAAAGTTAAAGTCGAAATCACCACCCCAGCCATGGACTGCCCGGTTGAGGTTGGCCACGTCAAGACCCAGGATGGGATTAGGCTCCAATATGCTCAGGCTGGTCCCAAGGGGGGCCAGAATTTACTTTTTATTCCGGGATGGCGACAATCAGCCGCTGAGTGGAAGAAGCAAGTCAAGTACTTCTCTGAGTCTGGTTACCGCGTGACTGCATATGATATGCGTGGTCATGGAGAGTCAGAGAAGCCTGACTTTGGCTACCGAGTGACTCGCTTTGGTGCCGACCTTAACGACGTCTTGACTTCCCTTAACCTGTGGAACGTCAGTATTGTGGCCCATTCTATGGGTTCCTCCGTTACGTGGGCCTTTTGGGATCAATTTCCTGCTGAGCGTAAACGGGTCGACCATTTCGCCATCGTTGATCAGCCATCAATTCTCGTTCGTGATCCCACATGGACCAAGGAGCAGGCTGAAACTTGGTCTGCTGCGCTCTTTGCACCGGAGCAGGTCTACACCTTTTCTCACAACATATCACTCGAGACTCCTCCCTTCGTCAGGTCAATGTTTTCTCCTGAGCTGTCGGAAGCCGATTATAAGTGGGTGCTTGCACAAAATGAAAAAATGAGTGATAAGCATGCTGCGACATTGCTTATCTCACATGCCTTCCTTGACTGGCGTGATGTTCTGCCACGCATCAATATCCCGTCACTGGTCATATCTGGAGATATTAGTATCGTTAATGCTACGGGTATCGCCTGGGCTGCATCTCAGATCCCAGGCGCAAAAAGCCGAACCTTTACAGCTGAGGAGAAGGGAAGCCACTTTATGTTCTGGGAGAACCCTAAGCTATTTAATCAGGTTATTGAAGACTTTATCACTTCTTAGGAAGTCGGCTATAGATCGCATCTAGCTGGTAATGCATTTATTCCCACCACCTTACATCAAGCTCCTACCTACTTGCATTACACTTTTGTAAAGCATGTTTAAACCCCAATCTTCCCGCGCTCCAAATGCACCTCGAATTCGTCTCAAATCGATGACCATTCATTCCCTGGGCAAGTCCCACCGCCATCTATATGACATCCATTAATCGAAAATGTGGGGAGTTGTCTTGAGCGCATGTAGACGCGCCAGTCAATGTTTGGCCCCCTCGTGTAACAGCAACCAGCCACTCGCTGTTGGACCAATTGGGTGGTGAGAGGGGAGGTATCAAAAGTTCCGTTTTGCCGTCAGTAACAGGCTTATTTGTTTCACAGCGCCGTTTTATAAAGTAAAAAAGTAAACAGCTAACCTTGCTAACGAACGCTTTCCACATTGTGGTATGGAGCTATCGGAGCATAGCGTTTAGCTTTCAGCACGCTATTATCATTTAAGCAGCGACAAAAAGGACGCAGCATCATAAAGCAGCTTTATGTGAGGGAGGAATTGACCCTCAGAAATTTCTGCAAGCAGGTCAATTGCATTTCAACTCTATGCCACTATGAGAATCGTGACGAGCTTTGCTTTGTGTATAATATAATGAGCAGCTGTTCCTAGATGCGATGCCTATTGGCCGATTAGCCACAAGTGCCCAGGCCTGCCGGAAACAGGTTCGGCGACCACAGCCCAAACCTTAGGCCAGATCGTGGGGGAATTTCCCTGCGTCAATATCCCTCAAGATTCAGGTCAGGTCGGAAAGATAAGCTATTTGACTGAAAGATAGATAAGGGCGGCATGAATCAGGTTTCGGGCCGCCAGACCTGCTTTTCTTCGCTTGCCTCATGTCAAATCATTTAAATCGGCATCTCACTGGCGTTGCAGCTGTGGTGAGACACGGCTGAATGCAGAAACAGCTGGAATTGATCACTGGTGCTCGCAGAGCAAAGCTTAAAATTATGGGCGGCAGTTAACTATATAGTTCAATGCTGGATTCTTCGCCCATGCAAAAAGGTGACTTCACCGCCGCGTGGCTGGCTGAGCGGATAAATGGTATGTTCTCATGCAAACCTTTCTTCACATCACAATGAAGGCGGAATGTGATATCGTTCAGCTATTGTTACACAACAAGCCTTGGGGATGAGGCAGTGCGATATAGAACGTCAAGTCAAGCTCCCACGCGATCTAGACCAACCATGTCCCTTAGCGCCTCTAGGTTGGTATAGAGGGAATGTATAATATGTTGCTATGTGCATATTTTAGTAGACTACTAGGTAGGTAGTCTATACGGAAATGCTTATCGACAAATACGACCAATACGGTTGATACGACGAATACGACTTGTGGGGTAACTAGCACGTAGTCTAAGCGAGAACTGTAGGACGAGTGGCCAATGAATGCGTTCCATCCTTGATTCTTACCACCATGGGTTGCACTAAGTTATTCTTAGCCGTGCTGTTCGTCCCCAAATGCATCGCCCTTGGATTAATGAATCTCGACGTTATCTATGATTATGCCTCTAGAGTTCATGTCGCAGGGGGTGAAAAACTTTCCGCTCATTTAGCCAAGTCTCGTCGGACCTCCATTGGTCCGAGATACTCTGTTTCTTACTCGCACTTTTTACAGACGAGACTTGTGGCTGTGAGCCTGTGTCATGACCCAGAACTTATCCCGGCTATAAGATCTCTGCCCAGGAGCATCACCTTTTCATCATTCTCCATTCGGAGTATTCGAAACTGACAGACAGTCCGTTGCTAGATCTGTCGTAGCCAATATAATGCATATCATCATCATCGGCGCTGGTCCAGCGGGCCTCGCAGCTGCCCTTGCACTCTCCCAAACCACCATTCAAGGCTCGCCGCCCCGAATTACTATTCTCGAGTTGCGCCCAAAAGTCGAAACGCTAGGAGGCACGATTCTGCTAACACCCTTGGCGCTACGGTACCTGGATGCTCTTGGCGTCGGATCACGATTACGGAAACTGGGTATGCCGGTCCGAGGTGTCGATGTCGTAGCTCTTCGGACTGGCCGGACGCTGGGGCAGATGTTGCCGGGAACAGATGCGCTGAGAGTTATGAGACATCAGCTTGTGCAGTGTATGGCGGATGCTGTTGCTGAATTGCCTAAAGACCTGGTCACCTTGCGCTATGGCGCGAGAGTCACTGACATACAACAGGTCGACGACCAGAAAGAGGACGAGAGAGCAGTTCTTGTCGACGTACAGTTTGATGCCGGGAGGTCGGAGGAGTCCATCAGTTGTGATATCCTGCTTGGATGCGATGGTATACACTCTTTCGTTCGGACCACAGTTGTGGACTGTGAAAGGACGAAGACGTATTCGGGTCGTGCCATCGCCTACGGCTATGTCAACTGTGATTCTGCTGGAGACATTGGTTTAACAACATTGAATGGGAAGCTGCGCCTCCGAGACTCTACTATGATCCAAGGTCAGCATGGATCGTTCTTAATAACCTATTTCGAACCATCGAGGGGAAAGGTATACGCTCTTGCTATCATGCCGATGGCAGAGAATCAAGATGCACGGGAAGGATGGAAGGCTTTGGGAGAAGACAAAGTTGCAATCAAGCGGGACATCGTGGATCGTTTCAAGGAAGGCGGTATCAAAGGTCTCGAACCCATCATCAACGAAAGCGACTGGTACTTCTACCCTGTCTATATGCTTCCTGTGGATGGAAGATGGAGCAAAGGCAGAGTGTTTCTTCTCGGGGATGCCGCTCATGCTGTAAGCACTGTTCAATACTCGCCACGACTATATCATCTAACATGAGCAAATAGATGCCACCCCAGGGCGAAAGTACTGGTATCGCGATCGAGGACGGTGTCCTCTTCGCCCACGTACTTAGCGAGGGGATATCAAGGGGTATCCCCTATGTGATGGAGGCCTACGAGACTCTGAGACGAGATGATATCACGAAGCTGCACTCTGAGACAATGTTTCGCTGGAATACTGGGAGTTCATCGTCTTGGCTATGGAGTATCACGATGGAATTTGCCACTTGGGTCTATCTTCTTCTTGCCAACTACCGACAGGAAGATTACTTTAAGCGGGATGTAAGACGCTTTAAGCTTCCATGACTCTAATAGCTATTGTACAGACCAATGATTTAAGGCAAATGTTATTTAAATAGCTCTCTTCCTTACATATCGGATGAAACTACACCTGCAGCTTTGCACTAAAAAAGCCACGAATTCAGTAACCCATAGTGTTGATATTGTTAATCTTAAGATAAACCGAAATATCCCCATCTTTATTGTACCAGAGCAATCGAAGCTTCTTTGGTAATGCAGATAAATGACTATGAACCAGCTGCCTCACGCAGAAATGCCAATACATGTACATAGCTCCAAACACCACTAAGCTGCGCCTCCACCAATAAATAAGCTGCGCCACGGCTGATAAGCTGCGCCTCTATCAATAAATACTTCAATTCGATAAATTCCTCTCTAGATTTCCCCGCCCTCCCTAGGCTTCCTCTACCCCATCGTAAGATCAAGTCGCGTGCTAAAGAGCCTCTAATTATGGCCTCAACGACATCCTACAGTCAAGGAGAGCCCTCACAGCGAGCTCCGCACAGGCGAGCCAACGTGGGATGGCTATCCCCATGTACGAGCTTCCCAAACTTGACATTACATTTCATTAACGCCAGCAGCGACCCAACCGCCAAAAGCAATCATCAACAGCAACTACGGCCCCGCGCTTACAAACGAGGAACTGTATGCGTTGGCACGCAGCCTGTCTAGATTAGACCAGTTTCTCCTTCTGTATTGTCAGCATTTCTACCAGCAAATCGCGTCTGGACAACTTAACCCAGGCGATACATCTGCGCAGAGACTCGCTCTAAACGACTTGGAGGATCTTCAGACAATCATAAGTCAAATTCAAGATATAAACACCGGCCGGTTTGTGTTTAGTAGTCTCTACCTGAAGGAGAGGCACATCCTTTACTATTGGGGAAGAGCCATTTCATTTCTCTCTCAGAATCTCCTAGCGGGGGATGAAATACACCAACCGTCGCTAGGTAACCTCAAAAGAGTCACTGAATATGCCTCTGATATTGAGAGTGCAGTACTTGATGCAGGCTCGGCGGGAGTGTTGACATCTGACTACCGATTGGTGCTTTCTGAGCGGTGGGATCTTCTCGAAAGCGTATTCAATTTATATCATCAGCATTCACGATCTCCTCGAACGGTTGCGAAATGGTGAGTCATTCTGTAAGTCATCCAGAAGCAAGCTAAAACACACTTCAGGCCCAACATAGCGCGCAGAGCCCAAGCGGCACCAAAAGTGGTGCCTCAAGACAGCAAAACAGGCCTTCCAACGCAGTCCGGTGTATGTATGTCTTATGACCAAATTTGGACATAAACTGACCTCAGCTCATAGACATTTACAACAATACTCTGGTTGACATTCGTCGGAACTACCTTATCCAATATCTGGACCTTTGCTCTTGCCTACAACTACTCCGACCACAAACCGGGAACTACAAAAGACGCAGACTTCTGGTTTCTCATGCAAAGCTGTTTCACGCAGGGGTTCACCTTGATCATCTCAGGTATCCCTTTGTGGGCAGATACTCGATTGCGGAAGCGGACTTGGGTGCCTCCCATGTTGCTAGCATTGATCTGCACGATCATAGCACCACCGCTATATCTCACAGCTCCGACGGAGTGGTCGAGCTTCGTTGGTCTTATAGCTACAGGCATACAGGCTTTCATGGTTCTACAGCTTGTGACGGTTTCAGGTTGAGTGCAGGGCCTCTGGCTGCATGGCTAATTAATGTTGGGTGGATGAGTCACGGCCGCGCTGCAGGGCAAGGTTTGGAATCAACACTTACACAGGTTTGTGCAATAAGGGTGTATGAATAAGAGATCATATACAACCTTGGTGAGGCAAAACTATTGAGGAGTACAGCCAAGTCACTATGTAAATTTGTGGTCGATTGCTGCCTTGAAAGTCAAATCTTCTATGCTGCAAGGTCACAATACAGTCACAGACCGTGTCTAGCTAGTCGAAATCAACAGTACTGACTGGTGAGTGTTCCTAGGTTCAAATGCACCATGAGCTGATGTATTCATTCTATTCCAGCTAAGCCTAACTAATATCTTTGCGCTGAATAAAGCCCCAAGCCACAAATCACTACTGAGAATAATACATCTAGCCCAACAACCCTAAGTCTAACACTTGAGGCATTTGATCAAGACAGGAGCGCCAATCCAAGGCCACTGGGCACTCAGGATGATTCCACCAGAGTTACAAAAGAAGCAGTCCCACGCACTAGTCTCGCACTCAATTTGATACTCCAGAGTCCCATGGACGCTAGAATTCTCTCCTGTCTCAGGCCTTGCCTTGTTGCGCATAGTGAGGTCCATGCTACCAGGCATCTTGTAGTACTTGTCAACCTTCTGCTCATACAGCCGGCACTGGCCCTCATGGCCCGGTCGCGTATCGGGCTGCCTGCAGACCTCTGTGACCACCTCTCGCTCGGACGAAAAGTCCTTATTGGTTGCCAATTCATCGAAGACTTGAGCCATCTTTTCGAGAGCCTCGGTGGCTGGGTCACCCTGGCATTTCCAACTGATAGTACACTTGCCGTTGATGGCTTGCTTGGTAGTGTCGCACATGTAGCTATCCTTGAGAAACGCTTTTCTGGCGGTATTCATGATCTTGCTGGCTGGAATGTTGTAGATTTCCACCGTGTCCTTGTTAACGGAGCCATGAATCTCTATTTCTTGGGGCTGAGGTTTTGGAGGATCGGGCTTCGGGTCGTTGGGGCTTTTGTAAGCACTACCTTGCTGGTGATTACAGACGTAGGCGCTTGAACACCACTTGCCATCGGCCAACTGGAACACTCTATCACGGTGGTACGAGTAGCATGTAAGGTCATGCTTAGGCTCAAAAGAATGGTGAGCCAGTCCCGACTTGTTAGGGTCCTTGACGTTTTCGTCGATAAGAACAGCAAACTCGTCGCCATTCGGCAAGGTAAATCCAAGCCCCCCCTGCTGCGTCCAAGGATAATGGCCAGACCATGGTATATTGATCATCATGGTTGGCTTGTAGGTATTGTCTCCTTGGCCCGTCCAGACGTCGCCGTTGTAGTACATGACCTCGCGGGAGGTTGAGCCGCCATTCACGCCGAGACCGATGCCACAATCGGCCAAGACCAAGTTCTCATTCGGAGTGTTCTGTGAAACAGCAAGAGGAGCGGAAGAGAAAAAAGTCAAAGCCATTAAGGCTAGGTGAGAGGGTTTCAGAGCCATCTTAGTAATGGGTAAGGGATAGAAGAAGGTGTACTGTTTTGCGTCTTGATGTAGGGAACTCTGGACTTGAGTGTGAAGTTGATACTGAGTCTGAAGGCGAACTTCTTGTCGCTTATATATTGTTTGGACTCTCTACAATCAGTGTATAAAATACGGTAATACAGTAATCACAGTTACACATAACAGCAAGCCTTTTGCAGCTGCATGCTGTCTGCTTACTGGAAGAGCCATTTTCTCATGTGTGGGCTGTGCAATTCAGAGGTTAGACACAAATCATAGTGTTTGAGAACAGAGTCAGTCGTGGGTAAAATTGTGACGCTACATTCGGGCTCGCCGACTCTGCAGTTTAGTGCCTTATTCTGATTATACCACGCAAAGTCATTGGATCCACATCTATGCATATCTGAGTAATGAAGACATGGGTGAATCCACTATTCTGTTGCAGCTGAGAACTACCTGGTGTTTGAGGTGTCATTGAGATCCACAGAGTAAGCGTAATTCTCTCCCAAAAGAGACTTTTAAGCTTAGATCCTGTTTCCTGCAGGATACTCGTATTTCACCTCATGCAGACATAAGCATGGGGCATACCCGTTGTATTTGCTGGCTAGTGATACGACCCTTGAATGGCATCTTGGCAGCGCTTAGAAACTCGGACTCTGCCGATACTGAGTGGGTCCCCGCTGATTCCAAGGCCGAGGTACAGCTCTATTCACAACCTCAGAAGGCAAGTATTACAATGTTCGTGGGTGTCAAACTGTGTCAATTGTAGTCATGATGGGGCTGAAGCCTCTTTTAGCCTGTCAACTGTATTACATCCCCAGCATTTCAAAGGGGGTGATTTTAACAAACTGATCTTGTATTTCTCCATCCTAATAGCCTTTTTAGCATTGCATCCTTCCTCATGGGCGGTGTAATAATGGCCACATAAAATACACATACAATGGCAACCCTCGAGGCTGGTGTTATAATCAAAACAAGGCATGGTCCGTCTGGTACGTGATAGAAGTATCTTAGGCGGCAAGGATACCAGGTGCCGTGCTCGGATCAAAAACATTCCATACAAACGGCATTCCCAGACTAAGCCCATCCTCTCCAAGCTTTCTCCCTTTGACGGCTTTACTGAACTCGGATAAAGTGTCTGAATACACTTTGGCAGCTGCACGGGCCTCCTTGTTGATCCTGGCATGGAACTCAGGTTCGTTAAAAAGAAAACGAAGTGAATCAGCAGTATTAGCCATCTGTGCTTGGTTGAACGCTGTAACAAGCTCAATCTGCTGTAACGAGGCATCTAGGTCTGGGAGAAATGATACGAGGCTAGAGATGCCCTTGTCCTTTGGCAGCGGCTGATAGAGCGACAGTGGGTGCATCGGCAAAACGGCACTGTAATGCACAAGACTATTGCTATTTAGCGATCCATGAAGGATCGAGATGAGATACGCGTGATGGGTGAGTACCGCGACCAGTTCTGATTTAGTAGAGATGGAGTCAGGAAAATCCACTATGGAGGCGGCATGAGCTGCTTCATGAAACCATGCGACGAGCTCGTTATCCGCGGTGATTGCATCGTCCGATGGGTAATATGCGTCAACATACGCGGTGATGAAAGTCCGCAGAGCACCTAGGATGACTGAAGCATCGTCGTAGTAGGGAAATGACTTGAACTCAGGACCGTAATCGCAGTTTATCAAACCCCGCCGGGTGAGCTTCGTTTCAAGATGATTCGCCTGCCAGGGAGCACATTCAGACTGCCAGACCTGTTTACTGTACTTGATTGCCTGGTCACCGTTCCAAGCAAAGTTCTTCTCGATGTCGCCGCCGGGATTAACGAGAGACACGCTAGCTCCCACGCGGTATGCGAAAGAATTGACGCCCACTGCACGATGCGATCAGTTCTGTTGTTTGACTGAGTCTTGGGTGTAACCTACGGCGACGGATCAGACCCCAGATCGGGTGCATGTCACTGAATGACCGAGTAGCCGACATGTAGACGAGGTCGGAAGAGATGTGAGATGAGGCTAGGTGATACCACTGATTATGCCAAACATCATTCATGTTGAGCAGTATCTTGGCTAGAGTCCAGTCATTGTCAGCATCGAGAGGAGTGTATACCAGAGGCGAGCCATTGTTGGGACGAATGGCCAGTGGTAAGAAGTCTTGTGAGACAGGATGAATGAAGAACAGCGCCTCACAAGCGCCAGCGTAGCGACCTTTTGTCAAAGTCAGGTTCGCCAGATTGCTGTGATCCACAATAAATAGGCGTCCTTCTTTCTGGAGAGAGCGCTGAGTTTTTGTTGTGATCTTCCCTGCAAGCTTGTCGTCGATACGTAGGGCTACTCGCTCATCTGGTCTGACTCGTCGTAGGCTTTCGGGGTGTACAGAGAGCCGCTCCATGGAAAACGACAGATCGGACTTGGCATTGCGGAGGACTCCTTCAGCAAGCCCATCTGGAACGCTGTTCTGCCACTGGCCATCGTATAGCTTGAAATAGGCTTCGAACGAATCTAAATGGAGGGTCTTGATATTGGAATGAGCAATGGCAATTAGCGATACTTTAGATAAGTGTTTATGACTTACTCCGTTCAGGGACGCTTGGGCTTTGGCAGCATCCTCGTCAATATGCTTGTAGACAGGTGCCTCAGACACCTCGAAAGCACTGTAGTGCGCCTTGACGGCTTTTTTACCGAGTGGACCTGAGGGCCATGGGTTAACGCCGATGAGAGTATCATCCACTCCGTACTGGAAACCTTGACGCGTCTTTTCGATTGCGGCAGCTCGGCCTGAGTTGTTGCTTGACGGGAGTGAAAAGGGCCGTGGCGGATTCGCTGCTGCTACGGCTCCCGCGACATGTAACAGCAACGCGACATTCAAGAGCATTTTTGATTCCAAAGGCGAAGAACGAGAGACAGGAATAAGGACTGGTTGATGCAGTCCCTGAAACGGAGAAGGTTCGTTCTTATAGGTAATTACGATTCAACAACTAGCGGGCGTACAATAGGGATTAAACGGCCGTCGGAACCATTTTACAATAGCAGTGCTAGTAAACTGACTTTCAGCATCATTTCCCAATCGCCCGCATCAGCATCAAAGTTTAAATTCACGGCCGGCAAATGGCTATGCAGCACTGACCTTCAAAAGCTGGGGCACTGTCGGCTAAGTTCGGTGCCCGCGGATTGGATGCTAAAGGACCGACCTATGTTCTTTTGCTTGACCAGAGGCATGGTAGAGCCTAGTTGACCTTAACTTCCGCCACAAAGGCGGACTGTATAGTATGCCACGGCATAGCACATATCAGCCTGGAGTGTGTGCTTCACATTGGTAGTTATGGCCAAGCTTGGCAGGTTGCATCAGTGTTCTACCGAGACGAATATTTAGTTCGTTTATGCACATCACACTAGAGCCGCGCATCCATTCCGTCGTGTTGCAGTGGGCCTGTGTCCGTAAATACCGAAGAAGCATCAAACAGCCTCACTAAACTATTAATTTGCAGAGCTGAAAGTCGGGCCTGAAACATGCCTCTGTCTGTTGGACGAATTACTAGCAGCGACTTGTATGATCCGCTACGTCATATTGCAATGCGCAGGTTTCTACCCCCAGAACTCAAACCCGCGGGTGCCGGGATCAGGGGACCCCTAGCAAAACATCAAAGTCTAGCCAAGCACGGATGTTGATCAGACACCAAAGCGTCTGGCAATAAATACCCGACCTCGCAGCACCTTTCAAGCACCATAGATATCTTAACAATAGTTCCGAAACGCCAAACGACCAAAATTATCCCCCTCCGTACCTAACCTGAAACCAGAAGCCGCTATATCCCACCATGTTCGAGAATCTCAGTCTCCGAACTCCATATCCTCCACCGCAAGAAGGATTCTGGGGACAGCCAACGTCAACCCTGAACTGGTGCGAGGAAGTCAGTTATTTCCAGTTATTTCCAACATCTTGGGCACAGTAATTCTTTACCCATTGGTTGATATCTAATACCTATGCCAGGACTATGTCATCAGCCATTATGCTGCCGAAATCACAAACACCTTGACCAACGCTTTGTTCGTTGCGCTGGGCATTCGGGGTGTGCGGAATTGCCTCAAGTACAGACATGACACGGTATTTGTCATCGCATACCTGGGCTATTTGTTGGTAGGCTGCGGTAGCGTTGCTTTCCACGCGACTTTGTCATGTATTGTATTCCCTTTCCTCGAAGCTATGCGCTCACTGACAGGTGCCTAGATCCAATGCAGCTCGTAGATGAGCTTTCAATGATCTATACAACATCTATCCTCTGTCATGCAATCTTTACACAAGACAGGTCTCGCCTGTTCTCGATATTCCTCGGTATCGGACTCGTTGCGCTGTCCATCTCGATCACGGTACGCACTTGAAATCCTTTGAGCCTAGTATATCGTTAACTTGCCCCTCTCAGGCATATTACCACTATATTCAAGACCCTACATTTCACCAAAATGCCTTTAGCATCCTTTTTCTCGCCACAGTGTTCCGAAGCCTATACACGATGGAAGCAATTTTACGACCCATGTTGAGCAAAACTCACATAAACAAGCCCCCCAGGACTTCGGTCTCAAACAAGGAAACGCGAAGCTCTCCGGTACAAAGTGATCGGGCGATAATTTGTGAGATGCGATGGATTGTCGCCATGGGATTCATCACCTGTGCAGCAGGTATCACTGCCTGGAAAGTGGACAACATACACTGCGGTGATCTTGTCCGGTGGAGACATGAGGTGGGACTGCCGTGGGGTATACTCCTCGAAGGCCATGGTGTACGTACTACTTTGTGATTCTTGATTTCAGGCAGCTAACAAGTGGCAGTGGTGGTATGTTATTGCACTGAGATAATATGTCGTTCTTTGACTAATGACATCTAGGCACCTGATGACTGGACTGGGTGTGAACTACTTCATCACCTGGGGGATTTGGCTCAGGCATTGCTTAAACGGCTTGCACGATCAGTATATATTGCATTGGCCACATAAGCTATTATCGCTTCCAAGTGTGGTCCCATCAATTCGGCAGCGAAAACATAGAAGCTTACAACATGCAAAGAATGATGCCCTTCGGGTATCTAGGTCGGAAAAGAAAGAGCTTTAATCAAAACTACAATAGACGATATGGGCTACATACCAAATTATCATTTTGTAATCTATTGGAATGCCATACTTTAGCAATTTCGCGGATCCTCTATGGAGAGAATACCGTCCCGGATGGGTAACGGAGTCTGAATACAACAAGAACAGAATGAGTGTGTATGAAATATGGTATTTTCCTGTTCTCATAAAGTTGACCTCTACACGTGCTTTAGTGAGCTGTCCTCAACTATATTACTACGATTTCATAGGGGATCTAACATCCTCAGACCAAGAGCAAATCTTCCTTATCAGGACTGTATCCCGATCAGAACCATTCATTATCCAGCTATATAAAGGTTAGTTTCCGGCAAAGTGAAAGTATAGCCCCGGAATTAAATGAATTAATTGATAACACATAGAAGGCGAATGTTCCATCGTCGCTGCAAGAGGCAACTAGCGAGGAACACAACGGGTGAACAACAATGTCGCTGCAAAGCGCACTATGCGCTTCCTCGCGTGATACTAGAATACTCGTATCTTGATCCAAAATGAAGATATAGCCATCTGTTTCATAGTAAATCAGATAAAAAGCCATGAGACAGAAATGCACGGATACTTTACCATCATACCCAATAAGAACTAGAGATTCATCATCTCCCCCGAAACGACACCTAATCACAAAATTCCTAGGGCTCCCGCCAGACGAAAGGGCGTGAAAGAGGCCAGATGCTGAGTTGACCAAAAGAATTTCCCCGCTTGCCAGCCGCACCAGAATGTTCTTTGAATACTTGCTGACTATGAGGGAACTGGCAAGACTTAGAAGCTGTATTTTGAGCTGTAGATTTTAGTCATCCGTGGTATATACATAAGTGAACGTGTGTTGTCGATAGCGGCAAGACGTTTGCCATCGGGGAAAGATTGAAAAAACTGCACACTGTGTTTCGTTTCCCAGAAGGTCGGGGCTTCGACGTCAATGGCGACCTTCATGAAACCGTAATGCGGATCTATGCAACTAGCAAGGAAAGACCAATTATCCCATTTGATGGAAAAGAAGTACTGGCGTCCCCTTGCCCCGTAACCTTAGTGCAAGCTAGAGTTGTCATGGGCTTGTCCCAGATATATTCGTCGGGAAGTTGTATGCCTGCGGTTGAAAGTGCCGGAGTCGATTCTGGGTCAAGTTCGAGGACTCTTGGGTCATCGAGCAATGACCTTGCAGTTTGAGAGTACCTTTGAAGTCTTGCCCATATCAGTGGCGTCCGTCCAAGACAATCGTCCTTGTTCATATTTATATTTCGATCCCGATACATTAGGTCAAAAAGTGCCTTATTACGTCTCGTAGCTGCCCACGATAGCGGAGTTCTACCCCCTTCGTCCCCGCGGTGAGAATCAGAACCAGAAAGATCCAGTAAAGGTGCGACAACAGCCGTGTGACCGTGAATGGAAGCTAGTAAGAGAGGATTCTCTCCTTTCCTGTTAGGACGATCTAGATGCGCACCTTGCCGTTCGGTGAGAACGGTGACAATATCGGGGTGACCAGGAGGTGCAGCGATATGTATTGCTACATTGCCTGACGAATCGACACGATTGACGTTGGCCCCTACTTCGAGCAGTTCTCTTAACACAGTCGCATTCTCACCACCCGCTATGATATTCCCGTACGGAAACAATCCTGTCGGCTTGCTGCGCGCACGTCGAAACGCCGAATCTAGATACCCCAAATTCTCTTCAATGGGTTTCATATCAAGGAGAAGTTTGACAATTCTGGACTCCCCAGCCCCAGCAGCACTGATGAGCAACCTGCCGTTGCTGATGGAAGTTATCGAGTATGGACATTTCTCACATGGCATTCTATGTTGCAGTTCTGTTGAGCCCAAAATCTCGAGCAGTGTCATGGCAAGGAACTCCCCTGGAAGTTCCATCCTATGGCAAAACCACCAAATTGAGAATTTAGAGGCAGTTCCATTACTTGAAAGCTCTTCAACCGATGTCGAAGTTAGATGGTTCGCCATTGTGTTAAACCCGAAGTGTATTTTGTAACCTTGTGATTGACTCATAAACTGTGAGTCATCTCTTAGGTTTTCATGATATAGGCCGACGAGCTGGGAAGAATCTGACTAAACTTCTGGATGATATCCTGGACTCGAGGTTCGTTCAAGTAAGACTCTGTCGCTATCATGTTTTCCCAACCTTGTCAAACTCGTCCAGACTGACATCCCGTAAGCCCTTGTCGACATTGAAGCGAAAGTATCGACCGCCGAGCCCAAAGGATTCATGGTTCTCACAAAAACGAGATTCTGTGTCCTCTGTCTCGGTAGTGATGGCGATGATTGCCTTCTTAATCCCTGCTAAGTTGTCTCTGAAGTCTTTTGGCTCAGAAATACCGGCCTCAATGCTCACAAAACACTAAATTCTGGACGGTGCATCTGACAAGATACTTTTAGCCTCGCTAAATACTTCGTCAACAGGATTGTTTCGACCAGTTGCACCGTCGACGTAGTCCTGCCAGCTGATCTTGATAGGGTCAAAGAATCCAAAGGCAGCTGAGGTTGCGCGTGCAGCTTCCCAGATCTTGCACTGGGACAAGGTCAGACTATTGACCGAGGTGCCCGTGGTGTATGAGCCGATACTAACAGGAGTGTTATTGGCTTTTGAATGAGCACAGACAAGCCTACAGGTTACGAGAATACATATTAGTCGATGGCCTAATCCGAGCACGGCGAAAAGCTACTGTACTTACACTTTACACTTTCTGTCATAGAATGAGGCCTGCTCATTACCCTCAAGTAATCCAGCCGTCTTCATGAATTGGTCCGCAAGGACATCATATTGGTATTTGCCCGAAGCTTTCCATATGTCTGTGCTTCGACCGATGACGTTGGACTTGACTCTCTTAAGGCTGAAGCTGCCTCTGAGAGCTTGAGGTATTTCTCAATGCATTCGTCCACGGTCATATGCAGTCTGCCAAGCATGATGGCAATCAGTCTGAATGGAAACACCAGACTCGTCAGACATGAGGTCAAACGGTTTAGGGAGTGGTGACTGCACATACCTTCCAGTGCTTGTGGCCCCAATCAGGTCGAAATGATGGCACGGCTTCGGGGGATTTGCAACATTTACCCGTTTCATTAAGTATTTAGGAACGATCAAGGAGGAAGGTCCGCGGATGCCACCACCGTCTGAAAAACATTAATTAAGTGCATCGGGAGGGCGAGTGGAGAATCTGAACTGCAGAAGTCACTACAAAGGGATAGAAGTTTAATGGCCTTGGATTTAAGTCTTCTCTAGTATAAAAGGATAAGCAAATATTTTAAATATGCAACCAGGGCATATAGGAAATAAATCTTAACAGGTACTAAACTAAAAAAGAATATAGTTATAGTTATGTATTTAGTATAAGTACTGTCTTATGTAAATATCAATTAATAGTTAAAGCTTATAATATTTCAAGAAGATATATCAGCTTATATAAATGTGTAAATAGGCATATAAAGACATAATTTAGGTGAATGAATAATATAATATAGCTTATAGCTTAAAGTATATAATGATAAAAATATTTAGTTTCAAGGCTGGCCTTTACGCTGGCTTCTGGGTTGGTTTCCAGGATGGCTACCAGGCTCGCTACCGGGCTCTCTACCGGGCTCGCTACCGGGCTGACTTCCGGCCCGTGTTCCGGGCTGTAAATATCGACCCACAGTCGATCCGATATATCCAGCAAAGAGTTATCCTTCGGAATACGTATTCCTCGTAGACGGAAAAGGTTTCCCGGCCCGGTAACTAACTACATGGACCACCCCTTTAGAGTAAACATGAGTCTCGGGGGCGAAGAATACACTGGACCTCACTGACATCCGAAATCGCAGATCCTGATATTGGTGTTTTCTCTCCATCCCGACGGGGCACACACATAATAGAATGCGGGGGAGGCGACCCCGCATTCCCTTTGAATCTTGTCTGAGTGTGTCGCTCACCCTAGCTATAAGAACACCACAACAGTGAGAATATGGCTTCTAGCATATGTCAAAAACAATACACCACTGTTACAAAACAACTCGGATAACCGCTACATACCGTAAACATGATATTTGCTGGCTATTCCTCGTGGCTCTTGCTCCCTTGCTTTGGCATTGTGTATATACTAGTTAACGCCATCTACAATCTCTTCTTCCACCCACTCGCCAAAATTCCAGGCCCATTTCTGGCCAAACTAACCAAGTTCTGGCTGTTCTCCGAAGAGCTGGGTGGGGACGCTGCGAACACGTTAGCAGGGCTACATAGGAAGCATGGTACGAGTGAGACGCTGCTGTTTATTGCTTTTCGTGCTAATACCTTATAGGACAGTTAGTTCGAGTATCACCAAACGAAGTCGCAATAAACAACAGAGATGCTTTCACGACCATCAACCGTCAGGGAACCAAGTTTCTAAAGGAAAAAGATTTCTACAACGGTTTCCGTGGAAAACATGGGAATCTTTTCACGTTTCAAGACCCCGAAGATCACTCTCAAAGGAAGAGACTCATGTCACCATCATTCTCTCAAGCCTCCCTCGCAGCTCACCAAGTCATTATATACGAATGCATGAAGCCGCTCATAAACGAAATCATGGGGAACATCCGATCTCAGCAACCAACTCCAATCTTCCCTGCAGTTCGTAAATTTGCCCTTGATTCGATTTGCGCTTTCTCTTTCGGAATTAGCTTGACCAACCCGTCACACATCGATGATGAATCGAGAAGATGCATCTTTGAAGCTTTGGACAACTCGCCTCGCGAGCTACTTTATGTAACATTGACACACCATTACGTTGCACAGTAAGGGCTAATGCGTTCAATAGTTCCAGCATTTCTCTTCTCTAAAGTTTATAGCTGGCGTAATGGCTAAACTCTTCCCTAAGATGGCACCGGACGCCGTTATACAGCTTCAAAAGGTAGGTCATGCCTGAATTCCACAGATACATGTACTTACAATGCCGATAGATTGGTATGGATAAATTAATAGCTTCCCGCAAAGCAACGGACCTAGACCAACCTGGTCTTTTCTCAAACATGGAGAAGCTACTTGGCTCGAAAGAGCAAAAGTTAAGTGACGAACAACTTGTTGCGGAAAGTAGTACGCTCTTCTTTGCTGGTAAGATGGTCTTGACTCTATACCGATACAAGCTCACGAGGTATAGGCACGGACACAACTGCAAGCACTGTTGCTATCGCGCTATGGCACCTGCTACACAAACCTGAGATATACGCCCGCCTGCAAGCCGAATTAAAGACAGTCATGCCGGAGAGGGACTCCCAGCCGACCTTGAAAGAGCTTGAGAGCCTACCATTACTCAGTGCTTGCATAAAGGAAGGACTGCGGATAACCTGTCCGCCACGAGGACGACTGCCACGAGTGGTTCCTCCGGAAGGTTTCCAATGCAATGGTGTATTTATCCCACCTGGCGTAAGTGTCATCACTACTCTTCCTGAGAAAATCATCTGACACGGACAGACAATCGTGACTAGTCCGATATCTTACCTCCTCTTTGATGCAAAAGTCTTCCCGCAACCCCTCGAGTATCAACCTGATAGGTGGCTACAAGGCAATGCCAAAGAGCTAGAGACATACTTGTATCCTTTTTCGAGAGGCACACGCTCTTGCATTGGCCAGACGTAAGATTCGAAGGCTCCTTCTTATGACCATATTACTGACTGCAGCTAGACTATCCCTTGCAGAACAGCGTATCTGCATCTCTCAATTTGTGCGCAGATTTTCGCCGGCTGACGGGCCAAAGTTCAGAGAGGTAAAGCTCAAAGAGTATATCAATATTGTAATCATGGATGAGCTAGCCATAAAGCTAGTCGAGGCAGATTGAATAAAAGCCATAATGAGCAACAACAAGTCACTAGACTTGTTCAACTTTGTTGTGCTTTAGGGACGAGATACGGAACGTGTGTCCAAGCGACTGTGTTTGGACGAGGAAAGCCGAGTAATTAGGGAAATTGCGAACTTTTTGTTGGGCCCAGGGACTTGTAGTGCCAATTGCGAAAGCTATCCTAGTTTTCCCACTTCCGGTACATAGCAACAAAAAGTGATATCTTCACTGGATGCTTTACAGTCATAGAGTCGTGATGCCATAACAGACCATGTCGAGCAGTCGAAGACTCTTTTGCTTCGACGCCGCATATAGTATGAAAAGATGTTGTTAAGGAATATGAAAGTCGCGCCAGGATATCTAGCGGCGCTTAAGTTGCCAGCAATCACAGGTGACACTGTGCATCTTCATCTATGCGCGATATGCCGTCTCCTACAGATCTTACTGCTCGTGGTTGCCGATGTCGTAGTGCTTTTGAGTTCTGCTCGTTCAAAAGTGAACGACCATCTAGTGGTATCTCTAAGTAGTATTCCTATACCTCAGAATGGGAATAAGAGCGGAATCCATTTGTTATTTCATTGTCTCTCTAATATATAGATTGTACGGACTGAGGCCACAAAGAGTCAAGGCGACGCTATCTCAACCTGAAGAACCTCAAGATTGTATCCTTTGCATCTCTGATATCCAGAGACAGCTTCATATACCATGCTACACATAGACCAAACAAGGTATTCGTATCGAACGGCTACGAAAGGTTAGCATATACTACCGGGAAAAGAAAACCATTCACACTAACCACCGGCTTCGTTCCTCCACTGGTCTCAACCCAGTAAAAGGCTCTTGGGATCATCTCGCGCTCATACTCATCACAGGCTGCCGCGATCGCGTCGGTCTCAATTACTCCCTCAGCTGTCATAGCTTTGTCAAGTCGCTGTATCAGAGGCGAGATCACTGTCGTGTCAAGCATGGCTTGGTTGCCACCCATACCTCGGTTGGGCAACATAACGTGCATGGCGTCACCCATCAACCATACCCGCGGATGCCCGAGATTAGGATTGGTCGCTGTTCGTACCTTGGAACGCCAGTTGAGAGCCGGTCGTTTGCTTGCCCGAGGTTCGAAAACGTAGACCTCTTCTGATTTGATGACCTGTATGACTTGGCGGCTGGGATAACTATCAGCATGTACCTCTGCATTAAATACGGATGGTAGGGGCACATACAACGCATCGTCCCAACTACTCAGAGATTCTTCCAGAAATTTCCAGGTTGCATCTTTGTCCCAATCTTTGATGTCTTTTGGACAATCATCCTTCTGCATCTGTAAAGAGAACGTGAACGTGGCCATATTCTCGTCGTAGTCAGAAGATCCATTGGGTGATCCTTCGTCTTCTTTTGCAACATCTTCGTGCTGTCGGCTCGGGATGTACGCTGTCGTGGAATGTTAGTAATCGAGAATCACGTTAAGCAGAATAGAGAGTCGACTGACCAACGCAAAAGTAGGTCTTCCTGTGTGAGAAAACCAGCATCGGTGAATGTCGAGCCGCCGGAGGCAGTGCTGCTAGCTTATCCTTGGACAAATGTGTCTTTGTAATGAAGTTTATAACGGGGATGGCTTGAATGTTACTCAGGCCGAGCTGTTCATTGATCTATTCCACTGTCAGCGTTAAGTGGGCGCAAGTGTGATCGTTGTGCCCCCTACTCTAGAGTGACTTCCGTCCGCCCCAATCAACAGATCGCAATCTGAGGAAGTGCCATCATCAAAGGAGACGCGCACTCTTTCCCTTCCTTGGTCGGAAATTATATCATAACGAGAGAATCTTTTATCAGAGTGCACGATACCACTCTGTATTGGCTTTTCTGAAATTATATCACGCAGCACCACCCTGTCCATGGGCGCAGAGCCGTGATACTGCTCGCTGATCCGCCCCATTTCCAAGAGTGGCTTCAATTTGTGATCGTACCAGATAGGCGTGGTTTCCTCGTTGGCGTCGAAATGCCCTAGGCTAGCTTGAATCTTCTTGTTTTGTTCTGGGGTGAGATTGAGACGAAAAGCGTCCATGCACGGTTGGGCGACACGGATCTGATAGCCGTCTCGTTTTGCATCGGCCGCTAGCTTCTCGTACACGTCTACCTTGACACCTGCGTCTAGGAGCCCACTTGCAAGCAACGGTCCTGAAAGACCACATCCTACGATAATGACATTGAATTGCGGCATACTGAAGTTGCAAGTTTGGAGACGAGGTAGAGAAAGTTGATGAATGATAATATGACGTGTTTCAGTTTCGGCAAGGCACATAGGCAATATAGAAATAGCAATTAGTAATTATATCCTACTCGCCCTAGCGTTAACCACTAAGCGAACGGGATTCAGACTTGGCATATCGGATCGGGAACGCAACAAGCATAAAAGGCTAGTACGCTACCCCGGAATCTGCACCCCATAGCCGGTTTCCATTTCGGAACTGGGTAACAGCCCGGTGGCTGTAATATATTGTTGATGTTCCCTATAGTGCCCCAGAACCTGCATCCTATAGCCGGCCTTCTATTCCGGGAGTGAAAAGGGGAACAAACAATCAAGACCGGTCCGATCACTGAGTACTGTATTGCTCAATACCGAACTGAAGTAGAATGCCATCCAGAAATAACTGGTTGGAATTGGTTGTTCCTCCTAGTATAAATTGCTTATTACATAAAGTCCTTTAATAGAAAGGAATGGTAAAATATTACTACCTTATTTAGGTGTAATTAGTTTCAGTATTATTAATATCCTCACCATTCTTTATACGATCATCCCACCATTTATGAATATCTGGCGCTCCGGACACCAGCATCTTGATGTCTCCATCAATCAGGAAACTGTCTAGGGCACTCTCTTCAAAGTTATCCATGTTATCCATTCTCAACGCCCGGAGAGAATAGCTTTGACAAAATGCTATCAAGTTCGGTGCCAGAACCGAATGTGGTTTCGTAATGAGATGAGGTAG
The DNA here is from genome assembly GCF_900067095.1 of Fusarium proliferatum ET1. Classification (NCBI taxonomy): domain Eukaryota; kingdom Fungi; phylum Ascomycota; class Sordariomycetes; order Hypocreales; family Nectriaceae; genus Fusarium; species Fusarium proliferatum. Next base: position 3,682,090 of record NW_022194793.1, on the reverse strand, counting down.
CCTTTCCATGAATCCTGTTCCTCTTCTTCCCTCCATTGCCGAGATAGATTCAGCTGGAGACAATTAGATGTAACCACATACTTAAGAAGCAACACTTACCTAGGCCGAAGCGGATGAGCTCGCGCTCTGTTTCCAAAATGCGATAGTTCGAGAATATCGAATTTGCTGTTTCCATCTTGCGTGCGATAATGTGAAGGTAGTACACCAGCAATTCGAAAGGATAAGAGTTATCAATCCAAATGTCCCAAAAGTTTCCACCGTGCGCCATCTCAACGGACGAGACCATATCATCCCATATAGGCTTCTCAATGATCCACTGGAGAGACTCCAGTAACCAAAGCTGATCACCAAAGGAATTGATGGATCGCCCCAGAGTGGCTGCTGCTTTGCTCATCAGAAACTTCTCTCGATCTTGAAACGACATTCTGGATCGCCAGACAATGGGGTTGCGCAGATGGCCCTCAAATATATCTCTGATTTCACCTGGCGAAACAAATATCGCTTCGGAATCCAGCCACATGGCCAAGTCGTAATCGAAATGATCAGCCGCAGACATTTTCTTGATCGATTGATAAGCGTATTTATCATACTTCTTCAACAAACTGCTCGTGTCTTCGGGTGTCAGGTCCGCTCGTAGCCTGGCTGGCAGAATGTCGTATAGATTCACGATATTAAAAGTTGGATTGTTCCCGGGAACGTTATCTTTTGGTGTTTTCCATCGACTGAATGTTTCGTTGCAATCTTCGAGGGTCGAGAGAAGCTGCGTAAGGCCCTCGACTTCTGCAGAGTTGGATACGATGATGTGCCAGTCGACCTTATGATGGTCGACGCATAGACACTTGACGGATTGTAAATAGCGAAAGACTTGAGGAAAATGCCCATCCTCGATATAGTGTTAGATTCAGGAATACTGTGGTAAGAAAGGGGGGTCTCACAAAGGTTGGTAGCAATATGGCGAGGCGCTTGGTATCTATGGGCTGCACCTCGCTGAAATTGGGGTGTTCTGGTTTGTAATTGACGAGCCGGTCGGTGTATCGACTATTATTGGCTGGCTGCGGCGGCCATGATGGCGGATCTGACGGAATCCATGGATTCTCAATATCGTTCGGTCGAAAGGGGAGATGAGGCGATGTATGTAGCGCGAAGAAGACGACGGTAGAAAATGTCAGAACTGAGATGCCAATTAGAGCGTTTTTGAGCCTGCATCCAAAATTAGCATAGTCGAAGATGTTTGTCGCAACATAGAGCTGACTTGCCAAGCAAGATAGTTGGGCTTGGCAAAGAGCTGTTCATACGAATATGACATCTTCATGTCAAACATTCTATTCATAACAGCGCCGAACAAAAGATTGTCCTTTGGTGGATGAAATTTGTTTGGAGATGGAGAAATGGGAAGTACTTCTAAATCCCATAAATCACATGACGGAGTCCAGACCCGGATAGTATATCTACGAAACCTTTAGCAGCATGCCAGCTCGCGTCTAGCCCAGCGACTAGTAAAGCTTGTTCCATCTCACTTCTCTATCAGGGCTAGCGAGGAACATGGCGCGATGAAAACAGCCGCTATATGGACGGTCAACGAACTGGAACTAAGCCTCAATTGACTGACTGGAATGAAGACCTTCTATTTCTACCGAACCAAACGCCATGACAAGGAATTCTATATGCTATGCCACCCAATCACTTCTGCACATGTAAATCAAATCCGTTTTCCGCTAAACTCCTCCGCCGGCCAACCTTGCATTGTCCTCCTCTCCTCCACAACGTCGCCACCCATGATAAGGGTATGTTCCAGCAAGCAGCTATCACTCTTCATCTGCGCACCACTTAAAAGTCGACTTCCTGTTCGGAGTACGCATCTGTCGCCAATCTCAACCCTGTTCAGGTCGAACTTGCCACGCGTGTTGATGTGTGCGACGACACTGGCATCATCTACTACCACGCGATCGCCAAGGGTGATAAGATCTGGTTCAGTAAACATGAGGCTTGGGGTGCCGTTGACAAAGAGTGCGCAGTCTTTGCCAATCTTCGCACCCATGAGCTTGAAGTACATGACCATCCAGTGAGTCCCTGTGAGAAGGTTCAGGATACCATTCCCTTTGTAGCATTGTCGGCGAAGGCGCTCAATGCCGAGAAAGATCTGCCAGCGCTGGCAGTACGGAGACTTGTCCCAATCGTAGTTACCAGCCTTGCGACGGCCCATGAGTAGCCACTTTGATCCAATGATAATTATCAGCGCAAGAACGGATTGGATGGTGGAGAGGACAGCGATGCCGGCCAACATGGTCAAGAAGATAGCGACAAGGTCAAACCAGACGTTCATTCCACGGGGAAAAGAGCTTCGGAACATGATGCCCACAAATTGAATGGATGAGACGCTGGGTACATCCCAGTACACAGCGGTGAAGACTGTGAAGAACGCAGAGTAGAGGAATATGGCGAAGGGGCCGAGGATATAGTAAGGTGCTAGCTTGAGGTAGAAAGCTCGACCGAATGGAGAGAGATGCTGTGCCCAGTCATCTTTGCCGTCGCTGCCCTCAGTGTCACTCCCAGATGTGATACTGGGCTGTGTATCAGGACGGTCCTTCTCATCGTTGAACTTCTTGTCGTTGGTGAGGGTATCCTCCGACTGCATGTTACGTATGTGAGACCGAGAGACCTTGGTGTCACTACCGGTTGACAAGCAGACTGCATCGCCAGCCTTGGAGCCGACATAAGTGCCTTCAGGGACATAGGTGCCATTTCGTTTGGTCAAGGCACCAGATCCCATGGTAGTACGCTCACCGACAGTGACGCCAGGGAGAAGACAAACACGATCAGCGATCATTGCACGGTCGTGGATGGTGACCTTCTCAGACCCGATCCCATCAGAAGTGACGAGATGAGAACGTGAGCCAAAGACTACATCGTTACCAACGTCGATAAGATGGTAGTCGCCGATGCTAGGTCCTGTACCAGGCCAGTACACACGCTCACCAATCTTAGCACCTAGCATTCTTAGCGCAATAGACGTAGCCTCGTAGTGCTGCCCAAACAAAGAAGTCATCCGATGAAGCTTCCCCTCAGGCAACAGCGTCTTGATCAAGGTCGCCCTCCAAATATCCACCGTGGATCGCGAATTGGCTTTGAGTTTGCCAAAGAGGCAGTCCAGAGTAGACTTGACCAAGATGACGAACCCGAAGAGGAAGAAAGGACCGAAAAGGCACCCGAGAGCAAGAGCGAGGTAATGATAGGCAATTCGGTTTGGTTGAGTAAACCAGTCCACACTGCTTCTCAATGGAGCCTTATGGTTAACCTTTTGACCCTGTGTAGTGACCATACCGACAAGACCAGCCATCCAAGGAACTGCAGAGAGGAACAGACCGATGAGTTTAAGTGGCATGGTGAATAGCAGGTTCAACACCCAGTGAGGCTTGGGCTTCTCGCTTGGAAGTTGCTCCCTATACTCCTCACTTGCGTCCTGCATCTCCCAGCTCGATGAGTTGAAGCCTAGGCATGTATTAGGCGGCATGGTCGTTCCGGGCGCAATGATTGAAGACATTCCAACAGAACAGTTGCTTCCAATGGTGATGCGACCAAGATACATCGACGTATTCCCCTCAGCAGCAAAAGGACGGCAGATGCACTTTGTGAGATTGCAATCATCACCAATCTCAATCAAATCCCATTCCCCGATCGCCGCGCCCTCAAGCTTAACATTCCTACCAATCTTGGCACCCATCAGCCGACAGTAAATCCTCTCCGTCATCTCATTCGCATCAAAGAAGCCTTTGCCGCAGATAGCAACAATCTTTTGCACAAGCCACCATCTGGTATGATACATTCCCCACATGGGGTACAGTCCTTCTCGATAGCGACCGATGATGAGCCATTTGCAGATGATGCCAATGATGGGTGATACAAAGCCCATGATGATACGGGCGATGAGCATGGAGACGGTGAGGTTGAGGAAACGGCCGGGGAGGGAGTGGTTGGTGGGGAGTTTTTGAGAGTGGGCGAGGGTTACGAAGAAGATTGTCCACTGGATGGCACGTCGTAGCGGGTAGAAGATCACGAGGGGGAAGAGCTGGAGGGTCATTAGGAAGGGGTTGGTGGAACTGCAAGTGTCGGTACATCCGACGATGGCACTAGGCTGATCAGACTCATCAGTCTTACAATCGAGCATCCTGTCGATATGCACCGCGATGGAAGTAACAGTGCCGCCGTTGAATACTGCTGTGATGGGGAGGCTGATGCAGAACTCGGTACGAAGCATCGAGAGAAGACGACCAGCGCGAAGAGAGTCACCGCCAAGACTAAAGAAGTCTGCGTCGCAGGGAATGTCTGCTGGTGGGAGGGATAGGACTTCGGCGAAGGCTTTGGTGACGAGTCCTTCTGTGCTGGCGGCCAGTTCGTTCATAGAAGCCATTTGAAGTTGCTCGAGTTCTGCGCGGAGTACTTCGACGTTGATGTTTCCGGATGAGTCTTTTTGGAATGGGTGAGTCATAATGTGAATCTCGGTAGGGATCATGTAGTTGTCGATGATTGATGCCAATTGGTGCCGAATGCTGCCGGGGATATCGGAGTCAATAGCACCTTCAGCTTTAGGCGCAAGTACAGCTTCTGGAGAACCATCATGAGCGCTGGGAAGGCAAAAGGCATCCAGGTCTGGAGCGATGCTCTGAATATGAGTTGCAAGCTTTGTGTAGTCAATAGAGCAAGGCAAGCACTGAATAGACTCTGATAAGGGTGCATCAGGCGGAGGACAAACAGCATCCCAGTGTCTCCCCATGTAAGGTGTATCATCAGTAACAGAAGGAAGACCCAGCCGTTGGCCGAGCCTGATACGTAGAACCTTGTTGTTGTTCTTGGGAAGGTCTTCCATGTAGGTGATCAAGACGGGCCACTTTGCCTGCTGAAGAGAAGACTTCAAAGCGCCATGAAGAGTCCTCAGATCAACACGGGGAGTATCGGGAGGCGTGACGAGAACAATAGCGACGACTTCTTGAAGAACATCATGCGATGCTGAAAACGCCAAAGCCTGTGACACCCTTCCATAGATGGGAGAGTCACTTTCTCTCGAAGCCGTCATGATCGCATTCTCAACTTCAAATGAAGAAATCAGCTCTCCACCACGGTTGATAACTTCTTTACTCCGACCAGTGATGTAAAGATATCCATCATCGTCCATATATCCAAGATCACCAGTATCGAACCAGCCAGCCTCGTTGAATGGTGATTTGTCGTATGTACCATCGGGTTTGAGATACCCTGGGAAGACAGGTTCGCCGCGGACGCAAATGCGACCGACTGTGCCGTTTGTGACGGTTTGTTCGGACCAGTCGAGGATGGTGAGTTCGGGGCCGGTGCTGATACCTGATGTACCTTCGCGATCGAGACGATAATCTAGTGGAGGTGAAGAAATTGGCATGCACCTGTAGCTGTTAGCATGTTCCAGCCTGAAGGGTAATGACTTACTCTGTCATTCCGTAACTCGGCAAGACGACACAGTTGAACGTGTCCCTCAGTTGATACGCCAAAGAAGGTAGTAAACCCCCAGCAGCGTTGCAAGCCAACCGTATCCGACTCCTCTTCAAAGCTTCTGGTCGCGCTGCTGCTTCTGCGATGATGATAGAGTGCATAGACGGTGAAGCGTAGTACCATGTTGGCTGAATGGTCTCAGCCACGTCCCAAAACAGATTGGCGTCGAAGGAGGGACAGCAGACTGTTGAGCCGCAGGAGAAGATTGGCGCAAAGATGTTTCGGACTAATCCCCCGCTGTATAATATTAGCAGAAGCGAGTGGCAGACTGGTAGTGGTGACTTACACGTGGTAGAGCGGCATCATGTTCAGACAGATGTCTTCAGCTGTGAGACCCCATGATTCGATGACGAAAGCGACGCCGGCAATGATAGAATGGACTGTCAGTGGAACTACCTTCTTGGTACCCGAAGTTCCACTCGTGAAGAGGATCAACCCAATGTCATCAGCCTTGTTAGCGACTCGTTCAGCGCTGCCGGTGGGGATAGCTTCTCCATCGACTGTCCTTAGCGAAATGCCCTCATCTCGAGTCCAGTCCATGATGAAGATCTTGATATAGCTATCTGATACCCAATTGGCATCAAGCTGTAGTTTCTTGTACTCATCCTTCGTTGTGAGGATAAAGTCTGCTCGCGCTTGAAGAATGTCTGCTCGGAATTGTTCTGGTCCTGCAGCGGGGTTGATAGGTGATGCGGTGTAGTAAGTCGTAACAGCCATGCAAGTCGCTGCTAATAAGGGACCGTTTGGTAGCGCGATGGAAACAACAGGTCTCTTGATCGATGCGTCAACAGGAAGTTGGAAGGTGTCCACGAATTGTCGTAGTTCGCGATGGGTGATGACATCCTCATCTGTGGGGGCTCGTAGGGCTGGCTTGTCATCGTGGCCAATGAATTGCGCAAAGGATGTATACGAGCTTTTGACTAGCGCTGAAGCTTGCTTGATTAGGGATGAAAGCTCGTGAGTGCTGTTGGTCTTGGCATCTTCTGGGAGTTGGGTGTAGAGTCGTGTGTACGTCTTGATGAGTTCGAAGACTGGCCATGGACCAGGTAGTTCCTCAAGGAGATGGCATAAAGTGTAGAGGGAAGATATAGAATATTGTTGGGCTATTGGTATGGCAGCCAAGACATCAGCTCTGTCTGGGCTCAGTGCTACAAGGGACTTGAACTGTTGACTCTGCTTGACCGCCATTGGCGGCAGCTCGCAAAGCTCTCGCAACAAACACAGCACACTCATATCTCGGTGAACAAAGCGGTAAAAGAAACAAAATAACGATGATCCTTTGACTCAGAGTAATGAAGATCTGATAATCCTCTTCATCACAGCGCTCTCTCATCTCTTATAACAACTTCAACTCTCATCACAGCCCTTCCACTTTTTTACCCAATTTCGTCTCGCCGATAGATCAACAGGCAGAACATGAAGTCTAATCTGCAAATGACACGGGCCCAAAGATCATCCAAACCTGAAATCAAATCACAAAGGTCCTACCGCCGGTCCACTTCATCCCACTTAGACTTATTGGCGCCCCGATTTACGACAAGGGATTCTCCTGTAGATCCGATTTGATCTTCACGGCATTTCCTCTTGGGCTCCATACTTACACGCTGGGTGACAGCTGAGTGGGTGGACTGCCCGGCATTGCCACGGGTTAATCATTACTGACAGTGCCGGCGCTTGCTGGCTTGGTATAGACTAAGATGTTACTAAGGGGCGGAGTGACATATTATTTTTCCTTGGTGGCCGTGCAGAAGCGGTTCGTGCGCTGATGTCACAGAGGAAATACGACGACGAATAGTCTTCTTGACTCGCGAAGAGTCCATTGTTGAGGCTATGGCCCTTTGTGTTATATCCACCGATTGAGTTTACGACAATATAACAGGTCGAACCGTAAATGCTCCTCGTTCATCTATTTCCCGATTGGTTGGGGTGATGTAACCTGGTTCTTTGAGCCGCATGGTGCAGGGATCCACGACCCCGGTCTCGGAGGGAAACACGTAAGCTCAACTTGACGATATCATGTTGATAAGTGAGCGAGTTTCAAAAGGTCCGGGGACTACTAACGAATTCGTAGATCGGTAGTTGGACACGAGGTAGGCTTGGTGATTTGTGAGTCAGGCAGGGTTGGAGATTGGAGCGGCCGAATGGCGAAGCGGTTGGATGCAAGGCATTGCACGATGCAGGTGATCACAGTTGAGCATGTTATCACTACTGCGTTAGGTTGAAAATCAAGGGTTCTGTCTCATTCATCAGAGTTACTGCCCAGCTGAGACGCGTATCTCATGACCCGCAATGACATCTGTCCAAAGTTGGACATTCCACCACTTAAGCGAATCATCAAGCTTATCCCCATAACTTACCAGCATCCCCAAGATAAGACTATGATAAGGGTAATCTCAATATCACGGGGCAATGAATTCTCCGATGAAGTGTTTCTAGATTATTAACGACCTTCCAGAGTGGAACGGCGACACGTCAGCTGTCATTGGACCTCCCGTAAATCTATATCGAGACGGCCCCGTCGATTAAACTTTGCGCCGCTGCGGCTTTCCCGCCTCTTTCTGCTCCCCGAAACCTTAATAGACTTCATCTCACTGTCATGAGATTGGGCTGACGAATGGTTCTTCTGATGTCGTGAGAGCAACTGCCGAAAGAGCTATTGGTGCTAACGGACTCACCATGCACAGGCTGCCTTATAAGGCGGTTCGGTCGTCAGACTCTTCTGAGAAGGATCTTGTCTTATATAGGATACGATACTTAAGGTCTCGTACTGGTATGTTACTATTTCCACGTATCAATTTGTTGCTTACGCTACATCCCGCTCGCTAAAAACAGGGAAGTAACAATAATTTATCGCGAGGTCTATGCACAGGCCTATAATCTCATCAGCAAATGCAACAAATGTGATCTGTTCGCGCGCCATAGTGATCCATCATTTCGACCACCTCCTTCGTTACACTGAATCTCCCAATACTCGTGCCTCACCCAATCACTATTACGCTTCAGCGTCACACTAGGTCTACCCTGCATCCTACTCTCACCGTAGAACCCACAGAGAAGTTGCCGCTTTTCCCGCTTCTCCTGATCCAGGCTAAAACCTTATTCACTGGTCTTATCTTCTCCATGCCCTGTGTTGCAGTCCGTTGGCGCTAACGCAGATAGAGAACTCCCAGCCATTGACCTCCCTGTATCAATCATTGGGTACTTCTGTCTTGACTGGCAGCAATTTCATGCCATTGAGTTTAGCCGTTATTTTCAACGCCGCTCGCTATCAGCACAAACCTTAAACCCCCTCTCGAGTGTATTTCAAAAATCCCGAGACATTGGATATGGCGATGTTTATGTTCTCGTCGATTACCTTGGGACATTTGTTATCTGCAAGTGGGATGAAGGCCTGAAACCCCGTGCTCCCCGGTATGCGTTAGTCCCATGACGTCGTGATGTTTATGGTGGAGGGGGTGGAAAGGCTACTACGCCAAGCCAATAGTGATGTCTTGAGACCGTAGTCTAAGTGGGCAAAGAAACCACTAAGTTGTAAGTCAACGCGTGATACCAGCCCAAAACTTCAGGTGAAAGGAAATGCATGCGACGTAGCAGAAACTGATTCATGATTAATCACGTATAAAACTATAAATTAATTGTTCTCAAATCATGACCTCCAACATATTAGATTTATATGTCAGGCTGCAATATAGTTTCGTAGTGTGACTACACTTTAGTAATGACCTCTGGGTGTAATCTCCCGCGTCCAAACCACTGTGCTCGAGCGAGAAATGGCCTTCCAGTTCACCAATAACAGAGACGTCAACATTTAAATAGGTGAAGCTTAAAGTTTGTCATAATCTTTCGCATTTCGAAGGATACCAATGATACGGAATGAAGTAGCCTGTCTCCCATACCACCATTCATTCAATCTCGTTATGCTTGCCTTTCTAGTGGATCGGCGTACTTCTTTGCAGTACCTCTTCAAAGATTAATTGACCTACTCTACACGCGGTAAGATATTCCAAGTGTGCATTGGATAACTGACGGAAAACTCACATTGTCACTTTCGATCTCTCGTTTGCGCGATCTTTGAATGTTTGGTGGTTTCTTCTGAGTAACATTCTCTGATAATTCTCCTATGGCCTATCGGCTATAAAGGTTCCCCCGTGTCCCGTCATATCAAGCATAATCTGCCCGCTGCTCTTTGATATGCATCTCCTGTTCCATAGACGGCGGCGTGGTCAGGTTAGGCTTCGGCCTGATGGGGAGATTAACGAGGCGATGTCGCGGGTTCAAATGGTTTGCATGTTCTCCTCCGCGCCAGCAACTGCGGCCGTCCTGCCAGCGATGGGTCCTGATTTCTTCGATCAAAGAAGTGAAAGCTTTGACTTCTTCATCAGTGGGTCGTTTCATGTTTGCCCAGAGGTCTTCCTGTTTGGCATGCGTCCTCCATACCATCAGATCCAGTGGAGTTCGGTTGTTGAGGTCTTTGCCATCCGGGTCCGGTTCTGTAAGGCCGTGTTTGCGTAGATAGGTGATGTGATCCAGGTCTCCGTACAGAGCTGCGTAATGCAAGATAGATCTCCTCAAATTGTCGCGAAGGTCAAGTCTTGCACCTCTTTTGTAAAGATGATCAAATATGCTATTACACCAGGGGATACAAGAGGCGAGATGAATAGGCGTCCGTCCACGTATATCTCGTGAATTGATGTCGGCTCCTCCGTTCAAAAGCGTTTCTATCTTGCCATAACAGTCCCAGGGCTCGGCCGCATTGCAACTTGCCCAGATGAGATGATGTATAGGAGCAAATTCTGTAGCATCGGCCTTGAGGTTCGGATCAGCACCCTTTTCCATCAGAGCCTGAACTATCTTTGTCGATTTTACCTCCACAGAGGCGCATGCAACATGCAATGCGGTGAAGCCCTTCGAGTTTTGAGCATCAGGGTTACTGCCCCAGTTGAGCAGAGCTTCAGTGACATCATACCATCCGTAGAAGGCAGCAAGGTGGAGGTGAGGATAGTTATACGCGTGATTGACAACATCGAGGTGACCCAGACGGTTGAAGATGGTGAGCATGGCATTCAGGAAGGGTAATTCCTCGGGATTCTTCTCGACCGAGAAGAAATGCTGTTGTTTGTGAACATCTACTAATGGGAGGTCAGTTACATGGTCATGACTGGGGGACAGGATTGATTTACGGTAGTCAGACATGGTACGTGTTGGCAGATTTCTAGATCTAAGGAGAAGGGGGGATAAATGGACACCGGGCCATGATGGGTGTGCAGCACGATATTTATACGCGTGTGAGGGGCGTGATCTGGGCGTCAGCTGCTATCCTCATCAACTCAAACAACACTCTTACAAACTCAGTTCAATCAGTATGAGCTTATACACAGGTGAGGAGTCACTCAGGTGGGCCTGTTGCAATGCAGGCTTTGGGCAGCATCTTCATCAAAGCTCTAATATGGTGAGGGGCGGGTATCAGCCATCCTTTTTATTTGGCGCGATATCCTTCAGGGTAGCTTAAGTTGGACGTGAGTTATCGCTCAGGGAATTCTGACCTATAAATGCAACTTAAATGATCAATTGACGAACTATCTTTGTATCTGAAAGAGTTCCATATCGCCGAAAGCTCAGCAACTGAAGCTTAGCCAAGACATGGTTCTCGGAGCGGTCTTGCCAATGGTCAGTTGAATTTAAACTCAACGTTTATTACCAGCCTCCGGTAGAAAGTGAGTCACTCTTGTGTGTTGAGAGATGCCAATTCCAATCCAACGTGATGCAGCGTTCGATACGCGTTTTGACTGCGTGGAATGTGGAAGCTCAATTGCGCCACGTAGGAATAACGCTCCAAATCACAGCCAACAATTTTGGCGGGAGAGATCCGATTTGTACATGTCCAAGTTAATAAGTTTCGGAATTTGGAAAGGGTCGGACCGCCAGCCAATCTGTGGTGGCTTATACATAAAACACAGTCATCCTGACAGTCGTGATTGGCTGCGGGCATACTTTTGAATTTGCCAATTACAGTATTTCGGTGTTTCCAATATGAGCCCTCTCCAGTAAGTAGGTAAGTTCATGAACAACGCGGCATATCATTCGTCGAGGCCACCTGACTCCCGCCCGACGAAGAGCATATCCGCTTAAACACAGAGTATCTCAGGTTAAGCGCACAAATGGAAGACATGATATATCCAGAAATTTATGCATTTCGGCTTTCAGTCCATGACCATTAGATGTAAAATCCTCCTCGTTATAAGTTCAGTGATTATTCATTATAAAAGCATTCCTCCCAATACCAATACTCCACGCGTTCCAATCGAAACCTTAATTTTTGTCTTGATATAGTTTCTTCCAATAAATTGCGTCAACCTTGACAATTGCAAAGCGCAGGAAGGGCCACGACTGCATTCGAGTGCGGAGAGTCTTTCTCCATGTCGCGAGAAGGTTCTGATCATACGCCGTCATATCAGGCTGCCGTTTCTGCAGACACAGCATGTAGCAGAATAGTCCGGGATATGCAAGACAGTTCCGTGTGTATGCGGGCCAGAATGCTGACTGATGCCTGGCATCTAAGCCACGGATGAATTTGATGACTGTTTGGATCAGACCGCGGCATGCTTGGAGCACTGTCTCCACTGAGGATTGTACGTGGTTAAGCTGTGTGTTGCTGTCAATGATGGGACGTAATAATGCTCGTAGAACCAGAATGTGCGTGGTGTAATATGCTACGTAGAGGGATCTGTGGCTCTTCACTGAGTCATCGGCATCGCTGTCACCTGACTCTGGTCTGAGCGCTAGCGACTCGGGAAGATCTTCTAGCCATTTGAGTAGCTGTTGACGTGGACCGCGAGCTTGCTCGAGAAGAGAGTCAAGCACTTGAGGCCGTGATGCGGCACGTAAGGAGCTATTTTTGTCACTTTGTATCAATACATGGCCAGAGGAAGGGCTATGAAGAGGTCTTACAAGAATTGTCGACAGATTCCGCTAGTGATCTCGGACAATGAGCATAAACGGATGAAATAGTCAAGTGACTGATCTCGAATGCTCTCCGGTATTGTAGCTGTAGGATCAAGAGTGAAGTCGGCAGATGTAAGTGGCGAAACATCCCAGTCATCATCAGATATCATGGAAGACCGACCATGAGTTACTGCACGCCAAGTATACTCGACATAAACAGCCCACCATAACCGTCTCCGCAGACGAACCTCCCACGCTGGCAATTTCCATCCAGTAGGGTTGACATTCAAACCAAGTGACTGAGCCATGGCCAGCATGGAAGCCGCCAAGGACCACACGAAGGGGTTCTCCACTACGACAACATCAAAGGGAGTGTGATTGAGAAGAAGAAGAAAGATCTGGATGGTGGAGAGACGGGGAAAGTGAAGTTCCTTCTGAAGACAGGTGTACGAGACTTGCCATAGATCGTTGACGTCGGGCTTGAAATATGCACTGTCGAGACAGAGCTTCTCATCCCAGGGCGTGAAGGGCAGTGCAAGCGCGTATATACCCGCAAGTAAGCCGGTAGATGCTTCTGCGACAAACTTATTCAAGTCTTCAAAGACCACAGAGCGAGAAAGTATTGGTAAGTCTTCGAAAACAAATCTGAAGTACCTGTTCGTAACTAAGTAAGTACATTGCACAAGTACAGAGGGAGAGGTAAAGGCGTACAACTTTACCAACGCCACGCCCGTCTCTCGATCCACCAATTTCTCCAGGTTTTCCCTATCACCCAGTGACGACATACACTTATCCACAATCTTCTGGCTCTCAATCGCAGTCCCAGTTTGACTCTGCAAAAAGTGAATCGGGGGATTCGCCGAAAACGCATGTTGCTGCCGTCGGTACGCAACTCGATAAAAGTCGACTTCATCACTACTCGAATACGGAAAATGATTGAGAGAGAATGGATCAGATTCGTTGGAGAAGCCTATTAGTGAGGTTGAGTGGTCTGGCCGTTGGTCGAATGAAAGGCGCTCGAACAGGGCTGTTGGGCTGGCGGGAAGATCCGCTGTTTTGCTAGGAGTGGCGATGGGGATTTCTCCGTAGTCGTCCGAGGGTGTTGGGTCGTCGAGGGGCTCGAGATTGGGGAGTTCGCCGTTGGCGAAGAAGTCAAAAGGCTGGTCTATGCCGTGTTGGTCGAATGACATGTCCCAGTTGATGCCGCCTCCAGGTGAGAAAATTGATTGCGATACTGTGCCATCCAGAGGTGTTAAATCAAGCCCCGGTTCAATACCGGAAGATTGGACCTCTATTATCCGTCAGCCCATGCCTTTTATTTCATTCTCTCTTCTCACCATCCTGCATGCTTAACGTCTCATACCCACCAACATTCTGCATCAGTCCCTGCTCCGGCTGCGGCACAACAATCGGCGTCCCTCCAACCTCGGAATTCAGCCGTCTCGTCCTATTATCCCTCGGCTTCTTATTCGGATTCCCCACAAACGTGCAATCGCGTCCGGTGCGATCACAGAGCTGGCATGGACGCGTCGGATCAGGGATATTGCAGAGCACCTTGCGAGCCCTGCATAAGTCGCATGGCCTTTGAGACTTGGAGCGGTAGCGCCTTATGCCCGCGACTTGACGGTGCGGGTGCTCGTCATGATTCATTGCGCAAAGTGAGATGCTGAAATGGTAAGACTCGTGGTATGCGATAGATGGAGTGAATTACCGATAGCGGGGGCCGAGTTGGCGCCGATATCCGGGCACGTGATTGGAAGGCCGGCAGTTAGTGTCGGGGGACATGATGTCTGTCATTGAACACAAAATGTCGCATTTGTACGACATGAATATCAATCTAGGTGGTCATAAAACGGATTATGGAGTCATATTATTGATATAAGTTCTGTATTTTGATACAGCCACAGGGTTTCCTCGAGGAGGGGCGGCTGCCTTGATCTGTATTGCTGAGATTCAACAACCTTATCATGGAGCCAATCATGATATCAGTGAGTGCCAGATCCCTAGTCAATATCTATTATTCCTTCCTCCTACAGTTAATATATCTGGCCATTGTCTAATTGATTCATTCCTAAAAAGGAAAAAAAAGAATCACGTCTCGCTCTCATTACCGTCTCAACATTCGTATCATGACTTGTTCTTCAGTTCAATCAAGCACTATTTACTATTTCACTACATAATACAGAGGCTGAATTATCAAACCAAGTAACCAAGTCACTCGTTCCTCTTCGCACGAAGCTTATCATATCGCAAGACGGCTCCCAGCAAGACACTCGCGCCAAGTGCACTGCATCATGTTAGCGTCTCCAATCCTCCACAACACGAAGAAAACTTACCAATCTTCAGGCGAGCAATACTCGGTCGGGTTGTGGCTAATCCCCGATCTCGTCGGCGTAAAGATCATACTCGTAGGACAAACCCGATTCGTGTAGCAGCTATCATGCCCCGCACCACTAATCATCGGTCTCCAAAGCTTGCCCTCCGCATTCTGTGGTAACGTCGAGCAAACATCCGCAGCGCTCTGCTCCACGACCGAAATACACTCTTGATTAAACTTGACAGCTGGACTGTCAACAAGGAGCTCCCAGTCGACTTCACAGCCCTTCTCACTATCGTCATGAGAAATGCGCTGGAACTCGGCTTCGCACTCATTTACCATCTCGGCGAGTACTTCATCCTTGACATGGCGGAGATCGAGTGTGAATTTTACGGTGTGAGCCATTGTGTTGACGGTGCCGGGGTCAGTGGTAAAGATGCCGGTTGTTGCGAGGCCGTCGTGCTTTTTGGCGATGGTGTTGGCGGCAACGAGCATTTTACTGGCGGACAAGACGGGATCTTTGCGGGCGTATAGTGGTGTTGTGCCTGCGTGGCTGTCTCGGCCTTTAACGGTGATATTAAACCACTTGAATGCCTGGACGCCTATTTTCACTGTTAATCACCGTGCAATGTCCGTAAAGGGCTTTTTCTTACCGTGCACTACGCCAATTTTGAGACCCTCGTCTTCTAGGATAGGTCCCTGCTCGATGTGGAGCTCGAAATGCGCGGCGAATGGGTTTGATCGATATGAAGCAGGCTGTTCGCCACAGTAGCCTATCCTATCAAGCTCTTCCTTCATCGACTTCGGGTTGGCAGCGAGTACTTCTCGAAGATCCCATGCGGTTTCGAGAGGGATTACATCCGCCCACACGCCTGAAGACACAGCCATCTTGGGAAAGCGAGCGCCCTCCTCACTACGAAAGTTAGCCAATTTCTCACAGAGCATACCCGTCGCGGGACACGGACTTGGTCCAGTTCACAACACCAATAGGTCCTGCAGTCTCATATCCATGATCGTTCAGTGTTCTCAAAACCTCAAGACCCGAAATAACACCAAGAATGCCATCGTAGCGCCCACCAGTAGGCTGCGTATCAAGATGTGACCCCATCATGACCGGGGGCAAATCATTGTTTCTTCCAGGTCGAATTGCAAACAAATTACCCATTTGATCAATCGAAGTCTTTAAGCCCAGCGACTTGGCGTAGGCGATGAACCAATTTCGCACTTGCTTGTCCGAGTCATCGAGACTTAGGCGCGCCATGCCGGTTTCTGTGGAAGCCCTAGGGTAACCAGTTTAATTTTGGTGAAAATGGTCATTTTGTGATGGTGACTTACTTTCCATAGCGGTGCGCGGCGCCATATTGACAGCTTTCGTGAAGTGATTTTGCGAGATCGACTTCGCTGATTTTATATGGTGGTAGTGCGAGGGGACCCATGGCTGTGATGCTTTCCGAAAGATGTCTTATTTTGTTCTCAAGTTGATAACTGTCGCGAGATCGCGAATATCTTCTGGTTTAGCTGATTGGCGTTGCTGTAAATACTCAATCCTTCGATAACAGTTCCTTGATAAATCCAAGTCTTGTCTAATTATGTATACTCTCCCTAAACTGTTATCCCTTATCGTCCCCGACGGTCATAATTCCCTCTCAACCAACGTTGGGGATCACGGCCGAGTGCTGAGAGTGGGGTCATTGTCCGCCGTCGGCCGTCGGCGGAGACTAGTCTCTGTTGGGAAGCTTATTGGAGCTCGGAAGTGAACTCCAATCTCGCCGATGAACTATGACATAACCTTTTTGGATGGCTACAAGGATGTCTAAAACGCGGGGCACCAGGCAGGAACTTTATCTTCAATTGACTTTCTAGAGGCGGTAATTGTTGAGAAACTTTGTTCATAACGGTTCCTGATTGATACTGCTTTAAATTGACGTTTCGAATCTCATCGGAGACCATCAACGTATGATTTAGCGTTGCGGCTTCAATTCTCAATCTGAAGCGGCTCCAACAATCTCTTATCATCTCGTATCAGTCTTATCTACCTCTATCATGTATAATCATTCAAAAGGGAAGGATTTACCATAATCATCTCCACTTGTGGAGTTTTCTCCATCCGCCGACGGTTTATTACAACTTGACTATCAGACTATCAAATGCGGGGGTGGATAAGTGACCATCGTGCAGCAGATCACCTGGTGATAACTCGGATATGCATGCATGCAGCTGGGACCTTAAAAGAGTAGATCTGAACCTGTAATCCACATTTTAAACATCATATTCTCGCAAAGTCTTGTCATTACACATCCAGCACTGGTCACAATGGAAGCCGCCGAGAAACAGTCAAACCTGAAAATGCCGGTTGAGCAAGAGCTCGATCACAACTCTGGCGAGATGAACGACATCACTGAGGTTGAGAAAAAGGTATTATCCAAGTTTGACAAGTTCGTCATGCCGCAGATGGCACTGCTTGTTCTATTCGCTTACCTCGACCGAACAAATATCGGTAAGGACACTGTTAACCTTAACTCCAGCTCAGAAAGCTAATCGTGATACTCAAGGCAACGCACGAGTTTTCGGCTTCGAAGAAGATACAGGCATGCATGGAACTCAATTCAACGATGTATCAATGTATTTCTACATCTCATACGTTGTCTTTGAAACACCATGGGTCCTCGCCGTCAAGAAGTTCGGACCCGGTCGCGTCCTTGCTATTGCCATCATAAGCTGGAGTTTCATCACTTTGGGAACTGGCTTCGTGAACAGTTACGGCCAAGTCATCGCCTGTCGAGTACTTCTCGGTTTCTTCGAGGCTGGTCTCTTTCCTTCTCTCACTTTCGTCGTGTCTCAGATCTACCCACCTGCATCGCAAGGAAAACGCGTGGCGGTTCTTTACGTCTCTATTGCGTTATCGGGAGCACTGGGTGGACTTATAGCATACGGCATTCAGTCAATGGGTGCGCGGCATGGGCTGTCAGCTTGGCGATGGCTGTTCATCATTGAGGGTGCCATCTCACTCGTCATCGGAGCCGTTTGCTGGCTGAGTCTCCCGACTTCACCGCAAACAGCTTGGTTCCTCTCTGAAGAGGAGAAGTCGACTATGATTCTCATCAAAGAGCGCAATCATCCCTTCAAGGAAACTGAAGGCTTCTCGTGGAAGCAAGTTGTCATGGCCCTCACCGATCCTCTCGTCTGGCTTGCTTCAGTCTCGCTATTCTGTGCTTCTATCGCACTGTTCGGCTTTGGCACATTCCTGCCTACTCTTCTCAAGGGACTCGAGTAAGTATCTTGATCTCTTTCTTCCTGACTCCACTAATAAATTATGCAGCTACACCTCTCTCCAAGCCAACTATCTCAGTATCCCTGTCTACGTCCTGGCATCCATCTTCACTGGAGCCACTACCTACGTCTCAGACCGCCTCAACCGCCGAGCCATCTGCCTCATCCACTCCCCGCTATTAGTCATCGTAGGATATGCGATCGTCGTCGGCACCGGGCACAAGGCGGCAGGTTTCTTTGCCATGTTCCTCGTCGGCGCTGGCGTCTACTCCTTCAATACCGTTTTGGTAACGTATGTCAACACCCCAACCACGTCGCAGACATTGAACTAACTTTTTGTAGATGGGTGTCAAACAACATGCAGCCAGATTACAAGCGCTCTGTCGCAATCTCCATGCTTATCTCACTCGCAAACGCATCCGGAATGGCTGCATCGCAGATCTACCCCATCCAAGATGCTCCTCGTTACGTCATGGGAAATGCAATCTCTCTTGGAGGAGAGGTGTTGGCCCTTGTATGCGTCGGACTCATTTATGCTCTTCTCAAGTACCGCATGCGACAGAAGGAGAAGTTGATCGCGGAGGGTAAGGACAGTAATGGAAAAGAGGGTGATCAAAGCTTGGAGTTCAAGTATGTATTTTAAAGAGATCTGATACGCCAAGACTCGGAGGTCAAAGCTTTCAAGAAGAGTTTGTTATATAAAGCGTAAAAGTTATCAAGTGTTGGTCCATGTATGCCCGGAGTTGGACACCGGTACGGGCATATTTGTATGTCAAGAATGGAAATGTCATTTAGTGTTATGTATTAAAATAGCTATATACTCGAAGATATCTTGGGCCTCATGGCTGAAGCGCTATTTACTTTGCTACATGTCCCGGTAGGGGTCAGCAGCAGCTTAACCACTGTAGCCAAAATCAGGGAAAGAAGGTGTGCTCTCATCACAGGCGAAGCGAACAAAGTACTTGTTATCGCTACCATCGCCGTTGACGATGACCTTTCCATCAGGAGCCTGGACCTCAGCGATAAAGTTGAGATCACCCTGAGCATTAGCCCACAGGAGTCGGAAGGGAGTGTAAGTGCCAGCAGTGAGGTGAATGGTGAAAGTCTTGGAGGTGCCACCGGGGTAGTCTTGCTCGAGGTCGGCGTTGGCGCGAGTCCAGCCTTCGATGGCCTTTTCACCGAACCAGATGAGAGTGATCTCATCAGAGTTGGGGATGGTGACGGTGTAGTCGCCGGTCTCGGGGGCGTAGAGGAACGCGCGGTGGTTGACGGCCTTGTACTGCCACAGCTGCGAGGGGCTGCCATCGTAGATGGCGAAGGAGGTGTCGGAGGCTGTGCCGGGAGGGATACCAATGCGAGTGGTCTCGCCCTGGTAGGTGGGGGTGGCGGTATGGAAGAAAGTGGGATCGAAGGAGGAGAAGTGAGGAGGATCAGAGTTGTAGAATGTGTGCTTGTAGATGGCATACTCCAGGCCAGCGTTATCACAGGATTGGTCGGCAGTGGGCTCAGCAGAGGTACTGGTGGTGGCGTCGGCAGTGGTCGTGCCCTCAGCAGTGGTAGTTGTGCCCTCAGCAGTTGTGGTGGTGTCAGCAGCAGTGGTAGTGCCCTCAGCAGTTGTGGTGGTGTCAGCAGCAGTGGTAGTACCCTCAGCGTTTGTTGTCTCGGCGGTGGTGGTATCCTCGGCGGTGGTGGTTGTACCTTCAGCAGTTGTGGTGGTTTCAGCAGCAGTGGTAGTACCCTCAGCAGTGGTTGTAGTATCGGCAGCAGTGGTGGTGGTGTCAGCAGCGGTGGTAGTGCCCTCAGTAGTAGTACCCTCGGCGGTGGTGGTACCTTCAGCAGTGGTTGTGGTGTCGGCAGCGGTGGTGGTGGTGTCAACAGCGCTCGTATCAGCGGTAGTAGTGCCGGCAGCACTTGTCTCGGCAGTAGTGGTACCAGTGGCGCTTGTCTCACCCGCACTTGTCTCAGTAGCGCTAGTCTCCGAGACAATCACTGTAGCCAGGGTGGTAGAGCTCTCCGAGACAACAGGGACGGAGTAGTCCGTGCTGGTAGAAACAGCAGCAGTCTCGGTAGCCGTGGAGGAAGCGATCTCAGTGGAGGAAGAGACCGCAGCAGCAGTGGTTGTTGTGCGAGGCCTGCAGGGGCCAGCGGCAGCGAAACTGGCAAAGGCCAGGCCCGCAAAGGTAAGGACCGACTTCATGTTGGTAAGGAACGTGATGATTTTACAAGTAAAGAGTGACTGGGAAAATGAATGAAAAGAGTGAGTGGATGAACGGGTGATCTACAGGGCGGGACTGGGATTGTCTACTGCTATATAACCACAGCTTCTTATCTACAGCCATGTTAAAGAGGCGTTTGCTAAGCATTGCAATTTCTTCGCTGCCGTCCAACAATGACTCGTCTTTACGAGACTAATATAACCATACTGCGCCAGGCTGAAAACTTCAGCTGCTGGTAAAATTGCGACTGTGATTTGGCTGAGCTAACAGTCACGCTGTACTCCGCGTACCCCGTATTCCTCTTGGCATCGGCTCACGTTTTGTTTCCTTGCAAGGTTCAAGGATGTTGGATCTAGCTAGCTGCTCATCAAAGACAGAAGCTAGCAACGGTCATCGCGGTTTGTACAGCTAACGACGGATGGTAGGGCAGTGGTCTGGGCCCGCCTCTGAAAGAGTAGAAATAAACCTGAGACCCGGTTACTGGTCGAAATTTACGTCATGGCGTTTACGTTTGTGGGTAGACCAATAGGGAGTTGGGGGGACCTGGTTTAGTGCACTTATTTATGCACAGACTGTAATTTCTAGATCGTTAGCTCGAGGACCGTTGAGGCTTGAGCTGCCCCTTTACCCTACAGCTGCACAGCCCAATGAGATGAAAAGAGCTACACACTATTGAAACTAGTGCCTGGATCCGTCTCTCAGCTGGCAGCCTGGCTGCATCGTTACTGTCAACCTTCACGCCTTTTTTTGGTAGCTATTTTCGTATCAAAACAATAACGCGACTTTCACAAGTAATCACGCGTTGAATTCATCAATGAGGCGCAGCCTCTAGTGTCTTCACTAGGCTCACAATCTTGCAATGCCGAAGCCTGAACCAGATTTCTGTACCCCCAGCATTGACCTAGTGATATCTTTAATTGCCGCAGCGCCACTCAGCACCATTGTGCGCCAAAGCTCTCTTTCCAGGATATTCAACACTGTTTCTGCCCCCTGTTGCCCATTCACGGCTAGACCCCATAGCGCTGACCGTCCCAACAAACAAAGATCTGCCCCTAAAGCTAGGGCTTTGAAGACGTCTGAGCCCTTACTAATCCCACCGTCAAATAGAACAGGAATACGGCCCTTTACAACGCCAGAAACCTCAGGCAACACTTCAAGTGTCGCTGGAACGCTGTCGAGTTGACGACCGCCGTGGTTCGACACGATGATAGCGTCGACACCAGCCTCTATTGCTAAGAGGGCGTCTTCAGCTGTGAGAACTCCTTTGAGAATAATCTTCATGGTTGTTTGAGATCGTAGCCAGGGTATTGTTTCTGTCCACGTCAGAGCTGAGTCGACAAGGAGATCCGAATGCTCTCTCTCAATCTTAGCAGCCTCTTCTGCAGTCTCAGCGTTCAGAATTAATCGACCCTTCGATGCGCCACCGCCTTTGATGGTAGTCATGTTAGCCATACTCAAGTCAGACGGCAACTTCAACGGATTCTTGCGTTCGTGCAGGCGATTCCCCATGGTCATCGTATCCGCTGTCAGAACGAGAGCTTCATAGCCCGCTCGTTCGGCCCGCTTAATGAGCTCTTTTGTTATCTCGCGGGAACGAACAAAATATAGTTGAAACCATGGTTTGGGGTACTTGGCGTCGCGTTGAGGTAGGGCTCGGGCGACGTCTTCCAGGGATGTTGTCGCGTTGGAAGACAGACAAATATTGGTGCCACGGGCAAAAGCGGCTTGGGCGACGTCTATCTCGCCATTGTACCCGGCGAGCCGCTGGTATGCGCTTGGTGCGATGGCTATGGGTATATCATAGTGTTTTCCGAATATCCGTGTCGAGGTATCAATTGAAGATACATTTCGAAGAATGCGTGGACGGATAACAAGACTGTACGGAGTAGATGTAAACTTATTAGTGCTCTTCTCCACAAGGGAGCTGTGATAAGCTGATAAGGTCACGGTGTTTGGTCAGCTCTAGGGTAGTAGCACTCACGTTTTGTACACCTCTTGATTCCGCAAAGTTGTCAGTTGATCATCAGCTCCATCAGAGTAATAGCGCCAGACGTATGCCGGTAAGCGCTTTTGAGCCAAGGCTTTTATCTCGTCGACCGTGATGGGTTTTTCGTTCTTTGCTTCCATTTTAGTTTTACGATTAGCCGAATAGTTGGGTCTGGCTTCTGAAAGGAAAGGCTTTGGAGATGAAGATGGGAAGATGCATTGCAACAATATTATTGTAGAAACACCACTCGGCTAACTTTGATTACAATTGAACGATGCCGAGTTGATTTGGCCACTGGCCTTCAACTGAGTGCATCTGCCACTGAGAATTGAGCGTCGCGGAATGTCCGATGATGAGCTCCGTTAGCTTCGGGCGGAGTCCGCGAGATCTTCCCCGCATCTCGCGGACCCACGCCGAGATCATCGGTCCTCAATACGTTTTCATCATGCATACAGTGAACGAATGACAAGGTTGAAGTCGCTCTACATGCGCCTCAATGACCGAACAGAGACTATTCGCCTGCGAGCGATGTTCACGTCGTAAACAACGATGCGATCGCACAATCCCCGTTTGCCAACTATGCCAAGAAGCTCAAGCCGAATGCATTGGGTCGGCGTCCGAGGAGACTGTTATTTCCGATACTGACAGAGTCACTACACGGAAAGGATCCGACACGCGAGGGTGTCCAATCTGGAAGATGGCATCGATATCATCCAGTGCCTACGGCTGCTTGTTTTACTAGCTGTGCACTGTACTGCTGCTGGCTCAGCCTGGCATCTTTCTAGCTTCGCTATGAAAAGTGTATCACCCTGGGCTATCATCGTGAAGATCCCAAGTCTACGCCAGTTTCGCTGTTGGATGTTCAGCAGAGGAGCTGGGCGTTTTGGGGATGTTACTTTCTGGATGTCTTAATATGCGCCGCGCTTAGGAGACCGCCGAGTATCGATGTTAGACACATCACCACTCCCCTGCCAGATCCTGCCTCTGATTCGCCTGGTCAATGTGCACAGCATGGATAGATAATCTGGAATCTCCGAACCTCTGAATCCGCGACCCATCGCCCTATTTCTCGTGATGTATATCACAGGCAACTATTCCAGTATGCCCGACTTCTATCCAGGTTGTTAGTGAGACTGCAAACGCCCCCCAATCGCCAGGTCCTTGTGACGACTTCGAGCACCACCTGGGGCAGGCCATTAGTCGGAGGATCAGTTCACTGCCACACGATGAGCCAGACAGTTGTAACATCTATCTCTTCCCGACCTCCTTATACAACACCCTTATGTTACGACTGGCAGTTAGGGAACTACTGACTCTATTCTCTTTTGGACCTGACTTACATGGCTCCGAGCCTACACCCGAGGCAATCACCATGTTTCTAGGTGATATGAATACTCAGGAGAGCCGGATGAAGAGATTGAAGGGTTCAGAAATATGCGCAGCTGTGGCGCGAAGTTTGGACCGCGTTCATATGACAGGTCGTTTTTATCTCTATCTCATCACTGGCTATAGCTCTTTGAATATGGCGTTCACCTGTTTATAATTGATGGCTGTTCAAACCATGGTCAGGGATAGAGTAGGTGAGAATACCACCTGGCAGGTTCCTCAAAGTCACTTGGGATCAGATGGCTCAAGTATGACATGGTACCCGCCACCGTCTTCATTACCTTTCCAGAACTCTGGAAATGCCGTAACATCATTTGTTCCCAGTTCCTCCCGCTCCTACCATCTCTCACCCGAAGGTCAGGCAGGGCGGATAGCTTTGAGGTTGATGGCGTCAATGATGCGTTCAATATTGCCATTGCTAAAGTTCACATGGTGGGGAGACAGTTCCCTTGACTGAATCATTATGGTCGCATGGCTCTCGATATTCGTAAGCTTCTGATATCAATGTCAAGCTCGGCTGTGTTCTTCTCACCAGCTGAGGTTATTGGTGATCAGCTCAGAGCCAGCGCTCAGGATATTGGCCCGATATATTCAAGACAGATCACAGCTGCCATATTGTGTGTAATCTCTCAGGCTGAACCGAATTGAGCAAGAGTTCTGTATGCAACGACGAATCTTATCTGTGACTATCGGGAGACTCTCAATGGTCAAGCGTAATCGAATAGGTACGAACCATGGTACCAGTATAGCCGAGTGCGGCCCATGTTCTCACCAATTGTGTTTGTGAGGGGTAAGATAGTGCGGGGTTGCGATATTGCTACCTTCGGACCTTGAACCTCGCAAGACGCCCGATGTCTAATGCCGAGGACTTGGCCCGATAACGAAGTCTATCAACGACGACCCGCGAGGTGTTTGGTCCATTATATAGTTGGAGCTTAGAATCATGTCGAGAAGCCACTCATACCATCAGCAGAAACCTTCATCCAACTCATCTTTTACAATGGGTTCGATACCAACTAACTCACCCATGCCTGATTCCGCCACCAAACCTGAACTTTATATCCTTAGTGACTTTCACCCTAAGGCCGTGAAATACGCCCAAAATTCTTTTGATTGCATCCCCTATGGCGATCCACGTAGAGAGAATTGGCACTCTCACGCCACAGCAATCCTTATCAAGGATTACTGCGTCACAGAGGACGACCTGGCCTCTGCACCGCAACTAATAGTCATTGGCAAACAGGGCGTCGGCTTAGATAAGATTGATATAGAGGCTTGCCAAAGACATGATGTTAAAATTTGCAACACTCCTGGCGTCAATGCCTTGGCTGTGACAGTGATGGCGCTTTGTCTGGCATTTACTGTCGCTCGGGAAGTGCCCCAGATAGTCATCAGACAGAGAATTCAGGCCGAAGCTATCCGAAAGGAGACTGTAGCTGGAATGTTGCTATCTAGGAAGGCCATCGGGGTTGTAGGCATGGGCCATATCGGTCAAGCCATTGCACAAATGTTCGTTCGTGGACTGCAAGCAGATAATCATTGCTTTCGATCCATATTTCCCCAATAAAGAGAGCACCTGGGACACAATCCTCCACAAGCGCTTCAAGACCCTCCCTGAGCTTCTCGAGGTCGCAGACGTGGTGACACTACATGTCTCCCTCACCCCCAGTACGAAGAACATGATTGCAGCGCCACAATTGAAGTAGATGAAGAAAACAGCCATATTGATCAACACAGCACGTGGTGGGATCGTCAATGAGGAAGATCTGGCAGATGCGCTGGAGAAGGGCGAGATATGTGGTGCTGGCTTTGACTTCCATTGCGAAGAGCCGCCGACGTTGGCAAAGTATGAGCGGCTTTGGAAGTGTCCGCGTTTCGTTGGGACGCCGCATATTGCTGCTGCGACGGATGAGACACAAACTGCTACGATCAGTGTGGCTATAGATGGTATTTTTGAAGTGGATTTGACTAGAGCCAACAAGAAGATTGTGGCTGAGGCTAAGGCCGGACTGCTCTCACACTAAGTGTTCGAATTTGGTTGATCTCGACAAACCATACAGGCGGTTGCGACACCGGGAATTAAGTGGCATATATGTGAATAGAGGAGGGTCATGTAGTGCAGACAGCAGAATTGAATGAGTTTAAGCTGAGCCATAGTCCGGTAACAAAAACCTGTTTTAATATTGAAAAACGGAACTTTCGTGGAATTTCTCCTGGCATGACCCGGACATACATGGACAAATCGATGTAATATCTGTAGAAGCTGTTCTTGATACCCATCCGAGACTTTGAAATCTGGGATACGCTGATTGTCCCGACCTCCTTAGACGTTCCTTGATGGATGTGTCCAATGTGAGGCTTGGCGGGCCTGTTTTGCTATTGAGACTTAGCCACAGGGAATTGTGCAATATGCAACTTGGCCGATCCAAACGGGACCAATTTTATCTTTTCCTTTTTATCTTTGTCAACCACTGGGTTGATTGGAGGCCACGCCGCTGTATCGTTATCTGTTGGCCAGGCAATCTTCCACGCATCAACTGTAAGAAAAACTGGGGGAGCATCTTTTGCAAAGATCGGATTGGGCAGGTTTTTAACGGTCGATGTGGAAGTCTTGACAACGATGCTATGTGGGTCGATTGCGTACTGCCAAATCTCAGTCGGTTCTAACACATAGTCGTGGGAGTGCGGGTGCACCTCGTCATCTGGCAGAGGCTTGCGATCGGTCCAATTCAGGGGTTGGTGATGCGTCTCCGTATAAGGGATGTCGAAAGCATAGAGCAATGGGCCATAGTAAATACTGGCAGATGAGTTGCGCGTTGCGACCCGAACCTCCATAGGTAACTCCAGCGTCAGAGTCGTGATACCCGGAAGAATTGTCGTATGGTGCAACCCAGAGTCATCCGGAGCGACTGTCTTGCTACGGCCTCCATTCATCTCAATGTTCGCCTTCGGGGTAGTCCAGCCGGGAATCCTGACTGCAAAATCAAATTTCGTTTTACTCTCAATCGTGTATTTAAGGATGGAGTCGAATGGATAGCTCGTTTCGCATTTAACTTTTCTCATAATGTAAGTCATTGAAAAACTACCAAGAAATGTAAATCTAGAGTCTCACCTTTGACTTTTTTGCCTTTGATGTGAGTTTCAACAGATGTAGGGCCAAGGAGAATGTGCGCGACACTGCTTTCGTTGATTTTCGCATAAGACGAGGCGACGTACTTTGCATACGCTTGAGGGTGGTTGACTGTACAGCAGGGCTGGGTACAAGAGTTAAGTTTGGGAGCGTTTATCACTCGCAGAGTTGTCGACTCACAAAATTGGGTTCCAAGCCATATGTATTGGCATAGGAAACGACATTGAAAAATGGGTTTTGGGTAAGATTCCCTGACCGAATTTGGTTTGTTTGCGTGACATACTGGTGAGACCACCCTACATCGAGTTAGTAGTGCATTATACCGAGAACAAGATCATTCTGTCCTTACAGTCTGGGCTCATGGCGGCTGGAAATGCGTTGAAAGCTGCAAGTTCTGCTTTGTCTGCGTAACTGTTATCCCCATGAAAACGGTATAGGAAGGCGTAGGAAAATATGGACTCGACTGCCATACAGAGTTCCGAACTAGATATATCTGTTTAGTTCAACAATTCGAGGATTCTGAATCATTCAAGGACGTACCCTCTTTGGGGACTAAGGGCGCCCAAATGCTCATCACCAATAATAGTACCGGAAACAGACGTTTGATACTTGACTGTCATATCGACTGCCGCCTTAGTCTGATGTACAAGGCTATCATTCCCCGTCAAGCGATAGAGCACAGTTGGGTATCGAAGGCCTTATTTGTAGTTTGAGTACTTGTAAGTATGTTTCAGGAATGTAAGTACTTACCCTGAGCCAAATTTACACCATGAGTAAAACCACTTGTTTTGAATGTGCCAGTTCCTCCTTTAGGGAAAACACCCTCGACGAAGAACTAGCGTATTGCTGGAAATTACAGTAAGTAACGAAGTGTTATGGAGGTGAAGGTTGACACCTTACTGTGAGACCAAATAGAAGAAGTGATCTTGCCCAAATACCTCGCGTCTGGCGTGTAGTTTCTGGCCCGAGCCATCCGTCTTCAGCTTGGTGGTCGAGGACATAATCAAGATAAGCTTTTGCTTGAGATTTTAGCTTAGCATCATCGAGGGACCAGGCTAAGGGCACGATGTAATTGAACCAATACGGTGATGCTTCGTTCAACTCGCTATACTCCCAGTCTCCCCCAAGCCATGTAGATCGGGAGACATAGCGGTAAAACTCAAAGAGGTGTCCAGCCAAACCGTCAGCCGATAGCTGCAGTTGATCCTTAAGCCAGCCAGTTGGGCGCACAGCACCTGGAGGCAGGGTATCGAACTTAAACTTCAGAAGCCCTATATACAATCAGTCAAGTGCTCACTCACGCGGTGACGTAGATATGTACATACCTCGTCTTTTTGACATGGTGGTGGTTTCCGTTCCGAAAGCAGATGAAACACTAGAAGCGACATGGATGAGTAGGGTCAGTGTGGAATATCTCATATTGTAAATACTCTCGTGAAATGAGGGGCACAACATGCGCTTGGATGTCTTTGAAGACGTGCTGAATTACTTAATGAAGAAAATCTAGGCCCTGAACAGATAGTGCTGAAGCGGTATTGCCTTGCGTCGGGCACTATATACACTCCAGAACTCATTATCGGGGGAACTAGCGGAAAACCCCCATATTGCCCCACATTCAGGCCGATTATTAACCCAGTGGAAATGAGTCGCTAATAGGAGACGGTCCGAGCATTAGCCCGCCCCGGATGCAAATTACTATCAGGGCCTGATCGGCAAGCCGAGGAGATCGCAGCCGTGGACGGAGTCGACGTTGTGCTCGTTGGGTCCAACGACTTGGCCATCGAGCTCGGTGCCCCTGCTGATTTTCGCAGCGACAGATTTCGCCAGGCTTTGATGCGCGTGAGTGAAGCGTGCAGGAAGTATGAAAAGGTCATGGGTCTTGCCGGTATTTATGATACGCCGAATATTCAAGACTGGGCTATTCACACATTGGGTGTGCGGTTTATGCTATGCCAGCAAGACTCGGGGTTGATCGCGGGTGCTGCAGCGAAATGCTTGGCTGCTGTAGAAATGGTTGAGAATGCCTCTTCGTCGAAGTCGATGAAGATGTCATCTTAGGTAGCGCACCCCTATATTTCCATCTCGCATTTTAAAGCCTCTAACTTCTATCGCTCCTTATCTCCCTTTCTCTATCCAACGTTACATTTTCCATTTCTGCAAACAAGTAAAGCTCTTCTGACCTATGCTACCTTCATACGTATCACCTTATCACAATTCAGGATACACAATGGATCAAATGCATTCTTCATCTGTCACCTTAAGTTAGCATCATATAAGACTGAATGGTCAAAAGACTTACCGATCGCATCGTATCCACAGCTTCTTTTCCTAGCTCCTTCTCCAGATAGTCTCTCTTCACAAGTCCGACGCCATGCTCGCCCGTCGCTGTACCTTTCATCTCGATGGCTTTATCAACCATTCGGTGGACGATCTCTTCAGCGATATGACGCTTCTCTTCGGGGAAGAGTAACAGGGTATGGAAGTTCCCATCACCAACGTGCCCAACGATTGAGCCGAGTAATCCCGACTTCTGGATGTCTTCTTTGGCAAACTCGATGATGTCGGGGAGTCTGCTTAGAGGTACAGCTACATCAGTAGTCCAGACTTTGTCACTCGGTGACTTTCTCATGGCCAGCATGCTCCAGAGGGCATTCTTCCGCGCGGACCATAATTCGTTCCGCTCAGTCTCGTCGGATGCGAATGTGTATGCGGTACTGCGATTCTGTTTCGTGATACTTCCGACTTGCTTGGCAAGGTGATCCACGATGAACTCATCGCTCCCCGTGAACTTGAAGAACAGGGTTGGCTCTTCTTTCCACTTCAGTCTCGTCAAAGCAGAGTCATTGATGCTCTTCATCTGTACTTCGTCAAGAATCTCAACAGCCGCAACCTGGATGCCATTAGATAGCACCTCTCGGACTGCAGACGCAGCATCTCGTAGCGTTGGGAATGTGCACACAGCCACAGCCTCGCAGGGTGGCTTGACTGCCAGTTTTAATGTAGCTTCCGTAACGAGGCCAAGGGTTCCCTCACTGCCGATAAAAGTCCTCGTTAGATCATACCCTGCACTCGACTTTCTGGCGCGTTGACGAGTCTTGATGATTGTTCCGTCCGCAAGTACGACGGTTAGTGACAGGACCCAGTCTTTCATGGTTCCGTATGCCGCTGCGTTTGTCCCAGAGCATCCTGTACCAACCATTCCTCCAATCATGGCGCCAGGACCAGGGTCTGGGGGAAAGAATAGGCCATGAGCTGCTAACTCTTCGTTCAGGTCCATCCATCCCATACCGGGTTGCACAACACAGTCGAGATCATACTTGTTGAGCTCCACTATGTTGTTCATTCGACCAAAGTCAATGCATATGCCCTGTAGATGAGGTATGTACTGGCCTTCGATCGACGTCCCTCCCGAGTACGGTGTGACTGGTAGCCGACGCTGGAAGCATACTTTCATCAGCTCTGAAACTTGTTCTGTAGTCTCAGGGTATAAAATGACTTGAGAAAGGATGGCTGACTCTTCAGTCCAGGCGTATGACTGATAGTCGGAGCCCGAATGGGTAACGAGATCGACACGTTCTGTTGAGACGTTCTCAGGACCCAATATAGCGGCGAATTCTTTACAAGCACCTTCGATATTTGATGCCGACAAGTCATGTTGAATCTTGGGCGCGCCAAGTAATGACTGTGTTGATGACGGTTGCCTCTTGGTTGGATGGCTGCTGGTACTCTGTGCTCCAGCGGTGCTAACTGCTAATGCCACCAACCCCAGGATGTATAACCCTGTAAGGTCCAAGTCAGTCTTGGGCCTGTAGGTGCATGGGAGGACTTACCTGGGCTTCTTGTCTGCCATTTTGTGGATGCTGAAGTTTGTGTTCTTGATGTATTCGAAACTGACCGAAAGCACTGGGCTGGTAACCGAGTTCGGGAAGGTATTGGATATGGCCCAATGGGTACTGCCCGATGTAAGGATCTGCCACGAGCCCACATCACAGCTTTGGTAGATCACAGCGAGCCTTTGGGAGATGAAGAGAAATTTAATTCAGAGATTAACTAGCATAGAAGCTATTGAGAGAGGCTGTTGAGTTTAGTTAGCTATTATTTGGGGTGTTCTTATCTACCTTGCTTCATTTTCTCACCGCCTGTCTGGCTTCCAAGGCGCTTCGGGGATGGCACCATCGGCTATGGACTGCATATCAGACTATCAGCATTCGGCTATGGACAATGCCATTCCCGGGAAACCAATTTCCAGTCTTGGGGTAGCAGAAGAGACTATTGGTTCTAGCTAAATCCCCTCATCCTACGTTATGGCATATCATAGGTCAGTAAACCTCCTATCCCCGCACTCACCTGAGTCACAAACAGTATGCCAGGAATACGGAGCTTTTATATTCCACCTAATATCGAGACGCTATATGCCTAGACGGCTAGATTACAACGGATTCCTCTCAAAAAATGCTTATTGATCTATAGGTTCGGTACTCGCTATGCCTAGATCGGCTAGAAAGTACATAGCTTGATACTGGAACGAGTCTGGATGCGGGAACTCCATGTCGTCACTTGACTGAACACCCGAGAAGACACCGTTTGCCAAGTACGTCGGCCAAAAGCCGCCTGCCTCAGATCCCGAACCCTGTTCAAATCCGAAATTGGAGTTCTCAAAGTTTGTCGTGTCATGCGTGGCTTGACCAGCTGATGCAGTCGTCGTCGGGATCTCATCGGTGCCGTTCATCATCTCTAAGCCAGTACCCCCGCCAGTCGTGTCATCGCCATGTAGGGTCGGAGGTGGTCTATGCGCTTCTACCGCATCGAAAGGCGTTGGGCGGTTCAGAATATCCATGAAGAAATTCTTGATCCATCTGGCGAGTATATAAACGGACTCAAACTGCTTGAGGGCCAATAATCCAGGTCGGATCTTTACAAATATCTGATCGCTTTCAGGCGCGGAGGTTTTTACTTCTGCTGCCAAGGCCATCATCGCAGAGAAAAGAGCAGACACACTGCATACTTGTCAATATACTTTCACCTAAATTATACTTACGACTCACTAGATCCTGGGGAAATGCTCCGGTGTCCAGAAAAGCAGAGAATTCTCGACCAGGTTGAATATCTGTGCTGCTGCGTCAAGGACGGGCTTGATCTCTTTACATGCATTGCACTGTCTTTGTAGCCTCTGGCTGAGGTTGATTAAATAGTAACTAATGAAATCAGCTTTATGCTTGGCGAATCCAAGAGTGATACGTACTGATAGCAAACCTTCAGTGTCAGACTTAGATGATGATGGCCGTTGGAGAAGTTCAAGCCTTCAGAAGAGTCATACCAGGCTTGTAATTCTGACTGAATATCTCTCATGGCTTCATCGAGGACATGAGCTTCTTTACAGAGAGACAGACGGGAAGGCGAGCAGTGGGAGAAGTACAGTCGAGCCACTATTCCGTTAGTATTACCCATGGCAAGCAATCAGGCTTGGGAGCACGGAAGTTCTTACTAGCTTTACTCAGCTTGACCTGGGATATGATATACTGCACAGTCTCTGGAGCTTCCTCCGTAAAGTCTTGCTCGACAAGTTCTTCGACATCATGATCTTGGTCGTTGATCACCATCGGTGTCCCGGTGGAGATGGCGATCTGGCGATCACGGACCTGACCTTTTAGTTGAGGCCTCTTATCACTAGAAACATACTCACATAAAGACACCACCAGATGCGCTTCCATCGCGACCTTTCTTCATGTGACATCTTACTATTTCTAGTGCTCCTATGATAACCTGTGCACTGCGCGGATCGTATTGCAGCAGCGAGCCACCAATGACAGTCTCGATAAGCTGTCGGACTTCCGAACCAGTAGTGAAGCAGGTATGACGACAATATCATATGGATGCGACTCGAATCTCGATCCGCGTCGAATGCTCTGCTGGCCTTGTTGTACAGAGCATTGTTGGCATCCCATCGAGTGCTGTAACCCATGAGATGTAGTACCTCTGCACCACAGTGTAGCGATGCAACAAAAAGGACACTCTGGAGTAGGGTACCTGACATGGTTCCGTCAGAAAGGGAGGAAAGGAAGTATTTTCTACCAAGTATCGGACAAAACGCGTGAAATCTGTCGAAGTAGACCTTGATGAGACGGTCTACTAAGTCTGGTGATGGGAGATCCGACAGGGTTGTCTTCTCACGAGGCAAGGACGGCCGGCTGCAGACGCTCTCTCTCCTCGTATCACGGGTAACACTCTGAACTGTCTCGTTACACTCTCCGATTGGTCGGTGAACACTGTTGTGGCCGGGCGTGTAACCTCTCATGACATATGAGGCATACCAGCTTTCTCCGACAACGCTTGGTTGTGCATTAGGACTTGCATGCTGATCAGACGAAAGCTTTGCGGTGGCCGACTCACTCGACGGCTGCATTGAATTACTGTTATGTAGTTCTTCCACTGTCGGTGATGCTCCAGTGATCAATCCCATGGAATCCTCGTCGTTAGGGGCAAAGCTGGGGCTATCAGAGCTGCGGTGAGATTCCACTTCTGGCAATAGCGTGTATCTCCCATCGGGGCCTCTATAAGACGAAGATCAGTCTTAACTCACAGCAAAGCGATAGGTCCTACCTTCGGCGCCTAGATTGGATGAGTGCACACTGCTCATGATGGCCGCTCTTCTTGCAAGCCGAGCACGGTACACCTATAACGGATCCATCACACTTTGTTCTTCGCCGATTGCAACGCCCACACGCCGTGCCTCTCTTCCTGCCATGGTTGGACGTTCTCCTGGTACGCTGTGAAGGGCTCCCTTGATCCATTGAGCACAATTACGATGCGTATCTACTCATAACACTTCAAGAACTGCATCCTTACTCTTCCCCGCCTGGGACAATCCGGGGCGTGCCACTACAGTGGGCCTAGAGCAAAGGATGCAGTCTACCCCGCAGTGTCAGCACGCTAAATCCATTCAAGCTTGACCAACCTGTTTGTTTGCACGGAGATGATCGCGGGAATTACCATAGCCGATGGTCATCCCCCGTCATCGGCTATGGTTAGCCTTGTAGATCCCCCATCCTTCTCGTTTCCCTTCTCAAACCAGAAAGCGATCAAATGAGACATGGATCATTGGCGATCTTGGCCCGGAATGCATATGTATAAAAGTGACCCCAGACTTCCCCGGATTTTACACCTGCATGAGCTCACTTCGCTAGTAGCACTTCTTCACTATAGCAATGGCCAACATTACCATGGTTCGCCCCGAGATTGACATGTCTCACGAGGAAAAGCATGAGCTAGAACAGATTGAGACCAAGGACAATGTACAATCCGATCACGACACGAAGTTCGAGAAGCGCGTTCTTCGGAAAATCGATACTCGACTCCTACCTATTCTCGGGTGTCTCTACACAATCGCGCTCGTCGACCGATCCAACGTCGCGGTCGCTCGTATCTCAGGAATGGACGAAGATCTCGACCTCGCCGTCGGTAACCGCGTGTCTATTGTCTTGATGGTCTTCTTTATCGGGTACATTCTTTTTGAGATCCCCAGCAATGCCTTCATTCACAAGCTTGGTGCAGCCAATTGGCTCGCCTTTCTGGCTTTTGCTTGGGGATTGGTGTCCCTTGGCATTGGCTTCTTAAACAACTGGGCTGGCTTCGCCGTACTGAGAGCCCTTCTTGGCGTTTTTGAGGCTGGTTTCTTCCCGGGTACTTATGAAGATCCCCATTCCCAGTAGCCATGGAACTGACAATAAAAAAGGCTGTGTCTATCTTGTATCTTCGTGGTATAAGCGCTACGAGGTCCAAAAGCGAATGGCAGGCTTCTTTTTGACTGCCTCAGCGCTGTCAGCCTTCGCCAATATCCTCGCATATGGCCTCATTCAGATCTCCAAGACACATCATTACAAAGGGTAAGCATACACATATGCCAGTTCACTTTCTAAAGACTGATTCTTGAAGATGGCGCTGGATCTTCATTGTGGAAGGTGCCATCACAGTCGTCGCCGGCGTCGGCTCATGGTTCATCATCGTCGACTTTCCTGATTCTGATAAAAACACATTCCTCACTCCCGAAGAACGCGCCTTCGTCAAAGAACGCCTCGCCGAGGACCGTGGCCCCGAAGAACGAGAAAAGGTTACCTTGAAGATCATTGGGCAGACAGCTGCGGACTGGAAGCCCTGGGCCTATTCACTTATGTACATGGCCGGTGCCGTTGGAGTCTATGCCTTCTTGTTCTTCCTGCCTATCATCCTACGCGGTGGTCTTGGATACTCACTTGAGCTTTCATTCATTCTGAGTACACCACCAGCACTGTTTGCTGTTGTTGAAGCAATGAGTATTTCGTGGCTTGCTGATAAGACGAGGCTGCGAGGTCCGTTCGTCATCTTCCAAGGCCTGATTGGAATCATTGGGCTATGCATGACTGGATTCATCGATTCCCCAACACCTCGCTATGTCGGCACATTTCTCGGCGTCTCTGGCGCTAACGGCCTCGTTGTTACGACACTTGCGTGGCAGGCCAATAATATTGTCGGTGATGCTCGACGTGCTGTGTCCACTGGCTTCCTCATCAGTATGAGTGGCGTTGGTGGGATTTACTCCAGCATGGTATTCCGTAAGTCGGCAGCCCTTTCCTTGACATATCGCATCTAATAGCAGTCCAGGTCAACAGGATGCACCAAACTACATCCCTGGACTCGTCGCTGTCATGGCCATCAACGTGGCAGCGGTTGTAGTCGCCGCGCTAACGATGCTTATGCTCCGCCATAATAACAGACAGGCAGATAAGGGAAAATGCTTATGCGAAGGTCGCGAAGGATTTAGATATACATTGTAGAGTTCTTGTTACTCTAATTGATAATCATGACTCGCTGCAGTCTTCGAAATGCTCTGCGTGATCCAAGTTGCTGTCGGTATCAGAGACAGGACAAGCATTGTCGCCGTCCATACCACCCATTGCCGGGTCCTCATTCTCCAGCACTACTGCAAATTTTCCCACGAGATGAAGAGCCTTTCCCAGTCTTTCGCCAGCCTGAGCACAGTACCTCATATCTTCCCTTTCCATCAGGCGCAAGTTATCCTGCTCTTTCTGATCTAGTTCGGCACGCTGCTTCGCTATCTCTTTTTGGGCCTCTTCTAGACGTAGCTGAATGGATTGTTTATTCTGTGTAAGCTCTGCCAGTGTTGACTGAGTCTCCAAATTGAGTTTTGCAATAGCTTGTATATATAAGTTGTCCCCTAGGGCTCTGGTAAGGTCTTCCGCATCGTCGAGGAATCGTTGGAGTCCTGCTGAGCTGGTGCGGAGGCGATGGACTGCTGTATGTCTGATTTGCGCAATCGAATGCAATAATTCTTTGAGTGACCTGTCGCTGTCCTGGCGCTTTAAGTTTCCTTTATTTCCAAGCAGCTCTGCTCACTGGCTAAGCTCTGCCGCTTCAGGACAGTCCCAGTGACGTTCTTGCATAATATTCGAGAGTTCTCTTATTCCATACTCGTAACAAGCAGCTTCTAGAGTCTTTTGAAGTTTCTCCATAAGAAGATGCTCCGTAGGAAACGGCAGATAGACTGGGAATGACGATGGAATACCAGCAATGTCGCACGCAGTGCTGTCCCTAGCGTCTGGCCAGCCTCAGATACTATTGATTAACTTGAATGGACGAGACATACCCTGTAATGGTTTTGTATGTTCTTTCGTGTGACCGGCCTCCTTACTGTTGTCCGAGTTGTTTAGTTCAACAGCCTCAAGCGCGACTTGCCCAGTCCCATTGGCCTCTGCTTCAACGTGCGTGTTGACAGCCGTTTGAACAGACGAATGCTGAGATAGGTCGGGAAATCGTTGACTAGCAATTGTCGCTGACTCATAAACCTTTTCCGAAAGTAGCTTTAACACTATCTCAGCGACAGCGTTATAGCCGTGATCATTAACGACTTGCTGCACCGGGTTCCCCGCCAGTAAGTTGTTGTTAATCGACGTTTCTACAACCGTACGCTTTCGTATTTTAGCGTACTTCCCGACGAAAACATGCTTTGTTGCTTGATAGATCAATCGCTCATCCAGTTGCGTGCCAATAACTGAACCCATATTGGGCCTCCCAGCAAGTTGAAGCTATGCTGGTAAAGCAGAACAGTCGATATACAGAATGAAGAATGTAATTAGGTAGAATCTCCAGACTTGATGGATCGGAAGAAGTATCGAAGATGTAAGGGACGGCTGAGTTCTTGCTAAATATACGGCCGAGACAAGTGGGGAATTTTTCATGGTAGGCCTCCTAAGACTAAAACGACTATTTGCTGGATGATTAGGTATCTATCACGTCATAGATGATGTAGAACGTCAGAGTATATTAATAACCGGTGACCGAATGGTGCTTGTTCTAGAACCGAATCTACGGTTCTCTGCGTTTTGATCGCACAATGAACACGAATTATCCCAAATAGCATCAACCTGCGCTCCCAGCATTGCACTATCAATTGAGATAGAGGTATCCAGTAGGAAGATTGACTTAAGTATTCTCAGTATTACTGGCGTGAACATTATTTCCCTGTTTTGTCATAACCTAGTAACCTATTAGCCATTATATGAACAGTAAAACAAACTGCCCAGGGTAGGGGCGCGATATCATCGGGCCCCGGCTTTACAATAGTCCGACAGCTTCCAGCATTCGTACTAAGAGTAGCTTACTTCGACTTGTCTACTGAACGGACTTTTGCTTCCGTTGGCCTTATCCGAGACGTTACATATAAATAACATTTAATCAGCTTACACCGCAGATGATGAACAACGTAGGTTAAGCTAAGAGATAACGACTGACAATGCAGACGTTGGAATGAACACGCAATCCACGCCTCCACCGGGGAAGTGCAACAAGACTGTCGCGTGAGTAGCTCTCGCTTCATTGACCAATTTCACCTATCGTAAGCAATGAAGTAGCCGCTGACATGAGTACCTTTTCCAAGATGTTTGCAATGCCGTGAGCGAAAGGTTCGCTGCTCAGGGACTTGCCCTTGCGCGAATTGCACGCGACGCTCAACAGATTGCGTGTTCGAGCAGGAAGATCGCAAGATTGTCGTCTCGGAAAAGCAAGTGGCTGCTCTGAGCGTTGCAAATTTGGCTGTGCTGAGACTAATCGTAGCTTGCTCAATGATCTGAAGCGAAAGGGACAGGATTGGGATGAGGCCAGAAACAGAAGAGGAACAAAACCTCTGCGGATACGAGTACAAATGAGAATATTGTTGGAGAAGCATCACCTCAACAACCCGGTCTAAGAACGAGCGCTGACGATGGCCTACCACAAATGACCTATCCTCTGCTGACGCCCTCGTCCAAGTTTATCGTAGACCACCAAGGCAGGAAACGTACGTTAGGTCTAGATCCCAGCCAATCTCAAGGACTAACTGGCATAGGGTTTCTTGGTCCTTCGTCCACTTGGGTATACAGCCATCATGTAATGGGCATGATCAGAGAAGTACTCTCATCAACACAAAAAACTGTCTGCTTGATGCTAACGGAGTACTAGTATGTGGAGCACGAGCTCTCACCCGGAGTCCCACTAAATCACGATGGTGTTGCTTTCAACATAGAGCTACCGAGTATGAAGGAGACTGATCTTGTTGTCAACATCGAAGGCCTGCCTTCCCTGGACTATGCCCTTTACCTCACCAACACGGTCAAGTTTCACATCGTCCAAACTCACCACCTATTTGACGAGCAAAGGTTCATGCCAGCTCTCCATTCACTATACAACGATGGTCCACCGCTGGTGACTGCTGGGAACAAGATGTGGTATGTCCAGTACTTCCTTATCATGGCTCTAGGTAAGGGACTACTCACCCGTGGTATGTCCAAGGCTGGCTCGCCGAGAAATGAGTATTTCATGAGAGCCATGGAGCTATTCTCAGATACATATGGACTTTACATAGATCATATCTTGTCGATCGGGGTGTGCTGCAGGCTTGCTTTGTACCTTCAAGCTGTTGATCACCGCAACAGTGCTTACGTCTATGTTGGTTACCTCCGCCTCCCGATCACAGATCATACTGAGTGGCGTTTTGTAGCTTGGAATGGGTCTTCGGATAGCACTTAGTCAAGGTCTATACCGTGGCATTGCTGGAGACTCCGCAGACGATCCTGAAGTAAGGCGATACCGCAATGCATGGTGGACACTCTACATCCTCGATCGCAAATTCTCATCCCTGATTCGTCCTTGCTACAAGGCCAATTCTCATGTGTATACTACGAGACAAGCTGGAGAAGAGCAGACATGATAATAATGCCGACGCTGAGATTGCTGAGCCTATCAAGGCTTTGGTTAGAACCTGTTACGACTCAGCTCACAAATCACTACGTATCTTGACTACACTCCAGTCGCAGGATCTACTAGGTATGCCTGTAACTTGTACAGTTACGAAGACAAGCTAACTTTTCGAAGAACTCTTTCTCCCCTTCGATCTGGACCACGCATTCTCAGCTGGTTTTGTCCTGGCACTCATCTCAACCATCCAACCCTTCCCGGACGCAGCGAGCGAATCCTCATTCGAGTTGACAAGAAATATCCTTGACGCTCTAGCCGCAGGCTGGAACCTGCCTGCACGGTTTCGGCGCCAGGAACTTGAGCGTCTCCATGATATGTTGCACCTGATTGAACAGCGAGGTATCGTGCCTCAGCTCCAAGGTCAAGCAGACATTCATGTTCTTGGAGAGCAGGGAATATCACCCAACCAAATACTCAAGGTTGCTAGTTTACTGGATGGACATACGAACCTTGGTGCTGATCTCGATGATGTTAATGGCTGGCTATGGGAGGTCACTGGTTTTGAGGGTCTCCGTCCCGTTTAAGCATGTCTAGCGAGAGTTGATGTGATTTGTAAGGGGTTTTGAGTAAATTAATCTTTCCCTGTATGTATCCCTGGCATCTTCAGCCCAAAAGCAGGCATGCAAGCAATATTGCTCCTGGCGGTCCTTATCTCAGTGCTTATCGTTTGGACAGCCCGTCCACTCTT
Organism: Fusarium proliferatum ET1; assembly: GCF_900067095.1. Lineage (NCBI taxonomy): Eukaryota > Fungi > Ascomycota > Sordariomycetes > Hypocreales > Nectriaceae > Fusarium > Fusarium proliferatum. Next base: position 3,642,349 of record NW_022194793.1, on the reverse strand, counting down.
CACGCTAGGGCGTGCTTGACATTAGGGCGTGGTCACAGCCTCTCCGCTGTGCTTATGTGCCCGCCTTTACATTAATAAGCTACATATTTGTATTGTAAACAAAGTCCGCAGTCCCCTCGTATAAAGTTACTGAATTCAGTAGGGCTTGTGGGTACTTCGACGTCTTCTTAAACAGCCGATAGGTCAGAATGTGAACCGAGATCTGACCTACTTGTAATTGGTCTAATGTCTAGGATCCACAGGCGACTGAATTTGGTCCTTTTGTACGGACGATATCTTGACTGGCGGTTGTAGTCACTTGGAAGACGGAGGCCCCAACCCATTGAAATTAACAGAGCCCGCCTGGCCTAACTCCTTTCTTGTAAGAAACCCGTCAAATGATCTAACAATGCCGAAGCCGAACGTCACTCTTATCCCATGGGACCCCAGCTCTCCTGAACATGTGAAGCGCATGGTCGAGCAGCGCGTAATTTGTGGCTGGCAAGCGTCAATTGTCCCAACTGCGTGGAAAGACGGGCATATCGAGGGGACGAAATGCGTTTACTGGATTGTAAGTCACATACAACTACCTTATTGTATTGCTATTCTAAGTCTCTTTAGATATTTCCGCAAGACGAACTGCAGCGCGAGAAATACCTCGAGATGCATACCGAGGCTTATCCCAAGGTAGGTCAGTGTATAAAGTCAACTTCGACCATTCGACTCACGCTTTGTAGGAGACAGAGGAACTTCTCGACACAAGCAAGACGCTACTCGGAAAACCGCGCGTTCCAACCGATGCAAAATTCCTTCCAATTGGGCACGTCGCTCTCGACACTCATATCTCAGACTATGCAGAAAAGGTCGAACTAGACCTCCCCAAATCTGGTGCATACTGGGTCAAGAGTCTTTACGTATCTTACACACTTCAGGGCCTGGGTATCGGCGGAGCTGCTATGAATATCGCTGAACGCATGGCCATCGCGGAGCCTCTCAACGCTAGGCATCTGCTATTAGACACGGTGCACCACGAGGACCAGGCAGATGAGGACTTTGCTGTTGCCAACTATGGAGGAGCCTTCAAGGTAAGTGTCTGTTGTCAAGTAGTCATGTATACAAAAGGCTAATTATCGATCGAGATTCCCACCCAGGCTTGGTATGAGAGACGGGGTTACAGGTTAATTGGTGTAGCCGAGAACGTATACCAATATCCAGATGCAAATGGGAAGATTTGGCCGTGTCGGACAGTTTTCTTACAGAAGGATATTGTTTAGAAGAGCAATATGATCTTTTGCCTGTTGCACAGCCAGTCTTGCCAGTCCTCTGAGAATGACGGTAGAGATGGGGGGATACCCGAATATCTTTTGAACGCTTCATGTCGTGGTCTAGGGCTTTCTCATTGTTGCAAGTCAATGCCAGGTCGAATTTGTCTGTGTTTGCATCACCATCAGTTCAAAGGTTAAGTTCACTCAGTCGCGACCTGCTGTGTATTACCATTTATCAAAAAATATGTTCACAAACACTTAGGTGGACTTCTGTTCTAGAACTCAGATCTAAAATAAAGCTGACTCTGCCGCTTACTTTCATCTTCTATTCTATCACGAGTATAGTATTCGGTTCAACTTGCATCTCGGAATTTTGACCGGGCTGCGCTCGCTTGCAAGTTAGATATACTATTTATGACCAAGACTTGTAGCTAAGACCTCCTCTAGCACTACATGTCGCCGGCTGTGCTCCCTTGTATAAAATTTTATCGACCCTTCTTCACTTTTGCCCCCCCTTGCTCTCAAAGATCAGAGGTCGATCACAGGTTGGTGGCGTAGAGTAGTCTGAGTATGCTGTCATTTCACTCGACCTGGCACCCGTTGCTGCTCTATGGACTGTTTGGGTAGTCTCTGGGTGTTGGCCAGGCGTTGGAGTATCGAGGGAGTTTGTACCATTTCCTTCGAAGGCCGTCCAAGATGGCGAGTAAAAGGTCGTGTATGATAGAGGATTAGGTTTTGATTGTTCTCGGATTGTCGTTATTTGGGTTGTAGCTGGGCTGGGATCCATTGCAAGATTGGGTTGAACTCAGCAAGAATTCTTGGTGTCTGGTCAGTCGGAAAGCTCTTGAGTAGTGTTGCCCTTCAAATAATGACGGGATGGCTGGAGAGGCAGTGCTTGGTGAGGGGTTTGCATCCTGCAGAGTGTGCGCTAATGAGATGTGTTGTCGTGGCTGTGTTAGGTGTCCCACAGCCACCAAATTTGTGTTTTCAACCCCCCTGTAATGTCACGTTCTTCAATGTGACATCATCTCAGGCCTCACTGAGATATCCGAGGACTTGGTTTTTCTCGCAACGACAGGAGGCCTGGAGGGACCAACCTCAACGACAGACTTGGGATATCGTCGTTTCGATTGCAAAAATGAACTCGCAGAGACCAAGTAAAGTCGAAGACAGTCTCTCAGAAAATGATGTTGAGTACTCGCCACTGTGAGTCCTATAAATAATAAATCAGTTAAAGCAAAAGGCTTACGGGCTAAAAGCTTCTCATCTCTTGAGGTTGAAGCCAATATGGCAGAGATGGGGAGATACTTTTCGAAGAAGAACGGCATTCGGGTCATCACAGGACTGGGACATCAGAAAAGAGGTGCTGAAGATATGGTTCTGGGAGACCAGAACTTTGGAGACTTCCAAGAGGTAAGTGATATTGCGAAAAGTTATTCTAATTATTGAATTAATACTGAGTTGACTCTAACCATGGATAGCTGTGCAAGCGCAGTGCGGTTCTTGTCTGGTGAGTCTTATAATCAGCCAGCATGACGTCCTTGACTAATTGGAAGCGCAGCTTCATTAACAGATTTATCATGAAGCCTGGAATCTCGGATATCCCAAAGGATAAGAAACGTCTGAGAGTCTCGAGCTTAATATTCCGATCGCTCATGGCCGCCTTCGACACTTCTCCGTGCTTTGTATCATCTATGATCAGCGGAGACATAGTGACAGGGTTAGGAACTCGATTAGTATGTGGGCAGAATGAAAAGCAAGCCCTGTCCTTTTGGTACACACTCCCTGTGCGTACTGCAACCCCATGCTTTGATGAAGAGGGAACGCATGCGCTCAGTGTCATTGGAAGTAATCAGGTGGATCCTAATGGTTATCTACACTTGGCGGATATCAAGCACGATATCCGTCCTTCCAAAATTGGCGTGTACTCTTGGCATGATGGTACACTCTCTAGAACAGTGATTGTTGACTTTCAAGACGGTCGACTACATGCAATTGCGGATGAGCCTTACAGAAAGATCAAAGAGATGATCGGGCGAACTACTGACTATAGACCGTTGGACTCGCACATCGCCCTGCTTTCGAGTTCTGCAAGATGGTGGAATCATGCGCTTACACAACTGAAAAGGCAGTTGGCCCATTTTGTGCGTATAGTTGAGCGCAACAAGGGCGCAGTAGTTGACTTGTCACAGGAACTGAAATTACTCGAAGACAATGCGCAACAGCTCACATCGCCGAGTATCGACTTTGAATGCAGTGCCCGACACTTGGCGATGAAAAAGTCTCTACACTCTACGATGTCACATCTTCAGAGATATAAGACTGAACTTGGGGCGATTGAAGAGATAGTAGCTGATTTGCAAGTGGTATCCAAGAAGCTCTATTCAATCAAGGAGTTGGCATTGTCAAGAGAAGAACCCAACTCAGAAGCCGTCGATGAGAATATCGCTACCATTAGAAAGAATATTTCTGGTGCAAGGGCGTTTTTGTTCGAACTTGAGGTAAAGACAGAGGCAATCATGGGCCTTGTAAGCTTAAAATATCTTTTACGACGAAAACATTGCTGATTTACTCGGAAGCTGTCAGACGTTGTCAAGTCTCGGAATGATATGCTGATGGTGAACAACGGCAGCATGGTCCGAAAGCTGCTCAAATCAGCTAGGAAGCAAAGCAAAGCATCTCAGACTATGATGAGGGAATCCCAGAGGATGGCGTCGGATATGAGAAAAGACAGTGTTTCTATGAAGACAGTATGTATCGCTCAAACTGCGTAGTATCTCCGACTTACTTGACTCAGATTGCCCTGCTGACTATGGCATTTCTTCCCGCGACGTCCATTGCGGTAAGTTTAAGTCATCCCCAACGGTGAATGAATGCCATCTAAATAGCTAGGCAATACTATCTATGCCATTCTTCAGTGAGCAAAAGTGGTTCAATAACCCAGCCAAAGCGTGGCTTTGGGCAGTATTGACGGTTCCTGCGACGATAGCGTCTGTTTGCATCTATTTGTTTCTAACCAGGAAGGAAGTTAGATCTACTGGGAGTGCTCTAGTCAATGATGAGGAGGATGATATGGAGAGTGTTGACTTTGTACTTGATGACTTGTAAGTACAATGACTTTGCAGCCATTGTTGCTGGGAGAAAGTAACTATGAGCAGAATGCATTATTGTTTACGCCCCGTGTGTCTGCCCCGCGTGTCTGCCTCGCAGTGCTTTTCAACCCCCTGGCTGAGCCACTGACGTAAACAGCTGATGAGGGTGGTGTAGATGCCCAATCAGCAAGCCATGCTGGTGGCTGTGGCGTTGGGCGTCCTCATCAACAACAGAGCACTTTTGACCGCTCTACATTTGAAGAAAAAGATATCCGCTGGCTGATCTATCTCTAACCTTTCCGCATCGTTTTATTCTCGCCTGAAACCACATCGAGTATTTCAGCATGACCTCCTCGCCAGACGGCGGCGCGATGCAAGCCAAATCGGACCCAGTGCCAGATCAGGCTCCAACCCAAGAGCAAGTTGCAGCGCCGTTTCGCCAATCAAAGATCTGCATTTGTGTCGACGTATCTGGCAGCACGTATGGACCTGCACTCAAGGCTGAAATAAAAGCAATCAAGCAAGTGTGCTCTCTTATACCCCAGAGTATGTACGATAACATAACCATCATTCCCTGGAATGACGCATCGGAGCGACCGCGGTCACTCTCGCAAATCCATACCTTGGAATCTGGAGGTGGAACTGATCCAAATGTTCTTCTGGAGGACCCAGAGTGCAGACTTCTTCTACAGGAAGCAGACTTCTGGTTTCTCATGACAGACGGCGAGATAGACCAGAGCGTGGTTCGTCAATTTGCGCGAAATCTCACCGACTACGGAATGCACGGCAAAGCTTGCATAATTTCTGTCTTTGGTGAGAAGTTGATGAAGCCAAGCCACTGCAACATCACTGTCGGGCTCTCCGTCTTCGCCGTCAGCCCACACGTAGTGTTTATGTACACCGACATAGATACCAGCAAGACGACTCTGCTATCCACCAAAGGATGTTTCTCGAATCTGTTGCCCGCGGGAAAACGAAATCCAACCTTGGACTATGACACCAACTGGTCCGACCTACCTTTTGTTTCCTACGAAAACCTCACCCGAATTTCTGTTCCCAGAGCTCAGAAGGTTGACAAGGACGAGCTTATTCTCTACGGAAACACTCGCGTCAACTTCAACAGTCTTGTATCTCGCGAGACGATTGATGAAGACCTAATGCGCCAGATCATGCTCAATGAGGATAATATCAAGACCATCGCACTGACCGCCAAGATCAGGGGAGAGTCTGATAAACTGACCAAGTGGCTGGATAAGGTCGATGCCAAGATCGAACAAGACAGTATGAGTGAGGCCTTTGGTCACAAAGACTCCCAGCTTCTAAAAGATACTATAGCAGAGATAGGAGAAGCGAATGGGACTCAAGTATCCCTAGATGACTATGGAGCAATGAGATATGGTGCCCAAAACGCATATGCCTTCGAACCTTGCCCAGCTCACATTTCATTTCCCCACGCCTACCATCAAGAGTTTAAAAAAAGCTCTACTAGAATGAGAGCCCTTACAGAGCCGAACACTCGTTTAGCTGCCCCGGAAAACATCGGTAGCTACGAATTTGAATACCTTCATTCTCTTACGCCTTCAAATGACCCTTGGACACGAAGCATTCTGCTCCCCAAAGGCCTTAGCCAAACGACACAGCCCGATAAGCTGTCTTCCATTTCACAAACGAATGAAAAGCCACAAAGCCATGAACCTTTCACAGAAACAACCACCGGCAACCAAGGCGACCACCTCAACCTTGCCATTGCAGGGTTTCTGAAGCCAACTCAGGCCAAGGACCAGCATATCTTGGACTGTCCTAAGTGTGGTAGAGCAAGAGCCGTTATGACACTTCTCCTCAGAGCACCTGACCAGTCGATGGTGACTAAGAACTTTCCATCTGTCAACAGCACGTCAAAACTTGTCTACCCACTTACTATGGGCAACTATCCTGAGATGGACATTATTTCCGACACAATTATATGTGATAAGTGTGCCGTGGCCATGATTGGAACCAGGAGGACAGCGCACAAAGAGACTCTCGTGGCTGCTCTGCCGCTCGTATCTTACAGCAAAAACCAAGATGCCTGGCTGCAAACGGTAAACATCGCTACGGATAGACGGTTTCATCGTTCAGATCTTGCCCAGGTATTTCTCAGTATCATCTTTAGCAAGATTGAGCGCCTTCTATCAGAATCCTCCAAGGTTCCCAATCTTCACAATGCTTTAAACTGGCAGGCAACCATGATCCAGTCTGAAGTTGTACTCCAATTAGAGAACTTTCCTCATGTTTGCCAGCTTGGAGTCGGTCTTTTGAACGAAGTTATCTTACGTAACTACCGGGATTGCCTTGTACACGACAAGTTCCCACTTCTGCTAAGCTATCCTCTTGATGGCTTTATTGTTACTAATGCGGCATTGTCCAACTCGAAATACAGCAGCATCCTATCGCAGCCTAAGCGAAGGTCTGTTGTTCTGCTGCGCTTCTTATATCACCTCCTTGAGAACTGTTGCGCCTACGAACAGGAGAACGGTCCTCTTCAGCTACACGCTGCGAAGACACTCATACTGCTGATGGACGATCCCAGCGGCCCACGGTCATTATTCAAGTGGAGATCTCTCAGGGCCTTCTCTTTCCGTTTCGACAGTCTTCAAGATCTGCAAAAGTACTTATCAAACCACGCCGTCATGGACCGCTATCGTTTGTCTCTTACGGCAGCAGATCTTCTAGACACACCGCTCCTCACAGCAACAGGTTTGGCCGCGTTTAGGAGGCTCGGTCCACTGTTCAGTTGGATTGAAAGAGAGGCAGGTAACGCAATCGCAGTATTCGTTCACTATCTCATGCGTCTGGATACAGCTCCATGTTTGCCAAGCGTCCTGTTCCAGAAATTGAGAGAGAGACAGGAGCTCAAAGAAGCATTGGCAGATCCCGGGGCATTGAGTGCGAGAGCAGTGGAGAGACTAATAAAGCCTTTGACAGTTCTACAGTAACTAAGGTCTCCCTGCTGATTTAAGCTCTCAACCACAACTCTCAACTGCAAATAACACATCTAGCTCACAACTTGTTCTAAAGCAACTCACTTGAAGCAGATGGAGACGTCTACCTTCAATCGGGTAGCTACCCGACAAACTACAGCAAGGGCATGTTTCCGTGGAGACTATCAGCGGGAGGACTTTTTTTATTTCGCACTCACCGCTCCCCCAAGTACCAGGACGCGACATTTGCGTTGACAAGGATTAAATTCAGCTTCCTGTTGCTTTCTGTACCTATATCAAATCGACAACTTTAAAGGTCGGCACTTCTGGGAAACCCAAATCCTCATATCGCCTTGACCATCCTTCTCTATCCATGTTCATATCCGTGAATGCAGGGAGCAGTCCGATACATCGGTGCCGCGGTTTCAACCCTTCGCCTGGACGAGTGATAACTGCGTGTTTGTATGTGATGGTCATATTGGAAGAAATCGGATGAGCAAGGCGGAAGTGATGTTCATCACGGAGCGAGTTGTTCGCCAGCTCACGGGAAGATAACATTCCAAGTAGATCAGTCTTCCCTACGGTAACCAGGACAGGAGTCCAGACCGTTTTAGACCATAGATAGGCGCTGACGCCGATTCCGCAGCTGATCAATGCGCCTAAGCGGACCAAAGTCTTGCTGAATTTTGATGGTTTTCTCGAAATAAGATCCCTTTTGAATGAGTCGGAATCCATCTTCGTGCCGCCCCCGTCAAAGAACCCGAGGACCATGAGGTTGAGGAATCGAATGGCATTGATATGGCGTAGATTTTCATTCTTGGATAATGTCGCTTCGTCGTCTTTCTTTTCGTCTTCGGCCGCGAAAATGGCTTTAATGTCTGGCCAGGCGCCATGCAGGCTCAATTCGCCCCTGCGAGCGAGCCCCCAGGCGAACTCTGAGAACTCAAGGCTCCCTTCCAAAATCCGCAAAGTGGTTGACATGTCGCATGATTCAATGCTGCGGACCACAACCGGGCCTAGTTCTGCTCCTAGTGCACAATCTGTATCGTGCTGAAGTGCACCCTCAGTCGCCAGCCCAAATAGTTTGACCAGATCGCCTAGGAGTTCCGGCTCAGGTACATTCGAAGTTTCCAATAAAGTTCCCTGTTCTCCCACCATGCCCGCTGTGATCTTGGGTAGGGTCGCGCGATCTGCATGCCTTGCTTGCGAAAAGCAATCTTGGAAAAGACGCCCGAAACCCATACCTCGTACCACTTGAGGTGATGGCGCCGAGTACCAGTCATACTGTGACATGGTTGATAGAATGAGATCCCTTGCCTTTGTGGTCCGCCGCGTACTATTGCTTTGGATAAAGAATCCATCTTCTATAGCACCAGACAGAGACAGTCCCCCAGGAAAGTCCCGCGAGACCTCCTTATTGTTCAAGAAGGCGGAAATAAAAGATAGTTGCTCGTCTCCCGATGGTGTCTTGTCTTTTCCGTGCGAAGCCCATGCTCTGGAGAAGGTCCACAACCGGTCCACGTTAGCTAATATGTCACTTTGGCCGCTGAGAATTCTTCCCCAGTCCATATTATTGGATGCCAAATGCCCCTCTTCGCATGTGACGAACTGGATGCGATTCGAGAGTATGCTTTCCTGGAGAGGCCACAATCTCTCAAGTATCCCTTCCTTAAGCAAGTGATAGTTGTGTTCGTCAGTCCAGTGTTTGCACCATCTACGAACACCAGCATTGTAGTCGTTCCAGGTCGAGAGGTTGCCAAAGGCGCGAGCGCAGCACGAAATATAACCTGACCCGTCCCGGATGACAATGGTCTTTTGAGCGCGTTCGAAAATCTGCGGGATTATCGATGTAACTTTGATCCTTTCTTCCTCCTTTTTTTGATCAATGCATAGAACATCCATCCAAAAGTAACTGTCCCCAACAAGGTCCTGCAGGTTATGCTCCAAGAAGCGAGCCTTGGACTTGGAAACCATGACCTGGTCTGTGATTATGTTGAGCGTGGTCCAGTCAGCGTCACCCCAAACATGAGAGAAAGCTATATAAGGGATCTCATGAAGATCAATTTCTTCTTTCACCACCATTCCTGAAAGAAACCGACAAAAGATGACAGGCTGGCGGGTTTTCCGGCCCAACTCTGTGCTGGAAGCTTCTTCTTGGGCTCTCGAGGTCTGTGACATCTTGGACGGAGACTCAATGATGTCGAAGCCGTCCTTGGGGAGAAAGTTGCGAGAACTAGAGGAGAGGTAATGATGGCGTCTGTGCGGGTTCGATGCAAGTCCTTAAATGTCGTTGATCAGATGCGGTATACAAAGGGAAACTTGCGTGCATACGTCCACTGTTTATAGCATGAAAAGTCATAGAGGCCTAAGACAAAATTCTGGGCAAGGCCAGACGTAGACAGGGATGTTTCATTTAAATTCTGTCTGTATGTTTCAGCCACCCTATAAAGCCGCGACCGTACTCGGTTTCCTCCACCATCGAGAAGGGAATGAATGAGGGAATGGTAAGACTAAGCTCATTATCACGTGTCAAGAATTCGTTTTGAGTTATGCGGCCTGCCATCTCGTGTGACTTGATATGCCCCCAGATTTAGTGCGATAAATTGTTAAACATTGCCGCCACTGCGCTATCCCAGCCTAACGGATCGACCCCATACAGCCCGGGGCTGATTTTTACAACACTAGCTAATGATAATGACCAGCCTAGACCAGTCTGCCAGCTTTGTGCTCCGAATAAGTACGGGCACTGTGCAAATACAGTCTAGGCTTTGATCCGAGATACCCGGGTCAACAAGACTTTCGACGAGATAACTAGCTTGGCCAAGCATCCACGTTCGTCCAGGCCATGAAAAAGTCTCAGGACAGTGCATCTAGATTAACTACACTACCATCTGACGGCATGATTACATTCCGTCCACATGAGTGCAGAACGGACAGATGGACGATCGAATACCCCGCAGTGGTTTTCCCTCCTTCAAACGAACGCCATGAGCGAAGGGGGATTCTCCACCTACGAAGGACGAGAGGCCCAATCTGGTAAACAGCCTGACTGCGGACCGACAGACTCAACTGCTAGCGCCAGTTTCCAATGTCTCATTGATCGCAGTATTCAGGCTTGGGAAGCACTAAATTATGTTGGCTGTGACAGGGTTGCAGCAATCAAATCGGACTCTGCCAAACTGCGCGATCTGACAAAGTTTGATGACCTTCTCACCAAGCGTGAGTTTTGGTTCTTCCAGCTACGCAAATCGTTTTTGGAGCAACAGCGGTTGGCAAAATGGAACCCTAACCGCCTGGACCAGTACATCCTCCTGCCCATTTCCTACCGCTATGTCAACAATAAGGACTGCTACTTCGTCAGCCACTACTGGCGGGAACAGGGTAATCCAGACCCGGCCGGTGTGGACCTGGCTGCGTTCAAGAATGACCTTGCAAGCGATAGCGGGTGGTTGTACATCTGGGTCGATTGGACATGCATGCCGCAGGGGAATTGCGGCAAGCGGTCGGACCTAGAGAACTATTACTTCAAAATGATGCTCCAATGCATTCCGATGCTAATTCGCGACTGCGCATTTGAGTGGCGATTCCCGTCTTTCCAGGCCCGTGCTTGGGTTCTCTATGAATTGGCTGAGTATGTCCTTACACATGCCCAGCACATCATAACCGATGACAACAAGCATTTTGTCAACCACATCCGGGAAATGGTCGCCCTCGATGTCAAATCGACTCTGCAAAAGTACGAATACAAATGCACAAACGAATCAGATATGCGCCTGGTCACCGGGTGGCTTGAGATACTCGTGCTTATGGCCAGAATCTTCCCAGATGATATTGCCAGCAGACAGGTAGTTTTGGATAATCTAAACAGGCCTTCTATTGGGACCTTTTCTAGTCCAGCTATGGACCTGAAGGTGGACAAAGCAAAGGGTATTTTGTGCCACAAAGGATATATTTACCGTTTCACCCCTGTATTCCATATAACATCGCATGTGTCTGCTGGCTGTTGTGATCAGGGTTCACAGGACAAAGAAGAAGAAGCAAGGCAAGATAGTTGCCGAAGATGAGGCTGGATATAAGACTACTCAATATGAACATAACCCATAATGTACCATATGGGCAAGAACCCTATCTATCGGCATCGTACATGGCAAGTCATCCAGGGTCGCAACTATGCCGACTGAAGCATTGTCTGAACAAATGTCCTTCTCAAGTCAAAACGGTCATATTTATAAAATTAGACTGAATTGTATTTGTCCTTAAATGAATTGAAGTATTTGTCCTATCTTTTTTGGCATTGGCGCCAATCGTCTTATAGGAATTTGTTGAAGCTACCACGTCAACCTGGAAGTATATATCTAAATGTAGAAAAGACTCAAAATTCAATTATTTCTTCATGAATTTGATCAAAACGACATTTTCCTATATATAGATAACTACAAAAGGCTTAGTGGTTAACCAGCATCCCTTACTCTTCTCGCAATACCACCCCACCTCTTCCCTCGACTTGGTACGTTGGGGCTCTCAATCTCTTCACTATCGTATCTTTTCCCGCAGTTCTCATCCTTGTAACGCTCTTGATCATACTTATCTTTACGCTCACAGTTCGCTTCCAACTGAGCGTTTTGCTTTGTGCTCTTTTCCCTACTCCCTCCCCTGATCTCATCATCTTTTCTTTTCTTTTCCTCCCACCAGTCAGTCTCCCCTCGATCCTTATCAACATCAAGCCCTGCAGGAAAGAATTCCTTAAGTAGAGACCTGCCGCATCCAGGCTCCCATGTATCAAGATCCATCAACACATCCATAACCTTCTGTCCTGTGAATACCATCTTTTGCCTTTTCAGATGGATGCCGCGAGACTCTGGCGTTCGGCTCATTGCCGCAGTGGTAGCGTTATGGACCAGGCCAACTGTTCCAACCCCGACCAAATACCATACTCTTTCTTTCAGTGCCATTACTGAGATGAGAACTGCTGCCCAAAGGAGTATGAGAAATCCACATAGCAGCCTGGTTATCCAGAAGCCTATCGGAAGGCTACGGAAGAGCCTTGCTTCCTCTCTAAGCTTTCGTTTCTCCATGTAAGATTCAATGACATCTTTGCTCCTCGCCCGTGGCACCGGTTTGCCTCCTTTGCCCTTATACCATTGAAAACACCAGATCCCTAGCCAAGTCCCATTCCACACAGTGACAATGTCCTTCTCTTTCATGTATTCTTTAAAGGCTTCCGTCCGAGAAACCTTTACCTCCTTTCCAGTTTCATCCACGTATTTCACGCACCATTTGACTTCGTTCCACGATCTAGGTTGTCGTGGTCCTTCTCCCGCGGCCAGATCTTCGATGTCCAGGCTACCCGCGTTTCCCAAAATCACTATCACATGACGCGACCCATTTCCCGTGGTGATTGCGATCCTTTTTGCGGATTTAGCACGACAGGCCAACTTCTCCACTCTCCATTGAGGTAATGCTGCCGTTATAACGGCTCCGCAAGTTCCCAATATGGTAATCATCAAAGGACCCCAGTCACCAAAGCATTTCAATGGTATGATAGTGATGCCCAGCTGAATGAGAATGGCCCCTGATCCAAACCATCTTGATCTTCCCCGTGCCACAACCTTTCCACGAGGAGGATCGACGGCTTCATAAACCTCGACCCGCAGTGCTTCGTTCAAGAGTGGCTTTTCCAGATCTCGTAATAGTCGACCAACAATCCAAGATCTATTCGTTCGTGTATAGCCGTTTTCGAGATTAATAACCTTGCATGCGTAGTCTGCGGGTGGCATCAAACGTCCATCGCCGACCAAGACACTTATAGTAGAGAAGGCGTACGACACCCAGCCGAAGCTAAAACAGATGGGAACGAAAGATGGTCCGGTGAGCTGGGCAAGTGCTGATTGTATGACGGGGCCTCCGATTATCATTAACAGGGACATGAAGCCAGCTGGATTGCGCCATTGCCCGGCGAGGGCAGAGGCGGTAGAGTTGTCTGCCATCAAGAGTCTAATTTAGGCTCACTACTACTTGTTTCTTGTTGGAAAGCTCCGGAAAGTATGAATTTGTGACTTGGAGAAATGATAGAGAATCAGGTAATTAAGTGAGATGCGCGCCCGGGGCATGTGACACTTACCCCGCATGATCGTTGGGTGATGTTATAGTGCCACGGCCCATGTGAACCCAATCGAGACTCACGCCCATTCGTCAGACTCTACGGAGTACCTCCTATTTGTCTCGGAGAGGACAGTGCAGTAAGACTAACATGTTCGTGGCTCTCCAAGAATTTACCGTGGTAGATTGAATGGAGCGGGGTTAGCAGGAAGCAGGACCAGGTTCCGACGAAAGTAGCGTTTCCCATCCCTCTTGCAATTATCGCTATATACAGAACCTAAAGCAGACACCAGCTTGCTCTTGAGCAACATGGATCACCTTGATGACCCGTAAAGGCCATCTAGAGCTTTTAAAATCCCTTTTGCTAGGGAAGTGTACAATGCGTTGTGTTTTGCTGGCTATCTCTCCCATGAGCAGGAGCAAATTGCTAATCTCGTCGATAGTGCTTGTTCTTTCGACCAGGCCGTCTTCATCTAGAGGATGACGGTCCAAAATGCTGTTGGTTTGCAAAAAGACATAATTTAATTACATTCGATGTCGATGCATCTTCATACAATCCATGAAGCTGTTACGATATATATCATAAGCTAGACAAAAGATTAAGTTAAATCTAGAACTGGAAGTCCGGTTGCTGCTATTTTTAAATCCAGTTTGAGTTCATCGATTCGAAACATGTTCAGAAAACTTAGCAAAAGAAGGTCGGTAGTGAGCTCGGTGGCATAAGAGCAGTTGAAACATCGATAGGCCGTGATCCACAACCTTTGATCGTCCCGCAATCGTTCCAAGGCTTCGAGAAGGAATGTTGATATTCTTTCAGCGCCTGGAAGTTGGATCTTGAATGCCCATTGGCATTTTGCATAAAGAAGACTCAAGCCCAGCTCAACTTTGCTTTCCTCACATTCGATCTCGGCAACTTCCATGGCGTTCTCCACCAACTCCGACAACTCCATTATTCCGAGGCCAGGGTTCTCTTCATACGCTTTACCCAGAAGCTTGAGCTGCCGTAGCATAGCTTCCAAAAGTAAGGCTGTCTTTTTCGGGTCTTCGTGTAGGTGCTGATTCTTCCAGATTTCAGTTGCTCTTGCATGGAGGCCCAAGATCCTCTGATCTGTCTCGAATCTGTACGTCACAACACCACCAGAATCAATACCGTTCGTCATCTCGACTTCGGCAACGTCTCTGAGGATAAGGGGTTCCCGGTTAGACAACCTGATGAGGCAGTCCTTGAAAAACAACTCCCATCCTCCGTGTCCCCAGAGCCGTGAATAGGCGATGTGAAGCCCGCATCGGGTGTAGTCGTTTATGTCATAACAGGACATGCCGCATTCCTTCATGGTAATCATAATGAGAAGAGCAATATTCCTTGGGGGCGCTTGTCTCAGACTCTGCCTGATATGCATAAGAAAGTCTATTTGGTTGGGGAAAATAAGGGGTGGGCGTCCGGTGGTGAAGAAAGGAGTCGGCCAAAGTTTCTTGATATTCGGGTTCCCCTGCGTGGCTTGTTCATAAGATTTGATCAAATCTTCTTCAACTATCTCCAGCATACCGTAGTCAAAGTCCAGGGATGCTTCGTATTGTAGGCAACATTCCCAGCTGTCAATCTCTTGCCTCAGTGCCTCTAATCCTGAGTAAAGCTGTTCAGTTCTCAACAGGCTTCCGTCGATAGGCTGTCCCAGAAGGTCCTTACGCAGAACTATCACGGAATTGTGTTTGTTAGGCCATGAGACACATAGCTCCGATATACACCAAGCTCTTTCTATGTAGTCATCGTCATCTTGCCTGAGGCTGACGACATAATCACAAGAGACAATCAAGGACGGAAGGAGTCGCAGCCCTTCTTTAAAAAAGACCAGTTCATCCGCAGTTCTGTCATCGACTCTAAATGTGTTCTTTTGTGGCAAACACATAAAGTCGATCCAAAGGCCGATTCTAGATAGAATTGTTGAGTCGATGGTGCCCTTTTCACTTGCTATTTTGCTTAGGACACGAGCTGCTTGTAGGTATCCGTGAACCTTTAGCGTCTTGACCTTCTTGATCCTATCTTCCAATGGCGAATGGTAGACTGATGCAAGGTCCTTAATGGCACTCAGAAGAAAGTGAATAGCATGAAGATGTTCACCCTCTGGGTCTGGATGGCTGGGTGATGCCCAGCGATGGGAGATGAATAAAATAAGCAGTGGTGCTTCTCCCCACTCATATAGGGCTGGATCAATGTCCTGAAATCGTTGCATGTGACCAAGTTCTAATAGCTTACTCGCTTTGAGTAGCCTTGACACTTTGAGTAGCTGATTTCGTTTCATTAATTGACGGATTTCAAGAGGATGGCCAGAATCATTCGCTGTCAAGGCTGGAGGTTCGTTGCCAAACATTAAAGCCTTCAGATTGGCTAATGAGACCATAATAGGGTTGTTAACCGAGAACTGTAGCATGTTTTTGTGTCTGTTGGTCAATTCGAATGTCGATGTTGAATTGAGGCTCAGGGCGAGATAATGCACCGGTTGGACACGAATGCAGGTGTGTCAGGTTTACTGTTCACAGGGGCTGGCTATGAGCTTTTTAAATTAAAGAAGAATGGTATAAAGAATACTTTGTATACTTTACAGCATTTATAGGACTGGTGGTACCAGGAGGCATGGTGGCGTGTTACAGTACGAACTAGCGAAATGGTGGCTGTGTGTTAGGGGGAACGAGAAGACCAAGGGGGTGGATTGAATTTCTGCTTAGTGGAAGTAATCTACACTCACGCCACTTGCAAATTCAGGCTGGAGAGGACACAGCTAGTTCAGGATCGCTAGTACGTAGCTCATGGTGACCACTCAAACCGTGCCAGGCCGCGGACTTTGAATCATCTAGCCGACAGTAATTTGAGCTGTATGTGTTATTTGCAGATTAGACCCGTAGCCGACAGTTTGAATCATTATAGAGAACTTAGATCTAGCATACTCACAACGACTGTAGACCCCCGAGGAAAAAGAACAAGAAGCAACCGAATCGAATTTGCAGGTTCAAATTTATGAACCAGAATGAGCAGCCTGTTAGTGGTTGGTAAGGTTGCGCGACTCTTCCTTCTTCTTTTCTTTCTCCTTCCTCGCTCTGTCTCTTGCCTCCTTGGCCATCTTGTCATAATTATCCCATCTCTTTTGTTCTTCCTCACGTAATTCTCCCGTGAAGAAAATTGGCAGCATACTCTTCCCTAGGCGGGAATAACGTTCCTCAACTTCGAGCAAAGTGTCCATGACCTTGGGCTTGCCTATGACTTCCACAAACTCAAGAGGCACGCCGAATGCTTCGGGAGAGCGACTCGTGCCAGCGACGTACATGTTCTGCAGAATGCCTATGCCACCAACTGCAAGGAGGAACCATGTATTCTGCCTGATTCCCGACGCGGTGATAAGGAGAAGGATCCAGAGGAAGCCGAGAGCGGTGACAATCAATCTAGTTTCCCGATCGGCAAACGCACCCGAATCGGCAGCAGCGAGATCCTCAAGATCCAGACCGATGCCCACACCCTGGATCACGATGGCGTGTTGGCTGCCGTTTCCACGGGTTAACACAAAGGTCTTTTCCGTGTCGGTTCGGCACGCCCACTTCTCCTTTGACCACTGCGGCAAAGCCCCAGAAGCAAAGGACAACAGGATGCCGGCAGCCGTAATTACAAGAATGCTCCAGTCGCCGAATATGCCGCATGGTATAGCTGCCACGCCAAGCTGGACGATGCAGGTGAGGAAGCCGGCGATGTACGGAGCGTCGTATCCGGGATAGCCCTTGGTGGCTTTCCTTGCTCTGTAGACAGAAACACAAAGTCCGGCCTTGGGCGGTCGCTCCGGTTCCGGCCGACCTTTCTGCCTCGCACGTTGTTTCAGATCCTCCCACTTCAGCTCGATGATTTCCTCAACGCGAGCACGGACCGCATTCGGACTTGGGTCCAATGGCTGAGCTGACGGCTCCACTGCCCGAGGTTGCTTGTCCATCCATGTCTCAAAGTCTCTTACCATACGGCCGATAATCCAGCTGTTGTTATCGCGAGTATACCCAGTCTCGCCATTGATAACAGTGCAGGAGAAGTCAGCGGGTGGCATCAGCTTATTCTCGCCGATCGCCGAAACAACAGCGGTTATCGCGTAAGCAACCCAACCTAAGTAACGCCAGAAAATCATTCGTTAGCTGCATGAGAGACAAGGTCAATTGGGAAGACGTCCGTACCAAACGAGAACGCGACTGGCGTAAAGCGCGATCCTACCAATTGTGCTAGCGCGCGAGCAACAACATCACCACCGAGAATCAGGAGCACGGAGAAAACGTCGCTCGGATGTTTCCATTGCTCGGAGAACTCGTTGGAGGGAAGTCCGGGATTGAAAGCACGACGGACGATTTGTGACAGGGGGGCCATAGCGCTCATTTGGGTAATTACGCGAGTTATCTTCCAAGACGCCGATGATATGTATGGTAGAAAAAGCGATCCGCGACCCTTAAGTTATAGAGGGAATTTAGGGTATGCTTCTTACGACCTAATGAAGAAAAGCGCTTATGTCACATGCCCCTTACTAAAATCTCACCAATTATAGAGAGACTTGTACGAGCTTGCCTTAAATAAATACTAGAAGTTATTTTAAGGCTTAAAATAATAAAACTAAAAATTCTTTCATTAAATAAAATTATATATATAAGCTTTATATTACAGGATAAATTTAAAGATTAAAAATATAAAATTCTATAGATTGTATGTATAAATTATAATCGATTAATTTATAGCTATAATACCTTAACTTAAATAGAACTCTCTTTAATATTAAGACTTTCCTTTTTATCTTCAGCAGAATGGTTAATACTCTCTTGAGCAATAGATTCTGTCGATATAGCATCAATTGGATCACCAAAGAGCTCTTGAATATCTTCAAGAGACATTTTAGATGTCTAAGACCAGATGAGCTGTTATCTCCAAAGCAAAGATCGCCACAACATACCTCAGGGAATGTGAAATAAGCATACACAATGATGATTGACGTTAGGCCGATAAACACCAGGTAGAACTTCCAACCAATGTTGGCAAACGCCGTAGGCGCAGCTGTTGTAAAAATAATGGTAGCGAAAAACAGACCAGAGACTGAAATCGAAAGGCCCTTTGCCCGGACTGGCGTGGGAAAGATCTCGGATGCATAGACATAAGACGTAGCGTCGCAGCAAAGAGTGAAGATGGTGACGTGAAGAAAGAGGAAAAAGACAGCGCCTGACGCAGCCCCTCGATGGTTTGTCTTCTCAAAAATGGACATAGTAATGCATTCTCCCACAAGGGCAAGAACGCAACCCGCGAAGCCGGTAACTATGATGTTTTAGCAAACTCCCATTTCAGAGCCATATCCATGCCCGGATCCAGTAAAACGTAGTACTCACGAAGCATCTTGACTCGCCCCATATGGTCCACAAGGTAAGCATTTATGAAATTGCCGAAAGGGGCCACAGAGATCCAACCGCACTGGATAAGAAGTTGTTGGACGGCGTTGAATCCCAAGCTCTTATACAGCAGGGGTCCATAATCTGACTCGTTAGCACTTGAGCGGCCCCGAGTTTTCATAGACCATTGCTACTCACTGTTGATAACAATAGTTGCTGTGGCCTGGCAACCAAACGTGGTGAGGAAGCCAGTGATGCATCTTTTTCTCATTGAAGGACTCTTAAAAAGATCAACAAACCTAATTTGTTGCTCAATTTCGCAGATAGTTTGTCTTCGGAGAGTCTCGAAATCCGCATCGTGAATTTCTTGATCGGACGTCGAACCTCCTGTAGCTCCGAGGCGGGAATAGTTATATGAGTCACGAGCGTCATCCATACGGTTTGCTAGAATGACTGCCGAAAAGTCAGGTACTGGAAGATGTTGTTTATAAGGGATGAACTTACGCCAACGGGGGGTTTCTCGCAGCATCAAAATGCCAATAGCAAGTAAGAGTGAGGGCAAGCACTGAATGGCCAGAGGAATACGCCATTGGGCACCTGATGCTTCCACGAAGTAGAATCCCAAGCCGACCCAACTTGCCAGAGCATATCCTGTGCCGATCATGCCACCATGGATGCCGACCAAAAGTCCGCGAATATTTGATGGCGACATTTCACTTTGATAAAGCGGAACCAAGGTAACCAGAGCCCCTGCGAAGAGTTAGTTTCACGACTTCGCGGGATGTTCTCCTCTGTCAACATACCGATACCAACACCAGTGAGAAAACGCATAGCAATAAACATGCCAATGTCGACACTTCCAGCCTGGAGGGCTCCGCCGATGGTCGAAATGAGTGCAGCAACCAGAATGGCCTTGCGGCGGCCGAAATGGTCAGCAATTGCGTAGCAACCCAAGGTTCCAAGGAAACCTCCGGCCTGAAACAATCCGTTGATAGCTCCCATGAGGTCATTCGCGTTTGGTCGTGTATCCAAGGCGAAGTAACTCAGGAATGTCGGCTGGCCGAGTGTCGTAGCAATGATGCTGGATGCATAGCCATAGCTGAGACTGCCGAGAGCCACAAATATGACAATCTGTGTAAGTTAGACTGAGGTCTCTCTAGTTAAACTGAGTATACGAACAGGTAAACGCATTGGTGAAGAAGACTCCATTATGAACTGGATATTAAAAGCTTCTCTTGGTGAATCGTGTTGTTTTGGTCAATTGCTTTTAATGACTTGTCATGGAGGATCATTAGGCATTTATACATCTCTATATAACTGCATTGTATCTTGTCCGATCTGCCTTACCGAGATATCCCAAGATTTCCTCCAGTGCCACAAGCCGTTAATGCATACTCCGTAGTCACATTCACTATCACTCTTGGATGTGTCGCTTATCGGTTGACAGGAGCTATGCCGGATGGGGTAAATTTTGAAGTTTAACTGCTTGCCTTTAATTGGCTGCTGATAACTACCCCGTTTGCACCTCCGGGTAATACCTATCCTTAATGACTAGCTTGTCGTATCTTAGATCTAGAAGCTAGACTTGATCCCCTGAAAGAAAGATAAAAAGATAAGGAGACTTAGTGCCGGTAAAGGTCGAGAACCTGGGGAAGTAGCAGCTGATAAAAGATAAGAAATTGTGTTTTCCGGGGACATAGGTCTAGGATAGGTAGTACCCGAGCCACTACCTTTATGGTTTACTGGACAATCTGTACATAACAATACCGCCAACGACTAAAATCCCTTCTCTTTCCGGTATATTTATCGTGATAATAATATCGTTGGCATCATTGGCCATTATTCTAGCCGCATTACGTTTGATGACCTCATATATTATCGGGAATTAACCGAGAAACGGCCCGGGTAATGGTCTTATCATGTCAGCTCGGAATGTCTTCGTCCCCTTGATATGTCGTCCGTCTATTGTACTTGGATCTACATTTTCTACTATTCCTATAACTCCCCAGGTTATTCAACGAGATTATATGTCTTTATTGAAGTCTTGATATTAATAGAAAGCCTTATATCTATCTAACTATATGTAACTGTTATAAGAATATGTATAATGTTTACAACAGGAGAATACTAAGGAGTCTAATTCCTATAGTTGCTAGTAGTACTTTAGTAGTAGCCTTGACTAGCTATTTTTAATACCTGAGCTCGATATCTATGATCACTACTATAAGCTTGATTTTCTGCTTTACTTGCGCTGTCTGTCCCTTAATAGAGAAAAGAGTATATATGACGTACTTAGAGGTATTTTTATCTGCAATAAATACGATCTATAACTACTGCTAGGACTATAGTTTTCTTTATTGTTGCCTTATCTTACCTTTATAATGTAGGCACTTTGTCGCCATTATTTAACTTCTATTAGGGCATTTTAAGGTTTCTTGAAGAGTTTTAACACTCTTGGACTGGTAGTTATGGAAGCTCAATTTAATTCCTGCAGGGCAGAAACGTTCTATAAACTTGGCAAGCCAGCTGGTCACCTTCTGGTGCTATCTTTTTATCTAAAGCATATAACTGGGCTACTGTCTGCCAGTGCATGTTTGGGTAAGTCTTTCTTGCACTTAATACTTGGCAGCATTATATATTTAACAGATTCGGTTATAGAAACTGTATATATGTAATCATCTTCGAGATGCCGTTAAAAGACATAATTGTTGCCTTAGACCCCTCTACTCTTATAGAAAGAAAAGATTTAAGCTAAACAGTGTCAGCATTAAAGCAAGGGCAATGGCAGCATAAATAGGCCTAAGAATGAGCTATGCATATATACTATAATAATAGGCATCATAGGTACTTCAAAGACTTTCAAAACGATAGCGTTCTGTCACAAAAAGCATATAACCTAAAGATTTGCCCAAGGCTGATAACTGTCTTCACACATGAGTCGCTGGAATTGACGACGTCTGATGCCAATATTTCCTCCATCGAAAAGCGGGAATACAGCTGCATCAGCTAGAAGGCGAGGGAAGCCCGTGTCATTTGCATATGATGTCCTAAAAGCGCGTTAGCTCAATGCAGAAACAGGGTATAAGTGCTAAGAACTTACATGCCGACTACCTGCATGCATTCGTACACGCATTGGATCGCCGAATCGGAGCTGTGAATCTTTGCTTCCAGGCAGGCTTCAAACCGAGCCTTAGAATCGCCAGGACCATTGTCCAAAGAGTCTAGAGCCTTCCACACCAGCGCTCGTGACGAGTCGATTCTCATCTTGGCATTGATGAGCAAGTCAGCGGGACTCTGCCTCTGGATGATGGGTACCGAGCCTCCTCTATAGTCGTTCTTAGCGAACGCCAGCGCCTTTTCGAAAGCAGCGCGCATGGTGCCGACAGCCATAGCTCCAACCATGGCTCCCGTGATACCAAAGGCCTCTTCGATTTGCTTCGCACCTGTACCAGGAGCAAACAAGACGTGGTCAACGGGAACTTTGAAGTTGTTGTATCGTGTTTGAGGGCCGGTGACGGCGATATGTCCCATGAGATTTGGTTCTTCGAGCATCTGGTAGGCTTCAGGTGGGTTCTGAGCTACCACTTCTCGAGTCACAAGCAGCACCATCAAGGTGGAGGATGGGTCGACGTCAGCCTTCTCAGGGCCGCCGTCCTCGGAGTATCGAACACAGAGGCAAGAAAGGGTTGCACCTTTGGCATCCCAGCCAGCACTGTTGGTGGTCCAGCGCTATCATAGAGTTAGTAACACAGTACATAGAGAGCAACACCGGTTCTTACCTTTTCACCACTGACAACGTAGAAATCTCCTTCCTTCCTAGCAGTAACACCTAGGCCTTTGCCACCCTGTTCGAGATGATTGGCCGTACCACCAGGTTCCGAATGAGTCAAACTTGCAAGATAATCACCATCCCCCGAGATGAAGGGTGTCAAAAATCGTGCCTTTTGCTCAGGCGTGCCGCCAATGAGAAGAGGAAGCAAGCCAAGGGCAGTACCAACCAGGTGAATTGTAATGCTCGAGTCGACAGCATAGAGCTCTTCGAGGATGAAAGCAGATTCCAAGAGACCACTTGCATCTCCGCCATCAGCCTTTGGAATCAAGGCCTTGAGCAAACCTGCTTGCACCAGCTTGGAGTAGAAAGGGCGGGTGGCGCGAAAGCGATCAATCTGATCAGGGAACTTGGAGTAGGCGGCATAGGCAGACCCTAGGACCTCCTTGGCGATTTTTGCAGCCTTAGCTCGCAAGAGCTGCTGGCTTTCGGTCAATGTAAATTGAACCATTGTGAGGTGATAATTACTCAGTGCTTGATAAAGTCGCTTTGTTCAGGAGGTGAGTTTGGTGTTGGTAAGAGTACGAATAAGTCAGATGTAATGGTGGCTTTTATAACCTAGACTTCTCCAATATCAAGTTATTTCCTATCTACATCATTATATCTATATGCTACCCATTCTAGCGTTGTATCAGCTTCGGTAAATAGCTAGACCCAATCCTCCCCATACCGAGATAGATAGGTTTCCTATCTCCGATTTGGATGTTAGGGATCAATTACTCAACCACCATAAGTCTAACTCGCCATTAAAATATCACACCACTTGATTGGACACTAGCTTACAAACTGCAACCTTACTTCTTAGTGTCCAATAATCATACCAGCTTACCCGTTCTACTGAATGTGTCTGCCCCGCACTTTGAACATGTGGAGGATAAGAACTACCCGGGACGGACTTTATCCTATCTTTAACTGATAAGCTCCGGATAGGCAGAAACCATAAAATTACGGGTCCTTTCTTGACTCCGGTAGGTGTTGAGAAATGATCTGCTTTTTGGCATTCGGCGGTATCCATTGATAGCCACGACAGGACATGACAACAAGCCAAATACTGACAGCAATTTCTTGTATTTGGAACTGTTTAACGACTTTCTACAGGAAAGCAAGAGCGTAGCTCAACAATACACGCTTCAATATATCTATAGAAACAAGAAGCCTGTGAATTCTAACCTGGTTAATTACATTTCGTTATAATTTTAATCGCATATCCGTTTTCTCAATTTACACGATTTGGTATACTATTTATAAGCGTTTCGACTCAGAATATACGACTTTCGCATTTATCGGTCGAATTATGCGTTGTACTTTATTCTTTCATCACAAGACTAGGACAGCCCAATGGAAACTTACCCATAAACAGCAACGCAGACAATAAAGAAAGTCTACTGCCAGTTTAGCCCAATGAAACGCAGGCACATGGGGTGTGATAGAAGAACAATGAATGAGGTGTCACCGTGTCAGAAAAACGTCATTATGTCAAGTCATTCGAGTCCAAATCATGAATATTGGTTGGATAATGACGGATGGCCTGGAAGTTTAACGCTAGAATCTGGTCGAAATATTCAAACTTTCAGCTATATAAGCGGAGCCAATTCCAGCTGACAGAGAAAAATCTATGGATTGTATACCGTTCTTGAGCCATTCAGAATGCTTTCCTCTAAGCCAGTCTTACTGTGTATCGGCTCCGGTCCCGGAATTGGCCGTTCAGTCACGGCTCTTTTCGCTGCCAAGCGCTATCAAAACGTCGCTCTAATCGCCCGACGACCTGAGCAGCTTGATATTGAGAAAGCGGCTATCCTCGAGGCAACGGGCCACGGAGTCGATGTACGGATGTATGCTCTGGATATCACCGACACAGAGGCGCTCCATTCTACTATCACTCGCATTGAGCAAACATTGGGCAATATCGAGTGTGTTTTCTACAACGCCGCACGAGTTCAAAAGTCATCCTTTTTCACATATCGTGTTGAAGATCTCGAATATGACTTCAAGGTAAGGGTCCCTAGAATAAGTTAACAAGGCGATTCGCTGATGATTTCCAGATCTGTGTGTCGGCCCTATATATTGTGGCAAAGCGACTGATGCCTCACCTTCTAGATCTTGCAGAGATGAAACCATATTTTAAACCAGCTTTTATCGTGACGAGTTCGATGCTGCCTGTTGAACCAATGCCGGACCTTTTTGCCTTGTCTCTTGCAAAAGCAGCCCAGCGCAATCTGGTTAAAAGTCTGTCCATGACATATGGGCCACATGGAGTTCATATCGGTGTCATCAATGTCGCAGGCTTTGTATCTCCAGAGGACAAGGTGACAAATCCTAATAATATCGCGCAGAAGACTTGGGAATGGTTTGATACGAGGGGAAATGCCCCATTTGAGGTGCGGATTTAGATCAATTTAGTGCTCCAACCGTGGAGCACTAGATAGTTTGTATCCGTAGTCTATTATGTATTAATTTTAAGTAAGCGGTCTTTGACCAGTGAAGGTGTTGGTGTGTATTTAGACAGAATACTATCTGCTAATTGACTTAAAATCCATTTACTTCGGAACATAATAGTAATGGCAGAATATTTTAAAAATGCTTCTAATAGTAGAATTATAGACCAGAGAATATCTTCAGTATAACCCTTATGTCATTTTGGGATCCTTTGCCAGCCAAGGGTCAAGATCATATAAGTCTGCGAGCGAAGACATAGTCTCCGCCCCAAACATGTCATTCATAAAGGTTTGATCAGTCAGCAGCCACTGGAGGTTGTCAAATTCAACATTAGAAGCCTCTTGTGGACTGAACTGATTTGAGGGTTGTTGGGCGTTTCCTTGCGAAGCTCCCTCCCCAGGTCGTGAGGTTTCAGCTTCCAAACCATTCAAACTAAGATCATGCGTAGCCCAGGATGCTGCTAGTAGTTGAATTGCTCGACATGCTCTAAAGCTCCACGTCCACAAGGTGCCCATTTCTTGTAGAGCCGATACGCAAACTCTAAGCTTTGAGTTTCCTCTTCGTCGAGTAAAAGGGTTGTCAGAGACGGCGTCCATAAGATGAATAGTTGCTGCCGTAAACGTGTGACAGACAGTCCCTACGACAATAAAGCGCTTTGCACTCGTCAGTAGGATGTTTACTATTAGCAGAAAAGTAACAAGGTAACTTACTAATGTGTAATGGTGTTTATAGGTGCGAAGTATTGTTATTATTTCATTGGCTGAGGCGCGACATATCTCCATGTGGCGACATGGGTCTGATGAAGTATCGCCCAGTGATCGTTTTCTGTTACTTATAAATGGTCTATGAAGCAAGATCTGTGCAACGTGATACTGCATGCTACAAATAATTAGTAAAATTAAAGTGATGTATGTCCTGCTGGTCATACTGTAATTGGTATACATGCGGCAATGCTGCTTTTTTAGAGGTAGTGGGCAACCGGAGGAAGGATGGGAGAAGTGCCCAGCATGTCTTCATCTCAATATCCGTTTTTGAGATAAGATCATGCATTTCAGAGGTAGATAAGGTGCTTTTCGGAGCATAGCTGCAGCCGTTTCACTCAGGGTTATTATGCAGCCTTTCAGTACTCATGTGCTCAAAACTTACATGATATCTAATGTCGCGACAGCCAAGCTTAGATGGTCGGACATGTAGTTCGCAGTTGACGGAATCCTTGAAAAGGACTCCCGCACATGCTTTTGTGCGTCCGCTGGAGTGACCCAAGGCTCGAATTCGGCAAGATCAAGGGTGCTCAGTTTTGGACATGTCACATAGTGATTAGCAACTGTCCCAGAGCGCCCCAATCCGAAGACAAAGAGTCTGCGAAACGGTCAATGGCTTGAAATAGGTAAAGAGGAAATTCGCAACTATACTTATCAAGAATCCAGCAACCAGACCATACAACTTGACGAATATTTGCAGCCTCCTTGGAGATAACACCAGATTCAACCAAGTTGGTGCAGTCAATATTGAGGCCAATATTAAACGCCATACGAGTTGCCATGCCTGCATCAAAGTCAAAGGTCAGTTGAATAAAAGTGCTTGGGGCTAGACAAGAACATCATACCTATATAAAGCCAGCCAGCTGGTTCTTTGTTCTCTGCCATACATTGTATTGAGAGGAGTGCAGCGGCTTGAACCGCAGAAATCGTCGTGATCTCACACTCATGCCGTAGAAGGTCCTTGGCATGCACTGCAAATTCGACGCCTGCCGTTGAAGGGTCATCAGGATCTGTTCGTAGGCACGTACGGTCCGAGTATCGTGCAGCCACGGAGTATATCGCCCAGAGGAGTAAAGGCGTACAATGTTCCGTAGCGATATCATCATAGAAATCCCGCATGAAGACAGTCTTTTCAACGATGTATACCCACGGATTTTGCCAGCAGAAATAGAGCTCGAGAAGGTGCTCTTGTAGTTCCAGTGGTAATGTGACAACCTGGCTTAGACGGACTTCTGGCTTGCCTCGTTCGGCTATGTTGGATGCCACCTTTTGAACCAAGTTGAAATTGCTCACTGAGCTAAAATACCGTAGCTCGCCATCATCGTCGATTGCAAGCGAACCCGTCTTTTCAGTGATTTGCTGAAGCAAAGCTTCGGTTTCATCCACCTGGACTTTCTCCATATTTGGCGCGTCTCCAGCGGCCCCATCATTTTGAGCAGACTCGGTGACACCAACAGGAATTGATTGACCCAGTGCAACAAGTCGATCCTCCAAAATCTTGATCCGAAGCTGTAACGTCTCAACAAGCTTTTTACTTGGCGGCCTAGGACCTTCCGTTAGATCGTATGTCATTTATATCAACACCAGGTAGTTGAGAGCTAAATGAGAAAATGAATGCTTAGAGTGATACCTGCGCTTATTCTCACTATGGAGATACTGGCAGAGAATATTCTTTGCCAGGCACGAACTGCACGACGGTTCGGCCCCGTCGCACTAGTAAACTCCAAGTTAGGCTGCAAGGACATGCAAACGGCAATAGAAATGCTTACTTTGATGCGCTTTTGACGGCATGATGTGCATGCGACAGATGATCGCTGATGCTTGATACTCTTGGGGCGAATCGGCTTCATGATAAGATGCATATGTGTGCTAAAATAAGTAGAGTAAGTAGCAGAAAAAGACAGCAAGAGACGTTTATGTAGGCAGGCTTCTAAAGCGAATCATAGTGAAGCTTCTTATCTTGTGGCTAGAATACGACTGATAAGACATCGGCTATAGAGGCGGGAAGTAATTGTAAATAGTAGAGGTTAGCTTAATTAGCACATACCTGTAGTAAGTAGTAAGTAGTTAGAGGGAGATAAGAGATAAGTAGGCAGCTTATTAAAACGTTAATATTTAAAAGTATTAAAAAGGGAATAAGAGACTTAAATCCAGAATAAATAATTATTAAAATTTAAATAAGCTTAATATCACACATACTAACATTTCCTTCCACTGTTTCACCATTCATTACTCCATACAGATAAGAATACCCAACAACTGTATAGTACGCCGCATCGTGAGTCGCATCGCTTACTGGTGCCTGCCGGAGAATGAAAGGCATCTTGCTTCCCAACAAGATGGCCACCAAGTCACCCTGCTTCATGTCTGGCGGTCCAAATCCCATGTATCCTCGCTCCGTCACAAAAAAGGCTCTGTCATCATTTGGGAGCCAAAAAGATCGACTAATAAGCCTCAACCGTGCCTGGATGATAGAAATAGCCTCTCTCTGTGCGACTGGGTCCAACCCAGGGAGGTCATCTGGATTCAAACGTAATCCAGACCCATCTCTTGTCCTCCTACACCATAAAGAGAAGAAAATTTCGTCATCTTCAGTTAGTCGCTCATATTTATTCGGTTCTGTCTCCAGAGCTTCATTCAGCATCGTGCGACAGAATGCTTGCTTGACTGTGCCGCCAGTGACATAGTGAGCTTGGGGCTCTGAGTCGTGACCGACCATCTCAGCGAACTCGTCCAGTCGGGGACCCAACGGCGCGTCTTGCGAGAGAGCAAATGTCGTTTCAGAAACGATGTCGATGTGGACGCCTTCGACAGCGAGGACTCGTCCATGGCAAAGATTTGCTACTGTCCCATTTATCGGGCCAGCATTGAACTTCCAGGACCTTGAATGCACCCATAGATCATTCTCCTCGCCATGACTTGAGCAGCTCCAATCGGGACACCAAGTGGGAATTTCCGAGTCCGCCCTTTTCTTCTCTGTGGTGAGCAGAATCTCTAGTGAGTTTGTGTGACGTATGATCTTGAAGGCCGTTTGGGTATAGACCTGTGATACAGGTATCGAGTAATCAGGTAGGATGGAGAGTCGCTCAGAGCAGTCTCTGGTGAGGCCGAGAATTGAATATATCTTATCACGAGCATCGTAGGCTCCCCTTGTACGCGTCATTCCCAGAAATCTCTGGAGGCGCTGGGCTTCTTTATCCGCATACAACTCCCATTCATGTCGTAGACCTTCCAGCGCAGCAGTATGTTGTGATATGGCCAGCAAGTGTGACTGAAGATCGCCTGAAAGACCCTGATAAAAGTCCCGACAGCATCTCTCAATGTGTATAGGAATCATAGAGCCGCCTCTTTCGACGCTGTCTAGAGGCGCCACTACCTCGCCATAGATTGTCGTCGCGCTGCGGCATAGTATAACCTCCTCAACAACCCAAACTCGCCTCCACCAAGGACTACTTGCCAGTTGGTGGAGCACCGCAAGCGTCTCCGCCCAAACTTGCGGATTGGTACGCTCTAAAAAGAAATTGTCAAGACATCTGCCTCGAGCTAGGAGGATTAGGATAGTGTATGCGCTAGAGATGGCCTGCCTTAGGCGTATAGTCGGGCTGAGTTGTGAAAGCTGGTTGTCGGTCATAGTTTGGAAGTTGCCGAAGTCATTCAAGATGGGACGATCTCTGTCATCCCCAAACCAATGGGACCGTGGGGGATCTGTCCATGTTGATTGCTCTTCTGAGCTAATTGTGTCTAATACACCACTCTCACCAAAGTAAACTTGGACCTCGTGAGCTCCTGAATATATATCCTTCATCAATTCGATTTGTCTGGTCTTCTCAGGCTCTGTGCAGACGTTAGCACCATTCGATTATGAAAGAGAGATATAAATATCTGGGATCTGGGGGGCCCAAAGATGGCTTACTATTTGACTGATTGATGCAAAGAGCATCGATCCAAATATGCCGTGCCTCATCAGAATGTCGGAGTCTCCGAAGTGCGCAATGCAAGTTCTTCGTGACGAGAAACGTCACGCCGTTGAGGAGGATGGGAGTCTCGTCTAATGGGTCCCCCCAGGTATATGATAAGGCCTCGTATGTAGGAGTATCATCGAGGGACACAACCTCAAGGTTGCAGTAGACATCTTCAGACCATCTTCCAGGTACTATGGATGCTAGCCGGATCTCTCGCCTGTCAGTGTCGAGTGGAGCGTAGATTCCACTCCTGGGCCAGATTTGCCCAGATTGAAAAAAGTTGCCAATTGAGAAGGCGGGTAAAACATCCCAACTTTTTGGTGTCTGCATCGTTTGAGTCTATAAATCTGCGAATGAACATTCGGCGCGCGATGGGCTTAATTGGGCGAGGCGAGAGCGAGGGTAAAAGGAATGTGACGAAGGAATGAAGTCGAGCGCGCTCTTTCAGCTCCGACGATCAGCTTGTTATCGCTGTACCTCCATGCACCAGGAGTCCTGTAACACAAGTCTAAAAATCGTAAGAAATTATCAAGATTTCAGCTCTCCGTAATTAGACGGAGGTTTACTAATTGAACCATCAGCTATGACTTGGTTAGTGGGATCGAACCAGGATGGACCCGACTCGGACCAGTCGCGTTATCACCTAAAATACTGTGCCAACTTGTGACACCGCTCTCTTGTACTGCCCAATCACTTCTGGGCATCGAAAATGTTCCGAATTTACCCGGGAATATAAGAGGTGAACATCACAGTGTTTTTGAAGTCGGGAATGTGCTTGAAACGTGAGCTTTGTATTTTCATTCCAAAAGATGTGCCGTACAACCAGATGGGCTAGCTCCTAGAGGGATCGTGGTGATTCTCATACTGGCAAATGAGATAGCGTCCATATTGCGCTGGTTACTTGCGGCTTCGACGTCTCACCACAAATACAAACTAGCAAGTCAGTTTCAAGTAGTAGGTCATTGATCTCACGTGCGTACAATTACTTGTCATTAAGAAAGAGTCTTGGCATTGCTTTAACTACAGGCTTGCACACTGCAATCCATACCACGACATCGAATACCAATCCCGAGACTTCATCATCGCCTCCCTAGAACACCTTGAGTCTTTCATCAAGCTTGACACTATCCGGGTATAGAACTGAGCTGGTTCATTCTGTTGGCCATCTCTTCCCATTGCGATAGGGACCAAGGGTCTCTTCAGGCTCACATCATGGATGGCGATACTGACAGGCTCGGCAGCGAAGAATGTAGCGAGACGTCTCAGCAAGGACGTTGGCGGGTTCATCAATGAAGCACATAAAATCCTTCTTGCAATTGCGACATTTTGGGGTGTTCTTCAATTGCTGCATGATGGCTCTGACCTTTGTGGCAGTGACATCCCGGTCTCCATTTAGTTTGCGCACAACCTCTTCGTGTTGGTTCTGAACTGTGCTGAAGTGTTCCATAAGCTTCTGGATTCTCTGACCACAGGCTTCAAGGATCTCGATCGTGAGTTGGTGTTCGAGGTCAATGGTTCGCAGAGCTTGCGTCGAGGCGAGTTCCGCGATATACCGGGCGGTAGCCGTCGCGATGACAGAGCGGATCTCGAAGTTTCTGTTTGCGGTAGACATCTCGACGATGACCTGGGGAATGATGTGAAAGTCCATCTCCTTCTTGAGAATGTTCTCGATCTTGCTAGTCGAAAGCTTTGCCAACTTCGCGATACCGTAGTAGTCAGCGACGGCGTTAACGCGAAGGTGGGATACGATCTGGTAGACAGTCTGGTTTGCAATCTTCTGTGACGCTGTAGGAAGGGCTTTGGACAGTTCGTCGTCGCCGCTAACGATCTCGCCCTCCTCCCTCTTCTCGCCCTGATCGTCCTGCGCCGGCTTTCTCTCGGGTTCGGGTGCGAGTCTGTAGTCTGCGCCGTAGAGAAAAGTCACCATGTACTGAACGGTGCGCACACTGAACTCATTGACTGTAATGACCTTCGAAGTTGTTTCCTGCTCACAGTGTTAGCGAGAGCTGGTGGTTGTGGGCTTTTGCACGTACCTCAAAGCCGCCTTTGAGCGCCGCGCTGATGACAGGCGACTGAGGGCAGACAATCATCTGGTGAAGCTTGAACTCGCGATCCTTGCAGACCATCTTGAAGTCGCTGTACTCTCCGGACTGCAGCAAATGCATAAGAACGGAATGAGGTTGGGGCGCCATCGTGGCGAGCCTTCGGGTCGATTGTTGAGGCTCTCTGTGGTTTGGTGTGAAGATGCAGAGATAAGAAGTTGCCGTTGAGATTTTGAAGAAGGAGGAAACAAAGAAGCAAGCAGCGCGGCAGTGAATGATGTCATAGAGATGCAGCAGCCTTCTCTCCCATTTGCTCTGTGATAAACGCGTGTATGTTTGTCGGTAGCCTGCAGTGCCTGACAGTGCTTGACGGCCCGAGCTCAAATACCATCACAAACACTGGCCAATTCACCAGATTGCCAACTGATGCATCATAACGATTGGCGGAGAACAGCAGGTTTTGGCCTCTGTTGATTTTACAGGTACCTAGATCCACTACAGAGTCACCCAAGAAGTGAAGTCGGGTCAAGTTTGGTAGATCCACCGCAAACTGAATGTGACAACTCCACTCTGGGTTACAGCACATTCTTGTTTCTGACACAGAAAGGCATATAAGACTGGATTGAGAAGTTGTACTTGCCACTAAATCAACTCAAATGTATTCATGGACAAAGGGTAACTTGGTAGTCATATGTCTGCACTTGCTCACCTTGGAACCAAGCTTACAGATACCCATGACTCTCCAACCACGAACGGACATTGGACACGCCACGTTCAGCCCATGATCTTCGATGCTCCATGCCCTCCAAGTTCTGGTCAAGCACCATGTGGTAGCTCTTTGTGTCACGCATCAAAAAGAATGCTTTCACATCCTCAATTTGCTCCTGGGTATGCCGACCCTCTAGAGCATTCCAAGGAACAAAGACGCGATGTCAACCGGAGCCTCTTTCTCCACCCTCTCCCAATTCTCCTTGTCCACTCCCAAAGCTCAATCGCCCCGTGAGCCGTTCCGCCAGCCCGCCAACTGAGGTAGAACATCTAGTCTCCAGATAGCTTCAGCTCTCCTTGTGTAGCTGTGTTTCCAACTTACGTCGTGGTTCTCGACGGCCGTGTCGGTAAGTAGTTGGCCGAGAACCCACTTCATGAGTTCAGCGGTGGATGCTCGTCCAAGGCACTCTGAAGCAAGATATTATTCGTCCTCGTCGGATAAATTCTCCCAGAGATCGACGAGACCTTGGAGTTCTTCGAGGCCGCCGCGGGCTACGACGATTCCAAAGACCTCCCGTCATAAGGACCCCGGGGTTGCATTCTCGTCGCCACCCATGCGTTTTGCAAAAAGTTTCTTTGCGGCTGAGACGACGCTGCACGGAAACTATCAGCCGTCTGAAAGACCAAAGAGATGTTCAAATTCCCTGTGGTGTTCCGCGAGGCCCGCACCACTGAACATGGGTGCTTTGAACGTGACGCGATTCTCGTGATCATCCTTCGAGATGGTCCACTCAAGTTCCACTGCCTTAGGGTCAATCACATCGCTCGCCAGTGTCCAAAGACCCTCATTCAGCTCAGCCCCGTGAAACTTGTAGACAGACTGAATGGATATGCGATTGCAGTCATTTATCTCCCCAAACATAGAATGAGCCCAGTTCAGCGACCTTGACGTCGAGGTCGAACAATTCGCTTGTCTTGTTCACTCCTGCAGCAACCAATGCTTTGAGATCGCACGATAATCCTATACAGTCGCGCAGGCTGAGAGTGCCGACTGATGCCTCCTCGAGGAGACGCGTGAGTAGACCGTGTGAGTAAGAGGTGCGGAAGAAGCTGCCATGGTCTGTGTTAACTTGGAATAGATCGTCGGAAGAAGGAAGAATCAACTCCCTCGTGTTCATGTCTACGCTGGATTGCAAACCTGAGTGCATAGATTGTAAAAGATGGTGTATCTTCTTCCTTTGACACACCGCTGGTCAAGAAGCTGTGATGGAAGAGTCCAACACCCGTGAGATTGCCACTCTCGTCATGGGATTCAGAGACAGGGAGAACAGGGAAGCCAGGGTATTTGGTGTAAACTTTCATGCTCGCTTCGATAGATCCGCCGATGACCTCTTCTTGGGCCTTCCAAAGGTCATCCGACTCGGTGCACTGGAATTGGTGACGTCGATGATACAGCTTCAAGCCGTCAAAGAATTTGGTGTCGCCCAGGCTGTTGAGAACCACCCTGAGGATACATGAGCCCTTTTGATAGGAGATCTTGTCATAGATCTGTTTCGCATCGGTTGGGTCTGTGATCAACTACTCAACTGGATGGCTGCGGGTAAGGGAGTCGAGGATGAGCCATTTCTGAAGAGTGTGGGCGACGTAGGAATCCCAGAAATGCCAGCTTGGAAACATCTTGTCCGCAGCGTACCAGGGCATTAATGTAACGAAACATTCTCTTAGCCACAACCCATCCCAGTGTCTCATCTTAACCAGGTCATCGAACCACATATGAGAGATTTCGTGAAGGATAGTCCCTGCAATTCTCTGCATGGTATCCAGAGCCGAGTCTTTGGGGTCGAGCACAAGATTCGTAGTTCTGAGAATGATAGCTCCCCAGTCCTCCATCGCGCCCGTAGAAAATTCGAGAACCCCGATCAAATCGGGTTTTGGGAGAGGGTAGAGCAGCTCAAAGCAGTCTTCGAAAAACTGCTGGCCTTTGGCTGCAAGGTTCACTGCGAAGGTAGCCTCTTCTTCACCGCCAAGAGGACAAAAGACAGATCTGGGGATCGTGCTGTTTGTGCATTTTACCTAGGCTAAGGTTCCCGCTACCAGACCGAGATGCTTTGACAGTCAGGCGACGTGTTTGGTATTTTGTGAGATTGGCACTCACGTATGTTGACATGTGAGCGCTCTTCTGAAACTGCACAACGTTCTGGGATGAATTGTCCAAGGCTACAGACTTTTCCACTGGCATATTCAAGACGGCGATAAAGGATCCATCTACCACGATGGAGAGGGTGAACTCGGCTTCGATGGTAGGTTCACCAAAACAGGGGAAGACCTAAAGCAAATCACTCATGGCTCAGAGATTACGTATCAAAGCTCGAGAGATGTTTACCTCCTCCTGTATGTCGGCTCCATGGCTGTGGCCGCAATAGGGTGCTTCACACCATCATCTGTCTCATAGCTGGCCTGGTAGAGCCCAGTCAAGTCGCTGTGAAACTTGCCGGTGTATTTAAGATAATTGTAAGTTCGTTGTGACCCTCTGGGTCAACTCTTTGGGGTAGTTCTACTTTGAAAGTCTCGCGCGCCTCGTTGTAACTTTGCCATCTCAGTGCGTCAATAAACGTCGGTTGCATTGGCGTTTCCCATTCATACATACTTGATTGTATCCGTAGCACCTCAGGAATTACCCTTGAACCTGATGCTCGCGTCGTTTACCATGATTAACTTGGAATGCAATTCAAGATACAAACAGGTCTCGATTACGGTGCAACTGTGATTAGATTTGTCAGCACTTCGGAAACACGCAACGCGTCGCTGTTGGCTGGAGGGCCTCACCTGATCCTGACAAAGCCTTCGAATTTCTCACCGTTGAAATCAGGATCGAGTGTGATCTCGTATGAGACAGGGTTTACACTAGCCGGCAGGAGGATGCGCTCTTCCTTCTCCATGATGGGGCTGAATGAACGTGCTCGAGGAGTGGTCAAATCTTCAGTGATAGGGCTAGTAGAGTAGATGCAGTAACGGACGAAGGATTGCAGCGTTGAGATGAGAGGGATAGAAACAAAACCTCTGTCGGGGTCAAATTTCTTTTTGTGGCGGCGGAACAAAAAGGCCTACACCAGTAGTGCGGTGTTATTGTATTGCACGCCCGCGCAAGGTGCAGGAGTGCTGCGACAGGCCTGCTTCTTTCTAGCTCAGGTCCTACGGTACTCGGGGTCGTTGGCTGAACGAAGCAAGCTGGTGAAACCAAGCTTTCAGCTAACTGGGCCTTTGAGGTCAAGGAATCATGGTGCTACAACTTGTAGCTTTAATCCCACAATAAAAGATCAATCTTCATTTTCGTTTCCTCATGTTTGCATCCAAGTTGCCTCCATTCATCGACAAGGAAGGCAGAATGTAAGCTCCGCCTGAATGTGCTGGTTGAAACTCGAATGGATTTCACTTCGTCGTCTCCCTTACTCTTACTCCTATATGCAACCTCAATCAGGCTCTCAGCTTGACTCTTTCATTGGCCGTTGGTATAATGTTTCGGGCGGGGTAAGCGCTTGCTCTTATCGCGCCAGTATGCAGGCGTTCACTAGTTGCATTACCGGTGTGATATCTCTATGCGTGGCGTCGGTGGGAGATGAAGCTCCAGGGCTATCGCAGCAAGGATGGCAGCCCAAGAGAAAAAAAGGCAGCATAATCTTGGGTTGCACCAATCGTCAGTTTCCGCTGAAAACTCTTATTCCTTTCCTTCAATCTACTCTGGACATCGGTCTACGACTTCAAAATGATACGTCTAGGATGGCTTTTATGGGCTTTTGCTTGCCTACCAAACCTGGCTGTCTCAACCTCTCCAACTTACCTCGAGCAAAGCATCCAAGATCTCAACATTACAAACCCCGAAGAAGTCAAACTCTTTGTACAAGAGTGGACTAGACCAGGCGTGATCAAGCGACTGGAATTCGCTCCCTTGGCCTCCCAACTGCCGACTTGGGATCTTCCTCTTGGTCGTCGCCAAGATCAACTGGTAAAATGCTTTGGAAACGACAACGGATGCGCAGAAGCTACTCCTCAATGCTGCGGTACCCAAGCCAATGGGTGGTGCTGTGGTGACAATAGGGCTTGTTGCCGAGCAGATCCTGGAGGTAACTGCTGTCTTGAAGGACAGAGCTGTTGCGGAACTTCAAAAGATCCAGGTTGGGGAGCTTGTTGCGATCCTGATGCGACATGCTGCAATCCTTCAGTCGGGAAGCCATATGTAAGTCATGGTCAGGTTATCTTGACCATTGCTGATCTCGGTAGTGCTGCGATGAAGACCAGAAGTGCGACAATGATGCCCGGACATGCGTCAATCCTACGTGAGGCCGCCTTTTTACATTCGATTGATACGCAGCTGACACTATACAGGGCAACTGTGACCGAGACAACGACTTCGTGGGCGACCGAAACCGACACCGAGACCGTTACGACAGATGGCACAACGACCGTAAAAACCGTGTCGACCATAGAGACCACCATACTTGTGACGGTATCCCGAGGCCCTACAGATGATGAAGCTACCAGGGAGGATACGGCTACAGACTCGGACAGAAAACATAAGCGATTTATCCCCGCGGCTCCTCATAAACACGCCGGTCGCAAGGTTCCAGTAACCACTACAATACAGCCTGTCATCCTCCGACCAGCTGCAAGCCTCAATGCGCTAGCTGAAGGTCTTGCTCGACGAGGAATCCCTATCCAAAGACGAGCAACAGACACGGAAACAGTCTACGAGACGGAAAAGGCAACGACAACAATTACCGACACAGAAACAAAGACAGAATGGACAACCAAGTACTCAACTTCGACCACAACGCATAAGCAGACTGTCACGGTTTTTGTTCAAGGTCAATCCACCGTCACCGTAGGGCCTACGGGAACAGCATCAAGCTCTTCAGAATCAGGCTCCGACGATGGCGGCGCATCCAAAGGCACTATTATCGGTGCAGCCGCTGGCGGCGGCCTGGGCTTGGTATTGATCGCCCTGCTTGCTTTTTTCCTGTGGAGGCGACGACGCAAGACTGCAAATCAGACGCAGCCTAGCCAATTTTATGCAGCCAACAGTGAAGCCCCTGCAACGGCACAGAAGCCACCACCTCCTTTCATATCCTCGCCCCCAACGCCGGCTGGGGCACGCGACACTTGGGCCTCGAGTCCCAGCCGAAGCGAGTATTCCCAGCCGCCTGCATATCCGTCTCCCATGCCGGAGTTGGCCAACACTCAATTTGCTTATGAGATGCATACGTCGCCGCAGCGGTCGCCACAGGAGCTGTATCATTCCCAGTACATGGGTGGCTTGGGATTGCCTGAGATGAGGGATCAGCGGAGGGGTTAGTTCACATGTATGCAGAGCGAGGTGGCGAAGTTGCACTGTGGGTCAGCTTGGGGGATAGTGTAGGCGTGAGGCTGAAAGGCTTCGGTGTGATTGGTGCTACAGTGAAGGATTTCATGCTGGTAGATAAGACAAGGGTCTGAATGAGAGCCTGATTTAAGCCACCCTTGTAGCCAACATCAAATAACGGCGCGAGAACCGATGTCCAATGTTACATGTTCACCTGCCTCTACAAGATGGTGGTTTAACACAATGAATCTCCGAACTTGGGAGAAAGCGAAGTCTGCAAGCCCTAGTATTTATTTTAGTTACTGTGTACCTGAAACTTCTCAATTCTAGAATCAGGCTGGAAAGGAGGTCATGAGGTATTCAGTCTCGTGACTGGGTGAGACTGAACCACAGAATATACACTCCACAGTCACCTTTCTCAACAACTAAACGTTATTCTCGTTTACCTATCTGCATCTGCTAATATCGTCAAGATAAACCATTTCTGACTAAAGATAGAGCCCTTGCGTGATGCTGCTGTGGCAGCAGAACAGGCTATTTCTTCTTACGTCTCTCACGGCTGCTACGTCCAGCATCAAACATCGCCTGCTTGGATGCCTCCTGTTTGGCAGCCTCTTCGGCCTCCTCCTTCTCCTTCCTGGCTTTGTCAGGTTTGTTCTTGCTGCTGTCTCCAGTTGCAATCATTGCGTCTTCGCACTCATCCTGGTACTTGCCCTCACTGTCTCAAAACATATCACAAAGATCAGCATATTTCTGCTCGCCTCTGAGTTAACAATTGACCCATCACATTATTTCAGAACGCGTCATCAGTAACTAAGTACTCCGTCAAGGACGCCGAGTCTTTCTGTTCATGGTTTCAAGCGGTTCTTGGAACGAGCGCGAGAGAGAGTACAGCGTTTCCCGAGAGTCACATTTCCCCACCTTGAGCGAGGCGTCTCCACAGTGTTCGCCTCTCCTCAATTGCTTGATCGCGTTCATTTCACTTGTTATCGGCCAATCTACCATTTGCAAACACATCCGCATACACAGAAGCTTCAGTATTACCGATGGATGCTAGGCAGGACGCTGATAACCTGGCTTGGGACCAGAGCGATGAGCGCTGGGAAAAGGCACTGAAACACGTCCGAGCATCAGCTACGTGTCGTAAAGTTGAAGCATTTGCTGGTCGAGCCTTTGGCAAACCAGCGACTCTAGTCACTCCGTTAATCATTGGTGGTTTCAACGCCGTCTATCCCTTCAAAATCGAAGGCCTGGAATCTCAGGTTCTTGTCCGGCTACCTTGTCCCGACCAGGCGATGTTCCCAGAAGAAAAGACAATGGCAGAGGTCGCCACAGCAGCCTGTATCAAGCAACATACTCAAGTACCTATCCCCAAGATATTCCATCATGGTATTGATGAACAAATTGGACCGTACATGATTATCGAGGACCTTGGCACCAGGCGTGGGATGAGTCATGCTTTGGAGGCGCTGATAACGATGTTGTCGGCGCGATAGATTGGGAGTTCGCCTACGTTGGACCATCCCAATTCACGTTGGATCCACCATGGTGGTTATCACTCGAGGTGCCCGAGATGTGGGATGACAGCATTGAAGACTGGACGAGTACCTATGGACAAAGACTTCAGACCTGGCTGTCCGCTATGCAAGAAGTTGAGAGAGAGGCCAGCTCAGACTTGCCGCTTTCGGCGTATATGAGGGAGAGTTGGGCTACTGGCCGATTTTGGCTGAATTATGCTGCTCGAAAGAGCTGGTCCTTTGATGCTATCTATTGGAAATATCTAGACGAAAGATTCTTCGGCAAGAGGGCAGAAGACAGTTCTTCGAAGGAATTATGGAAGGCTAGAGTAGAGTTGCTTACTGAAGCTGAGCGAAAAGCGATGGAGGTACTCGTGAAGACAAAAGTGGAAGAGTCAAAAGAGCGAGTTCTGGTGGACTGGAACGCTGGAAAGGCGAGACAGCACCTATCTGCATTCTTAGTTACATAATGCAAGGCTTTTCTTTTTTCCGAAGTGGACATTTCACGAACAAACTGGCGGAAGTTCAAGGGATATTTGCCTTTAACCCTTACAGTTGGTGATCCAGGCTAAATTGTTATTGGAAAAATTCCACAAGTCCAGACCTTTCCGAGTTGCAGCTTGGCAGAAATAAATGGCTCCGCTTTAGGCCCCATGGGTATTGCGCTGGACAGTGTAAATATTGAAGGTGCTGAGAATCGGTATAGGCCCTATTCTTAAAGTCTCGAAATGCTGCAGTGAATTGAACCGATCTATGGAAGCAATCATTGAGTCTCAAGAGCCCTGGAATGGGAGAGCATGGCAACCTACTACCGATATCAATGCGGAGGCCACTGGTAGTCAAGTAGCTACAAACTGTAACAGCATGTTTAACACATTTAAATGAGAGACTCATGTTAGCCAATTAGACTCCGTGATCTTATCATATGAATAAGCACAGCACTAGTATACTGAAGATTCTCATGGTAACGTCAGCCTACCAGCAGCTTACCTTTCCTGGGCTATACTAGATATGGCACACCTCAGCTTACAAGCGGAATTCCGTTTAGCGCTTACCCGACCATACAAAGCCATCGTTGGGCGCTTGCGCGAAGTTCAACCATCAGAAAACTCTTGTTATCTCATCTCCATCTTACTAGATCGGCAAAATGGCTGAGAACAAGCCCGTCATCGCCATCGTTCCTGGCGGTTTCTGCAGTCCCGAAGTCTACCAGCCCGTTGCCAACATTTTGGAGCAAGACGGGTTCAACGTCATCATCCCAAGATTAACCGTCACTAAAACCCTCATCTCCAAAGATCCCGCAACCCCTGAGTTCAAAGAATTGGCCAACAAGGGTCTGCTCGATGACGTTGAGGAAATCCACAGCCGTCTGGCTTCCGAGTTCGAACAAGGGTCAGAGGTTCTGATCTTTGGGCATAGCTACGGAAGTCTCCCTGCTCTACTCGCCATCGAAGGGCAGACGATTGCAGAACGCAAGGCTAAGGGACTTTCTGGTGGCATTAAGGGATATGTCGCTGTAGCTGGGTTTGCATATGCACAGAGAGGGAAGAACGCCAGAGGCGACACGGAGCCAGCGCCGCCAATGCCGTATTTCGAGCACGAGGTATGTCAATCACCTACCCTGCATCAAACTCCACAGATGCTAATTAATTCAGGATGGGGTCTTTCACATGACAGAGGTCGCAAAGCCACTATTCTTTAGCGATCTTCCCCCCGAGAAGCAAGATGAAGCTTGGAAGCTGGTCCTAGGAAGTCAAAGCCAGAAGAGTCTTGGCCACGTATCGGACTTTATCAACTCTGACGTCACGGTTCCCAAGACATATATTTTGTGCGAAAAGGATCAGACTGTTCCTCCAGAGTTACAGGAGATGCTTATTCAGGCTGGAGGTTTTGAGAAGGTAGAGAAGCTGTCGTCAGGTCATTTTCCGTTTGTGAGCATTCCTCAAGAGACGGCCAAGCTATTTGCACAAATTGCCCTGAGATGAATGGAGGCAACTTGTCGGAAGGGTTGGATAACTATAGATTATGAGCTGTGAATATTAGGTTTTTATGTGATCGGAGCGAATATTGATTTGACCGGCTTCGTGAGAACAGGGTAACTATTTGCGCGCATATGCAATATTGTCTTCTTTCCCGTATCTGCTGCCTAGGGGTCTTTTACTATAGTTTTAAGCTACCGATTCTCATTTCAATATGGCTCACCGGATGTACGGGATGTTCCGTTTCATCAATCCACTTTCTCATCCAAAGTCTAGAGTGGCCAGGATACGAGCTAGGAAACATCGTTGTTTCATTTACGTCGCATATCGATCTCTTCCTATTCTTACAGGAGATGGGATGATCGGATCTGTACGTCTTCCAATGACCGGTCGCCTTTTAAATTAGCAACAATGGATGCCACTGGCATTTATACGATCATCGTGACCGCTGTAACGAAGCTAACGAAATTAAGGGCCGTACAAGGCTAAACTGGCTTGTCACTGACGGAAATAATTTCTCCACCACAGTCGTACTTTTAGACTTAACTGAAACAAGGAGCTAAATAACTTCGCATAGAGCAGTTTCTTCGAGGAATAATCCGACGAATCCGCGCATCCCTTTACTTTGAGACTATAATTCAGACGATGGTTTCGCGTAAGACGAGACTGATTCTCCAGTCCATCTCTTGGCTTCATCGACTATCGCCATCATGAAGTTCACCCTCTGCCTCAGTGCGCTCACAGTGCTCTTCACTTCCGTGACGGCCCAAAAAGTCTCTGGTGCCGCACAAGGTTTCGCCCAAGGTGTCACGGGCGGTGGCTCCGCTGCAGCAGTTACGCCGAAAAATATTCAAGAACTGGTAACTTATCTCACCGACAAGACGCCCCGCGTTATTGTGCTTGACCGAACGTATGACTTTATCGGTTCAGAAGGCACTGTTAAAGAGAAAGGATGTGCGCCATGGAAGACTGGTGCGGGATGTCAGTTGGCTATCAACGCAGCTGGGAACTGGTGCGGTAACAATCCCAAGGTTGATGTTACGTATAGCAAGGCTGGAACGAGTGGGATTAATGTCGCTTCTGATAAGACGATTATCGGAGTTGGGAACAAGGGTATTATCAAGGGGAAGGGATTGCGGTTTGTTAATGTCAAGAACATTATCGTTCAAAACATTCGTGCGTCACTCAGACATACAGTGTGTCAGCTCGTTAACACGTTTGCTTGCAGATATCACGAACCTGAACCCTCAGTATGTCTGGGGTGGTGACGCCTTCACCTTCTCGGGCACCAGCAAGATCTGGGTTGATCACTGCACCGTAAGCTGATCTGTTCATACAAGTCAGAGCATTGCTAACCTTTCCAGACATCGCTCCTTGGTCGTCAGCACTACGTCTTCGGCCGCGACAAGAGCACTGGTATAACCCTTTCCAACAATCACATCGATGGTCATACGCAATGGTCCGCTGGCTGCGACGGCTATCACTACTGGACCATTGAGATGGTCGGCCAAGGCGACCAGATTACCCTTCAGAGTACACCTTCCCCGCCACCATTACCAAGATCTCTACTGACACCTTTCAGACAACCTCATCGAGCACACCTCAGGCCGTGGCCCAGCCCTCTCAGCAACCACATTCCTCCACGCAGTCAACAACGTCTGGCGCGACATCAACGGTCACGCCATCGAAGGCGACACCGCCGGC
This sequence comes from Fusarium proliferatum ET1, assembly GCF_900067095.1. NCBI lineage: Eukaryota > Fungi > Ascomycota > Sordariomycetes > Hypocreales > Nectriaceae > Fusarium > Fusarium proliferatum. The sequence goes on along the minus strand of NW_022194793.1, from coordinate 3,599,269 downwards.
AAGGGTCTTTTCGAAGGCAATGTCTTCCAGAACGTCAAACAAGTCGTCGTTCCCGACTTCAAGGGCCAGCTCAACAGTTGCCCTGATAGCGCTGCTGCTAGCGCTACCCAACAGTACCTCGGTCGCGTGTGCCAGGGCAATATCTTCACTTCATCTGGTGCATTTAACAGAAAGGATACCGGTTTTATGTCGGAGTTCAAGGGACTGCCTATTGCAAGGTCGACGCAGGCTACTACCGCTCAGAGCAAGGTTCCGGGTAATGCTGGTTTTGGAAGGATCTGATAATGTCGTATTAAGACTTTGATGCGATTTGCTCTCTCGCAAACCATGCTGACGTGAGATTTTCGGGCCGCGATGTGCGTGGCTATAAACATTTTAACAGCGCTTCGCAGTATATATCATTCTCTCTGTACATTATCATCATTCAATTCATTAAAACTATGGGTTCTTTCCACTCAATGTCAGATGACGTTATATACCCCACGCACATGATAGACAATGTGTCCGTCCTCAAGTTCCTTATCATGGCATGGACCATGCGCTTCAATGATGTCTTGAACGCGGACAAGCTTCAAAAAAGCCTATCGGAACTACTCACAGTTGGCGATTGGAAGAAGCTCGGTGCAAGATTGAGATATGGGCTTAACAAACGAGGAGCCCTCGAGGTTCATGTTCCCACTACGTATACAAATGAGCGGCCCGCCGTGTCTTACTCACATCAGCATTACGATATCAGCATCGAGGATCATAAAGTCGGCAAGCTCTTACCGAAAGCGACTATTCGACCGTCAACCTTCCCAGGAGCATCGGGGCCTCGGGACTTTGATATACCTCCCGGTGCACCTACATCGCTGAAGGATTATACCAGTCGGGATGTCCCAATGATAGGTCTTCACATCATCACATTCCAAGACGCGACAACTGTTACTATAACGTGGCCGCATGTCCTGTTTGATGCAGTTGGATTCTCCCACCTGATCGAAGCTTGGTCAGCCGTACTCGCTGGCCATAAGGAACGTGTCCCAAAGGTCATTGGTGCAAAGCAAGATGTTCTTTACGATCTTGGAGATGTGACCCAATCTGAACCGCAGGATGCAGCCAGTGAAGCTCGAATTCTTTCTGGTATAGCGTTCATACTGTTCGTCATTCGGATGCTCTGGGTCATATTCACTCAACCGACCGTGGAAAGCCGCATCATCTGCCTGCCGAAAGACTTGGTAGACAGGCTACATGAGCGAGCGCTGGACGATATCAAGGAGGAAAACTCGGACGTGGATGATCCATGGGTCAGTCCGAGTGATGCCATCTTGGCATGGCTCACCCGTGCACTGGTCGATCCATCCCAAGCACCCCGTCCAATGAGCATGACAACTCCGATCGACGCAAGAACCCGATTACCTAAACTTCAAAACGTGGACGGCGTCTACGTTCAGAACATGATCCTGGGGTCTTTCGTCAACATCACACCAGACGACCTTCGCAGGTCATTGGGAAAGCAAGCCCTCGTGAGCCGCCGAGGCTTGTTGCAGCAACTGGATGAGTCGAACTTGGTAGGTATCCTACAACTCTTCCGCAAACGCTGGGACATCGGCAAAACGAGAGCGCCAATCTTCGCTGCGCCTGGTAGCCAACTTTTGGTTACCAACAACAGGCTCAAAATCGATCTTTTTACAGCTGCAGACTTTGGACCAGCTGTGATTCAGGCTGGTAAAGACCAACAGAGGAAAACCCGCCCAGGCAGACCAGTTCATCATTATGCCTCATCGTTGAATCCTGGCATTACAATGAGGAATTTTGTTAATATCCATACGAGAGATGTCGATGGTCATTATTGGTTATCTGGCTTCTTCACACCGCGGCAGTGGTCAAGGGTCGAGGAAGGGTTTCAAGAATTACTGTAAGATTGGATAACGAGAAACGGGAATGAATATCTTCAGAACTACGGTTGAAAGATCGACTCATTAAACAAGTCCTTTTGTGTTCAATGATGGTGTGAATGCACACAAGTCCCACGAGTCTGAAGCCGCTGCACAGATCTCTTCCCCTCCTCCGACAAATCCCTCCCCTGGATGCCCCCAACACTCCTCCTCTCAATCATCTTGCCAACATCATCATCATTCGCAAACTTCGCCTTAACACCGTTCTTGAAGTCAACCTCATCAGCGATGTACACAACCTCACCGCCCACCATTGTCAACAGGGTCTTCTGTCTAGCGATATGCTCCGCCGGGACTTCGAAGTAATTTGCTTGGAGGACAATAGCATCTGCAAGCTTTCCGATTTCAAGAGAACCGATGTAGGCATCGGCGCGGAGGAAGCGAGCGCTCTCGGTTGTGATAGCGCGAATGGCTTGGTCGCGTGTCAGAGTCAGACCTGGAAGACCGTTGCCGTTGTAGGGAGCTCCTTGCGAGGCTGGGGAATTGGGGTTCTTGGGATCGCCTGAGCGTGTGACGCCTGCTTTGATGGCGAGCCACTCATCCAAAGGATCAATCTATCGCTGCCATTAGTTTTAATACCTTCGATACAGTCTATGGTCACATACCGGCCAGTCGCTACCATAGACAATAGCAGACCCAAACTTGGCAAGTTCTCCAAAAGCTTCCATGTAGTGCGATCGTCTTGGACCCATACTCTTGACACCATTTGGGAGCCAGACTGAACTAGCCTGTGACCACTGAAAGCTCATGATGGGATCGGCCTTGAGTTCAGCGAAGCGAGGCCAATCTGAAGGGTCAGTCACTTCGTTGTGAGCAAATCCCACCCGGTAATCACGAAGTTTCGGGTTCTTGTTGCGTAGCTCCTCGAGGGCATCGAGAGCTGTCCGAACAGCTCGATCTCCGTCAACATGGATCTGAGCATCGATGTTGTTCTTGAACAGTTTAGTCAGGGTCAGACTCAAAAGTTCCTTGTCCCAGTATGTCTTTGGACCGAAGTCTGACTTGGGTGCCCACATGGACGTATTAGCCACAGGTTGAAAGTATGGCTCGATGAGAGATCCGGTATTCGCAGGGTATAATAGAACGCCATCCATGAACATCTTCACAGCGTGCCACTTCATAGAAGGGCTGGGTCCCAGTTCCCTCTTATCATTCCACGCTGAAGTAACATTGACCACGTCCTTGACAAGATCATCAATTCCCGCAGTGTTGTTGGGTGGCTGCACGAGATAGTTGAAAAAGCCACGAGCTGTTAGGCCTCCCTGCTTCTTAATAGCCGCAAACGCAAGAGCTGTATCCTCGCTGGACGCAGCCTCTTGGAAACTTGTAACGCCTTCCTCGCGGAGAAGCTTCAACGCAGCTCTGGCAGATCGGATGTTATCTTCGGCTGTTGGTGGCGCGGGACCTGCTAATAAACTTGTCGCAGAATCTTGTAAGATCCCTGAAAGTTCTTGACTTCCTGGGAGTCGTTCAAATTTGCCGTTTCGTGGGTCTTTTGTCTTGCTAGTGAGGGATGATACCTTCAAGGCAGCTGAGTTGACCCAAAAGGTATGCGAATCAGCTGACGCGACTAAGATAGGTCTTTTTGTCTTGAGCTTGTCTAAGTCCCTCTTCGTAACGCCGCCCGTATCGTCTACTAAGGCATAGTAGTCAAGCGAGATAACCTCTAGCCAATCCTTTTCAGACTTGTCCTTATCATCATCAAGACAACTCTGGACTTTCTCGAGGACTTTACTAAGGCCCAAGGGCTGGAAGTTCATGTTGCACTTGAGAAGACCAGCTCCGCCACTAAGAGGATGCATATGGGCGTCCACGAGACCAGGCATCATCATTCGGCCTTCAAGGTTGAAGACCGAGGTATTTTTAGTGATGTATGACTGGATGCCTTTCTCATCACCTAGGAAGGTGATGTATCCATCTTTGACGGCGAGAGCGGAGTATTTTGTGGAGAGGAGGTCAAGTGAGTAGATGGAGCCATTGTGAAAGACGGTGTCTGCGATGGCTGTCTTGTTGCTCGACTTCTTGGAGGCAGCTGAGCCTGTGGAAACGAGAAGAGCTGCTCCCAGAAGCAGGCTAGAGACCAAACCTGGAGCTTTCATCGCGTTGTTTGGAAACTGAAATTATGACGAGCTGGACTGGTATCTACTGCATTCTATAGTACCATCCGGACAGCCTTATATAGTTATTCTACCTGTCTAAGCGTAAGTCTTGGTTGTTACGTCTTCACCTGCCAAATTGACAAGCGATATCAGATCGTATACTAGAGTCGGCTCCCGCTTCCATAATGGATCTAGACGCGGGAGATAGATTGAGTTATGCTTGATGATAGGCTTGTTCGTAATTTTGCACAAGCCAGGGCACACGATCGTGACCATCTTATCAAGCCCCCTTGTCACAATCCCTGGGTTTGCGGGGAAGTCGCTTGAACTATCCTTTTTGGTTATAGGTTATCATACGTCCCAACTTGGTGTCTTCGACTATTGATCTAGACTACAAAGTTCCTGCCAAGCAAGCCGCTTTCATCTTAGCATTTTCGCTCACCTTAATAGCCTTGAGAAGAAAGGTGAGATACTCGGTGCGGCTGCAGCATTCTATCGCGGCGTAAATTTGGCTTGATCAGATTAATCGCTTTGACTTAAATCACTGGTTAAAGTGGTACGGCACGCAGTCAATTTGAAGTCTATACGAAATATTCAACGTTCAATAAACAGAGTCACATTGATGGCAACTTAATCGAGTTTGCCAAATTGAGTTCAAAGACCCTTGCTCTTCCCCGGCATTGGTAAGAATTAGTGCGTGATCGAGCGATTAATCATTGATCACCCCACCAAATCGCTGGGGCTATACTCCAATCCGTCAGAGATGAGCTCTAATATTGACAGCATATGATTATTGCAATCAATTGGCTTCTTTCATCCTAGCGCAGTGATGGCCTCCGGTTTCTTATCATGACTTCGCGACTATTTGTTAGTTGGCGGTTCACGCTTCTCGATCCCATGACATCACCAAACACTAACGCGAGGTCAAATGATAGGGTATCGTCCGGCTGCAGACCAAGCTTATTGTTGTTTGAGTTAAGCATACTCAAAACAGTGTTTTAGCCTCAAAGAGACGACTATCATAATGTTAGTGTTATTCCTAGTTTATGATGTGTGTAACTCTGGTTCTCTCAAAGACAAGAATTCATGACCGGGATGTCGAGAGCCTATTTCTTAGCTGCAATAAAATTGTGATCCCACCGTCAAATCACCACATAGAACTTAGAAGCTGGAGGCTGAGTAGACTCGCAGCTAAAGCCCGGGTTTCACAACTATCCTCATGGGATTGTTGATCTTGCATTTATTTCCGTATTTCTCTCGCTCGAGATAGATCAGGTGACAGCATCTGTTGAGTTAACCCAATATTTCTCGGTCTTTTGTCCGATATGCAGTCCGCTTGCTCTCCGCATTGCCGATCACAACGTTCATTTTGCCTAATGTTGATCATCAACTTGATTGGCCGGACGGGAATACTTGCATCGTTTACCGTTGCATTCTAACCCCAATTCGCGTGTCGAGATAGGAAAGCTCGGAGGTTACATCACAAAAGTACCTCAGCATGCTGTTGAGACTGTCTCGATGACTACTTCTGGCTCCGAGAGTGAGGTTTTGAAAGCGGTCGAGTACAGTGAGAGTTAATACCAGTGCAGCAATACTGCTGATGGGGTCATAAGATCGACCATCCATTTTGCATCGCTTTCCATTGTCCCATTAGTCGCTACAACATCTACCTCGCTTCGACAAGATCTGGCTCGATCAGATCCCAACCTATAGATAAGAGAACATGCAAATGCATCGAACTCCGTGATCATATCTCCGCCAGTGCAGCCTAATACTACCCTCGCTCCTAATTCGTACAACACCCATCAAACAGCGCATACGAAAAAGCAGCATCCTCTCCACAAGTGAGCGGGTCATGGTGACACCACTGGTTGTTCCCCGAGTCATAGACCTTGCTCGTGCCCATTTTACCCCAGAGTCATTCCCACTCAGCTGCGGGGTAGTCTCGTCAATTGCGGGGGATGATCTACCGACTCGAAGCAATCGCCATGTTTCTCGTTGGTCAAACTATTGGTGATGTTACATTTGTCGCTGATCTGTTACCAATTAAGATGGACATTCGGTGTATCCCTTTGCCGAGACTTGTGCCGGGTTTGTTCTTTTCTCGTTCGGGGGGCTTTATATACCGTCATCGTAGCTGAAATCTTGGTCCTTTTCTCCTCCAACTCGCCCTCTCTTCCACCAAAGTAGTGCTCGTCTTTTGCCACCCGGTATTCTCGCAAAGCAGCATGGACACAGGCAAAGCATCCGTCCAAATGGACGAAGGCGATACCCCCGCCGCCGGTCATGAGCAAAACCTCGAGTCATGGGACTTTAATGCCCAAACCGAAGAATGGCGCAAAGACTTCGACAAGAAACTCCTCCGAAAAGTCGACATGCGACTAATGCCGACTCTCGTCGTGATGTATCTCCTCAACTTTCTCGACCGCTCGAATCTCGCACAAGCCAGACAAGGCTCCCTCGAAGAAGATCTTGGGATGTCAGGCACAGATTTCAACCTCGCCACGTCGATTTTCTTCGTGGGATATTTACTCATGCAACTTCCCTCCAATCTCATCCTGACAAAGCTTCGGCCGTCGCTATACCTCAGCGCCTCGTGCTGTCTTTGGGGCGTTGTGTCGACTTGTAATGCTGCTTCTGATAGCTTCACCCATCTAATTGTCATTCGGTTCTTTCTGGGTTTTGTCGAAGCGCCGTTCTTTCCCGGGGCCGTGTTTTTGATGAGTTCGTGGTATACTAGAGCTGAGCTTACTCGGCGCATTGCATGGCTTTATTCGGGGAATGCGTTGGCGAATATGTTTGGTGGAGTTTTGGGTGCTGCCATTCTCGGCGATCTTGAAGGAGCCCATGGCATTGCAGGTTGGAGATGGCTTTTCATCATCGTAAGTTCGATCTTGAAATCTATGGGACAAAGCTAATCAATAACAGGAGGGCGTAGCCGCAATCGGATTCTCCTTCATCGCCTCCGTCGCTCTGCCCAATTACCCTCACACCACCAAATGGCTAACCCAAGAAGAGCGCGCCTTCGCAGCATGGCGCTTGGCCCAGGATATCAACGAAGTCGACGCATACGGTGAAAAGACAATCTGGGACGGTGTCAAGATGGCTGTACGCGATTATCGACTTTACCTCTTCGTTCTTCTCCAGCACGTCAGCTTGATTTCCCAGACGTTCCAATATTTCTTCCCGACTATTGTTGGAACGCTTGGCTATGGAAAGATCACCACTCTATGGCTCACTGCTCCTGCTTGGGTACGTCGAACGAGGTATCAATTGACTGTCGTGATTTTGCTAACAGTTCTCGTAGTTTGCGACTTTTCTCCTCTCCGTCTGCGTCACGTTGAGCTCTGCCAAGACGAACGATAGATCACTTCATATCATCTGCCTCATGCTCGTAGCGGCTATCGGAAACGCGATTGCAGCTGGAACAACCGTTGTCGGAGCTCGCTTCTTTGCCATGTTCCTCATGCCCATGGGTTCAGTCGCTTCTTGTGGGTTCATCAATCCAAGGTGTTTTGGAACTGCGGACTGACACTTTACAGACCAAATTATTGTATCATGGGTAGCAAACTCCTTCCCCCGTCCACTAGTCAAACGATCGGCCGTCATCGCCATCTGCAACATGATCGGCAACACAGCTAGTATCTACGGATCGTACATGTATCCCAGTAAAGATGGTCCCCAATACACCCCAGGTGGTAGCGCCAATGCCGCGATCTGTGTTATCGTCGCTCTTCTTGCTCTTCTTCTACGATATGTTCATAAGAGAGAGAACAGGAAGTTGGATAAAGCAGAGGCAGAAGCGAATGCCGTGGCTACCGAGGATGGAAAGGTCGACATGGCTGCGGCTACGGGAACTCAACGGTCAGGGTTTAGGTATATTTACTAGACTGCTCTCTCAAAACTACCAGTCATATAAGTCACTCATATGCCCAGATGCCTCTTCTCCCACTGGGCATTTTCCTGGTGAGATTGCCAGATTGTTAACAATAACGGCGCCTTAAAAGCTGCCCCAGTAATGCTTATCATAGTCACCACTCGGCTTCCATAGTGCAGCTGGCGTATAGACCGGAATGGGCACATCAGCTGGAACAAATAGTCAGCGCATATACGGATAAAACTCATCAAGTCACTTACTTCCATAACCAGTGCTTACCGCAGCCCATGTAGGGAATGATGGAGCTGTCCAGCCAGTAGGTGTAGCGGTGACAGTGTACGTGCTGGTGTACGCGGTAGGTGCCTGGCCAGATGAAAGCGATTTGATGCCATTCGCCTGTCCATAAGAATTATCGCCGTGGCCAAAGATATTGCTGATCTTGTTGATGACTGAAGTTCCAGACTCGGTCCAAATGCTAAAGTCTTGGACTGTGACGTTGGTGGCGAATGATAGATCATTGGCTACCAAGAAGAGGGGAGGCCTCTTAGAACCATCAGCGACAGATCCTGAACATGATGGTCAGTCTTTGCACTCTTCTCATCAACCTTACACTTACCGGAGAAGTTCTTAAACACAAGGTTACTCAAAGCGACAGCTCCGGTATCTGGCTCAAAAGTGTTCTGCCAATACTGGTTGATATCCAAGCCATAAAGAGAAGCCTTGGATCGGAAATTCTCAAAGGTGATATTAGTGACGTGGCCAGAGCCGCCAGGATAAGTCTTTATAAAAGCAATGTTGTTTCCCTGGATAATGTTGATGTTCCGTGCATGCTAGAAGAACTTAGTCAATTCCGTCGAGTCTTACAGGTGGGACTTACTCACGATATTAGCGATGGATGCCGACACGTTGAGACTACCGATCGAGATACCGGAACCAGCTTGGTTACAAACCAAATTCTCGATAAGAGCATGGTTGGAAGGACTCTTCACCGATACACATTCGTCTCGGTTTGTAACCTGATTTGGTAAGTACATTATCAATGAGTTTAGGCTGATGAATTCCTACCTCGATGTCGTGGATCCAATAGTTCGTGCCCACCACGTCAACACCATCATAGGAACCTAAGTTGGCCCCTCGGATGGTGAGGTGATATACCTCAAGGTTCTCAGCAAAGTCAAAGACGATGTGAAACTTTGGGCTGTCGACGAGAATGAGGTCGTGAACTGAAGTGTTAATCGGTGAAATGATTCTGACAAGACGCGGACGGAAAGTGCTGAATTGAAGATGAGTATTTCTCAAATACTACTGTAGCAAAGGGGGGGACTTACTTTGCTAGATTCCTGTAGATATAGCCTTGTCCCTGAATAGCACCCTTTCCATTCTGCGAATAAAACTCAAAGTCGACAGCTGGTGACTTGATCAACAAATGAAGTCGTGGAGTAGTGAATGATATACGTACGGTTTATGATGGTGAGTCCATTCTGTAAGAATTGCCCATCACCTTCACCATTGATAGTCGCGTTCAGCAGCTCAACACCCGCAAAGCCCTGCAATACCAACTTACGATCAACAGTCCAGTTACCGCCATAAGCGAGGGTGATAAGCCCATCCAGTTGGAACGCCCAGTTCGTTCCGTTTGACAGAACGACTGAGCGTTTGATCAGATACTGGCCATCAGGGACGATCAGACGGCTTCCAGTGTGCGGGAGAACGCAGGTCTTGAAGGTCTTCTCGATGGCATCTGCTATATCGGTGGAGTTGTCGTTGACAGCTCCGTAGTCGAGAATGTTGCACTCGTGGGTCTTTTGGGAGAGGGCAGTGAGGGGACCGACTGGGCCGGTAAGTTGAGCGTTTGCCAGGAAGGCTGACAATAAGCCTGAGAAGAGAACTAATTTCATCCTGAAAGATTCTTGTCTGAGATGTTTTACTTAATCTTCCACCTTGATTTATAGTGTAGTCTGGAATATATACTTTTCCCAGGACGCCTGGTGAGTACTCATACTCATGCTCGGTTCATTGTTTACGCCTGCTGGATCTGAATCTGTCACTGATATTCATCGTGAGCACGACATATGCCCTTGATCTTGTCTATTCACCTTAGACTGCAATCATATTGCCGTGGTTCCGATCAGATGTACAGGGCAAGGTCCGTCGTGGCGGTAAGTTGACTCTTCCCACGGCATCTCGCAGCTTTCAATCGTGAAGAGCCTCTCGGACTATCGCTCCTTTCCGAGACTAGAACCTGTCGTCCTCATACTGAGCTTTACTCTATCCAGTGCGAGACAGCTAGACATACCCAGTATGTACCAGTACAATGAGCAAGTCCTTCCCATGCCTTGGGGGTTCCTGAGAGTCGGAGCCGAATCCCTACACCTCGGCCGTTCGAACCCATGTTATATCCAGAAATAGCGCGGATGTCACAATCGCTTCTATTTATCCTCATTGGTGCGCTTTTCTAACGCCGCGGATGAGCCAATCTGACAGCTGGGCACTAGGTTGTTTACACACTTGATCGACATGGTTGAGGCTCAATTCTGAGTAGTTTCACGATGCGAGGATGATAAGCACGGATATTCGGCACCGTCTTGATGTCGGTTACATATCTTTTAATATTTGCTTGCGTGGGATGTTTGGATGTATAACTGTTGTTGGATGGCGACATAGTCTTGTTCGTCACGCCATCGCCATCCTTGACACTGACATGTACACTCAGGTGCAAACCCTAAGAACAGGACCTTTAGCAAAACTCTCGGCTTCATTCACTTGTTACATGCTGTAGCATCAAAATCAACACTTATCTAATCAATTCGATATGGCGGCAAAAAACGTCCTCCTGCTTGTCGCGGACGACCTAGGCAAACAACTAGGCTGCTACGGACATCCCAATACAAAAACCCCAAAAATCGACCAACTCGCTTCCCAAGGGGTAAGATTCGACAGAGCCTTTGCAAGTACTGCTTCATGCAGTGGAAGTCGCTCTACCATCTATACCGGGCTGCACACCCACCAGAATGGGCAGTATGGTCTCAACAGTGGAAAGCACCATTTCATGACCTTTGATCACATTGAGTCTGGTCCTGCTCTGTTAGCCAAGAATGGTGTGAGGACTGGGATCATAGGGAAGATTCACGTTGGGCCTGAGGCGGTGTATCCATGGGAGTGGCGAGCTGAGAGTTTGACAAGAGATGTCTGGTGGTCTTCGCAAAAGGCGAAGGAGTTCTTCGCTGCGTCAAAAGAAGATGGGCGGCCGTTTGTTTTGACGGTGGGATATCATGATCCTCATCGTGATCGAACTCGCGGTGGCTTTGGCAATGATGAGCCTGTCGACGAGCGCATACAAAGCGTCAAGTACCGCCCTGAAGATATGGTAGTTCCCGAATTCTTGTCCAACACTCCCGGTGCCAGACAAGAGCTTGCGGAGTATCTGGAAGCCATTAGTCGCTTGGACCAGGGAATTGGATTTATCCTTGATGAGCTCGAGAATGCCGGGCTTGCATCGAGTACAATGGTCATCTTCATGAGCGACAACGGACCTCCGTTCATGAACTCAAAGACAACTTTGTACGATGCTGGTGTTCAGCTACCTCTTATTGTACGACAACCAGGCTCCGAAGCTTCCGTCAACGGGAATCTAGTATCGTATGTTGACATTCTGCCGACGATACTGGACTGGACACTTGGCCCAGCTGCGGAAGAGCCCAAGAAGCAACTATCCGGCCGCTCGTTCCTGGATAATCTTGGACAGGAAAAGGATCTTGATGCCTGGGACCACGTGTTTGGTTCACACACATTCCACGAGTCTACCAACTACTGGCCAACTCGCTTCATCCGTACGCGACGTTACAAGTACCATCGCAACATCGCATGGAGACTCGACTTTCCATTTGCGAACGACATTTACGGATCATTGACATGGGAAGACATTCGAAACTCAGAAGATAGTCCCAAGAAGATTGGGCAAAGGAACCTGAAGGATTACTTCTTTCGCCCGGCTGAAGAGCTGTATGATTTGGAGCTCGACCCGCAGGAAGTCGTGAACCTAGCTAAGGATCCTAAGTACAAAGATGTTCTGGAGAGTTTGAGGGTTAGGCTTGAGGACTGGCAGCGGAGGACGAATGATCCTTGGCTCTACCGAGATGGAGTCTCTGTGCTGTTGAACAAGCATCATCTCGATGCTGGGTTGGAAGTTCCTGATAAATGGGATCTTGATGTTGAGCACCCTGAGACAAAGGGAGTTGCAAAGTACAAGAATCTGCCGTTTGGTATAGCCGGGGCACGAGATTGATCGCAAGGTGCAGTGGGAGGTGTCCAGGAGAGCTAGAAAGAATTGACTGGTCTTGGATTGATAAAAAGAAGGCTTGATGCTATAGCGAATGGCCGCTGTAAGTTTCTACTGTCATTCAAACCATCAACCAATTAAGCATCTAGAAGCGACGTAGAAGTCATTCTTCATCTCCCCTTTCGCAGCCACGCAAATCTTTATTCTATAATTATGATACCACTTGCACCATCGTATCAGTGCCTACTAAGCATACGAATGACAGAACGCGTAGCACCATAAAATGGAAGAGACTCACATATCAACGGCGACAGTCATGATCCTGTGCAAATCAGCCCATCTACTCACTCAAGACTTGGAAAATGGACCATCGCTGCCTGTCGCTTGTCATCCCGCCTAACCGCTTTTACCCCCAATGAAGCCCCCATGACTTGTATATATACAATCACGTAGGTGGCAGGGTCGGTACATAGCTCCGGATGGCATCCCGCATACGGTAATGAGTGTTGGGGGTAGCTGGTCAGTCCCCATTTATCCCCATAATGTCGTGATGGCCTCTCGGATCATCGGTGCCGAGATGCACGAGGCAGTAGGCTTGAATTGATGGTTATCTCGGAAACTGGGTCCTCGGCTGGTCACACCATCTGCACGTAGGAGCACGTTGAAGATGGCCTTTTACGCTGGGATTAGTCGGATAATTGAAGAATAACAGAATGGTTTACATATAAGAGGCATAACTGTCGTACTTGGTAATACGACAATATCAAACTCATTCCTATAAGTTCCCGATTCTTAAATATTCTCAGGGACATTTGGCCCTCCACTGCCCAGAATGAGTCATCTCGTCCATCAAGACATTGACGCAAAGGCACCTTCCTTTGAAGTCAACTCTCCCAAAGATGAAGCAACTGACCTGGTAGAACCCCAAGATACCAGCAGAAACATCGGTATCTGGGAAGCCCTCACCCATCGCAACAAGCCCGCTGATCTCGACGCCATCGCCACCGAGCGCAGCGTCTTTGACGATCCCCACCTCTCCCAATTCTACCAACCACCACCGGAGTATGAGAACTTCCATCGCTTCGACCCCAATGAGCGATGGACGTATCGCGAAGAACAAGCCGTTCGTCGCAAGACAGACTTGAAGATCTTTATCTGGATCCTCGTCATGTTCTTTGGTCTTAACATCGACCGCGGTAATCTCGGCAACGCAGCTGCTGATAATTTACTCGATGATCTTAGCCTCAATACCAACGACTTTAATAACGCCCAGAACATGTATCGCATTGGTTTCCTCGTGGCTGAGATTCCGTCGCAGATGATCGGCAAGCGTCTTGGCCCTGATCGCTGGATCCCTGTCCAGATCATCCTCTGGAGTTTAGCGTCGGGCGGACAGTTCTTCATGCATAACCGTGCGGGTTTCTTTGCATGCCGATTCTTCATAGGCTTGTTCATGGGCGGTTTCATTCCAGACTCGATCCTATACCTCTCATACTTCTACAAAAAGACCGAGATGCCTATCCGTCTTGCCCTCTTCTGGTTCGTAGACTCCATGTCTGGTGTCGTTGCTTCTTTCATGGCATACGGCATTCTCCACATGCGCGGTGTCGCTGGCCGAGAAGGCTGGCGCTGGCTGTTCCTCTTGGAAGCTTTGGTCAGCTTAGTGGTTGGTGTCCTGAGTTTCCTCTTCCTTATTCCTGGACCTACCCAGACAAAGACGTGGTGGAATCCCGCTGGCTACTTTACCGAGCGCGAGGAGAAGATCATTGTCAATCGTGTTCTTCGCGATGATCCGTCCAAGAGCGGCATGCATAACCGCGAACCGATTACATTGGGCATGCTTTGGAAGAGTCTTAAGGATTATGACCTCTGGCCTGTATATGCTATCGGTATACTGTTCGAGATTCCTACCGCACCGCCAAAGACTTACCTGACATTATCGCTTCGGGCTCTGGGCTTTAGCACTTTCAATACTACGCTCTTGGCGATTCCTGCTACAGTTTTTGCCGCTATCAACATGCTCTGGATCACTTTTCTTACCGAGAAGTTCCACCAGATCGCCTTGTTTGGCCTACTCACCCAGCTTTGGGTCCTCCCATTGCTCATCGTTGAATATACCTCAGTCCAGAATCTGTCACATTGGGCTCAATACGCTGTGGCATTCTTGATCATCGGCCAACCCTCCGTCCATGCAGCTCAAGTTGGTTGGTGCTCCAGACTGTCCGGCTCAGTCCGAACCCGGGCTATCAGTGCGGCTTTGTACAACATCACTATCCAATTGTCGGGTATCGCGTCCTCCAACATTTATCGGGAAGATGATAAGCCGCTCTACCATCGCGGAAACAAGAACTTGATTGGAATTACTGTGGGAACTATCTTTGCGTATGCTTTTGCAAAGGGCTATTACACTTACCGCAATAAGTCCAAGAGGAGCAAATGGGACAGCATGACTGCGCATGAAAAGGCGAATTACCTCAACAATACTAGTGACCAGGGTAACAAACGTTTGGACTTTTTCTTTGATAGCTAGTGGAATGATTTGTAGCCAAAACACAAGCCTATAGGACATTTTCTTTTCAGTCCCTCATTGCTATGATGCAATCGAAGAAAAGCTACAGATATGCAGGTTTATGTATCACACTCTTATATGTGTCAAATTCCCGTCTTTATTTCCATCGTTTTGTCCGCTTAACTGATTTGAAAGTCTGGAATAGCTTCCTTTTTGCACTAGACACATTGCAGGTTTCCTCCTTCGTAAACACCTCTTCTGCAAGTGCCGACGACGACTTCAATCCAAGACCTGTAATCGGCAATTGATGTTAATATTGGTGTAGGGTATTGCAGCACCGCTATGGAAGCCGGCAACACTATAGAGGCTGCCAAGTTCACACAGTAATATTAATAACTTGGCAAGATTGTTTTCTCGAATTAAGGCTGGATTTAGCAACGAAGCAGAGCGAATAGGGCAGACATCAAGCACAAAATGCTGCGCTCCTACACTGCGACAAGTATGCGTGGTCTCGGGGCTCAGGCACATCCACATATATCATCTCGTATAGCTTATCAGGGCGCACATGCTATAATCCAATGCAAAAGCTAACACACTTCAAATAGTCAATCGTCACAAAACCCATGATTTAGGCGTAGATAACCGCGGAGCAAAAAAAAAACAAGCTTGAATCCATGATCGGCATTAATCCCCTATCACTATAGTCTCCGTCACAATTCCTCCAATCATCCCTCGCCAAGTCCGCTCTAGGGTCACATTGCGTCTTTTAGACTTCACGATAAGATTAAAAAAGAACCATCGGCTCTATGTCCGAGAAAAGAAGTCTACCCAATAAGCTTAACTTACCTGCCGAACTAGGATTGGTACACTGTCCGCCAAGGATTGCGAAAGATATACCTTGTATCCAATGAGGTTCGGCGCATTAGAACTTTTGTGAGACATTGTTCGTGCGTGGTGCTTTCTTAGGTTGCAATGGGGTGCCTGTGGAGGTGATCATAGGTTCTGATAACAGAGCGGGTGTCGGTAGACACCTTCCAGATCTGGGGTATTGCCGGGTAGACAAGAAATGCCGTCACTATCGCCAAGTTGAGATAATGGTTTCGGTGCGACGCTGGAGAGACGATGATTGGCGAAGGGGGGATCTCTAGGCGCGAATTTGCATTGACCCTCCGGCTGTGATCGCTTATGGTAGGATTGCCGGTATACGTGATCTACAAAGATTCCAACACTGTATTCCCAGATAGAAATGCCGCCAGTTCATACATAAAAGGCACCTCTCCTCACCAAACATGCTCCTCTTCTCACTCCAACCCCAACTATCATCCCCAATCTTTCATGATGGTCAAGTCCACTCTCCTCCTCGGCGCCCTCGCCGCTGTTAGTTCCTATGTCGCCGCCAAGGAGATCAAGGTCAACGAGGAGAAGGCCGCTAGGCTATACGACTCGGGCGAGGTGCACAACAAGCTCATGGCCAGCAAGCAGGCTGTCTGGGCGAAGCAAGAGGCCGCTGGTGCTTTCGCCAGCGAGCAGTATCCTAAGCTTGGGTACACAAAGTGTGTCGACGGTTACGCAGAGGCTATCAAGGGTGATGCCAACAACACCTTTGCCTGCCACAACGTCAGTATCACCCCTTGTATAACAACTAGTAACACTGGCTAACGAGTCTCTAGGCTGATCTTTACTCGTTCTTGAGTCACGCTGCGCTTGGTAGCACCGGCGGTCGAGGCTCGTCTTCTTGGGGATGGACTTCCGATAACGGACGTGAGTTTGTCGCTATCGGTCAGTACGACGGCACTGCTTTCGCAGAGATCACCAAGAAGGGACAGCTCGTCTACCTTGGTCGTCTGCCCGAGTATTCTGTCCCGTCCCAGTGGCGCGAGATCCGCACGTACAAGAACTACGTCATCATTGGATCCGAAGCCGTTGGCCATGGTATTCAGATCTTCGACATGAAGAAGCTGCTCAAGATCAACCCCAAAAGCCCTGTTGTCTTTGACGCAAAGAAGGATCTCACCAGCCACTTTTCTGCTCTGCTGCCTGTTGGTCGTGCTCACAATGTTGTTGTCAATGAGGAGTTGAAGTACGGTGTTGCTGTTGGTGCTCAGCCGCGCACTGACCCCAACTGTCTCTCTGGACTCAACTTCTTCGATCTTACTGATCCTTCTAACCCAGAGTCTCTTGGATGCGCCAAGGGTGATGGCTATGTTCACGATGCGCAGTGTCTTGTCTACCGTGGTCCTGATAAGCGCTACCAGGGCCGTGATATCTGCTACGGATATAACGAGGATACTCTGACCATCTACGATGTCACCGACAAGGCTAATGTAACCAACATCATCTCCAAGATCTCTTACGAGGGTGCTTCTTACACTCATCAAGGTTGGGTTCTCGACACTCAAAACCAAGAATTCCTCGTCTTGGACGACGAACTCGATGAGCGTGATGGTAAGGGCCCCGGTTCTGACGGTTACCCCGTAACTTTCATCTGGGACATTCGTGATCTTGAGAACCCCAAGCAGACCGGTGTCTTCAAGCACCCTACCAAGTCCATCGATCACAACCAGTACGTCATCAACAACTATATCTACCAGTCCCACTACGGCGCTGGTCTCCGTGTCCTCGATGGCCGCTCCATTCCTCAAGATCCCACCGGTGCTGGAGTTTACGAAGCCGCTTGGTTCGACATCTACCCCGAGGATGATGCTCTTCCCGGCGGCGGTAGTGTTGCTTTTGTTGGAACTTGGTCTTCTTACGCTTACTTCAAGTCGGGATACATTTTTATCAACACTATTGAGCGTGGCGCTTTCGTTGTTAAGCTTACCAAGAATGCTTTCAAGAAGCCAAAGAAGTAGAAGGCCAAGTTACTTCACGCTGGCTTAGAGCTATGTTGACGAGTACAATCATGTAGTTGGCAAATCAGAACAGAAATCAATAATTCAATCTACCTATTGCGCGAATGTTTCAATCTAAAATCAAACTAGTCTTGCCTTTCTCCTTCCCAATTCTACTTTCCATGAACTGCTACCAGCATCAGTCTTACTCCATCTTCACGCCTGAATCTCTGCAAACCATGGATGACGAAGGATTTCTTCGGCCGAGGGTCTTTTGGCAGGGTCATACTGAAGAATCCATCGAATGAGTTTCTTGACCTCCTGTGCCTTGTCCTCTGTCATCTCTGGACCCGCTCTATCGAAGGCTTGTTCCATGGAACACTGTTCCAACATAAGCGGCTCCCTACCCTCGGGAACACCACCAATCATGCAGTTGTACTTTGTTCCATCCTTGGTGTAGTAGCGCGAGGAGGTCTTCCAGTACTTATATAGCTCATCGGGGAGTGGGCCAAGCCTATCCGTGATCTGAAGAAGATATTCGTCGTTCAGTAAGGAGGTATCGTCTTTGGCTGGGCCAAATACGTAGAAGAGAGGTCGTCCAGCAATCAATTCAAAAACAAGACACCCGAAGCTCCAGATATCCTGGGCCTTGTCGAATTCTCCTTTGAGTACTAGCTCTGGAGCGCGAAGGGCGCAAGGGACTATCGGCTCCTCGGGGGGGTGATTAAGGAAGTATGCTACTAACTGTTAGCCTAGATTTATCTGAGGAGGGAGAATGTACTTACCGCCACCCATGTCCGCTAGTTTGACTTTGAGGGTTTCGTCTATCCTCGTGTGATCAATCAGCGGCTCTGCAGTCCACAGATATTCAGGTGCCCATTTGTCTTTCTTGCCATCAATCCTCTCAATCCGATAGTCCTCGTCAGGCTCTTCTACCTGGCATAAGGTTGCCTCATCGCAGAGATCGATATTATTGAGCGAGAATAGAATGTTTCCGGGCTGAAAGTCGGCCTGGGAAATACCGTTCTTGTGAAGAAATGCCAACCCTTTTAAAGCATCCCTGAGAATGTGCTTTGCCATTTGGGCCGGATACTTCATCTCACTCGGAAACTTTTCCTCCCTGTCGGCAAGTTCCAGAAGCATTTGATTGACGGACGGTCCCATGGGCTCAAAAACCAGGCATTTATGTGTGCCGTTGGGACCTTTATGTTCAAACTCGGCGAGAAGCTGCGTGATCCGCTGGGGTGCTTCCAAGGGAGCAACCTGGTCAAGGTGGTGCGAGATTTGCAACTCCTGGGATTTCTCTTCCTCGTCCGATACCAAAATCTTCAGTGCCACATAGCGGGAGTTCCTACGAATAGTCTAGGTAAGCGGCCCAGTGTTGTGCGGGGTGGTTAACTTACATCAAGTCATGGGCGAGCCAGACGATAGAGAAACACCCGTCTCCAAGTTTTCGAATAATCTTGTACTGCCCATCATTGAGGACATCTCCCAAGTTGACAGGATGATAGCCTCCTGGTCGGTAAGCCTCAGGATACTCGCCAGGTGATACACAGTTCTTCAGCCTCTTTTCGAAAGGTGCTGTTGGGGTTGGTGGAGGAGAGACGCTTGATCCTTCCATGTTGACGTGTCTTGTGAGAGTTCGGATGGTGTTCTGAGAGATCAAATTGGACACATAACAAGTGCAAGTGAAGGGTTTATAAATTTCTGAAAACCACCACAGACAATGAACGTCGGAGTACTGTTGGTCTTGTACCGGGCAACAGCAACCTAGTAGAATGATTAGCTTCACACCACCAAAATAGAATAAAGAGGAAGAGCGCATCCTGGTGGAATGGCCCAACCAAGTGCTCATCGTGTTGCAAGTGAGATGTAACCCACTTGCGCCCCCACCAACGGTATGTTAGTGTCTAAACTAATGTCGCGAAATCGGGGAGTTGCATCACGGTCAACTAGTCTGGGGCCTTATGTCTCAGCCACAGGCTCGTTCTGGGGACAATGAGAACCCGACTGACGCTGCGAGGCAAGGTCAGGTTAACTGAATCGGAATCGCCGAGGTCAGTTCATTGTTTTACTAGCTACCATGCTGGATGAGATCTCAGGACATGATCCGCGCCGTGACAATACGCCTCGAAACCAAACACTCTTTGTCTTGGCCTTGTGGCGCCAAGATGTGGCAGCCAAAATCCGCCCTGGGTTCAAAGGAGCGGTCTTGAGTCTGAACGGCTCGTAATCGCAGCTGTTCTTTGTTTACTCATGTCCTTGATACCTACTATGGCAGAACGACGCGGTTTCCAACAGAGCCTATACTGTGTACAGCGGCTCAAGTGCCTGTTGAAAATGATCAATGGATGTCTTGTTCGTAGTTCAGTCATGTACATAGGATATGTTCTCCGAATAACATGGCTACGAACAATGAACAGGACCAGCTCATGAAGAACAAGTAAACAGCAGAGGCTTTTTCTTTTTTCGTCTCAATACCTATAAACCTTGACTTGAGCCTGTTGAATCCAACCGCTCTCTACCTCAACTGCTCTGTACCTGAAGTCCCAACTCCACATTGAATCTCTCTTCTGTGCCAAATTCAGCATCCTATCTGACATACCTTCGACCAACTCAGAAAACCACCGCTGTCTTGACAAGATGAACGTGAACTGTGTCACGTTTGAACCATGGGAGATGTACATGGCACAGCCGGATGGTTTAGCCAAACGCGCCGAAATAGCCAGGCTGACGGTAGCAAAAGCTCCTGTCGGAACTGTTTTGGCGATAGTCGTGAATGGCTGGCACACAAGTAAAAAGGACAAAAAGGAACACTGTACTGTGGACTACTACGACGAAAATATCAACAGGACTCGTGATCATGTCCACCGACCCCATGTGCAAACCAATCAGCCAAGTGCTCAGAGTGGGTGCTTTCAATGATGGAAGTAAGAGGTCAAGCATACGACTTTATCTCGAAAGGTTCTTCTCAATTGGATTTGATAGAGGATCTGACTATGTATGAGCAGGATTTGGGCTACAATTTTGAGTCAGGATTTGGCGTTTTAATGCTCGGGTGCTTTTGGTAAGTAACTATAGAGGAAAGTAATGGCAAAACAGATCTATTGGTTTTCACTTTGAGGAGTCCAGCGTCTAACCCGAGTTCACTATTGTGAATGGATTGACCTAATTGGGATATAGTCCAGATCTGTGCGACGAACATAGCCATGATCAAGTCTTTGTCCTCGGTTGCTAAATTTGTCAGTAAGTTACACTAGTCTCCAGGCCATCAACCTCAGCCGTAGTAATACCAAACTCTCATTGATTGAACCACTATGCCAGAAATGGAGATTTTACCCATGCCGAGTGACAAAGAAAACCAGTCATGTGCACCGAGGTCAATCAAGTTTAGCGTCTTGACTCGGAGGGAATGTGACGTTGAGCCCCGGTAGCAAACATTCTTTGTTCTGGCCTGGGGTGGCACGGTATGCAGTCACCATTTGCTTTGAATCAAAGAAGTTTTGGTCGTCTGCGTGTGATGGCTGTTTTCCTTTGTCCATGACCTGACCTTAACATTCGTTTTGTAACAGAACAGCAAAATTGGACAATATGCCATAGCACGGACGACCTTGCCAGGATTTCTCACCTTCCAACAAGGAGAAAGTTTTGTACACTGGTCAAATTGAATCAACCGCTCGTTCGATTCGCATAGTCTGTTCGTAGTTGGTCTGCAACATGAGGTTTGTTCGGGATGTACTTATTGGACCCAAGGCCACGCATATCGGAGTTCGATCGAACATAAGATATGGTCCATACATAAAATGGATGACGGATTAGCTGACATGAACAGAGTCTTGAGAACAGACACATTTCCTTCCGTCCATACATATAAATTTCCAATTTCCAGGCCATCAACTTCAGCCGTAGTAATACCAAACTCTCATTGAATATCTATACCATCTCTCTTTTTCGAATAGATTGACACCCTCTGTTACATTTTCAACCCGAACTTAACAACATTGCAACCGTCCTTGCAAACATGGACAACGCCAATGTCACATTTATTCCGGAAAACATGTATAATGGCCAAGCACAAGCAGATGGTGATACAATGCGACTGATCATAGTCAACTACAGCGTGGCGCAAGCTCCTGCTGATGCTGTCACAGCAAAGGTCGTGAATGGATGGCACACCAGCAAGAGCGATCCAAAAGTGCATTGCACAGTTGACTACCGGTGCAATGGCAAGAAAAAGAATAAACGCCGTCATGTCTACGATACCAATGGTTTAAACAGGTAGAGGCGGTCCAAAGGTGAGACCTCGTCCCGGAGCTGCGCACGCCACTGCTGTCGAGCACTGGCTCCTGTGATGACATCAACTGAGGTCATGCTACCTAACCCTCTCAGAGTGGTTGTCCGGATCTATGGTGCCGGAAAGGCACATGCTCAAGGCGTTGGCGTTCTTCTGTGTGTGAAGGTAAGTCGATGAGGTAAGTGGCTGGAAGAAGCACTAGCCCTGGCGCAAGAGTAACGAACACGAGTTAGATAGTTTTCTGGTCTATGTAGGCAAGCTCTTACCTGGTGGAAATTCCTACAGTCAGGTTTGTATTTAGGCGTCAGATGTCTATAGTAAATGGAGCAAGACAACTTCCGAACAGAAAACTTCCTTTTCCATTTTGAGTATCTCGCGGCTTCATCCGAATCTCTTTAGTCAACTACTTAATCCAATCTTGGTAGTGATGTTCTACATGCTACGCCAACCCACTTCCTATACTACATATCATCGGATAGACGGTCATCTTGATCCGAAAAATGCATGAAGGAATATGATTAAATATGTATAACACCAATTGACCCCTCAAGAACCAGAAAATACATCCAGTCAAAAGACGGATAAATAGATTGTTTCACACCCCTTCCACGGAAGAATTCCCGTCATGCTCGTCTCAGGTTTCACCTCATGGCCCGACAAGGAAATTGCGGGCTTTCGATTCCGAACTAACCGCAACACCCCTGCACGACCAATGACAACCACAAGCAGAGAACCGCCCTGTTTCAGGCTTCAGTCCCTAATATCGTCTCTCGCTTTCAGCTCATATATAGATCTCGCATCGTCCCTTCATTCTTGGCATCTTGGCTTCTCATCCTCACTTCACTTCACTTCTTTCAGTCTATATTTCATTTCTCGTATATTTTCATCATGCTTCGTCAAATTGCCCTTGCTGCACTCTCTGTGCTGCCCCTCGCCCTCGGCCAGGTCGCTGAGGACTTCGAGAGTGGCTGGGATAAGGTCGCTTGGCCGACTTATGCGCCTGATTGCGATCAGGGCGGTAGCGTTGAGCTGGACAAGACTACTGCGCACAGTGGAAAGAACTCTATCAAGGTCACTGGTGGACCCAATGGTTTCTGCGGACACAAGTTCTTTGGAACTGATGCTGTTCCCGAGGGCCATGTCTATGTCCGAACTTGGATGTAAGTTAAAGCTGAACACGCCAAGAGAATAGCTACTGATCACTGTTCCAATCATAGGAAGACTGCCAAGGCTTTTGATGACTCGCACGTCACTTTCATCACTATGCCTGACGCTGCGCAGGGCAAGGGCAAGCATCTCCGCATCGGCGGCCAGAGCAAGATCATGATGTACAACCACGAGTCCGACGACGCCACTCTTCCCGATCTATCCCCCGATGGCATCGCTGCCTCCAAGAGCATCCCCGCCAACACCTGGCAGTGCCTCGAGTACCACCTCTCCCCCGATGGTACCATCGCCACTTGGCTCAACGACAACCCCGTGCTGGGTCTTGTCTACAAACCCGAGGCTCCCAGCTCTTATGCCAACGGCTGGGCCAGGAGCAAGCCCAAGCCCAAGGTTCAGGGTGTTTACTTTGGCTGGGAGTCTTATAGCGGTGCTGTCAACACTTTCTGGTTTGACGACATTGCTATTGACTCTAAGCGCATTGGGTGCACTGTCAAGAAGTAAGCTTTGGGCTTACGATGATGGAGTATATATGAGATTGAGTGTAGGAGTTGCCCGGTGCAACATTCTTGTATCTATTTTGAGAGTATTTACATACGACGTATTTATGCCGACTGCGATCCTGTGAAACAAACCCCTTATTCAAAAATAGGTCTTATTTGAATGTACGGAATCTTTGTGGGGTTACTCATGAGCCCTTGGAGCCATGCCTGTGCCAACCTTTTCAATGACTGTCCAAACGTCCCTGATCGCTTATTGAGTGCCCAATGCAAAGTTCCTCCTAGTACCATAAAACCCGACGTCCAGTGTAACCAAATCATCCAAGTAACCCAAATCAACTTTTTGCAGGCTATCATCGTCTTCACCAAAGAACTTGGCTACCCTCTTGGCAGTCCATCGAGGGTTCTCATCCGCTGCTCGTCAATTAGCTACGTCCATTAGCGGGGTCGGTAGGAAAACTCACCAACCCAGTGCCCTGCTTTCGGGATGACATCAATTTCCAGACCAGATGAAACTGGCTCGAAGGTTTGCTTAAGGATCGATTTCAATCCCAGGCTTGCCTCACCGCCCATACCAAGCAGCGGTACACTCAATCGGCTTTCGTTTAGGGCAGCCTTGAAGAAGTTGCCATCCTGGTAAACAGTCGAACTTGAGAACGGTCCAAGCATTGCTCTTAGAAATCCTGGTTTCGAAATACTGCTCGTATATCTGTTGATTGTCTCTTCGCTAAAGCTCTCGACGCCAGAGTAACTTCCGTGGTAGAAATACCACTGCAAGAATTGCTTCTCCTTTCCCGACATGAGAAACTCTGCTAAATCGGGGACTTGAAAGAAAGCCAACTGCCAGTTCTGATACAGATCCCAGAACGGCGCTGGGTTTGACGACTGCTCGTAGGTAAACCCTGGCAGAACATACTCAGCTAGAGCAAGCCTCTTAACAAGATCTGGATACTTGATCGCCAGTGCGGTTGCCATCCCGACTCCTTTATCATGCGCAAACACATATGTAGAAGTGATGTTCAAGAAGTCCAACACTCCTTTGAGATCTTCTGCCGATGCAGCCGCGGTGTAGTTCCCATCAGGAGGGACGCTCGAATCACCAGCGCCTCGGTTATCGGGCGCAATGACAGTGTAGTTCTGGGCGAGAATAGGACCGATGAATTGCCATGTGAGACTGTGCTGGGGATTCCCGTGGACGAGAAGAAGAGGAGGGCCTGAGCCGGCATAGCGGAAGTGAATACTCACGTCTTGTAGAGCAACTCGGCCGTGAGCCCAGGTATCGAAGGATGAAGTCGCTGCCGTAAGGGAAGCCAATGAGGCAAGGGCAAGTTGAAGGAAGCGCATCTTCGTTAATACCTCAACAACTAATGAAGCAATTAATGATTCCAGTGGTGAATCTCATTACATACATTCTTGCCTTCTTTATACCGAAATCAACATATCTTGTCACTGCATGGCTTTGTAGGCGATGACATAACCCAAGCCCTATAGTTTTCAAGCTCCGGATGCTCCTTTGGGGAGGTGGGTCTTGCTCACTGCAACTATTCGCCGACGATCCTGTAGGATTGGATGAACCCGGTTGATATGCTTAAAAATTGAGGGATTGGAGAAGGCCTGATTGGTCAAGACGCAAGATGCTTACGAAAACCGGCTGACAAACCTTGCGGCTTATGGGCTTTGCCCAAAGGACTTTCGGACGTGACTTCATCATATTGAGTGGGAAGCTTGGCGACTGAAAACTTGGCTATTCCTAAAATCTTTCTGTGGAAAGATATCTATCGCTCTAAATGCTTATTAACAAAAGAACTAATCATCTTTCGTCCCTCTGCACCTTCACTATGCGGAAGTAAAGGCCAGACATGAATCATCCCCTCCTTCTCAACATACACAAGCCGATCCGTCTCAACACTCCCCGCCGGAGCCTCATCCACGTCTTTGCCCAGCAACTTTGACTTTAACCGTCTCGCATCAGCGCAAAGCAGATCCCTTGGACCACCAAACATCAACAATGGTGGAAGTTTATCCATATCACCGTATAGCGGACTGGCGAGGGGATGTTTAATCGGCAAGTCTCCTGCAAACATCTTCCCTGCGATACGGATACCCGGTACACCGAGCCAGAAATCGATCTTATCGAGACGCAGGGCTTCAGGATGATCGACCGTACAGTCGAGGAAAGGTGTTATGAGAATCAACGAGCGCACCTTTGCAAAGAGGTCAGGCGCTGTGTCTCGGAGATGGAGAATAGTTGATAGAGCGAGTGTACCGCCCGCTGAATCGCCCGCTATGCTCACGATGGGCTGCTTCGACAAACGACAAATATCGACAAACCCATCGGCGAGCTTCTGCGCTGTAGCTACCGGTCTCGGGACCAGCGGATAAATCGGTACCAAGACATCCAGATCCGTCTCAGTAGCAATCTGCGCGGCGAGTTGCCAATGCTGGGGATAGATTTCCTTAAAGAACGATCCGCCGTGGATGTAAAGAAGGGCCTTTCGCTGTTGGCTCTTATTCTGAGCGTTCGTGGTGGATATCTTGTATAAGGGCCATTCTTGTACATCGACGCGATCAATGGTGACGTTCGAGCCGAGACTGCTGGGAGGACGGTGGTCTTGTGGCCGGACGTAGGTGTCGTGAATGTACTGGCGCATCGCCTCTTCATCCTCCTGGATGGCCTTGTTTGCGCGGAACCATTGTATGAGAACCGTGACTATGGAGGCTGATATAGAAGGCATTATGATAGGCGCGTGGATGTGAACAAATCGATAGAGGATCAAGTTTCATAAATCCAGGATCGGAGCGTGATTGACTTTAATTGATCCTCATCGATCGATCGAGATGGGTAAATCTTCAAAGCTTCTAATGCTACCCCGCAAACTTAAAAATAGATGCCTCGGCACCTCGGTACACCGAGAGCTAAGAGTTATGAAGGCAAAATGTTTCAATCCAACTGGTGGTTGGGATGGATTGCTTAAGTCCAAAGAAGCATAGGCAGTTCAGCTGAGATCTTGTGGGACAAGGAGGGTCCGCGGGGACCGGAGCTTCGCTGCCCGGGGGCACTGTCAACTTCCTGGCTATATATCAGCTTGACAGCCACCAATCCCTTGAATTGCTTTTATATCATGCCGTTATGGCCAATCTATGTATTTCCTCTAACTTTCTAAATTATTATTTACCTTTATTGAGGTCTATTGGATTTACTTGCGAAGATTGAAGATAATGGCAAAGGAGAAACATGGAAAATTCGAGTTGAAGGCTCCTTCTTAGATAATCTTGACAGGTTTCCAGAAAGCCTGTACCTGTGCGACAGATATTCACGGTGCCCTTGGACGAGCCGGGCGGTGGACAATTGGTGTAAAGGGTCGCGGATTCCGACGCCACCCTACGTTCAAAGCATAGGCGAGATAAGATAAGATAAGGGAAGAAAGTACTCTAATCGATAACGATAGGAGCGGATCCGATCTACTTCAGGGTAGGAGGTGCTAGAAGATGACATTTTCCAGCTCATCTCATTTAATCTGATCTTGCAATGTAGAAAAATGAGATGATTCAAGGGGTCTGTCCTGGGTTTTACCAAGATGATCTATGCTTATTCGTAACCTCTCACGGTGTCTGGTCCCCGCATTTTACCGTCTCACATGTTGTCCCAGCATTTTTTGGAACTTTGGAAGCTATCTTCACTCACTGTTACAGTCCAAGTTCATATTTTTCTGATCCCAACTGAAATACAAGCCCATTTGCAAATGATATCGGACCAATTCATCAACACGCGGATATACTATGCTATGTCCGAATTCGATCTTTATCGTACTATTCGCATCCGCAAATGCCACCGAAGAATATCCCCAATTCATGCAAAGTCGAGCTTCTTATCAGTGCAGCGACTCGGCTATGTAAAGGCGCTACTCTCGGTCGCAAAAAACACCACATCTGCTCCCTCGTGATGTGGGCTATCGCACCGATATGTAACACACGAATCTTGCGGTCACATCCAAGGTCCAAGCTCATCACATCTCACGAACAAAACCGGATCTGGCGCCGTTCTTATAAAGTAATGCCGTTCAGCACATGTAACGTTGAGCGGGCCGGCCCCAGAGTTCTCGAGTCATCTTAACTGGAGACATCTCACGATTGTGGATCAGCGAAGCATCAAGAGATTTTTTGTTGAGCAAGTGATATGGGGTAGATTGGAAATATCCATAACGGAGCATTTACTTTTAGTTTGAGATTCCCCGTGGAGGTAAGATGAACAAAGGGTCTTTTCCACAATTTTATAAATGATGGTACTGTAATTGGTCAGAGATATCAAGTTCGCCGATATCTCTCTCGTCAGTTTTACATACCCTCTATTACATACTCTTTACTTCATTTAACGTGCTAGATCAGATAGTTTACTGATTCAAATCCCTCGATTAAAAGACGTCATTATTGATCTTACATAAGCGTTCAAATACCGGACAACGGATCGGCCGAGAGCGCCACGGAACAGAAGATCGACAATGCTTCTCCCCTAGAAATTTTCTAGAACGATTCGAACCGCCCAAGTCCGGGACTGCTGTCGAGTAAGCTTCCCGACCTGCATCGCTCCAAATCTGAACTCCGAAGACTATTTGAAGCTTAAACACTTAACCAACGTCGATTAAAACGTTCTAGACGATGCAAAATGATACCGCCAGACTCCGCAATCTCCCGTAGGCAGCGAGATACTAGCATCTCCAAGGTGCCGTTTTTGCCGTTCGCGACCAGGGGCAGCACGCCTCTACCGGACCCGCAGCCATCCAATGCCGTGCATGAGCCTCATAGCTTGGCGATAAGGAATGCCTATTGCAGTTACTCCGAGCCTTATCGCTGCGAGATTTTGTCTGTTCTGACTCGCGAGCTATGACGACTGCGGAGCAGAGGGATCCATTTCGCGAGAACCGATATCCACTGTCGACATGGCACCTCCGAAAAGAGACCGTGCCGTATTATCCGTGACCCCAAAACCTCACCGTGAGAAAAAATGGCATGGCGAGAAAAAGCAATCTCGCCATATTCTTCTCACTGTTGCAGTCGAGCTTGGATCAGCTAAATCTTATCCCCACATACGAGGGGTTTTTTCCTGCTTCTCCATGGGGCTCCGCAGAAATCTGGAGTCTCTAGTCTCAAGCATGAGATTGGTATAAAACCTAGCGATGAACCTCCAATTCCAATCTCCAACCCAGGCCCATTCCCCAACTTGTTCTCCAAATCCCTAAGACAAGATGAGCGTGCCAACATACATGGGCGTCAGCGGCAAGTCGCTGGCCATCCTCCAAATCGCCGCCATCGTCGCTCCCTCCTTCGTCCTCTTCGGCTACAACCAAGCTGGCATCGGCGGTCTCCTCTCCGAAGAAGATTGGGTCAAGACCTTCCCCGAGATCGACACCGTCAACTCCACCGGCGCCGACAAGAGCTCCAAATCTACCCTCCAGGGCTTCGTCGTCGCGACCTTTGTCATCGGTGCGCTGATCGGTTCGTTGAGTTGCTCGTACACGGGTGATAAGTTTGGACGTAGGAATGTCATCTTTGCTGCGTCGATTTGCTCCTTGATTGGAGAGATCCTTGAGGCGTCGTCTTTTGGACTCGCGCAGTTCATTGTTGGGCGAGTTATCATTGGCTTGGGTATTGGGCAGTTGAGTTCCATTGTGCCGGTTTGGCAGAGTGAGACGTCGGCGGCTGTGAACCGTGGTCGTCAGGTTGTCTTGACGGGTCTGTTCATCTGTCTTGGTTACGTCCTTGAGTCATGGATCAACCTTGGTTTCTTCGAGTTTCACCATGGTCCTGTTACCTGGAGACCCCCGATCGCCATCGCCATTGCCTTCTCCCTCATCCTCATGGCTAGCATTTACTTCTTCCCCGAGAGTCCCCGATGGCTCGTCCTCAAGAACCGATCTGAGGAGGCCCGTCACGCCGTCGCTGCCCTCCGGGGTCTTCCCATCGACTCCACAGAGGTTCTTGCTGAAGTTGCTGGCATTGAGCACTCCCTCGAAGAGACCTCCGATAACGCTGCTCGTCTGGGCGATATGCTCAAGATGGGTGAGGATAAGCTCCTGTACCGCTTCATCCTCTGCATCCTTCTTCAGTTCTATCAGCAGATGAGTGGTTCCAACCTGGTCAGCGTCTACGCCAACGTTCTCTTCCAGAAGAACCTGGGTATGAGCGCAGAGACAGCCAAGATTCTCACAGGAGGAGCTCTCACTTGGAAGTTTCTCGCTTCTTTCATCGCCTTCTTCACCATCGATCGCTTCGGTCGTCGTGCCGTCTTCATGATCAGTGGTGCTGGCATGTCGGCCTGCATGATCGCCCTCGCCATCACCACCTCTTTTGGCAGCGAGAACAAGCCTGCCATGATTGCTGCCGGTTGCTTCATTTACCTTTACAACACTTTTGTTCCCATCGGTTTCTTGGGCGCCAACTTCTTGTATTGTACTGAGGTTGCCCCCATCCGCCTCCGAATGGCCATGTCGTCCATCTCGACCGGTAACCACTGGCTCTGGTATGTTGTCCCTCCTCATTCCTGGCACCGCAGATATTAACATCAGTAGGAACTTCATTGTCGTCATGGTCACCCCCGTCGCTCTCGAGAGTATCGGCTGGCAGTACTACATCGTGTACGCCGTCATCGCCGCATGCGTTCCCATCTCGGTCTTCCTGTTCTTCCCTGAAACTATGGGTCGCAACCTCGAAGAGATTGAGCTCATCTTCAAGGAATCACCCTCTGTGTTCTCAACAGTCAAGTTCGCAAAGACTCGACCTCGCAACACTCCCCAGCAATTCCTCGCAAGCAAGGAAAAGGCTGATCACTTGGAGCAAAGTGAAGATTAATTGAAACAGAAATTAGAAGCAATTGTTTATGTTTTTACGAAATAGCGATAGAAAGCAGAATGCTAGTATGATTATGACATGACATGATATAGCCAAGTGACATTTATCCGGTCCCTCATCATGTGAACATGCCTTGGCCCCTTGTAATTTATCGCGTTAATTCGTGGATGAATTGGAAGAAATTGGCAATCGGAAAAGCTAAGCTTGTTTTGGGGAGCTTCACCGAGTCAATCATGAAGATCACGACAGAATACGACTCAGGTCCACACAAGCTCTACCATGCGCACGAATCATTTCCCTCTTTCCGCTCAGACCCCTGCTCAATTGGAGCTTTTTACCCCAACTCGAAAGAAATAAGCCATGATCGACAGTTTTTAGTAAACGTCATGATCAACCCCCCAGAATTTAACCGTTTTCCTCACGATCGTCCCCCCCGCGTTCGGGTAAAGTTGACTGGTGTCAAATGGCTCTCTCGGCAGTGACCATGATACGATCGTCAAAGTGCGGAGAAGCTTATCTTGTCAATTATTGGACCGCTTGTTTCCTGCAGGAACGGAACGGGGTTGGTTAAGCCGGTTGAATTGTGCAGGTTTGTGCCTGAATTGAAGGATACTCTATATATAAGACCGTTGGTAGCGTCGCAGTTTCTGGGAAGCTCACCTCATCTGCACGGCAAGGTCAATCGAAACCTGACATCATGGTTCGCTTCAGTTCAATCCTTGCGGCTGCGGCTTGCTTCGTGGCTGTTGAGTCTGTCAACATCAAGGTGGACAGCAAGGGCGGAAACGCCACTAGCGGTCACCAATATGGCTTCCTTCACGAGGTTAGTCTTGGCTCACCACTAGCGATAGTTGGGGTGCTAATTTGGGGCTAGGACATTAACAACTCTGGTGATGGTGGCATCTACGCTGAACTCATCCGTAACCGAGCTTTCCAGTACAGCAAGAAATACCCCGTTTCTCTGTCTGGCTGGAGATCCATCAACGATGCTAAGCTCTCCCTCAACCGCCTCGACACTCCTCTCTCCGACGCTCTTCCCGTTTCTATGAACGTCAAGCCTGGAAAGAGCAAGTCCAAGGAAATTGGTTTCCTCAACGAAGGATACTGGGGAATGGATGTCAAGAAGCAGAAGTACACTGGCTCCTTCTGGGTCAAGGGTGCTTACAAGGGCCACTTTACTGCTTCTCTGCGATCTAACCTCACCGACGATGTCTTTGGCAGCGTCAAGGTCAAGTCCAAAGCCAACAAGAAGCAGTGGGTTGAGCATGAGTTTGTGCTCACTCCTAACAAGAACGCTCCCAACAGCAACAACACCTTTGCTATTACCTATGATCCCAAGGTGAGTAACAATCAAAACACAGACGTGACATGTACTGATGCTTTGTAGGGCGCTGATGGAGCTCTTGACTTTAACCTCATCAGCTTGTTCCCCCCTACTTACAAGGGCCGCAAGAACGGTCTTCGAGTTGATCTTGCTGAAGCTCTCGAAGGTCTCCACCCCGTAAGTTTCACCATCTCATGTCTAAGGGGTAATCGCTGACATGTATAAAAGAGCCTGCTGCGCTTCCCCGGTGGTAACATGCTTGAAGGAAACACCAACAAGACCTGGTGGGACTGGAAGGATACCCTCGGTCCTCTCCGCAACCGACCTGGTTTCGAGGGTGTCTGGAACTACCAACAGACCCACGGTCTCGGAATCTTGGAGTACCTTCAGTGGGCCGAGGATATGAACCTTGAAATAAGTAAGTTGAATAGTGCTTTGTGACGGTTAGGCTCATGCTAACAGATTTTAGTTGTCGGTGTCTACGCTGGCCTATCGCTCGACGGCTCCGTCACCCCCAAAGACCAACTCCAGCCTCTCATCGACGACGCCCTTGACGAGATCGAATTCATCAGAGGTCCCGTTACTTCCAAGTGGGGCAAGAAGCGTGCTGAGCTTGGCCACCCCAAGCCTTTCAGACTCTCTTACGTTGAAGTTGGAAACGAGGATTGGCTCGCTGGTTATCCCACCGGCTGGAACTCTTATAAGGAGTACCGCTTCCCCATGTTCCTCGACGCTATCAAGAAGGCTCACCCTGACCTCACCGTCATCTCCTCCGGCGCTTCTATCGACCCCGTTGGTAAGACGGATGCTGGTTTCGACATTCCTGCTCCTGGAATTGGTGACTACCATCCTTACCGTGAGCCTGATGTTCTTGTTGAGGAGTTCAACCTGTTTGATAACAACAAGTACGGCCACATCATTGGTGAGGTTGCTTCTACCCACCCCAACGGAGGCACTGGCTGGAGCGGCAACCTTATGCCTTACCCCTGGTGGATCTCTGGTGTCGGTGAGGCCGTCGCTCTCTGCGGTTATGAGCGCAACGCGGATCGCATCCCCGGAACTTTCTACGCTCCTATTCTCAAGAACGAGAACCGCTGGCAGTGGGCCATTACCATGATCCAATTCGCCGCCGATTCCGCCATGACCACCCGCTCTACCAGCTGGTACGTCTGGTCCCTCTTTGCCGGACACCCCATGACCCATACTCTCCCCGCCACCTCCAACTTCGATCCTCTCTACTACGTCGCTGGTAAGAACGAGGACAAGGGAACTCTTATCTGGAAGGGTGCTGCGTACAACACCACCAAGGGCGCCGACGTTCCCGTCTCTCTGTCCTTCAAGGGTGTCAAGCCCGGTGCTCAGGCTGAGCTTACTCTTCTGACCAACAAGGAGAAGGATCCTTTTGCTTTCAATGATCCCCACAAGGGCAACAATGTTGTTGATACTAAGAAGACTGTTCTCAAGGCTGATGGAAAGGGCGCTTTCAACTTCAAGCTTCCCAACCTTAGTGTTGCTGTTCTTGAGACTCTCAAGAAGGGAAAGCCTTATTCTAGCTAGATGGCGGGCATTGGCCTGTATGTCGAGTTAAGATAGAAAGAAAATGTTCAAATATACTGATAGTAAATTGAAGAGTAAATGATTCAAACAGCTGACTCTCATTGTCCTTCAAGAGCGTGACTGACTGTACCTCGTCGCCACCGTCCGATCCTTGAAAGTTGATATGCCGCTTCAAAAAATAATTCTAATTCTTTCAGAATACTGAAGCCTTCATATATATCCTGAAACCACTCAAATCAACCCCTCACCAAGTGACCTCGTATTGCCATCTTTTTGACAAATGTCAGCCATCCCCTCCTGGGTCGATCTGTGCTTGTAAAGCATTATAGCTTTAGAGGCAAGGAGCAACTGCCAACGATTTAAGAAAGCTGTAGTGAAGTGGTCTCTACGTCCGAGCACCAAGTAGCTGCTATGGGTCATAACGGTATTGAAGCAGTCTGCAATTCCTCTGAATATTTGGCTTGGAAACTCTACAAAGACGTGTTATGGCTTTTCTGGCTGTAAAGCATTTGCCTGCAGTTAGAAGGACAAAGGCTTACTCTCACGAGAAAGGCTGAGCCACCTTTGTCTATCAGTATCAAGAGCAAGGAGCCACTATCGATCCCTCTGAGCCCAAACGTCCGCCTGGGCTCTAGGACAGCTTACGTGATATAAGCTGCCAAGTGTTAGAAAGGTTGAGGGTAAGCTGCTTCCATTCCCAACACGCAGAAAAGCGTATCCTATACCTTCCAATATTTATCAGCGCCAAATCTTCTCCGCTCAGGCAGGCTCTGCCTGCAATAGATGCCCCGCCTCGAATCACATCACTTCATAATTCGTCATACACATAGGCAGTTGAGCGTACTACCTCTACACAAACGCAACAACCGCCCCCTTCAGCAATCGGCATGTCTCAGGTCTGATCTGGCGTAAACAAGGTAAGGATACCACTCGCCAAGATTATGTTGTGGTTGATAGACTATTCAGATGACATTGGGAAATCTGCTGTGAAAATTCCAACGAGAGATGCTGGGCAATTCATATTTGGGATTCCATCCAAGTTCAAGTAATCACAGATACGTGTGACTCCCTCGCCTAATGCGGCAAGCAGTCAGTCAGTTTTTGAGATTGGATATTCCGTTAATAACGTCCATCCAAGCAAGACAATTTACAGTCTTGCCGTTAGGTGTGAATTGAGGCTTAGATGCAATGTGCTCTAATTATACTCAGTTGAATGTGACATTGCGTTGGCCAGAGTCTTCCGATACCACGCTATTCCTCGCGTTATGCACGCTGTTGGCTGAGTACGAAAAGTGGACTGATCAGCGCGGTGCCGATCCACTCCAAACAACGATTTTGGGGCCCAAAGGCAACTGCCTGACGAGCAAGAGATAGAGATTCAAGAGCGAACTGTGAAATGGCGTGAGGCTGCCGATCCAGATGCAAGCAAGGTTTCATTTATTTCAGCTGCGGGCGGACGGTTACTCTGCACCGAGATCGTCTATTTTACACCTTGATAGGAAGTGTCTTGTCAAACTCAGCTCCTGCCGCTCCGGCTACTTCTCCTTTGAGAATTCTTTGCGCTGATCGTTTGCAGCAACCTATCTTCATCACATGATACTGGTCAGTATCTACGTAACATATATCTCATATCTGTGTAGGAACCAGCATAAGGTGAAGATGCTTAGGAAAGTGCCGAAATATACAATTAATTCTCCGATGGGCCATACTAACTTACTATGTACAACTCACTCTACTTGATGACTTATCTCCATAACCTGAGGCATAGAAATATGGTGCTGACCCCGCATTTACTCATGATGCAACAACCAACTTTCACTCGGTCATCTCGATCTACCTTCAGCAACCAACAACCAACACGACACCTCAACTTCCTTGATTCAACCCACCAATCGTGTCTACATTTGGGGCTTCGACTTGCATAACCAACAAAACAAAATCTTTGATCTACACTTGGCGCTGCGCTTTGACAGTCAGCTCGGACATTCCCTTTTTCAAACTGTCTGCTGAAATTTACTTCTGGTACTACCCCTCGGCAACCAGCATTGGAAAGCGGCTCTCAAAAAAGCGATAACAACCGAGGGTCTAGGCAAGACAAAAGAGTGAAAACAACATAAATATCCAGCTTATCCCGCTCTTCAACAGTTCCCTCTACTCCAGCATGACATCCAGAAACCTCAACAAGACCTGGCGCGATATCGTCTTTGAGCAGTACGAAGCCGACCACGCAGCCGACGTCCCCTTTCCAATCCACTACTTAATCTACGGCGACCAGTGGAAAACAGATATCATCATTGATATTCCCAACAAGATTGACGTGCCCGTCTTCCGTCAAGCTCTCCTCCACGCCGCTAGTTCAAGACGCCTTGAAAAAGACCCGGCGTACAAGGACGACCTGCTCAGCATCCGAGCACGTATTCCGCCTTCTTCCCAAAGCAAGAATGATGCTCACTCGCAAGATGACGCTGCTGCTTCTGGCAACAGCGGCTAATGCTTGGAAGTTCACTATTTATGGTGATGGCGACTGCGAGTCGACTCCGTCCGGTGACCTTCGGGGAGACGGTAATCAAGGTACTTGCTCCATCCATACTTCCCAGTAGTATTATGACTAATGCCATCACGCCCGCTCAGGCTGTGAAACTATTCCCAATCCTCATAGAGGGTTCTGGCTTAAAGAAATGGGCAACTGCCAAATTGATCTATATGCCAACGAGGACGATTGCAATGATGGTGTACCGCAGCAGTTTTATGATGCGACCAATCAGGACGTCTGTATTGGTCCTCAGTTCCAATGGGACTACTATACGGTAGTTGGTTGTTAGGAAGTTCTATCGTACTGGCACCGTGTAACAAAAGCCATAAGCTATATATTATGTTGTTTTGAATTGGGACCAGTCCCATATTTAGGGCCTCTTTGTCTATGTGAATGCACCCCGTGCTTAGACTGCAAGTATATACAATAGCCTAGAACGCCATTTCGCATAGCTTCATCATCGTTGCCCTATCCTCAACGCTCCATTCAAATCCAAGCACAAAGTATTTGCTTAGCACAGTGTGCACGCACACGGAACCATATAAATGCCCGAGGTGCAATTTAGGCCGCGACAGCACCCATCGCGCTCTATATCATCCCTAGGCCGTCTGCGATTTTCTGTCAGATCTGCCCGCCCTTGCGGTCTTTGGAATTCTACATCAATATGTAAATCAGCTTGTGCGAATCTGATAATTAACATGGCATCCATACTCATAGGTTGTTGCGATCTCGGCTGAGACATTTGCACAGGCAGAGAAGCCTTCGCACCAGCGGGCTGGGCGGCTGGTTGGGGTTCAGAAATTGGCGACATATCGACGATGTAATGCTGAAGCTACAATACGAGTGATAATGCAGATACTAGAATAAATACCAAGTCTCTTGGTGTTGGCTCCCATAAATGATTGACAGCTAAGCCCCGATGGTGGGGCTTAGTCGCCCGAAGGATCGCATCATGCCCACTAAATGTGCTCCAACAAGAGGCAGAGCACTCAGCTTACGGGAGTCTAACCGAGATTTCACTCTAGTCTGCCTTGCAGGGTGCTAAAAGTGCCTGAAGGATTATGACCTTGACCTTTTGCGTGACCCAGTGACGTCGTATACGTGGAAAAACGTATCGTCTCATTGTTTCACTAGCAGGGTTCATGTCATCCAGCTCGTGCCAAGATAAGCTTATTAAACCCCTAAGGTTATGCAGAACTTCTAGAATCTGAAGCTGGTTTGGCCAACCGTTGCTATTTCCATTGATAAATAAGGAACCTTGCAGCGTATATGCGGTGTGTTGGCCACGTAAATTGCTCTTGTAGAATGGAGGCCGGGTAAATAATTTCAGGGTACCTTTGGAAGAATTTAAAGTAAAATATGTTCCTTAGCGACCTTGATTAATAAGAAAAGATAAAGCCTCTTATAACCGTTAGACTACCTACTTGAAAGCCTCCACGCAGAAAGGATTCGCAGTAAATGTCCCCTTTGGATCATACGCCTGCCTGATCTTCTGCATCTTCTTATACGTCTCTGGATCGTAATAAAACTGCCAAACATCCTTCATGTTCCAATCACCATACGATCCCCAGAGAACACGTCGATCCGCCTTACTAAAGTACTTCGCCCTACCCTCGTCATTCACCGCCTGCCACTTCTCAGCCGCCTCCTTCGTGCCCTGATAGAAGACATCCCAGGTTCCACCAAAGGTTGCATCTCGGAAGCAGTACGCTGTGCCGTTATCTGCGTTTCTGCGAAACATGGATTGTTCGCCGCCGTAGACTTGGAGCTGGGATGAGACCCAGAGACCGTTGTGTTTGTCTTTGATGACTTCGTTGATACGGCCGGAGAACCAAGATGACCAGCCTGTTTTGGAGAGCTTGGTTGAGGTGGTGCTGTTGGTGCGCTTGTCGTAGGGGTAGGGAAACTCGCGGGGGCTGCCAAACAGCCACATGGAGGCGATGACGGACATTGGGGTTCCTTCAGGAGCCTCCTTGACAATCTTGAACTCGTTTGGTACGTTCTTGATCTGGGTGAAGAGCTCGGGCGAATATGGCTCTTCGTCTAGATTGACCCATTGTGCGTAAACGACAATCATTGCGTACTTGAACTTGAGAAGATCAGCAATGTTGTCCTTTCCATCATGAACATTATCTGGCAGTTTCTGCTTAAGCTCATCCTCAGAACCAGGGAAAAGATCAAGCAGATTAGCCTGTCTGCTGACAATATTGACTGTAAAGTCGTAACCACGAGGCAACTTGGGATCCTCTCCCTTCTGGACAAGAATGTCGAGTAAAGCCTTGAGTGTCTCCTCCTTGTAAGGAAAACCAACCCAAAGACCCTTGGAGCCCTGATGATTCTTATCATCCTGAACTTCGATCTTAAAGTGTGTCAGAACACCGAGATTGCCAGGACTGCCACCAAGAAAACCGTAGAATAGATCTGGATGGGAGTCTTTGGTGACCTTGACTACATCGCCTTTATAGTCAACGATCTCAAGCTCACGAACCCAATCTCCAAGAAGACCGAATGACCGTGCAAGCATGCCGTAACCGCCGGTCTGAACGTGTCCACCAAGACAGACAGTAGAGCACTGGCCAGTTGGCATGAAAACCCCATTATCTTTGAGAAAGTCAAAGATCTCGGTGAGTTGCCAGCTAACACTAGATCTTAGGTACACTTTGCCATTTTCCCTGAGGATATTGAGATCAATGTTGGGACGACGGAAGGTAGGCTTCAAGTCCAGTTGGATGCCCTGGGAGCCAGTTGACGATGCACCGCTATATTGATGACCACCAGATCTGATGGCAAGGGGCTTGCCCATTCTCGCAGCGGCTTTGACAACTTGTTGGATGTCCTCGACACTGGCGGGTTGAAGGATCTCCGAGGGGTTCATGTCGCGACTGACACCATAGGTTGAGGTAGCGTAGATGTCATTGGCACGCTTGTAGGCAGCTGTGCCAGGGAAGAATTGGTTGCCTTGGAAGGATGGCTCCATTTTAGTGATGATAGTCATAGAAGAAAGGGGAGAAAGCTTGAACTGGTGGATTCATGGGGGATGCGGCACAAAGATAGCTGATTTGAAGTCTGTTCTTTATACCTGTTGTCCGCGCTTTGATGAGAGGCCATTTCAACATGTGAAGTCGCACAGGCCGCCAAATCACTCAGCTGAGTACCCCAAAATGCAAACCTGCATTCCAATATTTTCAGCTCCCATCTCACATCCAACATCAATATGCGCAAGCAAAAACGGGCACTCAGCCCGTTTCATTGCAGGTATGTGATAGACCAACGCGGTAAAGCGCGGCCCAGTCTAGACTCACCGGGACGGGCCGTGGCCAGTGACATGCGCAAGAATTGAATCCCGCCCTCATTCTTGGCTGCGGGGAAGTTGAGATCTTTTGTACCATGCCGGTAAGCCACAGGAATTCAGCTTGCAAATTCGAGAGTTCTTACTGGACAAGAGGCTAAGTTGAGACCGTTTTCAGTCAGCCACTGAATGTAAATACTGGACGATCATCCGAGTTGAGATATGTGAATGTATTAGCGTGCTTCTGCCGCGTCAGGTATAGAGGGAAAGTGTCTTTGTGATGTGAGCGTTGCCACTGGGTGGTATGGCAACGGATGAAGAGCCTTACTGCGTTCAGTTGGCTGTTGAGGTGAGCTTGTACCGTTGTAGCATAGATTGTCTGCGACAAGGCATGTGAAATCTCATTGCAGATTGAATGGTATTGGCATTGATCTAAACTGGCAGAGTGCTAGCAAGGAACTACTCCTTCGCCAGTATAAGATCAGTAAGTGTCTCCTACACAAAGTCCATATTCCTCGCCAAGAAGCCCAAACACGACCAACACATTCAAACAATCTTCAAATTACACAGAGCGCATAATGGCTCCTACCAAAGAATCTTCGCGTGCCGGTATTCACCTCGGCGTAGACTTCCAATACGACGAAGTCAACTTTGATCCTACCCCTCCTCCCCCAAGAGATGACCCTGATCCTCCTCTGGGTATCTTGAGCAGCTTCACTGGAGCCTGGACCGGAACTGGCTTCAACAACATCTTCCGACCAAACTCTGTCGCCCCCACTACTACCACCTTCACCAATCCCGTCCTCCCTGCCCCTCCCTCTCCCCCAAATGTCTCAGTTCTTGAACTCAATCTGACGCAAGAGGATCTCGTATTCTCTCAACCGTTGGGAAAAGTTCCCAATCGTGGTCTTGAGCAGCAGAATGACATTATCATCAATGGTGTCACGTATCTCCAGACTGTGAACGATGTTACCAACACTGCTACAGGAAGAGGTGATGGTACCAAGACAGGTATTCACACTGAGACTGGCTTCTGGTTGAATGTTCCTCAGACCAAGAATAATCCCGTGGAGGGAAACACGCTTGTCCGTCTTGGCTCTATTCCTCATGGGACTACTATCAACGCACAGGGTAGCCCTCCAGACGTAACTCCGGGACCACCGCAAATTAGCAAGCGACCAATCAATCCTTTTGTGATTGGAAAACCGAACGATATCCAAGTCAAGCCTAGTCAAACGGCCTCTCTTAATAACACGGCTCGTCTACCTCAGGATCTCACTCTCTTCATTGAACAAGGAACTATCACCCAGGCCATTCTTGACAACCCAATCCAGATCCTTCTCGACATCAACAGTCAGCTCAACATCACGGAGACCAACACTTTCACGGTCTCTACCCAGTTTGCTCCAACACCCGGCGGCGGCACAGCAAACATCGCTTTCCTTGTCGGGGCTAGTAGCCAGGGCCCCAATGCGGATGCTGTGCAGATGGAATCTACATTCTGGGTTGAGACCATCAAATCTGAGATCATAGTCCAGGACTACACGCCTGGCAAGCCTCTTCTTCTGCAGCCGGCCTACAAACCGGCTCAGGGCAAGACAACGCCTCCGCTTCCGACATTCTCTGTCACGCCCCCTGGTCCTGTCACTGGTCCCAAGACGATTCCCGTGACTTACACACAGATTCAGTACTCGCAGACTGTTAACCTTAATTTCAATGGGTTGACCTGGCCGCATTTGTCGCTGGCTACGTTGGTGCCTTCTCAGCATATCGAGGTTGACTATCCATCCTCTTGATGGAGAAGCCATTGGTGGTAGCAGAATACAGGAGCAATCAAGACCGAAAGAAGGTTTATCAGCTCATCCAGGACGATGAATGGATGAAAAAGAAAATGAGATCAATCTATAGCAGCTAGCCTTTTTCTAGTGTCATCCATATACATATACGAAGCAGTTTCGTCCCTTCAATTCTGTAATACTAACGGACTTTTTATCTGAGCCATCCGGTCTTTCTGCTAGCCTTTCCGTGCATGAGCTTGATACCAACCTGTACTCATGACCTGTGATATCTCAGTCATCCTTCTGCAGCTCAACTCTATAACCAACAAGCTCAAGCTTCTCAGCCGTCCCATCACTACCCTTACCAGATTCGGTAAACACGAAATGCTCATGAGCTAGAAGCTGATACACAATACGATCCAAAGATGCCCAAGTATTACAGTTCCCATCAGGCCACGCAAACAGCGCATTTGCTTCGTCGTTATCCTCTGCAGACCCAGCAGTCGCCATCATTCGCCACGACGATTCAGTATCGCTCTTGAGACCTGTGGGGTACAAGCGGAAGCGTACCTCTCCCGGAGGCGTGGGAAAGGTTGGTGGTAACCCGATGCTGAGGTAGGTGCTTGCGATGTCAATGCCTCTGACTGTCCAGTTCGTGATGGAAAAGCCAGGCTCATCATCGAGGGAGAGAGTAAGAGTAGAGTTGGTCTTGTTGTCAGTGTATGTACCACCGTAAACCTTAGCAGCTTCATCCTTGCCAGCCTCTTCCACAGCAGGTAGGAGTTCTTTGACGATTTCTGAAAAGAGAGTCTGAAGAAGACCACCGCTGACTTCAGGACCAGCGTTGAGAAGCGTGATGGTCAGGTTATAGTCAGGAATTAACACGAAAAGTGAATGATATGTAGTGATATCACCAGCCTTGGTGTAGAACTCAATGAGACGACCATCTTTGGTGACATTGTCAGCTCGGAATATTTCCCAAGGATGCCCAAGTAAGATGCCTCTTGACGATGTACTCGTAGCAGGCTTCAGCCACTTCCTCGTCTCAACAGGACTTAGAAGTTTGTTCTTGAGGATGGCGTCTCCAAAGGCCATCAAATCATTGATCGAAGAATAGTATTCTCCAGCGCTGGTAGTCAAGCATGTCAGTGCCTATCATTCAGTGGAAAAGTACCTGACAAAACTTACGGGTCGCCATAGCCAAGAGTTGCATTCCACCACTCATCATTCACAGGGATGAAACCCAAGGAGTCATCGGGTTTGGAGTAGAATGTGTGCTCCATTCCATTAGGGTCCCAAATTTCCTTCTTGATAAACTCCCCCGAAGATATGCCACTGACCTTCTCAATGATAAACCCCATTATGGCAAATCCAACGTTTGAGTAAACTGGGTTCACAGCGTAAGGCGCGTACACGGGGGGTCTTTCGCCAAAACGTTCGAAGAAGTCTATAGACATAAGCACTGCTCGATTAGGAATTTGAAAGAACTTACCTTCTTTGGTACATTCTGGGATACCTAAGAGACCAGAGCAGTTGAGGCTTTTGGATGGGTCAGCTTTCGGAAAGCCAAGTCTTGTCCAGTCTCCGTAAGGCTCGACATCGGTTGCCACTGGACTCATTAGCACAATATCAATTCTTGATTAGGCACATACCTACAGTCAGCTGGTATACCGCCAATATGAGACGCCAATGCACCAATAGTGACTTGATCCCAGTCAACCGCCCAAACAGCATCTTGCTTTCGAGCTTGTTTGTTCAATGCGCGAAGTTCAGGGACGTATTTCGTGACAGCATCGTCAAGATCAACCTTGTGGAGTTTCAACAAGGCCAGCACTGGGAAAACTTTTGACACACTGGCCAAGCGGAAGACTGTATTGGAGTCTACTTTCTCGACCCCACGAGGGTCAACCTTTGGAGGCGTACTGGCGAATTCGAGTAGGTAGTCATCTTCGTAGGTTGATTTTATGGCGACTGCTATGGAAGACAGATTAAAGGGAGCAGTCTCTTCTTCAAGTCTTGCTTGAATAGCAGCTACTGCTGACTTGACTGAAGAATGGGTGGATGGGTGGACAGGAGCAGGGAGGACGGGGCCCAGGGGAGGACAATGGCCTCCCCGAGCTGCGAGGGAGCCCCCCACGAAGAGAGATGTGTAGGTAAAATATTGAAGCGTCTTCATCTTAGCTCAGAGCTTCACTCAGACTCGAAATCTATCTGGGAAACGGGAATAGCAGGTAATGCGCTACTCACTACATTTATACTCAGCCAGATACTCTAAAGACCGACGGCTAATTAGCCCTCGTCTGCGGACGAAGGGATTACAATGATTAACAATATTGCTTACTCCCCGGCAAGTCCAAGTCATGAGATATCCTACGTAAGCTTATGGCGTTCCAAGATGACGAAGGATTCATCATATCACGGTTAGAAAACTACCAGATGAAGCATTAATTACCATTCTTGGATTCAACCTCCCACGCCCAATAAGATTTGTTACGTTTACAAATTGCAAATAAGACTAACGTAGGCCTTGAACAGCTGAAAGAAAACAAACATCGAGATCTTGCAGCGGGAGATCATGGTGTCTTGGCAGTAAGACGATGTCAGCTGTGCGGCTCAATCAGGCTGCTCACAGTCGCTTGATGACGTAAATACGGGGAGGACAAGTCCCTGTAGGTCCGTATCACGGAGAGATTTATATAATCTTTTGTTCTTTTCCAGGATCTTATTTGGGACCTAATGGTCTGAACCAGTGGTTACATGGATTCATGTCATTCATTAATATGGTATATATAAGTAGTAGCTCATCTAGACGCATCACTCCGTCTAAAAACGAAAGGAATATATAATGCGTAGAGTTAGATCCTCGCGCGAGTAATTAATATGTGACATAATGTTCATCATCTATAACGTCCTTGGCTGGTGGGCCTGGCACAGCTCTTAACTAGCTTGAGGACCGCAGAGCTTTGTGAATGTGATGTCATCAACATTGATCGTAAGCTGATCATACTCCCCGGAGCACTGCAAGACAAGCGACAGGTCAGCCTGAGCAACAGCGTTGCTTCCACTTGACCAGGTCTTGCTCTCGGAAGTCCAACCGGTGTAGCCGTCGGGATAAATAGGCATGAGTGTATCGTCTCCGACCTGGGGAGCGATGCTGCACGAGAAGCCAGCGCCGACATTGACGCCGGAGAAGACGCCCCAGTTGTATGATAGTCGGTAGGTGCCGTCGAGATTGGTCAGAGTCTGGGAAATCTGGGCGCTGCCGCCGCCATTTGAGAAGACGAAAGAGCTGGAGTGCTGTTAGCGCAGGCGAGATGCAGAGAGGTAGTGATAATTACATGGCATTGGGGGCGGAATTGGCGCCGTCAGTGATGATCGAGCCGTCGCCGAACCAAGGTGATTTACTGCTGGCGCTGTCATCGAAGCCGGGATTGACAACGACCTGGGTTTCGACGCAGGCGGGCGCTTCGGTGGTCGTCGTGGTCTCAGCGACGGCAGTAGAAGTGGTCCCCTCCAAGGCCGTAGAAGTAGTCTCCACAAGGGCAGTCGTTGCAGTGGTAGCCAAGCTCGTAACAGTCGTGTCGGAAGCGATTGTCGAAGAAGCCTCAGCAACGGTCGTCACGGTCGTGGGTCGGCAGGGGCCAGCTTCGACTCCAAGGATGGCGAGAGCCACAGCGAGGATAGAATAGCGAACCATTTTTGCGATTGATTAAACGAGTGGCAGCGACTGAGACAGCGCAGGTAAACGAATGTAAGGTTGCAGAACGCAAAACCGGTTCAACGGTATTTGGGCGTGGCGCCTCCTTTTTAATGCCCGCTGTCAAATTGTCAAAAACGCTCCGAAGGTGGTGTTGGCTGGACGCGAATTACTCGTTGGCGCCGCGCTAATGCCAATGGTTTCAGAGGCTATCAA
Source organism: Fusarium proliferatum ET1 (assembly GCF_900067095.1). NCBI lineage: Eukaryota > Fungi > Ascomycota > Sordariomycetes > Hypocreales > Nectriaceae > Fusarium > Fusarium proliferatum. The sequence goes on along the minus strand of NW_022194793.1, from coordinate 3,554,539 downwards.
AGTCTAGAGGGATTGAATCCGTCAGTGTGTGGGGGCTGATGATGTGTACCTTGCATCTAACGCGCATCTAACGCAGTTGAGATGGTCTACGGGCAGGGGTATCTCAGCCCCAGTGAGCTAACAAGGTCGTTGATGAAAAGGGACTTTGTGCCTGGAATAAGCAATAAGCCACCTGAGAAATGGCAAAACAAATAGATCAAGCAGTGTCTGACCCGGTGGTATAATTAGCAATAGATTCTATTTTCTTTGCAAGCCGCAAGGATGGAGACTGACGTTCTTTCACCCAGATCGTTGCTAACATGAATGAGGCCAACATCACCCGATTGACTCACAGTCTATAACAAGCATGAGCTCTCAAGCCCCGAGGATTTGACCTCTGCCTTTTTGTCAAGCTCGTTCTTTGGTATCGCCCAAGCTCAGATAGAGCTGCACGCCAGGTGTCGACAGTTGATGGGGCTTGGTCTACCATCTATGTTGATTGTATGGGCTACGTCGGCAGGGTCGGAAAGCTCCAGATTACTTTCCAGTCGTAGAATGAGGATATTAAAGCCTCATTTATATTTAATGAGCTTCCGTCATGCCAAATTTACTTTTTTAATCTACTCATGTGGAGAAACGAGGTCTGCTAAAACAATGAAGACTCTGACTAGGACTAACAGAAAGATGAACGAGAGACAGTAGGTGTGAGTATGAGGGTGAACTAGTAAAAGATACTATCAAAGGAAGCCTAAGGCCAGTCTAAACTCCCATCGGAATCAGGCCTCTTCATAGTGAACTCAGCTGGCTGAGTTACATTGATCACAATCGGCTCTTTCTTCATCTTTTCATCTGTCCGCTCAGCCAACGGCTTACAAAGGAGCTCTTCCATGCTCCCTTCAAACCATTCCTTTATAGTAGATGCCTTATCAATCCCAACTCGATAAGTATGACCATTCTCGAGATTCTCCGCACTCCACCATTTCCAAACCTTGGGCTGCTTTGCAATTGCCTCCTTGTATTCTTCTACAGTGCTATTCTCAGGGAGTTCAATGCTTCCAACTCCACTTTCTATGCGCGATATATATCCGTTCTTAGTATGTTTCTGTCCAGGATGTAGTGTAAGGAAGCACCCTTTGTTGTCCTCTCGCAAAGACCCTTGGTGACCGGGCCCAGGGATAGAGATTATATTTCGACGAGCCTCGGTGCCAGTCTCGGTGTCAGTGAAGGTCAGACCACCTTCATTCATAGGGGATTCGAAAAGACGGATATCTTTAATAGGGAACGTGATTGGGCGATTGTGTTGGAGGAAAAGATCAATAGTGATGCCATGGTGATGTTCCGCTTCCAAGTCAAAATCGATGGATGAAGTGGAAATATGTGCTTCGATGAAAGGCATAATAAGCAATATTTTAAAGATGGGCCACTCTGAATCTAACGGAATATGATTATATGACGAGCAGCTTGTTTGCACCAAGTGAGTAAATAAATAAGGCTTAAGAGACCTTAAAAGATTAACTTAAATTGGCTACCTCAGATAAGGGAAGCCAAGCTAAGATACGCACGGTCCTATTAATCTGAGCCATGGTTTTCCCGGCAGATCAGCTATTTCGAAGAACTGCTTAACCTGTAGCGAAAGATATATGATATTGTATAAAATATAGCCTGCAAAGTCACTGTTGTATGATAATGGAGGTCTTTATCTTTAGGTACTATAGCCTAGTGGCTTTGCGCAACATATAATGTGGTCTTGCGTAAATGACGTGACCACCAAACTGTCCCTCAAATTGCCTGACAATACATGTTGCATACATTGAGAAATTGAAAAAGAACCAAGAGTTGCTTATAAACTGTATCTTACTATAACTGGCCAAGTAGAGCACCATAAGGTAACTAGAGAAATACTTTAGTTTCAGTGAGTAATAAACGCTAGCGACAAGGGTTTGTGTTCACACACGCCGAATATACCGGGATAGTAGATACAGGGTAGGCTAAAATAATCTCCAGCTCAAGCCACCGCGTCTGCCAAGAGACATCATATCTCAGCAACCATGAAACACACCCTGTTGCTGATAAAATAATATGATACCATCACCCCGCACCAGCTGTTCAGCAAGGTAGGGCACTATCGTACAACAACACACGCGTTGTCTCCAATGGGTCGATGAGACTACTTCCCTCGACCTCCGTCCCCTCAATACAACGTCACCCGATTGGGCGGATAAATACATTCAGCCCAGCCGGATATCACCAACATGCATTTGCCCAAGATGTGCGGGAACATAAGTATCAACTCAGCTGCCGATACCAACTGCCATCTCGAAAAGGTCAAGCTTGCACAAAACAAATCAGAGACAACCACAATGTCCCCCTCCAACCCCATCATCCCTGGCTTCTCGCCCGATCCGTCCATCGTCAAGGTTGGCGAGTGGTACTTTCTTGTCAACTCGACTTTTCACATGTTCCCGGGTATTCCCGTTTACGCATCCAAGAATCTTGTGTCGTGGAAGCAAATCGGTAGGTGGTCCATATCTCATTGTGAGGACTGTTGCTGACTGGTGTAGGAAATGTTATCAGCAGACCGGGACAGGTTATTCTGGAACGGTCAGACACCGAAGTCAACCGTATGCCAGATGTTGGAGAAGTAATGCTAGCGACTGGTGGCCTTTTTGCACCAACAATCCGCTATAATAATGGTACTTTCTACGTTGTTTGCACGAACGTTGTAAGAGCGACGGAGGATACGCGGTATGCTCTGCAAAACTTTATTGCTACCACGAAAGATATCTGGTCAGGCCAATGGAACGACTTGATCTGGTATGACTTTGACGGCATTGATCCCAGCATCTTGTTTGACGATGATGGAAAGACGTATATCCAGGGCTCCAAGTCGCCTGGCCCATACACCAGAATCGCCCAGTTTGAGATTGATATCGCGACGGGCAAGAAGTTGTCTGAAGAGAAGATCCTCTGGGAGGGTACGGGTGGCGTTTACCCAGAGGGACCGCATATTTACAAGCGAAATGGCTGGTACTGCCTCATGATTTCAGAGGGAGGAACCCACGAGGACCACATGATCACCATGGCTAGATCCCGCGATGTCTGGGGTCCTTACGAGCCATGCCCCGAGAATCCAATCTTAGTCCCGGCAAGCAAAGACATGTACATTCGTCACACAGGCCACTGCGATGCCTTTGAAGATGAGAACGGTCAATGGTGGGGCGTCCTTCTCGGAGTCCGCAGAGATAAAGATGGAAGATACAACATGGGACGAGAGTCACATCTCACGCCCGCAAAGTGGACCGATGATTGGCTCCGTCTTGAATCCGTCGAGGCTGAAATTAACACATCCCGGCTCGCCAGTGCAAGCGCAGAGCAGGGATTGACGGCTGTGGAGGGCGTGGATTTGCTGTACATCCGAGACCCAGTTTTGGAGAACTACAAGATTGACAGCGGAAGCAAGACGATCAGTGTAACATCATCGCCCATCGATCTGTCGCATCCACAGGAATCACCCAGTTTTGTGGGTAAGCGACAGCGTCTGCACGCAGGCCAAAGCAGCGCTACATTCAAGATCAATACATCTTCCAAGGTCAAGACTGGACTGGCAGTTTATAAAGATGAACACCGTTACTTGCGGGTCTTTTACGACACCGCCGAAAGAGCGGTAGTTTACGAATTCGTCAATAACGCCAAGGATCTTAAGAAGACGGAACTGCGCGCGGTGGACAGGGATGTTGACACCATCCAATTCCGCTTTGAGTACACTGAGAAGGAATATCGGGTATTTTACTCAGCCGGTACAGACTGGGAGCATGTTGCGACGCTTGATACGCTCGATATGACCGGCCCAGACTTTGTAGGCCCCGTTATCGGCGTGTTTGCCTTGGCGCAGGAGAGTGTCACGGTTGAAGTCGTTGATCTGCAGGTAGAGTGAGTAGATAAGCGTGCCAAGTCAACTAAGATTGAGCTCGGTTCGGCTACGCTGAGCTTTGTATATCCGGTTCCAGCCTATTGGTGTGAAATGCATGTCCCATCGTGACTCTCTGACACATGACTCTAATTCCTGTTGGTCCTTGATTAAGCTTTCAGCCTAACATTTAACCGCTGAAGCCCAACAGGCTAATTGACCTCTACGCCCGCGCATGTCTATCACAGCAATTAACCGCTTTACGCCAATTGGACATGTAAATTCCCCATGGGGATGATTTTCGCTCCTCGTAGCTCGGATAAAGACATGCGGGGGAAACAAGCTTCAATTTGGGGTAAGCCGAGTCAATGGCTGAGCGTGGAGGGTCCCTGGAACAGTCTGTTGGTTTTAAGCTCTTACATCATCTGGCTAAGTCGAGTCAGTGATATAAAGCTACCGCGTCTCCCCAGTGTTGATCCCTTCTCAGATCCTTCACTCACTGACACGGGTGAAAGCTACAGGCATCATGGGTCTTCTCACTCCTCCTCAGCGGACCCAGAAGGTCATTCCTGATAAGCCAGCCAAAGGGCATTTCTTCTTTGCTGGCAAGGAATTTGCTCGTGTGCCTTGGTGGAAGAGGTCTAACATGCGAATTTTGTACTTTTACATTGTTATTCTCATTCTTACCAACACTGCCAATGGTTTCGATGGTAAGCTTCACTGCAGTAGGGCTTCGCTTGTGCGGCTTGCTAATATGATCAGGTTCCATGATGAACGGTCTTCAGACCCTCTCCTACTGGCAAGAGTACTTCAACCACCCACGAGGTTCCATCCTCGGTCTGTTCAACGCCTCTATGAGTCTTGGTTCTCTCATTGGACTCTTTGTTGTGCCTTATCTGGTTGATTGGGCTGGCCGTAAGGTCGGTGTGCAGATCGGTTGCATTCTCATGCTGCTGGCTGTTGGACTTCAGGCTGGAGCTCAAAACTTTGGCATGTTTGTTGCCGCGCGTATCATCCTGGGTTTCGGTGATTGCATCGTTCTTGGATCGGCGCCTCTTCTCATCGCTGAGATTGCCCACCCTCAAGATCGTGCTATCCTCGTGACATTGAGTGGTGCTTCTTATCACTCTGGTGCTTTCATTTCTAGTTGGGTCACCTATGGTACCCTGCAGATCAAGGTATGCCACTGTCTCGCACCGAAGAAGAATGTGTTTTAATACTGATATCCGCTCAGAGCAACTGGTCCTGGAGACTTCCTAGCCTTCTTCAGTCCATCTGTAGTGTTATAATTCTCATCGGAATCTTCTGGATGCCCGAGAGTCCCCGTTGGCTCCTCAGCAAGGATAAGCACGACGAAGCGCTTAGGGTCCTCACCCACTACCACGCAGAGGATGACCCCGATGATGAATTCGTCCAGCTCGAGTTTAGCGAAATCAAGGCCGCCATCGCCCTCGACAAAGAGGTTGGACAGACAGCCTGGGTCGACTTCCTCAAGACTCCCGGTAATCGTAAGAGAATCGGCCTCATCACTGCCCTTGGTTTCTTCAGTCAGTGGAGTGGCAACGGTCTGATCTCTTACTACCTCAAGGGTATTATGGATGCTGTCGGTATTACAAAGGCTGAGACTCAGCTTGGTATCAATGCAGGTATGAAGACACAGGGTTTGATCATCAACACAGCCTTTGCCTTTTTTATTGATATTTTCGGTCGTCGGCCTATCTATCTCACCTCTACTATCGGAACCTGTGTCATCTTCACTTTCTGGACAATTGTCTCGGCTCGATACGACATCGACCCCAACAAGGCTCTTGGATACGCCTTTGTGGCTCTGACCTTTATCTATGGTCTCTTCTACGACATCAAGTGAGCTCCTCTCTCTAGCATGCCCCGACTTCAAAACTAACAGTCTGCAGGTCTGGTCTCATGGCCAACTACACCACTGAGATTCTGCCCTATGGTCTTCGTGCCAAGGGTTTCACATGGCTCAACTTCTGTGTTACCGCCGCGCTCTTCTTCAACCAGTACATCAACGGTATTGCTCTTGAGGCTATGGGCTGGAAGTACTACACCATCTACTGTGTCTTCCTCGGTTTCGAAGTGTATGTCATTTACTTCTTCCTCATCGAGACCCGCTACACGCCTATGGAAGAAATCGCGAAATATTTCGATGGTGATGCGGTTGATGTCGGTGAGGTCGCTAGGGCTGATATGAAGGAGCGAGGTGTTATGATGACAGAGGTGGACTCTAAGGGAGCTCGTGCTACGGAGATTGAGACTCGCTAGAGTGGATGACATCGCTTGGTGGATATGTGGCTGATGACAGCATGAAGGATGGAGGAAGGTAACATACCATAAGATTACCCGAGAAAGTATGGACGTTTTTGGTTGTAGTCGCAAGGCACTTCTCAATGCGGGGATCACACAGCTGTCGATTAAGTTCAATGATAGTCATCCAGTAGGCCAGTGATTAGATATGGTTCATATTATTGGGCCGAGAGATACCTCTAGCGTCCATCCCAGCAGAACATATATACAAGAAACTTTTTCATATGAACCATAAAGGCCAGCTTGACACCATCAACACAAGAAATAAAACAGCTTCAGAGCCTCTAGCCCTGCCCCCACTGCACCACGCTACTCAACCAGCTTAAAAGTTGGACCAACTTAAAAGTTGGACTTGGCCTTGGTGACGACACCAGACTTGAGAGCAACGTTCTTGACGATGACCTTCTTGTTGTTGACGCTGGTGACGCGGACCCAGGCAGTGTCGTTGGGAAGCGTGCCCTTGAGGATCCACATGTTGGGGTCGTTGAGCTTGGTAGCCTTCCAGGTCTTGCCGTTGTCGCTGCTGACGTCGACGGCCTTGACGCGGTGAGTGACGTTCTCGATGGTAGCGGCGAACCAGTACTTGGAGGCGCCACCGTGCATGTGGACCTGGAGAGGGGACTTGAGAGGGCAGGCAATCCACTTCCACTTGATGCCGTCGACACCGCCGCCGGTCATGCCGTTGGTGAGTTTGGACCAGGTGGCGGGGGTCATGTCGAGATGGTTCTTGTCGCCGCCAGTCTTGTTGGTGACCTGTACCAGTTAATACCCACATATTTATATCACTGCGTGTACTTGAACTTACCATGATCTTGAGGGACTTGCCCTTGTAAGAAACCTGAATGCACCCACCGCAGTTGGCGCCATCCTTCCAGATATCCTCAGAGACACAGGTGGTTCCGTCAATGCCAGCGGGCAGGTCGTAGCCGACAAAGCTGCAAGCACCCTTCTGCCAGCAGTCGTCCTCAGTGCAGCCATCGCTAAGGCCGTATCGGGTGCCGAGGCCGGTGTAGACGGGGTTCTTGGAAGTAGCAGCGGCGTTGGCAGCCGTCGAGGCTGCGGCCAAGAGGGTGACGAAGTAAGTAGAAAAGCTTCCGAACATGTTTGCGTTTGGTGTTGGAAATGAATGAATGTAATGTCGAATGACGTTTGTTGTAAATGAATGGATGAAGAAATAAAAGCTTGGAAAAAAAGAATGTGTTGATGAGATTGAATGGTCGTTGGTGGTTAGAGCAGGTCTAGCCTTATATATAGAAGCAGCATTCCAGAACACCATCCAGTAATTTCCTTGCTGATGAGCTGACTAGGTTCTCGATGCTGACGAGGTTTTGACTAAGTGCATCGATCCCTAGCTGTTTCCATTTCGAACCCCTGTATTTCCTAACTGCCATTTCTCCAGGATTGGTCTGGACTCACAAACGTAAGAGGGGGAAGTCGAAAGGCAAAGCCGTGATGGTTTCATTCAACGATCCGTCTAATATCAAGATCGTGTTATTGATGCCGGTTTACCGTGATGGTTTGCGCTACTGTGTTTCAGACTTGACAGGTTTGGCGGTATGCCAATCAAACTAAGCGAGTGCATCCCTGTCAGGCCCCGATAGCCGGCTTCTGCGGAGGGAAGGCCGGTGGACCGTTTCGTGCGGCTCCGAGGGGGTAGTCTTCTAGAAAATATGTTTTTATTGGAGCGCAAGGCGATTGTGGATGATTTAATGTTATATTACGATACGGTATATAGCTTAGCGTGGTGTAAGCGAGGAGGTGAACGAAGATGAACGAGACAACAAGAAAACTAAACCCAAGCCACAGCTGCACTCTAATTGAGTGCCGAGTTCCACGGCATAACTTTACTCTGAGACTTAGCACTTGGCCGATGCAAATGCACTGACGTAGGACTAAGAAAATGGTTGCATCGATCCGATCTAGTAGACTAGCAATACTTGAAGTGAGACAATGCGGTGGATCCCCGATAGCTGAACCTCATTCTGTCTGCATAATACCTCAAACTGACTCTGTAGAGTAGTATTATATCCACGATCAGTACAACGCAAAAACCGTTGAGATTTCAATATCCGATAGCATGGCTGACGTGGGTCTTGCTGAAACCGCGGCTTGGCAAACAAATTGCCGGGCGCGATGTCAATTTGCGAGAAGTTTCGGTGTTTGATTGAACAGCTGGGATGATTGGTCCTGAGCTGGGGTTCTTGGAGGCCGCTGCTGGGACGCGGATATCGCTGCTCACTCTCATATGATGACACTGCAGCTGATGACAAAACGGCGTATGCAGCCGAGAGGGGACATAATTAGGGAGCGTTGAGTCAGTATTGTTAGACATCAGATAACGACAGTCTCTGCGTACAGACGGAAGCTCGAAAGTCTTTAGCAGCTACACGATGTCAAGGTAAATGACAAGCTACGGATATAAGCGTCACGCCGTTTCGTTACAGTGCTACCAGGATAGTCCCGGTCAAGCTTTCTTACGGCAATAGGTTTGGCATCGCCAAGCACGGCTGATGTGCCGGTGTCTTGGTACAATAAACGAACGTAAAATCTACCGAGCTGTCCTCGGTGCCGCATTCTCAAAAAGACTTCGGTGAAAGCAACCTGGATCAATAAACATGCTGAACAATAAGAGTCTGGTAACTGTCAGTTATCAGGCTATGTTCAAGAAGCCTCCAACATGGGCTGATAATAAGAGAATACGCACGACTCGTCACCAATGCCGCCTATACAACATAATTTCAGCTTCTAAATGACTTGTCCTACACCTGAAACTTGAAACCCCCTGGCTAGGTTGGGTGACATCCAGTAGCGGGCGCCAAGATGCGAAACGTGGGGTTTTTCATCCCAAGTGCCCCCGCTGTAGGTTTGGAGATACTCTCCCAAGTCTCTCAGCCGCAAATCTTGGCTGTTATCAGGCCTTTTTATACATTCACGGTATCCTCATGATACGTGAGCGTCGCACGGAAAACTCGCTCTTCCGTGGAATTGCTATTATTGGGAGCTGGTTCAGGGGCTTTGGCGACCGCTCTGCCCCGGGAAAAGACCAACAAAGCTCTTGTGGACCAGTAGCAAGTCTCTTGGAGAATTTGGCCTCCAACATGAGTTCACCTAGTATATCAAGTTGCAAAGCTTGAACTCAATAGGACAGATGCCCTCCTTGTCGTCGTTGAGAAACATACATCACAAGAGGCATGCGATTACGTGCTGGGGTTTTGCTGCTCCAATACATCTTACTAGTTATCCCCCGTATACGATATATGTCAACTCTGATCAGCTCAGTGTAACTTGATTTCATTCATAATCCCGTCAAATATAAACAGACCCGGGAAACTCATTCCTCCATCTTGTCCGCATGATACGCAACTTTCGACATTTACCCAGTCTGCTATACGAGAGTGACTATCATGGCTTCCCAGGCATCTGTTTCATAGTCCCATTCCGCTTGTTCATAAATACCCACCCTACGGTACATCTGTGAGCTACCATCAAGCTCTACTAATAGCCCATACGTTCTCTTGATGTGCAAGCAAAGTACAGGCTTTCCCTGATAAGTGTCTGCCAACTCTTTAGTATCAAAGTCGAGGTGGAAATAGCCACAAAGGAGAATTTTATCGTATCCACGGCTTCGACCGGATTTGTTTCTCTTCTCCCAGCGTTTCTCTTCGATGAACTGCGCTCCGGCCCACCCAAAGTAACAATTAGTTTGCGTAAATGAAAATGAGGGCCCGAGGTAGCTGCCGTCATGGGATACTGCCTCTCTGATCCATGCTTCCTTAAATCTCAAGGGGCGGGGTATCTTGAAATCAAAGACGTCATACTCCTTACTTAGCTCTTCGTATCTCCTCCATATATTTGAAGGAAGGCGGTGACCACTCCAAAGAGTGTTGATCCCCATCACCTCAGCAACTCTTTCTCCGGGTGATGGATTCCAATTGTAGCGCGTACCTACCACCTTTCTTGCCAGGGTCTGGATTTCCAGCTCCGCTCGACACGTGCGGCCCATGGATAGAGCCGCAGGCTCACTTGGATTAATGACAAAACTTTGTAAGGATGCATCTGGAAGCCGGTCCATATCCTCCAAAGAGCTTGACAGGGGTGAATTAGCACGTTGAAACTCGACTTGGCATTCTGTGGTCGCCCAAGACCACGATGGGCCAAGGCGGCTTTGTTTGGTGCGACATTCAGGTAGCGGCTGGAATCTCTTGAAAAGGAGGCCAGTGAGGATATCGTCTTTCCAGAGTCCGGAAAAGTATTCGTCACCTGTTATGTCTTTAAACTTCTGCGCCAGCGCCCAAATAGCCGGCAGCCGATCCTCCGGTCTGGTTAAGTGTTTTTGGCTATACTGTGTGACCATGTCGTACCATTGGCTATACAGTTGTTTTTGAGGCTTTTGGTTGGACTTTGAACCACTCGCTATCTCTGAAGTCGTTTCCTGGTCGCCTGACTTGTCTCGCTCAGCTCTTAAAAAGTTCTTAGGGCCGTTTCGCGTTACTGGAACTGTCTCAGGCGACGAGGCAACTTCCCCCCTAAACTGTTGAGATTGCTCGGGTGGACGACAGTAGATTGATTCTGTAGCCGATAGTTCGCGGCATTCCCAGATGATCTTCCCTGGAAGAAAGTGCACTGTCCTGGGCGAGAGTACATTTTCCTGCAACACCCAACCTCTGCTGGTGAGTGGTATGGGCCTCCCGAGACCTAGATCGTCAAATTCAGATTGGGGATCAAAGGTCCAACAAACTTGTCGAGATTGCATCCATTTCCCCCAAGGATTGCGCTAAGATACTGGGTCAATCTGCTGCTTCCAAGAACATGAGGTGACGTGGTACTGGTTTCGTTCTAAAAACAGACCTCCATGGCTGTCTGGGGAGTAGCTCGCTGCAAGATTCAAGATGCCTTTTGAATAGATGCTTGCCATGTTGGAGCTTTCACGTTCCCAGTCAACTTTATCGCCCTGGATAATGCAGAGCGAGTCAATCCAGAGGTAAGTAAAGCCCAGTTTCCTAGTGACCGTAATAGCATCTCTGAACGTACGTGGCAAGTTCTTGGAGAGGATCTCCAGATTTCCTCCAGTAGTCCTACGGAATATGTTGACATTCCGGCCCCAACAGTGACTTAGTGTGAGGTACGGTGCCTGAAATCCATGTTTGGTCTCTATGAGACGAACTGTACTTGATTCAAGCGTACCTACGTCGACTAGCCTGGTAGGTATATGTGTTGTGGAATCATGACGGCATTCTCGATGGTCAGCCTGGCATTGCCGCAGCCAGTTCCCAAGCATGTCGAATATCGCGTCGGGGATCCCGCCGGCGAGATGGCAATATGTCCCAGCAGGCTGTGCTAGTGCATCCTTGTCATCTGGTCTGGCGATTAGCAAGAACATGATGAGCTAGAACGCAGCCACAAATACCTTTTAAACCTAGCCGAATTTCAGTGTATTCCTTGTTGGCGGTAACATCAAAGACACATCTCCGATCGGTCGTGTCTCTGATGTCAAACTTGAGCATGACAGGCAGGTCTGGATCGATAGGGGATGCAGCACAATATAGTTCTATGAGATTGCAAAGGTGACAACCGGCTTTTGCAGCCTGGCTTAAAAGATGGAAGGACTCATGGTGCCTGACTGAACCCTCTGCCAGATGGTCGCAAACAAGAACATAGGACTCATCGCATTCGCGGAGCATTTTCCTCCACGTATCGTAAGAATCCAAAGCATTGGCAAATGCTGATGAACATGTCGCACATAGATTATCTATACCGTAGCTTGCCTCACCAAGCTCGGCGCTCCCGCATTGCTGCGGTAATGAAGACATTCAAGAATGTGAGTCTAAGGTGACTTGATACGAAGGGGAAGTGCTGGAAGAAAATGACATGCTTAATATATGAAATATGGTTGGGATGTTGGAAGTTACAATTGATATGTATTTTCATACTATGTTTGTGGTTAATTATGGAGTGGTAAGGCAGACAGAGTCGAGGTATGCGCGTTGATGCACACGACAAGGCTTGAAGATGCGCTCTTTATTGGTCAACGTAACCGCCTGCTTATGCTGCATAAGCGGTCAGAGACGCCCCACTGTGCTGGATATCACTGGTATGAAAAACGTGGCTGTGTTCGCCTATCTACGGATTGACATTGGAAATGAGGCGGGAAACATGGGATTCATGCTCTCCATAGCCAAGCTGCTAAGGCACAACTGCCCATTTTAGTTGAAAATTCCAAGTTTGACCTGCAGAAGGGCTCCAGATCCATTCATTCTCCACAGCAGAATATCAATAGGTAATCTTTACGAGAATGCAAGAAGTAACAGTGTATTAAATTTACAATAAAATATATATTTTGTTATACTTTAGTTTATGAAATTAAAATTAAAGTGATTATTTTAATTCTTAATATATAACTTAACAGTTTATTTAATATAGATATAGATAAATATGTTTTTAAAAGTATTTATTTATTATTCTTAATAGATTTATCTTTAAAAGTGAAAGTATTAAGGTAAAATAGTCTAAATATTTAAATATTAGCTTTATTTAAGACCCATTCCTTAAAACATGTAAAACATATAAAGATCATTTATCCACCTCAGATACAAGCTTTTGAACAAGTCCCCAGTCTTGATAATACCGCTGTAAATAAGTGCAAATAGCAGGCATCTCATACCTGGCACGAATATCTATCCACCACCTACATTCACGTGCCCTAGTATACCACAGGTACAACAGCGTAAGGGCTACCGGATCTTTCTGCTCAAGTAAAAATTTAAATTCGCCCCTTATCTTGGTTGAGAACTTCATAGCTTTGCCGAGTGTAGCCTGACCAACAGGTACTGCTAGCAGTTCAGACAAGCCATGTGCAACCCTAAAGTAAGGATTGTTATATGCCGTAGAGGTTTCGTCAAGCATGCAAAGCTGCTTTAGCTCCGCTAGTACACCATTGATGCCTTCGATGGGCAAGGATTGATGCATCGAAGCAAACATATCAGCCATTGGCGTAAAGATGCTTGTTTCTCGTAGAGGGTCTACTAATTGCCATAGCCTCATCTTGCCAGCTGCAAGACCTAGCCACTCAAGGTCAGAAGAGTCTGGTGGTCCAAGAGGCCAAGTTTCCTCTAAAGGACATGCATTAATAGACGCGAAGCCTAGGATGCCAAGCGTGCTTGCTGCGGCCCAGATAGGATCCTTGTGCTCTTCTTTGATAGGCTGGCCCAGCGACTTTTTGAACAATGAAGTGCATTGAGACCAATGATATGTTTCACAAAACGATCGACGATGAATTGGCGTTACTCCAAGGTAGCGATCATGGACAGCCGTCACGGCCAACATGCCATGTAATAAAAATGGACGCTACAAGGCAATTGTAAGTTATTTGTTCGTTTCCTTTAGGCTTGTACTCACTTTGAAGGACAATGCCAACATGTGCTTGTTGTGTATCTCTACTGTTTCTGGCCCGCCAAGAGAGTGTAAGGTTCTGCACTGGAAACGATTGAAAAGGTCTTGGTCATGTGCATTGAGCATGTAGAAAGCAGTCTCATCGGCCACCCATATGCAGTTACCCATAGACGACTGTGGTGACGGAATAGTAAATTGCTTTGGCATGTTTTTCTTAATTTGTTCCTCGGGAAGTGACTGGAAATCTGGTACGTTGAACCCGAAGTTGCATACGACGCCGTAAATCTGGCACTTGACACAACATGGCCTCGATTCATCACACTAAGTCGTCGAAGATAAGTCAACAAGGCTTGAGGAAGTACAGGTGACTCCTCATCGACTTACCTTCACTTTCCTCAGCTTGCAGTTGCGACAACCAAATCGCGACTTTCGACCACGTTGCATATCCCCCCTCTTAGTGACTGCAATGGTCTCGGAGCCCATAATCGATAAATATTCAATTGACTGTTCCACAGGCTCTCGTTCGCTGGTGTCCGACTCAATATTGACAAGCCGATAAAGGATGTTGTGCGGAGGTTAGCATATTCTTAAATCCGGCAGATTACTAACTCCGTCCGGGAACGAACGTGATACGATCTTCATTTATCTGTAATCAGAGTTCTCGCTAACCTCTGCTCGGGATTGAACCATCTTGATTGGTCAACGACAGTTCCACCTGTGATCAAAATGTTCCAGTCAAACAAGGCCATCATCTTCAACCAGGCGCCTTTACTTCTAATTGGTATTAACTTTCGCTATGATAACAGTTGAGGTTGCCGGCAACCCGAGAGTCCAAAGAGGTACACGCGGAGAGACAATAGATATATAATAAGCCATCATTTGTCCTGGACGAGACCAATCCGTCCAGTTCTTTGTCCCCCAAAATCGCAAAGGAAGAGTCTTTCAATCTTCTCTCAAAGACTCATTTTATCTTAACCCTATTTATCCAAACCATCTATAATCATGCATGTTTTTGTTACAGGCTCAACAGGCTTTGTCGGCTCAGCTGTCGTCAAAGAACTATTAGCTGCCGGCCACTCTGTCCTCGGCCTAGCCCGCAGCGACAAAAGCGTCGAGCAGCTCAAGAGCCAAGGCGCCGAAGCCCTTTTCGGAACCATTGAGGACTTGGAAGTTCTCAAGAAGGGTGCTTCTGTGTCTGATGCCGTCATCCATCTGGCCTTTGTACACAACTTTGCCGATTTCGTCGGTTGTTGCGCCATTGACCGTGCGGCCATTACTGCTATGGGTTCTGCTTTGGTTGAGGCCGGAGGCAATCGCGCCATGGTCATTACTTCAGGCACTATGATGCTTACCCAAGGAAAATTGGGCTATGAGGACGACAAGCCCGATATGAGCCATCCTTTTGCGGCAGCTCGTGGAGCTTCTGAACAATTGTGTCTCGATTTTGCCAAGCAAGGTGTTCGAGCTTGTGTTGTTCGACTTCCTCCTACGACGCATGGTGCTGGAGGAGCTTCTGGGTTCATGGGCCCATTTGTGAAAGTCGCACTCGAAAAGGGTGTCTCTGCATATGTTGGCGACGGCCAGAATCATTGGTGCGCTGGTCATCGTGACGATGCGGCTAGATTGTACCGTCTGGCTACCGAAAAAGCAGAGCCTGGATCTGTTTTCCATGCTGTCGCCGAGGAAAGCGTCACAGTCAAGGACATTGCTGCTGAAGTTGGCAAACAGTTGGATATTCCTGTTGTCAGCATTCCTGCGGAGAAGGTACAAGAGCATTTTGGCTGGTTTCAATTTGGAGCTATGGCTGACAATATTGTCTCGAGTGCTAAGACCAGGGAGGTGTTGGGCTGGAGCCCTACAGGACCCACGGCTCTGGAGGACATCAAAGCTGTAGTTGACTTTACAAAGTCTCAATCGGGATAGTCCTTATTTATAGCGTTGGATTGAATCGAGGTTGGCGTACTTAAATGCGCCTTTCAGCTATTCGCATTCTTCTCTCTCTGCCATAGCTTAACCTTCTCATAAGAGGATCTAACAGGGTTGTGGAGGTCAGCAGCAGTAGCAGTCGTAGCAGCACCGGCACGTTCAGCTACAATTGCGTCACTTACCTAGTGGCTGCAGCTTGAGCCACTGCTACAGAACTACTTCTTCTGCAAGGGTGCGGACAACTACTTGGGGGACGCTAACATTGGCTAACATAGCTATATATGAGTATTGTAAGTTTTATTCTATAAATACAGACTGAACTTGCTTCTCTTCTGTACTACTGAAACTGGAGTTCCCATGCTCCAGCAACCTCGTCGCGATCGGCGAGCAAGCGGCTGAAAAACTCGGCTGTTAGATCTCATGTCTTGCTTGCAGGAAACGACCGAATAAGCCAGATAGGAATGGATATTTCATTGTAACCCCGCGGCTGAAAGCCTTTTGAGGCCTGCCAATAAGCCCCACTAAACACAATCAATAATATTAAGCCTAACACGCCACCCTTGCCGGGATATGCAGAATTCTTTCCCAATAGCTCGATTTGCACACTCCTACAGGGTGGTGAATGTGCAAGTTATGACAAAATCTGCGGGGTGATAAGCCAAGAGTGCCCGACAATAAATCCCGCAGGCAATCGAAAATGATGGCTGATGCGTACCTGGCGAGGCGAAAATGGCTAGGTGGTTGGATGGCACTATGAAATTTAAATACCCGACCCCTCTCTAACATTGTGGACTCGGGTCAGACTACAGTCTTTTGTTCTACCGTTTCTTTCTTCATTTGAGCGACTTTTCTACAGATCGCAATATGGTTTTGCCTTTAGAGTCTTACTTTTTTTCTGTCCTGGTATTCTTGCTTGAGAAATTGGTTTACTTCGAAAACTGGTGGTACGAGGTTATATGGTCCCATTGGCGGCCTTCGAGTACAACCACTCTAGACAAGCTTGTCAAGAGAAAAGAGGATGAAATATGGCATGCAGTAATCTTTGGCAAGGATGGACAAGTTCGAAGAATTTTCGAAGATCTCACAAATAAGCCCGAGGCACGTCTGACATTCCCTAATGTCACAGGCAATGGGGTAGCAGCTTTCTCGCCAAGTTCCTCGCCACGCGATACCGAGGCAGGTGCCCCGTCTTACCGCCCCGATACCAAACTTCAAGAAGCAGTTGAAATCGATGTTAAGGAACATGGGGTCTTCGATCGAGATGAGAACCGCGAAATGGCGGTACAAGCACGCCTTGAAGCCATTGCAGAGCGATTGGCGAACTCAAGCCGGAGCTTAACTAAAAAAGAGAAAGAAAAAGCACAGAAATGGTGGAGTAGCGGTTCCTTTTCGTTGTTATGGATGGCTATCCATCAAGACCACAAGTCAGATGTGGACTACCTACTGACTGAGCACAATCAAAAACTACATAAGGGCAATGGTTCGTCCAATGAAACCGTTCTCCATCTGGCAGTATCAAAAAACGACTTGGATCTTGTACGCGATATTCTCGAAAAGAGCTCCTACACATCACCGCATACATATATCAATGCCAGAGATAGCGGATCCAGGACCGCGTTACATAATTTGGTATCTTCACTCTGTTTACCTTATGCCTACCATAGTCCTGGAGACTTGAGCAAGGCCTTCGACATACTTGACTTACTATCTCAACATGGCGCCAACATAGATGCTTTGGATATGGGCTTCAGAACCCCCCTTCACA
Source organism: Fusarium proliferatum ET1 (assembly GCF_900067095.1). Classification (NCBI taxonomy): domain Eukaryota; kingdom Fungi; phylum Ascomycota; class Sordariomycetes; order Hypocreales; family Nectriaceae; genus Fusarium; species Fusarium proliferatum. The sequence continues at coordinate 3,537,248 of NW_022194793.1, read as the reverse complement.
CGCTTCTGTCAAGAACACTTAGCCGCAAAAGATTTTGGCCAGAAGAACTCTCAACTATTCCTCTAGATCGTCTGATGGATAAGCTCCTACAGGCTGGGACAGAAGTTAATACTAAAGACTTCCAAGGTATGTGATTTAAGCTGTCAAGCCTTGGATCCTGACAACCTTAACACCGAGCTCGCTTCTTGGTAGCACTATGCAGTCTAATAATAGTTCAGGAGATACACCTCTTCACATCGCTTGTGAATTGAGAAACATGGACGCAATCGCGAAGCTGGTTCGTAATGGCGCCGATCTTGGAAGTCTAAATCGTGATGGGAAGACCCCTAAACGGGTTTTCTCGGATGGTCAAGGGCTAGACGAAGATTTTTGGAAACGCATGGTTATACTATCCCGTAGAAAGCGAAGCACTGACACAGATTTATTCGCCCTATCAAACAGGCTTTCAAGCAGACGAGACAGAAATTCCAAAGCAGCAATAGCTGTATGCCAGAGATCAGCTGTATATTGCCGTTACCAATGGAGTGGTCTAGCCTCCAACAATAGCAATCCGCCACATTGGGCCGCAACAGACAAGTACGTATCCCATATTCTTTTTTCAGACAAACGGTCAGAGGGCATCCCGTTTCTGGCTGAATGCGAAGAGGAATGTGCACTTGCCTGGCAAGATCTTGTCGAACCACTCGGCAAAGAGGGCAAAGAAAACGAGCATAATACAGCTGGGGGGGCAACAGACGTTGATAACAGCGCCAAAGTGGCAAAGTATACATGGAGATGGTTAAACTTCCCAGAAAATAATGTGAGATACTGCCACGTGAGTATTGTATATCATAGTGCTCGGCTAATGTCTTTCTTCAAATAGATGACATGGATTAGAGTAAGTAGACAAGTACCTGGTGCTTCATCTTAATCCATTACTTTACTTCCAGATCATCTAACGGTTTAGGATTTCGTCGAAGACAATTTAAGTATTAGCAACATCGCTCGGAGATTCTTCGAAGATCACATGGAAGTGCGCAATACGAGAAACAAAGGTCATCTGATAAGGGTGCCACATGCTCATGTGAGTCACGAATATATGTTGGGATTTGGAATACCTGAATTTTTTTGTTTGGAATAATCCAAATCCGTAAAGATATTAACAAAGCAACAGATCATGAGCCAAGGGGCCTCTAAAGCGTATGATCCGGTCGAGAACACGGGCACCCCAACCAGATCAATGGTATCTCTTGTGGTACGTATTTAAATAGTAGCTCGTGAAGCTTGTTTAACGCGACTATATGCAGATTCCATTTATAGATATTGAGGTTGAAAACTCTTATGGCTCTACATCAACACCGGGAGAAGAAGCCTATCCCCCCTTTAATGGGATCAACGGAGTACAGATGCCGCAAACCTTGGACCAGACTTCTATCAACACCGACAGTCGATCAGAACTGCGATGCAAGGAGAATCAGGTCATTTACAGATGGTCGAAAAAGCAGGACTCTGGGCAAGAAAAGCGACTTCCGCTGGAATGGATGGTACGGAATCCGTTTTCCCCCCTCGCACGTCTCCTTCGTAAGGTGAGAAGATACCTCGAAAGCTGTGACAACAAAGAGTCCGCAATTTCACCTTTAGACCGTACGGGGCGAGCCATGGGAGACGAAAGGGCTGGCATTTCGACTGAGATGCAGAGGATCCTCAAGGACCGTCGTCCAAAATGGTTGATGGTAAGGCAGCTTTGGCTATGGAAATTCAATGATAGTAAGCATCTTATTCTTTGATTCTTTGATCTTAAGAGCGACGGATCTGACTTTAAAGACACTATTCTTTCTGCGATACCTTCCCGCACAAATTTGTGCATGGCTAATGACTTGCTTGAAACCATCCGACAGAGCGGCTTGAACGGGGTGTACGGCTCCGACGACCTTGTGAATCATATTTTGCAAGAAACCATTACTTTCCCAGATAAGTTTTTGCGGGCAGGGCTGGGCGAGCATATACTTGATGTGTTCGAAAGCGAGATCGCCGCTGAGGTACGCTCCCGGTAGTATCTATTGGCGTTAACGCTGTTAACTTTGTTTGACTTTTGAAAGGCCGACGAAGAAGCCACTTTCTACAATAACTTTGCTCACAACGACTGGAATTCCAAACACGCAAACAGAGCTATCAGCTGCACCTGGCGCGTTAAGGACATCCGTGATGAGCTACAACTTATCCGGAACGTGTTTGACAGTCAGCTGAAAGTTGTCAAGCAATTTGCCAAGGTTATTGAAGAACAGCCGATACAAACACCCGAAGACTTCAACTTTATTCCCTCTCTCAAATCAAAACTAGAGGGTATGATGCAGCGAATTGATTCAATGGATAGTGAGGCCAATAAGACAACAGAAAGTGTGAGTTGCAAAGGCTCCAGATCATAGATTGAACAAACGTTCGTTAGCCTGCCTTCACCGTGACTAACATATGATCTCTATAACTAGCTCAGCAACATCACTCAGGCGATGCTAGCTCAAGCAGCACTGAAAGAGGCAGAATCAGCTCGCTTGATGAACTTCATCATCCTACCATTCACTATTGTTACGGTTATCTTTGTAAGTTCACCTTCAGCCGAGCCAGAACATGAGCACGATCTCTAACTTTGACACTCATCCAAGACCCCTCTGTCATTCATGACAAGCCTCTTTGCCGTTAACTCGGATGGCTTCCCGCAAAATGAAGATGGGGAACTTCGCATCCCTTCAGATTGGTTCTGGCGGCGGATGGGTATGTTTATTCCTGGCAGAATTGAAGGCTCCTGTGGTGTCTAACATCAGCATTCTAGTAATCGGCGAGTTTGGGACCTTAATCCCACTCTTTATGTTTGTCCTGTTCTTGTATTATTGGCGGCGGAGTCCGGGAAACCTCTCTCGGGAGCAACTTGGCCGATAAGGAGCAGCTTGTAGTGTGCTTCATGGCTTCGGCTATCTTGAATTCTCTTGGCTGATGGTTGGGCGAGTCTATCAAGTGATGGTAGTATCTAAAGTTAGAAAAGCTGTGCAGTATACAAGATCCCAAGAAGTGAAAATGACAACATGAGGAGTACTGAGGCCTCTTGTAACCCTTCTTTTTCCAAAAACAGCCATAACAGTAAAAAGTCAACCCTGGAATACACGAGACCAGGATATAAATAACAACCCTCAAGCCAGACTTCTTTTACCTTACGACGATACCCCAAAATCTAGGTCTTTTTTCCCCATTATGGCTACAAAGCTCTTTCTTCTGCGGAATTCTGTCCACTGCATCACACTCGTTGCACATTACTTTTTGGCTCACCAGGCAAGGCTCAGAACGAAATCTTTCATAGAAACGGTTCCAAAACTCGTGCTTGGATAATGGAAGCTCGTCAAGTGGCCTCGGCTGGTAGAAATAGTCTTTGTCGAAAATCGGGGGCACACCGCTGCGACGCTCGCAATACTTTTCTGGGTGCCATTGCTCGAACTTGCTTCGTATGTGAGTTTAGGTTCAACGTTGTCAAGAAAAGATAATGGACATACCTGGTAAAAGTCGCAGTGAGAGAATGTCATGAGACCAAACCAAGTTTTAAACCATCCTTTAACTCGACGAAACTCAGATCTCATTAGGCGGAAAAGCTGCTCGTTACATAGGGACTTTGATTCAATAGCACTGAGCTTCAAGCCTCCTGAGTCTATGAAGAACATGATATATCGACTGGTCGACGGCATCGATATGGTCGCCGGGAGTGCGCTTGATATGATGGAAGTTTGGCCAGGCGTCACCTGTTGTATTGAAGGTTGCTGATACTTGTAGACTCCATGAACTGCGGTCTAGCTTGGAGAAGGTTCGCTATGACCCTTCAAAAAGTTTGGCGATGCCCCTGTTGGTGCAGAAGATACAGGTAGCGCCGGTTCTCGGATCTTGACCACTCGGCGCGCAAAACCACTTGGAACCACCTGTTTTCGAATATCTCCGCAAAGCTCAACGTCTGTTAGCTGTCATCGAGATTAAATGCATAGAAACTCACACATATCCAACTCAAGGTAGCGAAATTGGGCGGTGGCTGTAGTTGGGGCTCTGTAAATGGCCAACAGTTCCACTCGTTCGACAGAGCTGCCCTGAATGCAGACGTTGACTTATCCAGCCACGACGTTCGCTCACTTTCCTTCAGGTCAATCTTTACTGGCTTTTAGTAGAGAAGTTCTGATACCGTCTCTGCAACTCCCTCGTACTCTGAATTGTTCTGTCCCTTTTTCTACGACTTGGCCAAACGCTTTAGCCGTGACTCAAATGATGGGCTAACTAAATCGATTAGTCGCATGATAAAGACACTGAAAGAGCTCGTCGAGGCGACTAGACTCTGTATGCTGGGTATATCTGGCTGGACAGCTGGTTCATCTTCGGAACTAGAATCGTATGGCTCATCGCCTTCAGACACTAAGTAGGTTTCCGTGCTCGCAGAAGGTCTTTCCTTGCCATCCCATCTTTCGTCTCTGGACAATCCATTGATAATCTCACTGGAAAGTAGCTTGGAAGACTTCTTGAAGAACCCACCTATTCGCGTTGCTTCTGGATACCGCAATTCTGCTGACAAGTCTTGGCCAAATAACTCCAGTAACTTTCGAAGTTTGACTGTAAACCTTTTCCAATCGATATCTGCATCTTTAAATGCAGGCTGTATGAGCTTTCGTAGGTCTATAGTGCTGTAGAGAAGATCGATAAATGCCTCGTTTGCTGCACGCTGTTCAGTCCCTCCACCGGCAACAGAGGTGGGGGCAGTAGATGAAGATAGGCAGCTGTTGGAGGCATCGCTACTTTTGTAACCATCAAATCCGAGGTCAATATGGTTCCAATCTCTCTCGAAGAGGTGAGGTGTTAACTGTGAACCAGAGCTTGGATTTATAAGAGAATGGGTATATACCTCAATACAGATGGTTAGCAGTAGAACGAGAGATTGTTATTTCAACATACTGTCTCTAAATATGCCTTTCAAGAAGATCTTTACGATGGAAGGCCTCATTGCAGTCTTCAATGGGACAAAATAGATCACGAGGTGAGTGACTAAGTTCATGGCCACTAGATTCTTAGGGCGATTTATCACGTGTGTAGGCAATAGCGTACCTTAGGTGTTCTGCTCTTGAGAATGTCTGAATACATTAGAGATACGATTAAGAAGCTGTTCTTTGAAGTAAAACAATATACCTTATGACATTGGCTACATGATTGAACTGGAACACTAATCTTCGCCTTTAAAATCTTCCTGGCGATAGGCCTTAAGTTGATGTGCGACCCTTTGGTGGCCGCTATAGCCGTGGAAGACATCATTTGACTGTCATATGGTGGCACTAATGTCGTGTCAACTGACATGCTTTTTGAATGTGGGTTGGTGCAAATGCCGTCCATCCCAGTTCGTGTTCGGTCGATGGTACCGCTTGCGTTTCCTTCTCGGTCCTGGAGTCCAACTTCGCTGTCCCTTTTGGTTGCTGGTTACTAAGAACGTAGAATGAATATAAAATGAGGAGCGCCTGTGTAAACAAGCGGCAGAGGAGGACAAGCATGAATAACTTGGTTTATTGAAGAATCAGGAAGAGCGCTGTGACTGATAGGTAATTCCGAAATTGGAACTGGACATAATTAAACGATTTCAAGAAAGCATATTATGTAAAAGAGTGTGTAATTCATCTGGTTTCTACTCAATAGTATGTTGAATACTTTGCGTTGCAACTAATGAATGATAAGTTGGGATTCTACTTGTGCAACCCCTCGAACCCTAGCCCGGCGACTCAGAACTATCGTTATCATTGACCCCTAAACGACAAGCTTGAGCTCTCCTCCAAGACCATTCTCGGCGATGACGGAGATCGTAGTCTGCGCAATCGAGACTATGTATATTGTTAGTGGTTCACAACATTCTCGAAATGGAATACTGAGTCCAGTTTGCCAGATTTGGTGCCTTACATTTGACGATGGCGGAGGCATAGCCCTTGAAAAGATATCCACTGGTGACCTTGAAGAGCTTGATAGTGTCGTTGTTATAGGTGACTAATGCTTCATATGCTTCACCTTTGAGGTTGGCCTTTTTGCCTTCTGCGATCGTGGCATCATCTCCAGACGTATATTTGAACTTGATGTCTTTGACTTCTGGACCAAGTGAAATGGTAGTAGAGTTATCTCCTTGAAAGTTGAGAGACATGGTTACGATAAGAGTAAAGTGGTTAAAGAGGAAGAAAGGGGATATGAAGTGCAGTGAAGTGCAGTGAAGCGCAGTGATGAGGGAGTAGGATTTCTGGGGGGGAAATGCTTGGTTTATATAACTCGTGCTACAATGAGATATGTCGAAGAATGAGGACAGAATTTCGAAAGGCTCGGCAGCTTTTCGAGGGCAAGTACAAGCACTGCTGATGACACTCACCGCCTCAAATCACGAGCTATTCGAAGGCGTTTACGACTACATGGCTGAGGTTATGCTATCTTGAGACATTATTCTTTTTTGCCTTCGAGGCGTTACGGTCTCTGATGCCGGCGTGAATCACGGTTTCTCGACCGGTCTGGTCCTGTCACATCTTCCCCCCCTCCCCTTCCACCCTCTCGAACCTCTGCTGTGGAGCATCTCGAATTATGCACCCCCGACTGCATGTCTAGAATCAAAAATTCGTCTAAACTATTTTATCAAGGGTAGTGCTTAGGGGAACTCAATATTGTCTTGTCCCAACGAGGCAGGCTGACCCTCAAGCCGGTAAGGTGAGTAGGTGAGTCGTAGAGACATCAAGGCATAGACCTATAACTTTTAAGCAAGGAATGCACATACTGAAACCTGGATTGGGGCCAGATGGAATGTCTCAGCGCTCTCATGCCTCGTTTGAAGGGTTCTGTAGGTTATAAGCCACATTGACAACCACTGGATGCTTTCATTTCCGGGGCTCGGTCGATGCCTTTCGACTTCCGTCACGCTTCCTGAAATACAAGTTCTTGAACGTGATACTCACCATATTAAACAGACATGTGGCTGGCTGACGCGAGACCTGCCTTTAGCTTATACAAGTTTGGAAGTTTGCTGTTGCGTGGCAATTAGCCCTGCATATTTGACTCATATTGCTTCATGAAGCCGATAGCTGCTTGATGAGACTTCACCCTCATACAATAGGTAGCTACGCATACGCCGTATCTCCTAGGTAACCCTGGCGCTTGCGAGTAGAGCACCTAAAGGGGGCGAACCCAAGCGCTTAGCTAATTTTGAGTGATTGGTTGCTTAGAAAGGTCCTTAGGGGATCAAAGGTTGTGTTTATGCTGCAGACGCCATTGGGCATTAAAGCTTTATCAACAAGGAAGAAGCTCCTTCAGTATAGCAAGCAAAAGGGTAAGTCTCCATAGCCCATCGGGCTGAAAGTGGCTGGCTGAGGCTTGCGACGGCGAACCTTTGAGACTGCATCCGCATGAGCACGCCATACTTCGCAAGAAAACACCAATGACCACGAGGCGGGCACATCCGGTGTATTCGACGATTCATATCTAGTAGCTTCGTTTTGGCTTCCCATGGCCTGTCATGTTTCAGTTGAAAGATTACAGGAGACTCGCTGTCAGAGTGATTGGCAATTTGATGGCATTATCTGAGGAATGTGACAGCCTAGGGCGCTTTAGAGGATCTCCATCTGCTCCATCACTCCAATTATATCATGTTGATACTCCGGAGCTAGACTTACCAGTGTCGCTGCCATCGGGGATCTCGAGAAGCTTGATGGGGCACCCGATAGGGTTAATGCACTTATAGCCCTTTCTAGTAGTAGACTACTTGGCGTAGAAGGGAATACTGAGGATAAGCTTGTGAGCGGGGAAGCCGAGGGAGAGATACTTGTCGATGGCATAAAAGACATTTCTATGATGGGCCTGGATACGTGATGCGGATGAGAAGTTTTCAAGCCTCCGTTAATGCAAGCTTCCTTTTTCGGCTTTATGGCTTAATATGTTTTCGTCGCAGGAGCTGAAAGTGAAACATACACCGAGCGGCCTAGAATATGGCGTGACTTGGTATACACTGCTCAGTATGAAAGGCAATGAGACTTGAACCCCTCAAATACGACCAACGTAATGTGGGAGATAACTGTGCGTGATAAGCGGTGAGGGCTATATGAAAGAGCTTCCACGGGCTTTGAAAGTTTTGGGCGTACTCAATTGCAGGGAAGACAAGGAAAACGGGGCACCTTGCCAAAGCCCAAACCCAAAAACACAACTTCTACAAATTATATTCACATTTTTTTTCGATCCGGTGCAAAGATCGCAACATGGCTTTTATTGTTTTTAACAACAACAGTCTCACTGCTGAGCTCAACAGCGCAGTATCGTATGTGAGCTTGTTCAACGATCGAGCGACCCTCCGTAATAGTACAACGGACACCACCCTGTTAAACGGCAAGTCCCAGAAGCTCAGGGTTGAGTACACCAACAACAACCCTCAACCACGGATCTTCACGGTCAAGATAGGGGTTGAGTTTCCTGAATACAGGAATATCAGATTAACTGGTAGGCTGATTGGTCTTTTTGCGAACTAAGCTAAAGGTTTAATAGGCGGTGGTCCGAATGATGCTTATGTAGAAGTCAACGATTTTAATGGGCATCGGGGTGTCTGGAGCAGGTAGAATGTCGTCGTTCGAGGAATAAATAGTGAAATAACCGGTCGATGCCGGGAGGCTTCAATTCAAGGTGCCATGACGGAAGCTATAGCTCAATGCAGGGATCTTTGCATGCTGGTTTTGGTTAAAGCTCAGTTGGATAAGTTGAGATACGACAGGTTCGCCACATGTCTCGAAGAGCATCCTCTCAACGAATTTAGCATCACATTCGAACATCATATTCTTATATTCCTATTCAAAACCGCGAGCTTCTTCTGTTGACACTTTAGCCCCTTTACATTTAAAACTCCTTCAAGTAATCCCCAAGGAATCTCTTCAAAAGTTCGAGAATTTCCAAACCCCCATCAAAACCAAGGCTATGAGCGACCTTTGCCGCCTCGTTTCCCGCCGCCACCATGGCGCTTTCTACAAAGCGAAACTATGCATCTTTAGTCTAGGGGTAATCATGCCCGGCCAGTGAGACCTACCTGATATGGTTTGTGCTCTTTATCATGAAGCACGAGAAAGCGCTTTGTCTGTTCTTTGTTCTGGCCATATAGGAAGTCTTGGTTGATTCGTACGGTGTACGAGTCTTTGGAGCGATCATGCTTGAGACGAAACTCATCGGCTTTGCTGACCTGAATGAAGATCTTTCCGGTGATATCTAGTACCAGAGTTAGCATTGACCTACGACTTCTCTGCGATGGGACTTGCCAGTGTTCGTGCCAGCAGTACTACGGTACTGAGCTGGGATGTACCTTTCGCTACGAGCACCCCATTGTTGCCATTTGACAACAATTGGTTCGTTGTCCAGCTCCACGTCACGTACGTAGATGGTATCGCCTTTTCCGATCAAAAGAGCCATTGTAGTTCCTGTGCAGGATGCAGGATATGGAGGGACAATGATGCAGAATGAAAAGAGCGAGGGTGATATGAAGGATCTCGGGATATCAGTTGACATCGAACCATTGATTAATAAGCCTTTTGCGTGGAAACAAATGACTTTGATCGCAACTGTACTGTCTTGCCTCAGCCAGCCTGGGTGAAAGCCACACCCACCACACTAAAGTGAAACATGGCTCCTTGGGCCACTCAAGCCCGCTGTATGATAGCTTTCGTCGCTTGACCGTAGCTGGCCATTGAATTGGATGCCGCTTCGGCGGAAGCTAAATGTCAATTCGAAAGAGTAGACTACCCGTCTATGATGGAGCGGGCCGCACGTCTAGTTAGTATCTAACTAGGGTGGGGATGCCTCGGATTCAGTTACAGCGTTGTATATCTCGGCGATCGATAGAATGAGTCGCTGTGGCCACGATCTTAGGTCATGAAGTGCGTTTTTGCCTTGGAAGGAATGTGACTCCATGCCCAAGGCCAGTGATGGTTTTTTGTGGCTGCAGGGAGTAGTCTTGTGCTACCAATGACTTCTCGCGTCATTGGGGCATCTCGTTTCACATGGCCAATGAGAACAATCACTGCTTTGTCTTTGGGGAAAACTAAGACATGCAGCAAGCTATCGACATAAACAACCCGGGGGTAATTACCTATTGCAGCCAAAATCATCTAGCTTCCTGAACAACGTCCAGGCAGCCCGGTGTGGAATCGTTGATTCATCTGTGGGTCATTTGGCTTCATTTCACCCAACCATTACGGCATGCGTAGAGAGTCTAGCAACAAATAATGCTGCAAAGACACCACGTTCCCCGCTTCATTGGGAGGAGAATGGGCTGGCTGATATTCCCAAATGTCTCTAGCCTGTTTCAGTTTATGCCTGCATACTTCAAAACCTGTCGGCTTCATTGATAAGTTTCGACCCCACTGCCGGATTGAACAGCAAGCAGTGAAGGCGGTGAGAACCGCAGTGGCTATCCGATATCTGTATTTGGCCATTCTTGGTTCACAGCTAGCCACTGAAAAGCCACAATACCGCTTTCTTGCAAATTTGTTACGGACAATGGAATATTTCTAATGCAAGTCTTTCATTTTCACTACTGTCTCGGATTTGGTTGACTTTAGTGGCGGGAGGAAACGATCTCGGGACCATAACCGTCTGTTCCGCGCGGTATGGCGCATGTCGTTGACGAAAAGGGGGTGAACAAGCGAACGGCCCGTTTTAGCGTTCTGGCTGCTAGCTGAGCCTCAAGCCATGGAAATCGGCAGTTGTGGTCCTCCTTTCAGAACTTGCTTTTAATTGAGGGAAAAAAGTAGCAGCGTCTATTCAGCAATGAGCAAACAACCAGGTGAGTACATTCCAGATACTTGGTCCCGTGATTCTGCTGATCATTACAGCGCGATTAACGAGGTTGAGCTCCCATTGGATCCCTGTTGCCAGTTCATTGCCCTCGGAAGTCTTAACAAGGCTCATGCCCTTCCCCTAGTCACTTGCAGCAGTCGAGGATAAGACGTATTTGGCACCATAACAAGCACTAAGCCACACAGGATACGATACAACGCCATTCAGGGACTTATACGCAGCTTAGGGGTAGCAGAAGCGTGAGGCTGGCTGAAGTGGTTAATCTTTGCCAGACACCGGCTGAGCTGGCTAATGCATAGTTGCCACGGATAACCGATTAACCCTTGTACGGTCAAGACATTGAGCAGCCAGGATGCAACTGGACGGACGAGGTGCTCCTGAAAGTCGCCACGCCCATTCTCGTATTGCGAAGCTACGCCCTGAGCGCCTTTGCATAACCTAAAACGGTCAACCTCCCTCAATCCACGAGGATATTCAGCTGAAGTTTTGGAACTCAAAGTTAAATCTCGGCTATTAGCACATAATTTGAACTGCAGCGGCTGTTAATATAGAGTCCTATAGAGTCCATCCGGCATAATGAGGGTTAAACTTCTAAGTACAGAACCACGGCGCACTTCCTAGCCAGCCATGTATCGTATCCGCCAGCCACAAACGGTGTATCCCAACCGTTTTAGGAATGTCCTAGCTGTAAGTTGAGCTGCTACAGAACAACTTGCATCATTTCCGTTCCTTATCAGACCGCTGTGGGTCTATGTACATATCTCGACACCCATCATTGACATTTGAAGCAAGCCACTCTTCTGATCACATTTCTGCGGCATCCGGATTGCGATCCGTCCATTGACACTCAAAAACTCTGCCTTAAGTTTGCTACTTGCAAATTGCAATACACTTGGGATTCAATTTCCATTGAGACCTCCTCTGGAACTCATCCCACTAGTGTCGTCTCGTGTGCACAATCTGACTATTCCTTTCCCTTGTGCTGGGTCATCGGAGTGACAATGATTCAAATGAGAGAAATCATCTTAAATTTTTATAGAAAAAGTCGAACACCTTGGCTGTATTACAGGAGAGCTTGTGTGAAGTGTAGTATTATATCTCTGTTCTGCTTCCTTGACTGTCCCTCCTCCTTCTTTCTCGCCGTAGATAAACATTTGCGTTTACCACTTTTACAATTCGCAAATTATTCCATCGGTCCATATCCCCTCAAGCAAGTATCTTCACAGACCCTATCCAATTCTCCACTCGTAGAATGTAAGGTGATTCATCATGCTGGCCGATCCTCTTTGGGGATTGTTCGCTGCCATGTTGCTATGCCTTTTGGGCCTGGTCACTGCCGAGGAGTGCAAGTTTGATCTCTGTCTCCCTGGATACTACTAGATGTTCTGTTGACCGAGTGTGCTAATATATGCCAAGCAGTGACTAAAACTAACTTATGGGATCCTAAGAACAACACCTCACGTTCTGTAAATGAAAAGACGATGGTCGAATGTGGTGGCCACATCAAGCAATGCGAAATCATGGAAGATATCAAAATCGTTCGGTCACCAGTCAGCACCTTATATGTTACCCAGAACTTCACAACCACAACAGAGAAGGTATATTCCTTTTTAGGTGATATATCTAGTATTGGGGGCTGATAAATAATCCAGATTCTCCCAACACAGACAGTTGTGATTAAATCAGTCGCGGTCGTGACTGTCAATAACCAAACACAAGGTAACTTAACCCCCTCCTCTACTAGTCAGAGCTAAGACGTGAACGCATCTATGAGCAAGTTGGGGAAGATATTTCACCGGAGCATCCTGGGTTCATCTTCCAGGGCGATTAAGTTCGCAATGGGAGATAATATGAACTCGTGGTTGGAGTAAATGTACACTATCCTGAGGGCTTTGATAGAACTATATCTCGATTTGACGACCTAATGGACTTGTCTGACTTGCAAAGGCTGAGGCTTAACTATCCTCATTTGATTGCGATATAAATATAGTCACTTTACACTGCCATTTGAGTGTGTTTAATTGCATGGCCATTATTCTACCTTTAGCTGTTCACGGCTTCACACTTCATCCGATGGCCGACCAGCTGAAGAGGGCACGTGAGTGGACCTGGTACTGCACGCAATTTCGTCGGTATCTCAGGGCATTCGAATATGCGGGAGCCTTTAGCTCGGCTTCTGGCCATCATAACGAGGCGCTGATTAATAATAGATGCCCCATACGGATATGGTTGGCGGTCGAGGAGGAATGTCTTGTGCAGGATTACTGACACGAGACAGTCAACCCTTCAATTGTAGCCGTGCAAATAGGGGTTTCTATCAAAGAGAGTCTAATGCAGGTTATAAAGTTCTCAGTGCTACTTTCTGCATTACTCGCAAGGACTTCCTCTCCCGATCTTAAAGTTTCGGAAGGCTTACAGAGCGTCTTCGTTCTCACACATCTCTCTACTCCGCTGACGGCTCTCTTAGCCGGTGAGATGCCATGGCCTGGCATGCGAGCCGTCCTGATGAGGGGCTCATTAATTCATTGTTAGAGGTTATAATAACTTAACTCCGAACCCTGCTGATTTTTGTTTGCCCCGGATAGACTAGCCATGGCGGTGAGGCACTAACCAGTCGGCTTGCACGGCAAATCCAAATACCCCTGGCTACTTGGACACGTCCCGAGCCGAAAGCACTAAGAAAGTTAGTTTGCATTCTTCCAACCAGCCTGGAATCAAAGCGGAAACGGAAAGCTCAGCAAAATAATTTCGGTATCCCCCCTGCTGCATCCGGTCATCTGCTTTCGGCACTTTTGTCCCGACATTCTAGGCTTCATTTGTGTCATGATATGATCGCAGGCTGATTAGATAGCATCGCACACCTATAAGCCCTGGTCCAAATATCAGTATTATATCGAGTATTGTGATCTCAGGCAGAGGCCGAGGCCATGGCGAAGTACTGTTTTCTATGTTGATTCAAGCTCTTAGCTATGAGCCTCCACCACAAATAAGACATCTAGCTCACAACTTAGACATTATACCATAATGTATTCATGAAGTAAACGTGTTGCTGCTTTCTTAGGCGGAAGAAACATCACAGTCAGGGGCGGAACAACCAAGCTCATAGACTAATGCCTTCAACTATAGTCCATGTAACACACTTTGGAGTGTAAGTTGGCCGAGTTAAGCACAACACCTAGGGGCTCACAGGATTCATTGTTCCAGGCCCTGTGCATGGTTATTGGTGATATGATATGCAATTATGATGCAAACATAGAGTTTGTAGCACAAAATGACATGAGCATTTCTTACGATACCTTTTAAGCAAAAATTCCATTTTTGATAATCAAATCCTTTTCGTTAACCTCGATATTCTGTCTATCACCCAAGGCCTGCCTCACGACCACTGCCCTTGGCCTCGTATATGCACAATTTGGTCTTGTCTGAACAGCCTGCCTTGCTGAAGGTTTAGGTGTGATGACGAGTATTCATATGTACGCCTTGACTGTATCCCGAAATAAACCTTACGTAGGCTTACCCACTTTATGCTTCAACGGCTCAAAACTCATGGCTGAGGAAGATATCTCCCGTGTGCACAGGTATAAATTCACCTATACTTCAGAGTGAAGCATCGCGGTCTCTTCTATAGGCAACAATCTCATACGCATAGCGCTACTTCGTTCCCACTACTAGCCAATCTTCACAAAACACCAGCAGAATGGAGTCTATCAACCGATTTATGATTGGTGTTTTTGGTCCTACAGGTGCCGGCAAGACTAAATTAGGAGTCTCCATAGCCAAGTCCGTCCATGGCCAAGTCATCTCGGTTGATAGTTTGCAGTGTTACTCCCCCGGGAGTAATATCACTGCTAAGCCTTCTCCTGAAGAAACGGATGGAATCGACCACCATATGATCGGATATCTGGAGGCTGACGAGGAGCCAACAAATTTCGTGGCAGAAGCAATCGAAACATTGGAGAAACTCTGTGACCACGGGATTATACCTGTAGTCGTTGGAGGCTCAACATCGCTCACTTTGCCTCTCCTGCAAGATGCGTTGAACCGTGGATGGCGTATGGCTGCTATCACTCTGCTGCCGCACCAGTCTACCTATCTCAGCAACATCGCATCCAGACTGGATGACATGGTAGATGCAGGCCTTTTAGAAGAGCTTTCAGGTCTGAAACTCCTCGAAGACAAGTATCTGAACGAAAAGCCCAACTTTCGAAAGGGTGTTTGGAAGGCAATTGGCTATCAGGAATTGTACCCGTATCTTGAGGCTCAGAGAGGCGGCGGACAGTACGATCAGCTGCTCAAGACTGGGCTAGCCTCGATGAAAGAAAATACCTTTCAATATGGGATGATGCAACTAGAATGGATTCGCCAAGAACTCTGTCCGTTTCTTCACGCCGAGAAAATCGCGAACATGAGCCTTACGGTTGTTGACAAGACATCTTGGATTTCGGATGTTGAGAAACCTGCAATTCGAATGGCAAGTGATTTCTGCCACGTTTCAGCCTCGATCAATTTCCGTTCTGTCAACGGAGAAAAGCCTCGAGTACTGTGCATCTTGTAATAAAGCCCTATTCCCAATGCTGGATGCAGAAGAGCTAATTTTCTTAGTGGTGGTTCGTCATCTGGTAACGAGCCGGCCCATATAGAAGCCGCCAAGTCACTCGGCAGAGTCTGTCACGAAAACAGCATCAAGCTTGTGTACGGAGGCGGTACCACTGGAGTGATGGGCGCAATCGCAAGCACTCTCGTTGAACTTTCTGGACCTGATGCTGTTCATGGTATTATTCCCGAGGCACTGCTGAAATACGAAGCCAAGGAATTGGGAAGACATCCTAAGGATCCTACTTACGCCAGATACGGTAAACGGACTGTTGTTCAGGATATGCATACTCGAAAGCGCTTGATGATCCAAGAGGTGATTGATGGGGGCGAGGGAAGTGGCTTCGTTGCGCTGAGTGGAGGCTATGGCACTCTCGAAGAGCTCTTTGAGGTGACAACTTGGCATCAGCTAGGTGTCCATGACCGCGGTGTCTGTCTACTCAACACGGGTGGGTTTTTTGACGGGCTTGTCGATTGGCTAGCCAACGTGGTCCAGAAAGGCTTCATTGGCCTAGAGGATGCTGCAATTCTTAACATTGCCAGTACAGCTGATGGGGCTGTCAAGTGCTTGGATCACAAACCTGGTTTTTCTCGCAAGGGTGTACTAGATTGGGTCTAGTTTATGGCCATGAAAAAAGTTCGATTACTATCTCGCCAAAAGTTTATACGATTTGGCGAGGTCATGGCGGACTTTAGTTATTTTGGGACACCTCTCAGCTAGCTTTACTCGCCAGGGTAATTAACTTTCTTGGAACACGGGCCGGCTCGTGGATGGGGGTAACGTTCATACAGCTACGACTGGTGTCCCTCGAACAATCTTGTCACTTCAATCACGGATCCGTGGTTCCCGCGTGATGCAAACTTACAAGCATGTAACTACAAATGGCTCCTAAGAGAAGGCTCTATAGACAGAAAACAGTTTCTTTAGTTTGCTCAACAACCTCATTGCCTTAAATGCCGATGGCTGTCTTACAAGCTCACTTCGATCCGGCTTATTATTGCCTCTTTTTCGTACTTGGCATTTTGACTCATCTGTTTATTTTCCGCCGAGGCGAATGGAACCTCTATGTTTTCAACATCTTGCAAGCCTTTTTTGTCCTCGAAAGCAGCTTGGTATACATTGTTGCTCGAGCCGTCGCAGGTGAAGATTTCACTTTATGGAAAGTCACTGCCATATCGTCTTGTTTCACACTATCAACCTTGACGGGATTGTCATTTAGTATGCTCATCTACCGGGGCTGGTTCCACCGATTGAGTCGATTTCCTGGCCCTTTTTGGGCTAGGCTGTCTAACCTGTACATCACATTTCACGCCTTCAAGAAATTCCGTCTTTTTGAGGAGGTGCAGCAGTTGCATAGAAAATATGGGGATATTGTTCGGATCGGTGAGTAATTGCTTTATACTGGTACCCCTTTCGCCTGCTCATCACAAATAAAAGCCCGACAAAAGTTGTTGTACTCACATGTTACAGGGCCTACCGAACTATCTATCATAGATCCGCTTGCCTTGCAAGCTTTCCATTCAAACAGCTCTCCTTGTACTAAAGGCCCGTGGTACAGCGTCGAACACCCTATCAGAGCTCTGCAGATGACCAGAGATAAGGAGGAGCATGCCCATCGGCGTAAGGCATGGGATTTGGCGTTCAGTTCTAAAGGTAAGTGCAGCATCAATATCAGGCGAGATCGGCTAACATATTGAGAAGCACTTCGGGAGTATGAAGCACGAGTGGCTGGGTATACTACCCAACTATTTGAGCAGATAGAAGCATCCCAGGGCACCTCCATCGACGCATCTTTATGGTTCAACTTTTATAGTTTTGATGTTATGGGTGACTTGGCCTTTGGGAGAACTTTCGATATGCTCAAGAATGGAACAGCACATCCATTTATGAAACTGGTTCATTCCAACATGCTTATGGCTGGTTCTCTGAGTCATTTGACCTGGATCTTCCCACTTCTTAAACGCATTCCGGTATTGAATCAGAAGAACCTCGAGTTTCAGGGATGGCTCAAGCAACAGGTCGATTGGAGACAGAAGGTATGCAAAAGCTAGATCCTGGTGGGCACCTTTTGTGATTTATTGACGACTTGCATTACAGAATAAGCCGGATTTGCCGGATGTATTTTCATGGATCCTCTCTGACTACGACGCCCTCAACAAGCCGACTGCTCAGGATACTATCAACTTACGCGGAGATGCTCAGCTTATCGCTGTAGCGGGCAGGTACGGTGTCATACGTAGCAAGTAGATGATATCTGAACTAACTATTCTGTAGCGATACTACTGCGGCATCACTTACCTGTCTCTTCTTCGAGCTGGCTATTAATCCGGAAATTTGCCTTAATCTTCAAAGAGAACTCGATCAATATTACGTAGAGCACGACAAACCAGACCATTCAAGTCTTTCAAAACTCAGATATCTGCAAGCTTGTATCAACGAATCCATGCGACTCTATCCGGCTATCCCGTCGGGCTTACAGCGAATGACTCCGCCCGAGGGTCTGGATATCGGCAACACGCATCTTCCAGGCGATACTATAGTAACAATTCCAACTTACACGTTTAATCGAGGTAAGAGTGTCCAATGACAATACTTTGCATTCTACAAAGAACTAACAGATGGTTTGTCTGCTTAGATGAAAGACTCTTTACGCATGCCGACAAGTTTATTCCGGAACGCTGGACAACAAAGAAGGAGTTCACTAAAGACCCTTCTCTTTTTGTTCCATTCTCAATTGGTAATAGTATCCCCAAGTCCAGATAACTTGCCGTAGCTAACACCCGCCTTGTGCTGTAGGACAATACTCTTGTGTTGGAAAGCAGTTAGGTCTTATGGAAATTCGTTTTGTAGCCAGTCAGATCTTGCACAAGTTCAATGTTGAACTGGCACACGGAGATGTTGCTACAGACTTCGTTGCCGGTCTCCGAGATGGCTTTACTTTGGCTATGTCGAGCCTCTACCTAGTTTTTACGCGAAGGACTAGTTAGATATCCTTGTCAGCCAGTTAGCCAGAGTCAGAGTCGCTGTTTGATGGATGGATTGCTGTCATGTTGAGAGTCCGAGCCCCCGGTTCACCGGAACGCACGGCACTCCTGGAGTTGAAGCTATACTGGCCCTCTATGTTTGATACCCTGGGGAGTGAGTCTAGCTTAAGAGTCAATATCATTAGCCAGTACAAGGCTGTATTCAATATAGTTTTCCCGACTAAACTGGATCGGTTCTCGCCAAGGAGGTGTTCCTTCACTCTGATCCCCACATGTTGTAATGAATCACTTATTTGCAAGCTCAATCAACATCCCCACTACTATTATGGTACGTGGCTACCGCGGAATCAAGATGGGACGGGCCGCATAGGACGGTCAACAGCCTGCATAGAGTTTCGAAATGCTAACAGACATGTACAATAGGCGATCCCTGAAAAGGAAGCTGTGAAGGTTGGCTCCAAACTAAGTTCGAACCTGCAGCAAAGCCTTGTAGAGAAGAGAGAAGAGTAAGCAGACCAGCAGAGGTATTCTCGGCTCGGCAGTTGGAAGGTTACAAACCCGAGCACTATGGAAGCATGTGCTGTATCAAACCGCCGGAAGACTCGAGGGCGAAAACATATAAAGGAGCAAGGCATACTTACAGACTAAGTGCTCTCTGCTTTCATAAACGACTAAGTCATACTTGGGAACAAAGATCTGCTTTACCTCTAAAAGAACACTCGTTTTTTCGTTTCCACCCGGCACCAGATTCGCATCATGCATTTCATTATACCTCCCGAGTACCAATCAGAACTAGAAGCAACTGAACCGGTTGACCCTAGACCCGACGAAGAGATTCTTTCCTCTATGGAGCAGTACAGGCCTGTAACATCCGAGAAGAACATCTGGGCTTTTTGGGATTCAGGTCTGTGTGCTATTCCCTCCTGGTGCCAGCGAAATATCATCGGTTGGGCGCGCATTTGCGGGCCTGATTGGACCATCCGAGTGCTTGATATGGTGCCCAATTCTCCCAATCGCGTCCTGAAGTTTGTTGACAGGGAGATGTTGCCTGAGGCGTTCTTGAGCGGAACCATGGATGGTCACCATGCAGGGCAACATTCTGCTGATTTCATCCGGGGTCCACTTCTTCTCCGCTACGGGGGTGTGAGTATGGACGTTGGGTGCCTTCTTATCAGGCACATTGATCGCATTTGCTGGGATTTGCTTGAAGATCCAGATTCGCCGTACAAGATCGCGGTGCCGGTTCTGTATGACCAGACGATCGCGAATCACTTCGTTGCCGCTCGGAAGAACAATGCCTTCATAGAGAAATGGTAAGCATGAATAAAGAAAACGCGATGAACAAGGGGTTAATGATCCATGGCTCAGGCACCAACTCTATATGCACTTGTGGAATGGTCGAACCAACCAGCAAGGCCTCAGCGACAGTCCCCTGCTGGGATTCATCAAAGATATACGCTATGATGACGCCACGGACTTTCACTGGGACTGGAGTGTGCCGGTCTCTCAATTTCTAGAGTACATTGCCCAGGTTTTGTGCTGGCAACGCTTGTGCTTAATCCGAGACACGGGAGATGGCTTCAAAAGTTCTGAATACTGGCAGTGTAACATTCTCTGCATTGATGCGCTCAACGAGGTCTGGGGCGGCGAGAAGATCTTGGGCTTCGATGGCATTGGGCCTCGAATGTACAATCTCTTGACTATTAGTCTTGATGCGGATCCGGATTCGGCAGCCTACAAGGATGCGTACAAGCTCGTATGGCGATTGTTGACCAAATCAAGCTTTCAAAAGGTGACAAGGGCGAAGAATCTGACGCACACACCACATCTCGGAACGTTGTGGGATCAGAACGAGGGACAGGATTGTGTGCCGGGATCATTTGGAGAGCTGCTACGATACGGAGCGGTACACTTCCGCCAGAAGCGTGAGAACATCGAGCAGAAGGAGGCCCGTGAGCCCAGAACTTTCATAGAGAAAAGGCTCTTGGAGGCCTAGATAGTTTTCAACCTTGCATTCTCATAATCGTACGGTGTCACGTTTGAACATTC
The DNA here is from genome assembly GCF_900067095.1 of Fusarium proliferatum ET1. NCBI lineage: Eukaryota > Fungi > Ascomycota > Sordariomycetes > Hypocreales > Nectriaceae > Fusarium > Fusarium proliferatum. The sequence goes on along the minus strand of NW_022194793.1, from coordinate 3,516,785 downwards.
TTGCCAATACCTTCCACGTGCGAACTCGTGTAAATGTGATAAGTAGATCTTCTACCCCGTTGACTACCGCCCGTCGCGGCCCGTTCCTCTTTTAGAAACACCCCCCGGGCAAAATGGAAACTCTAAAAAATAAAATAATAAAAAAACTCTGTGCTTTCTACTCAAACCCGGCGCTTGCGGCTCAGGCCCGATGTCCGTGCGATACTATTGTCAAGCTTGGAAGCCAACCTCGGCTCCCAGCGTAACACGCCGCTATAGCGAAAAGTTTCATGTATCTAATCTCTGATTATGTACGGTAGGAATACCACCACACAGGCGTTGAATGTAAGCTTTTCGCCACGTCATGCACCACCAAGTTCTCTATGTCGGTAGTTCGGTAGACCAATCAAGGAGGGGGGAGGGTTAGGGACGTTGATTAGCTAGTAAGACTCTACGGCTTCTCGGAAATGAATGCAGATATGCCGGGATGATACCAATGTCTTGTAGCAGCTATTATAATTCTCGGCATCTGCGGCAGGCCACTGCTGTATACCAACTTTAGGCCGATGAATCTTACCTGAGATACGGCCGACGTTGCGTACCAGCTTCTTTCAGGTGCCAAGCTGTTTAGTTACCCAACCATACGTACCTTACCGTGCAGGGTTTGTTGTTGGCAGGATTGCAGGGTGTTCTCTGAGCGTAGTTAGGAGGTCATGTTTCGTACTGAGCAAAAGGGCGGCAAGGCGTATTGCTGTAAGGTTGTATTGATAGCTGCTAGTTCCGCTCTTGTAAATGAGTAAATTAGTGTGTTCTATATACTTGGTTGTTGTATTCACTCCAGGGACAAATACGGATACGAAGCCTAACTTACAATTTATCGTGGAGCATATCAGCATTAGCAAATGATACTTCTTTCTGCTCCTCTCACCTTTCTTGTTCCGATTTATTTTTCCAACAAGCATAAACGCATCATCAAGGATCAACCATGGCTAGTATGACTGATGCCAACATCATCAGAAGCTGCGGCGAATCGTAGGTACATGTTCGACACTGGGTTATCGTGAGCTGACTGCAAACAGAGAATGCATGTGGACCGCCAGTCATGCGCTTGGAATCTACTTCCGCATCTCAAACACGGCCACCTTGACCATTCCAAGACCGCAATTCAAAAATGGCTCTGTGTTACATCTGATACGCACCGCCGTAGCCCAAGTCATGCTTAAGCAGCCGGCAATGAGCGTTGGCATTATTGGAGAAAACTCAAAACAGCCACGATTCATCGCCTTGTCGTCTGTTGACTTTTCAGAACAAGTTGAAAACGCGGAAGCATCGTCTGTCGACTCCGTGGCTAAGAACTTAGAAAAGCTGTTGTTGCAGCCATGGCCCGATCTTTCGAAGCACCCGGGCTGGCACGTTCGGGTCTTCCATGAGCCCAACTTGGCAAATGAGGACTTCTGCCGGCTCCGAATTTGTCTGACCGTCCATCACGCTATCTGCGACGGAGAAAGCACTGCAAAGTTTCACATATCCCTGGTTGACGCTCTTAACAATCCTGATCCCGCCGTGGCGCTGATGATGGACAAAAGTCTTGTTGTGAACTTGACTGACGATCTCTGTGACTACCCTCTCCCACAGGAGAAGCTCATCAACTTCACTGCAGACATCTCCTGGATAGTATCCGAACTCTGGAATATGTTTGCGCCGTCATACCTCAGACCTTCTACATTTCAGAAGTGGGCGGGCGAGCCGTGCAACCCTGGCATTCAAGCCGTCAACATTCGCTACCTTTCGCTGAGTTCCGTACTCACTCAAGCTATAGTTAGAAGGTGTCACGAGGAAAACACTACAATGACCAACCTTCTCAATGCGCTTTGCGCTGCCTCATTAGCGAGACGTGCGCCCCTGACCAAGCAACAAGGCTTTGTCAATCTCACAGCTATCAGCCTACGACCGTGGATTTCCGACAAAGTACACTTCAACAAGACTCACATGTCTAAGTACGCATCATCACACGCGCAGGAAATTGGGCCTAACGTCCTGGCCAAGATTCGACAGGATGGGGATGCTAACGTCTGGAAGCTCGCGGTCGAATTGCGACAGGACATGAAGAGAAGAACAGACAAAATGCCACATAACGAGTTCTCGTACCTTTTCCGTTATGTTGGCGATTGGCGTGATATATTCCAGGCGAGATACGGAAAGCCGAGGCGGGAACTATGGACGTTGAGCAACCTGGGTTCTTTCGCCGTCCCGGCGTCCAAGGGCCCCTGAAATTGGAGAGTGTCTTGTTTGCCCAGTTTGCGCCGGTTCTTAGCTGTGCTCTTATGGTCAATGTTGCAAGCGTTGAGGGCGGAGATATGACCGTGTCACTTGTATGGCAAGATGGAATCCTAGAGACGGAACTCGTACAAGGGGTGAGAGACGACTTGGAAATGTGGCTGCTTCGACTTGGGGAGGAGGGGAAGCTAGGAATTTCTTCATGAATGCAGTATGTGGTCGAGTGAACTCAACTACTATCTGTTCCTCTGGCTCAAATACTTTTCGCGATTTCGGTTTCTAATTGCGTCAATAGCCTGAGGTTACTCTAGGAGTGTGAAGGTTGAGGATTTCACCTTCATCAATAAATCGAGACCTCCTAAGTGGAATATTTAACCTTTCTTTCACCATCAAGCAATTCGGACCCATTGAAGTGGCAGGCGCAGTCAGTTCATGGAAGTTTGAGTTGGAGTCGGAGGCGTACATAAGGTTGTCAATCATATGCCTTCATAAGTTCGACATCATTGCAGCAGGAAAGCAAACTCGTTGAGATGGGCCTTGCGTCTCATAACGCCCAAAGACTTCCTTGCCCTCATTTCAGTTAACGTAGATAGATTTCTCGTACTAGTTAGGAGTGATTGCGCTTTTATGCGGGAGGCCGACCAGCTGAAGAGGGGTTCACCCACCTCACGACGTCGTATTTTCTCCCTCATTTTCGGTTACACAACCATTTCCCCTCTCGTTCATCCTTCTTCTCTCCCAGATCAATCAATACTACAATTTATCCCCCTAAAAATGGCCTGAGACCCTGCGAAGCAATGAAGATCCTCAATAGCATCACGCGTCGCATCCGTCGCCTCCCCTCCGCATTCTCATCCTCAGCCCTCCATCGCACACACTACACTGGCTCCCTCCTCTTCAACCTCGCATCATTCATCCTCCCCGCGCTTTACGGCACTTTATCCAAACTATGGGTCGCAAACATCGACTCATCAATGGTAGTGCTCACCGATGCGTATACGTACATGAACACTGCGTCTGAAGCAGTGAATGAAGGGCTACCGAGGGCTGCATGGGTTATCATTGGAGATAAGGCCTCGCGGTCGCTGGGGAAGCGTCTCCAATTGACACATACTCTCATCGCGTTTCAGTCTGTCATCGGGTTGATACTGAGTATTGTATTTCTTGCTGCTGCGTCGTCTTTTGCGAATAGCTTTGTGCCTGAGGAAGTTCGCCATGCGAGTTTGACTTATGTGCGCATCGCTTCATTCACTGTGTTCAGCGGCACGCTCGAAACTGCAGTGGCGACAGCAACAAGAGCGCTAGACAAACCTGATATTCCACTAGCGATCAGCACCGTCAAGTTTGCGGTCAACATCATCCTCGACTTTCTGCTCATTTCGAAGTTCCACGTCGGTCCTTTCACGCCGACTGTCAACATGCAAGGTACTATTCAGCTAGTCTGCAATCTTGTCGCAGCTTTTGCAGGACTGGTTTATTTCCTTTGGTCGAATACACGGTCGTTCAAGAGACATACGGCACATGATCCCCCAGAGAAGCTGCGTCCTAGCTTTGACGCACTCAAAGTCCTTCTCCCGCCTGGCTTGATCTTCTTCACCGAGTCAGCTGTCAGGAACGCCTTGTACCTCTGGTTGGTTAGCACCATCGTTGCGTTAGGCGCAGTGTATGCTACTGCTTGGGGCGTCTTCAATACCATCCGTTGGGGTCTAATAATGGTCCCAGTCCAAGCCCTGGAGGCAACCGCGCTGCAATTCATCGGTCATAACTGGGGCGATTGGAGAAGACGCGTCGATATCAGCACACGAAAACCTCAAGCGTCATTAAAGGACCTCCGTGGCATCGTACGTCCAGCATTTCGTTCATTAGTTATTGCCCTCATTTTCGAAGTCCCGATAGCCATCTTCCTCACGCTATTTGGAGCAAAGCCCTTTGCGTCATACATTAGTGGTTCAGATGAAGTAGCAGAGGTCACAGCTTCAATGTGGCGAAGCCTGGACTGGTGTTATATCTTTTATGCAATGTCAACTCAACTCGCTACGATTCTTCTCGCAACCCGACCGAGGTGGTATTTGTATCAGAGTCTTGCAAGTAATCTGCTGTATGTGCTGCCTTGGGCGATTGCTTGTCAGGTGGATGACTTGAATGACAGTAACGCGTGGTGGTATTACAAATTTGTGTTTGGGGGTAGTCTCGTGTTCAGTTTTGGGACAATTATGGTTGTGGATTCGCTATGGGCTTGGACGTTATATAATGGAAAGGCTGAGCTAGAGGAGTTCCGAGAGTGAATGCATTCCTGTGATTGGAGGTAATGAGTTCCTGTAAATTTAGGCTTTAACGGACTCCTTGATGGCACTGTTTCAAGGTCTCTTATTGAACGTGGTTTCATACGGAGCTTTTCTCCATATTCGCAGGATTATGGAGAGTATTATGTGCTATGGTGCAATCAATGTTACGCATCACCTCATCATGCAGATCCCACCACCACTTGCTACCTCTCATATTAATAATGACCCCCAACCCATTTGCTTATTACCGGCGATCATACCTAGTACTTCATCCCTTCTTCTTACATAACTTCCCATCGACTATCAACATCATGTCTTTTACAACAACAGTCACCGCGGCACCCCCGCCTGGTCAACCAGATATTGCTTACGCTCCAAACTATGAAAACTACCAAGCCAGGACAGCCAAGCGACTCAAAGAGGGGAACCTCACGACCTCGGTCCCGGATGGTTTCCCAAAGCAATTGACAGGAGATCTTGTCTGGGAAGGCGATTCAATTGGCCAGCATTATGACTGGACTTATAAATTGTCTGAGGACCAGCTCGGCGAGATTGGTCAGGCTTTACACCATTTCAGAGGTATTTTGATTGACAGCTATATACCCCTCATCTAACACAACTAGGTCTTGGTCTTTCACTTGGACATATCTCGGCAGAGACATTTCCTCTACCAAATCTTCACTCCGAATTGCGGAGGCTCTCTGATGAGCTACACAAAGGCCACGGTTTCTTCGTCATCCGCGGCGTCAACGTAGATAACTACACCCGCGAAGAAAACGCCATAATTTACGTCGGTATTTCTTCACACATCGCATCACAGCGCGGCCGTCAGGACAACAAGTTCAACGGCAAGCCCGCTGACGTTGTCCTCACGCACGTCAAGGATCTCAGCGCCGGTCAAGATAAGAGCGCAATTGGGAGTCCGGCTTATACTACTGACAGACAGGTCTTTCATACTGATTCGGGTGACATCGTGTCACTGTTTTGTCTAGAGACTGCGTTGGAGGGCGGTGCGAGTAGGATTGCGAGTACTTGGAGGGTCTATAATGAGTTGGCGAGGACGAGACCTGATTTGGTTCATACCTTGTCGCAAAATTGGGATGTTGAGAAGTAAGAGCTCTCGATGCTGTATTGCGACTTGGACTAGCTGACTCTTTCAGTTTCGCAAACCCGAATAAGAAGTTCACGAGTCGGCCACTTCTCTATCATCAAAAAGCAACCAATACACTGCCTGAGAGGGTTGCTTTGCAATACGCTCGTCGATACTTTGTCGGTTTTGGTGCACTTCCAAGAAGCCACGACATCCCACCCATCACCGAAGCCCAGGCCGAAGCACTAGATGCTCTTCACTTCTTGGGGGATAAACTAAGTGTTTCTACCAACTTTGCCAAGGGCGATATGCAGTTCATCAACAACCTCGCTGTATTTCACGCTCGAGATGCATTCACAGACTCACCAACGCAACAGTAAGTCTGGTGCTCCAGTTATTGAATACAAGCTAACGATACAAGGCGCCATCTTCTTCGTCTCTGGCTGACAGATCCTGAAAATGCATGGGAGACTCCGGAACCGCTGCGTGAGAGGTGGGCAGAACTGTATGAGGGTGTGACTCCAGATGCCCAGGTGTTTCCGCTAGAACCCTATATTCGTAGTGCTAGTAACAGGGCCAGATAGAGGCTTGCGTGGGGAACTTGAGCGATGAATATGTACTCAACCATTGCTTATCGTCACCTGCATATTCGATGCCACCCCTTTGCTCGTATTGAGAAAGACTCACAGACGATTGCGGATAACCACCAACAAGTGAAACATCTCTTAGTCCTTGTACAAGCAGAACACGTTGCTGATCTCAGCCACTCTTGATGTCCTGCCTGAGATTCAAGATCTTATCGACCAAGACCGCATTCATGAAGCCGAGAAGCACAATAAAATAAATAAAATAGACAGCTTACTTTTCTTGATTAAGATATAGATAGGTTAGACAGGCACGATCAATCCTCATCGGTTGTCCAAGACGAGATCAGCGGTTTAAGCCTATCCTCGGCAGGCGCCGCTCTCCGCAATTTCGCACTGCCTGAGATGACTCATCCTCTTAGCATGCACACAGCGAGTCGATCAGGCTCTTTCGAACCTTCAATCCTACGGATTGGGCTCGTGATCTGTTTTTAGAACAAAAGTCAAGCGAAGATGAACATCACTGATAGACTCCTTACATCGCAAGAACGGCAGAAGCTGAAAGAAGAGCTGCTAGCAACGAATGATGACTTCATACGACAGATCCCAAAGGTCGAAATGCACATCCACATCGATGGAATGGTCACACCAGAGCTGAGATGGAAACTAGGCCAAAGAAATGGATTAGAAGTGCGCATGGGAAACGACAAGCCCGTAATAAAATCTCTCGGCGACTTGAAGAAAGCCTACGCATCCGTCATCTCAACTTCGAAGCGCCACCAGTATCAACATCTCGATCCGTCTCTGATTCCACCTACCTTCTTCGAAGCTTACTACTCTAGCCATGACGTCCTTCGAACGCGACAAGACTTTTATGACGTCGCGATGGCGTATTTTCGAGGTGCTTCGGAGATGAATGTGCGATATTGTGAAGTGTTTTTTGACCCGCAGGCACATACGAGCCGTGGTGTTTCTTGGGAAGATATGATGGGAGGACTTCGTGATGCGCAAGATGAGTCGGCCAAGACCCTTAATGTAAGACTCATATGCTGTATTTGATGGATAAGTCTAAATTGCCGAATGCTAGGTCAAATCTGCTTGGATTATGTGCTTCCTTCGCGATCAATCTCCAGAGTCTGCAATGGAACACTATCAAGCAGCGCTTCGATATCGAGATATGATTATCGGTATTGGACTCGATTCAAATGAACACAAACGGCCTCCTATTCTATTTAAGGAAGTCTTCCAGCGGGCTAAGAAAGATGGTTTCAGAATCACAGCACATTGCGACGTCGGTCAGCAAGACACGCATCAGAATATTCATCAGCTCATCTCACCGTCCGAGGGAATTCTCACACATCGCATCGACCACGGTCTAAACGCAGCAGACAAGCCAGAGCTTGTGGAACTTATCACGAGCCAAGGCATCGGCATGACAATCTGTCCCTGGGCTTATCTGCGGCGCTTCAATCTCGAGGAAACGGGCCGTCGTCTGCGGACGTTGATTGATGCAGGTGTCAAGATTTGCATTTCCAGCGATGACCCTCCGTTAATGGAAGGCACGTGGGTTATGCATAACATACTGCTCGCCAGAAAGTTGTGTAACTTGACCGAAGAGGATATTGTGCAGATGATGAAAGATGCGGTGGAGATTTCTTGGGCGGACCAAGACGTGAAGACAGAAATCTTGGCAGAGCTTGGAGGGGATTCATATAGATCCGGGATTGAAAGATAGCCAGTCATTACCGTCAGCGTGACAGGGACTTGTCGTGGGGTGCAAAATAAGTCCACCATTTATTCATTCAACTGACTACTAGTAAAGGCTCTTAATAAAAGATTCAACAGTATAGACTTTCCGGTTACTTATGATAACAATATCATACTCGATGAGTTCAAGGATTAACAATTTTCCTTGCAAAGCTTGCTGTTGGCTACTCAGTCACTTCGAGTCAACGATATAGCGTCAGTCGAGCCGGACAGGCCGAGGCCAAGAGAAGCCACTTCCCCAGACATCCAGCCCACCCACGGCCTTATGTCCAATTAACTGATATCTAGATCCTTTTTCTCCCTGCTAACAACACGTATCTGGAAAAACCGCATACGCGTCGCAGGCTAACTCAGCTTTCATGGATCTTGAACCCGCCCTAAGCTCCACATAATGAGATACGGCTGGAGATTACCGAAGAGACCCTGAGCTGAGCTTTTCAAAGGTCCTTTATGCATTATAAAGCCTTATCGGGCCCAGTCCTACCTGTTGGCGGACCGACAAGTGGTCCAGACGCCAAGTGTCTAGCCAGGAGTACCGAGACAACGGACCCACGATAAGAGTCTCGATCACGACCGAAACCGAGAAGGGCAGTCATTCATACGGGCTCAGCTGAAGAGTGGAGGGCATGATCAAAATTGTCAAAGTTAGATCTGCGAAATCGGAACCCTTGCATAAGCACGGTTGGGAAATGGCAAAATGTTTCAAAACGTCGATTCGGCACTTCTATTTTTACTAAACCCGCCTACCTAGTGAACTCTATTTTCCTGAGACCAGCTGAAACATAATCATACAAAGAAGAATAAAACAATAAAAACCGGAAAAAAAGTCCCCGATCGATAAGACCCAACAAAAGTGCCTTATCCCAAACCAAATCCTTAAAACGTTAGTCTGTTTACTGTGGCTTTATCTTAATCCCATTCGCCTCCAGAAATCTACACAGGTCCTGGCAGCTGTCAAGTAAAGTCTTCTGGGGCTTCCATCCCAGTTGAGTCATAGCTCTTCCAGGATCGGCGACACAAACTCCGACGTCACCTTGGCGACGTCCCACTTTCAGCACGGGAATCTCTCTCCCTGAAGCAGCCTTCATAGCCTCAACAACTTCGTATACTGTCTGACCAGTTCCGGTACCAATATTGAAGGTCTGGTAGCCTTGGCCTTCTTCCACGCTAAGGGCGGCAAGATGACCCCTGGCGAGATCAGAGACATGGATGAAATCTCGGATAGCCGTTCCGTCTCGGGTATCCCAATCTGTACCGAACACTTGCAGTTGGTGCATCTCGCCAAGCATGACCTTAAGGAGGACTGGCATCAAGTTGGTTGGTGCAACACGGGGATCTTCTCCTAAGCGTCCAGACTCGTCACAGCCAATTGGGTTAAAATACCGTAAGGCCGTGATAGTCCACTCTGGATCCGCAAGAGCCAAGTCAGATAGAATAGCTTCACAGATCCATTTTGTTCTTCCATATGGATTCGTGAGACCCGTGCACCCCTGAAGAGTTGTTTGATCCTGGCCACTAGCATCGCGCCACTCCGTTGTAGTATGAGCACAAGACTCTTCAACTAGGCGTCCACCTGCATCTGCGAGTGAACCATATACAGTAGCTGACGATGAGAAGATCAGGTTCTTAATATTGAAGTTTGATAATATGTTGCAGAATCTGATGAGTCCACCGACGTTGTTGTCGTAGTATTTGAGCGGTTGCTCAATACTTTCTGAGACAGACTTGTATGCAGCAAAGTGAATCACTCGTTTGATTTGAGATCCAGAAGGTGAAGAGTAACGAGAGAGAATCTCCTGGATTTTAGTATTGTCTCGAAAGTCCGCCTCGTAGAAGTGAAGATCTGGACGGCCACTGTTGCTGAAGCGTTGGTCCGTCATGTCGTTGAGTGTATCAAGAACATTAACAAAAGCATTGCTCAGGTTATCGATAACAACGACATTACTTCCGTCTTTGAGGAGCTCCCAGGTTGTGTGGCTGCCGATGTAGCCTAGACCACCAACGACGAGGACGTACTCATCTGGAGTTGTACGGATGGGAGATGGAGGACGACTGAATAGGATGTCTTGTTCAGTTGCAGGAGTACTTGGTCGAGAAGATGACTTCAATGACTGGGCAGTGCTTGTGAGTGGGGTTGTAGTGCCTGAGGACAATACAAGGGAATCCATGATGTCAAGGCTTGGGGATAACAAAGAGAGACACAGGTTCGGTATACTGTATAACTGAGCTGATGGAGCCAATTCAAGAACTTTTCCTGTGGCAAGTGGTACTCCTCGTTTCAAACCTGAATTCAAGTGGCTCAAGAGTGGTTTATATATCCCCATCTCGAATAACAACCCTCGAAGAACAACGCCGAACAACAACAATTTACTCAACAGTTCTAACTAAAGGTTTTCGCCATGGAAAATTTTCCAATGATTCCACAACCTGACTGAGAACCCCATTGTAGCTTCAACGCAAATCGAAGTCGAAATTCAAAGCTGGGATAGTCTCCATAGCGGCCTCGAACAGAACGGGGAATCTGATGGATGAAACAGGTGATACAGACGTCAGAGACCTCTACTCCTGTGTTCTAGATGCGTTGCGGTACCGTTCCGTCTACACTAACAGCGTGCACGTTCATCTCGTGATGCTAACGGGCTATCCACTTAGTCACTTTGTTAATGCCCTGTCTGGGAATAGGACACAACGATTATCATGGTCCGCGTCATTGCAAAGTACAAAAATCAAGACTTTGTTACGCTAATTATTTTCTTCTAAAGACAATTTGACTGAGAATTCAACTAGGAAGGATCATTTGTACTAACAAAACAGCAGATATTGTCCACCGAACGATGACGTACTTAATTTCTATATCAGAGCCAAACCTAAAGAAAAAGAAGAAGAAACCGTTAATGATCCGCTGTCTATGATTCCGCCGTTCCTATCGTTTCCCTCGGTACTTTCGGAAGGTGGAGAATTTATGTAGACAACGGCCGGCCATCCCGGGGGAAAGGCTAAGGTTATAAGCGAGGTGGGTTCGCCATGTGGCAGACCGTTGAAACTTTATCTTCGCCCACTTTGCCGAACGGGGGTTCATTCATTGGGAAAGCCATCGTGATCTAGTCTAGATTTGCTCCTTTTGGCAATGCTGACCGATCTGGAGAGCTGGCGGTTCAGCTGTAATACCCTCGGCTCATCCGCAAGTGCAGCTCTTGATGTTCTCGTCATACGATTTTGCTAAGATGAGGCTGTTAGCAATTTTCTTTTACAAAATTCGCCGATGTGGATATTTTCTGTTTCTTTTAGTTATTAGATAGTCTTGGTGTAGGAATAATTTACAAGTTGTTCGTGCTCTTGGATAATGTCGCTCTCTTTCCACTGGTCAATTCATTTCTCTGTCCAGTCTTATCATCTCCTTACCTACCTTCTCTACAGTCACACTTAGGGAGTCCAATCGTTGAGATGGCTAGAAAAAGCACCAATCCTTTTTGGAGCAGGGAAGACCCTTCATATGAGGATCTGACACTTCCCTGCAATGCCAGACTGGATCCCCCAGTCCCAGATCTTCACCCAAATCAACCTCACCCAATTCTCCCCAATAGCCCTTCTACACACTCTCTCAGCAATCCTTTTGCAACTCCCCCATCAAGTCCCTCTATCAGCCCAATATCTACACCACCACCAGCCATATCCCCAGACAGAAGCTCCCGCAAAGTTGGCATTTATGGTTCTTCCTCTTCCTCCCTAAGCCGCTTATCCGACGAAAGTCTCACCAGCAATCTTCTTCAATCTCAATCTTCCAAAAAGCTATCACTATGGACTAGATTCTGGCGCTCGCTGAACAATCAGTTCTCGCCCAAGGCCTTCTGGGAACTCATCCATCCGAAGGAGTACATCTACCCCATGACATTCAAGAAAGGCGCCGCACTTGTATTCGTCATGTCTTGCGTTGCTGCGCTTGTTATATCGAACTGGTTCACTGGTTGGATGGGAAAGGCCATTGCTCAAACGCGAAGTTACATGCTACCTGTTCTTGTCATTGTTCTGACTCTTGAACCTCTTATGTTTCTTATAATCTTGTCTATTGCAAGGGTTCCACCATACAACCCTCCCAAGACGGCTTCCTTACCAGTTGCTGAGGAGGTTCTGAGTGAGAAGAATCCGGATGATCTGGAGCGTGGTTTGGCGGTGACGGAGGCTTGGGAAACTGCCTTTGTCATTCCCTGTCACAACTCAGATCGCGAAGCTTTGAGAAAGGTGATAGAGTCCGCCTATCCCCATTTTAGGCCTCAAGACATCTTCATCATCGATAACGGTCGATCTCGACATCCACAAGACCTCTCCTTCCGCCACTGGCTCAAGAATCTCCATCCCGACCTCGTCTACATCTGGTCGCCCATCGGTTCAAAGAACGCAGCTCAACTCGTCGGTTCTCTAGCAGCCAAGGACTACAAGTACATCCTAACAACCGACGATGACGTCTCCCTCCCCGAAAACTACCGCCATCCTATTCATCTTATGAACGACCACCTACGCGCCGTTGCTTTTCCTCTTGCAGGAACCGACGCAGATGGTAACACCCCCCTTGGCATGGTCTCTTGGCAAGACTGCGAGTACCGTATGGCTGGTCTTGTCAAACTCGCTGAGGATCGCACATGTGGTGTTAACTTTCCCCACGGCGCTGGATGGTTCGTTGATCGCGATATATTCGTTGAGCTCCTTTCGAAATATCATCCTATGGATTTTATCGCGGAAGATGCGAATGCTGGGTTTTCCATTATGCGTCTCGGGAAGGGTATTGCTTTTGATGCTCAGGTTACGCTTGCGACTGAGGTTCCGGCGACTGTGCTTGGTCCGGGGCTGAACTGGTGCAAGCAGAGGATCAAGTCATGGGAGATGGGAAGACATAGTCTGATCTGGAAGATAATGCGTCACCTATTCCGCATGAACGGCCAACGGACTATCCAAGGAGTTCTCATGCAGAAGGGACTCTTTCTTTACATATTGGCCTGTCTAATCATCGACTGGGTCCGCATTCCCGTCCTGGTCGCTCTGGGCGCACACAAGGAATACTGGATCTTCTTCTTCGGTCTCGCCTTTGTCGCGTGTCTTCCTCCCCTTCTCTACAACTATCTTAGTTGCTGGCACCGTCCTGATATGCGCATTGGACTTGTTACAATTGCTACTTATCCAGTTTACAAGCAGCTGTATAGTTTTGTGTCAGTCTTTGGCGCTGTTCGTTGGGCGCTGTTTTATATCGGGGGACATGTTAGAGCGAAACCTATTCGGAAGATGCTCAAGGATGGAGATGAAGCATGTTTCTGGCTGGATCCCAGATTCGAGACGAATCCTGCTTGGTTGGCGGATGAGAAGGAAAAGATGCTAGCTGATGAATTGGCAATGAGAGTTGTCAGATCAACATAATAACGAGGTTACACTGTTGGGGTCAACTATCCATAGAATGAATTTCGCCGACCATCAGGCACCCCTTCCCTGGCTATAGTCTACTGGTCGAGTTTGGAATAATGCATGGCCACTACCGCGCAGCTAGTGATATATGAGATAGTGTTCCGTCAAATGTTCCTTACGATCCAAACGATATCAATCGAGTGCACGCTGCTCCTCGTGGCCGTCTGTCACATGATATAAGCATCGCTTATAGAAGGCTAGCAGTTTCACCATGGCTGAAGGTAAGCGATCGCAATCTCCACGCTTCCAATAGCTTCCTCAGTCACAATCAATTATTCGGTTCTAAACTCAACTTTCGCGATGCTTCGGTAGAGTTACACCAAGCGTGTCACTGTATTCAATATGGCGTTACATCAAAAACACTGTCAGGCTTCCATCAGGCTTCCAAGTTGACATTTCCAACGTCTGTGCATGATGCAGCCAATTTCCGAACTGATCTGATCTTCCATGCCCGCCAAGAGCGGGAAGTGGTCCCGTTACATCATACCAATTTGCCTCTTCAGCTGCATCAACCGTCTACCATGACCAAAGTCACAAGCCATACTACTATTTCAAGCTCAACTCCTTCGATAACTCTCCATCGGAAGGTATTCACAACGATTTCTTCCGCTTACGTAGTATTTAACCCAAAAAAAGAAAAAAAACCTGCCTCTGATCCATTTCCAAGTTGCCTAGCAACTGGATCCTCCTCACCCTTGCACTCGATACGAGCCTTAGCTCATGCTGCTAAATTTGGAGTGGCGCTGCTGATAGGCCAAGACCCCCGGATTAACCCCTTAATGCGAGTCCTAGCGGGCCCTAGCCAGAGACAAAAACTGACCCCGACCCGTCCCGTGCTAAGCCCATCCCTCAGCCGACGCGTAACTTTTCTGTTCCTCCATCATCATCACCAACATTCATTAATTCTTTTGACCTTCTTCAACCACAATCGCTATTCTTCCAAGTTTTAATACAATACACTTTTTCACCAAACACAAGCCGTCATCATGTCTTCCACAACCCTCAGCACCGCCAGCGCCGTCCCCACGGCCTGCACAAACCTCTATGACACCCCCAACCAGGACAACACCTGCGCCATGCCCTTCAAGGACAACCACACCGAGATCATGCAGAAGTGCTGCGGTGACGCCAAGATCGTGAGCTACTACAACGGCTGCGGCCTCTACTGCGTCGCCCTCGACCAGACCATCGGCGAGCTCGCAAAGTGCCTCTTCGCCAACGGCGCCCCCGACGCCGACGTCTTCTGCAGCGGCAGCAAAAAGACCACAAAGACAAAGGACGCCGACGTCCCCGCTACCGCCCAGGCTAGCGTCATCTCCGGCGACGATGATAAGGATGATGATGACAAGAGCTCTACTGGTACTGCTTCTGGTACCTCCACCAGCACCGGTACCAGCTCTTCCAGCTCCGAGACTTCTACGGAGAGCGGAAACGCCGCTGCTGGCTTCGCTCCCAAGTCTAGCATCAACACCCTTGGCCTTGCCATTGGTGCTCTGCTCTTCTCATCCATGGCTGCTGGTGCTTTCCAGCTGTAAGCAGCTACCTACCAGTGGATTTTTTTGCTTCGCTCATTCTATGTCGATAATTTGGAAACGGTTCAAGTAATGGTTGCGTGCATCTAGCATTTGGGCGGTGCGTAAAATATTGATGGATATCATAATTGGTCTTATGCGCTTTGGAAAATGGAAATGTATACTTTAATTAGCAGTCTGTCGCTTGATATACAAATTGCTCACCCCAGCTTGTTTACCCCATTGTCGTGACTCGTGCAGCCTCCACTCGTAAGCGAGGGATGGGCTCAGGTAATCGTGATCGATCAATGGAACGCAGGCAGTGTAACGTCGTGCGACGTCATTGAATCATGTGCAGACCATGTGTTGACTGGAAATGGCTTGCCAAGGCAAACGGTTCAAAGTCAATTCCACGAGGCCGTTTGCGATGTGATCCGGGAAGACGGGTCGGTAAAGGACGATACGAGGGATTCGTGCTGATAAAATACCACCGCTTTGGGATGTGATCTTGCCCAAAATTGCTTCATCTGAAGGATCCTTTGGAAGAATGAATTGCGATAAACTTTCGTCGTCGACAGGAGTCTTTTGCCGGATATCCGCGCTTCCAAGACAATGAATGTCACGCCAGTAAGAGTACAGGGTAACCACGACATTTTGAAGCAATTGATCAATTGATACTTCGATACGACTCAACAGATCCCTTCAGTTTTTCCCGGTGAATCAACGAGGGTCATATTGATTGCCATAGCAGAGTTGCTCGTAGCTTTCTTCTTTTAGACTGTAATAGTGTCCGACAAAACAACTATCCAACATTCATTTCATTGCGATCAGCGACACCAGTAGCTTCACCAATACTGGCAGTCAATAAGGAAAACGCAGGCAAAATGAAAATGTCTCAGTAATTGTTAGAGCCTCCTTCTCCTATTTCCGCATTCTTCCAGTCCTCGCCCTAAATCTTACCCAATTATTCCCATCGTCATAGACATCTCATAACCCCATTCCAACAATCGCGGCTCGGCTCCGCCCCCTCTTTCTTCACCACTTCACATTCCATCGCAACATCTCTACAAAGAGGGTAGCTAGGCAACATCCTTGCAGTGTCTCACGTGTCTCTTCTTCGCCAATTAGCCTCGGACTCGGGAGCCAAAGCTTGTTCCTGAGACACAAATCCTGCATTCCACCTTGCTCAAGAAATGAGAAGTCTCCAGAACTGGCGATGCAGGGGAATTATTTACTGCGGGCTGGTTTGTTTGATCTCCGTGCGAGCTACGGCGCTAGGTCACCTTACAAGGCTGGAGGGGACTGGGGTTAGAAAGGGAGGGAGATCCTGCAGGCGGGCAATTCACTGCATGCTTTCGTTTCCATTCCTCACGTTTGCTATACGACGGAACGACGGGTCGCCGAGTGGTAGCCCGTGAGCGATGTCAAAGCTAATCATCACGACTTGAGTAATCATCAAGGTGCAAGAACCGTCACTAGGTTCTATTCCGCACTGCAATTGACTTCCGGATCCGAAAATTACCGTGATAACAAAAACCTTGCTTCAAGTGATTGACGTGATTAGGCGCGCTAGCACCAACGAGTCCCAACGCTTTCCAACGCTCCACCAAACGTCGAACCGCAAACGGCGCCCAACTGGGCTGCCGTTTAGTCCAAACGCTAAAGAATAAGCGCTGTCACTCTTGCGGTTTCCTTGAAATAGCGTAGGATAGATTCCCGTCGATAATCACGGACAAGTCTCTTTGCCCTTGCATCAGTGACATCCAGATCTCAATGTGCAGAACATGGTATTGTTTGCATGTCACCAGCCGGAGTAAATAATGAAGCTTGGGCCTGTTGTTTTGTTTAGCATGATGAACCGTCATAGAACCGTTGTACGATAGTATCATTACTCTCAATCAAGTCGATATCTCTCGTTGAATCCACTCATCGATCGTTGGAGACAACACATTAGACCGAGACATGACCAAATGACCCCATCGCCGGTTCCTTGTTTCCGGTGATCTGAACCACACCATATCTCCGCAACCATTCAGACAGGATCATCCCAAAAGGCTTACGGCAGGATCCCAAGTGCAACATCAACCACACACAAGAATTTCCCAGCCACATACCTAGCTAAGCAATTGCGGGAGAAACACTGTAAATTACCACTTACGCGTCCGAACTCCTGCAAGGCCTAGAGATCTCACTGGCTGTGTTCGTCCAGGTGCGGTTGTGACACTCGTTCTCCCCCCTACTGGACAAATCTCCTACGCCGTGTCTGAGCCCGAGCATGCCTTTTGAAATTTTGTTGCCGAAGCCACTAGATGAGGGGGTTTTACAGTACAGCCTGTTGTCACGGGCATTAATGGGGAAATATGATAAGTGGAAAGGATTGTTTGACTTTAGACTAAGGTATTGTACATTTCTTGTCTAGTCTTGGCTTGTCTCTGTTATCACCTCACCTGGGGGAGATATGTGCGGGTATAACTTTATTGCAATGGTGGTTTGACAACGACCTTGGCGTGGCTGGTCAACAAAAGCTTGGTACGCCTTGGAAAATTCGAATTCTTTTGCGTTGTAACTGGTATTATTTACAGGAGAAACCCGTTGTTGGAATTCGTTGGTGAAATTGCCTTATCAAGGGAGACATAGGGGGGCCGTTCCCATATCTTCAACACCCAAAAGCAAACACTCCAAAAATACGAAAGCAAAAAGTAGTAGCCCCAGCCGTAGTCTGCAAATAGCTAGACAGAAACCTTGAAGAATGGAATACTATCGTCCAGACTGGTTTATCGTGCCTTTGCTGGTGAGACATTTTCTCTTTTGGCCCACACCAGGTGGAGTGATGGTATCGCCCTTGCATGCTTTCGGATCTAGCAACCGTGCATGAGGAATGTTTGCATGCAGGAGACCAATATTCCCAAGGGCGAGTAGCCCAAATACCATGGAGTGAGGAATTGTTGATGCGATGTGCAAAATCTGTATATATAGAGGCTGGTGTTCTTGTCCAGAATATTCTCATCTCATCCTCACTCTCAATCTTCCCATCGAGGACCAGGTTCATTCGTTTACAAACCAAATTCATTCATTCTTTAATACATTCGCTCAATAAGCAAAAAACCTAATCATGCGTTTCTCTACCGGTCTGCTCCTGGCTGCGGCCTCGAGCGTCATGGGTCAGCGGTTCACCAACTCCAGTATCCCTGCTACTGAGTCCGCTACCACCACCTCAGACGTTGCTCCCACCGGCTCTGCTGAGGCTGCTCAGCCTGTCGATCTCAGCGGTGCTAATCTGGGACCCGGTGCCTCGTTCGTCACTCGCCCTGATGGAAGCATCGCTATGTAAGTCTACTTCCCAACGGCCCGCGACTTAGTCACAAACTCTAATCAACCGATAGTGCCCTGGTCGCTGGACCCAATGGCGTTGCTTCCTTCTCCATTGGTATTCCCGATGATGTTTTCTCCAGCTTCCCCGCTGGAAACTTGTTCATTATCCTCTGGGAGATCCTTGTTGAGCTCATTGAGACACAGAAGCGTGCTGAGACCGACTGCACTCTTGATGTCACTGTTGACGGTGAGAGCGTCTTCTCCGAGGGTCTCTCCACCGGCTCTGGCTCCAAGAGCTCTGACAGCACTTCTTCCTCTGGTAGCTCCCCCAACGTCGAGTTTGTTCAGTCTTGTGGTGCCACCTCCTCTCGTCTCGAAGTCTCTGATCTTGCTGTCGGTCCCCCTGGTTCCAGCAACCCTGGTGGCGGCAACGGTGGCGGCAACGGTGGTTCTACTGACACCACTGGCACTGCTGAGCCTACCAACACCAACTCCGAGGGCGCTACTACCAACTCCGAGGGTCAGACCATCGAGCCTACTGGCACTGAGACTGCTACCAACTCTGAGGGTGCCACCACCAACTCCGAGGGCGAGACTGTCTTCCCTACTGGCACTGAGACTGCTACCAACTCTGAGGGTGCCACTACCAACTCCGAGGGCGAGACCATCCAGCCTACCGGTACTGAGACCACTGCTCCCACTTCTTCTGCTTCTTCTGCTCCTGGCTTCCCCGGCTCCATCGGCGACTTTGCTTTCTTCGGCTGTGTCGGTTCCACCGATGGCTTCCCTACCTTCGAGCTTCTCCAGACTTCTGGCTCTATGGACCTCAACCTCTGCGCCAGCCTCGCTGAGGGCCGTGCTTACTTCGGTGTCCACGATGAGGAGTGTTATGCCGGTGACGAGATCGACGGTGACAACACCAGCCGTGTCGACTCTGACCAGTGTGACATCGAGTGCCCCGGTGACGACTCTGAGTTCTGTGGTGGTGATGCTCCTCTTGCTCGCCGCAGCCGCATCCACGCCCGCCAGGCTATCCCCAACACCATCCGCCTCACTGTCTACGTCGCTGTCAACGGCCCTGATGTCACCCTCACCGATGTCCTCACTGCTACCGTCACTGATCAGTCTACCCTGACCACCACCTTCACCACCACCATCTCCGATGCCACTGCCACCCAGACCCAGACCGTCACTGCCATCTACGTCTGCTCCAACGGCAAGTGCTACCCCGAGAACGACAGCGGCTCCAAGGTTGTCTTCATCTTCGTTGGTTACCCCGGTGAGGACTGCGACGGCGAGCTCGTCTACATCTCTGAGGCCTGCTCTTGCCAGGGTGGATCTCAATACGTCCCCAAGTACTGCTCTAACGGCAGCTGCCACGGCCTCACTGTCTACAAGCCTGAGGAGTGCAAGGACTGGTACAACCACGACAACTTCTTCGTTCCCGCCAACTGCGATGTCTGCGAGCACGGTGATATCGTCTACAAGCCTTGGGAGAACTCCTGGGGTACCCCCGCTGAGTGCCACGAGGCTGAGATCCCCAGCTGCACCAAGGATACCTGCCCTACCAACGGCGGTGGCTCCAAGGGAGGCAATGGCGGCAACGGCGGAAACGGTGGCAACGGCGGAAACGGTGGCAATGGCGGCAACGGTGGAAACGGAGGTAACGGCGGCAATGGAGGTAACGGTGGAAGCGGAGGCAACGGTGGATCCGGCTCCAACGGTGGCTCTGGTTCCTCTGGTTCCAACGGCGGCTCTGGCTCCTCTGGTTCCAACGGCGGCTCTGGCTCTGAGGGCTCTGGCTCCAAGGGCAGCTCCGGTTCCGAGGGCTCCGGCTCCAAGGGCAGCTCCGGATCTGAGGGCTCCGGCTCCAAGGGCGAGAGCGGCTCCAGCTGCGAGGGTGACCACTGTGTCCCCGTCACTGTCAGCAGTGCTGGCAAGCAGGCCGTCAGCGCCCTTGCTCTCCTCGCTGCTGTTGCCGCTCTTCTCTAAGCGGCTTGATACAGCTTGAGTTTCTGATCTTGAACCTTTGCCTTCCTTTCTGGGTTTCTCTTTGGGAAGATCCGCAATACAAATGGTGGCATTGTCTTGTGCCACTGACTTTGTAGTTAGACTTAATGCAGTTTCAATTCTACCGGGGTTTTGGGAAATGGCCTATCTGTAGTCAACTAATAATGACGTTCTTTTTGCTTTCAACCATCATTACCTGCAACTGTGACTGTTACCTTTGACAACCACATGAGATCCTTCTTCGAAATTGTGTGATTTGAATGATGTGCTGGGCATGCACTGTTTCGCCTGACTCTTGTATTGTTTATGTCTCAGTCAACATGCACACCTGATGGAGCTTGAAACACGTAAAGAATGTGACTCTCCTTGCAGGTAGCCTGTGAGATACTCAGCCTTGCTAATTACTGAGGTACTCCTAAAGCAAACCTGACAAGACAAGAATGCAGTTTCCGAAGATGTGACACTGAAACCATGGAGTATAGTTATCACTGCACTACACTCACTCCTGATACACATGTAACAGTGACATTTACAAGAATGTTCATCATGTTAGTCATCAGACTTCTAAGCTCCTCAACTAAGACGAAGATCCACTAGAGGATGAGCCGTCAGACAAGCTCTCATTTGCCTCATCAGCATTCCAGCCACTTCCAGAATTGCTACCTCCCTCTAGCATATACCTCAGCGGAGCTGTCCTCATATGCTGGGCCGTGCTGTTCCTTTTTGGTAGATCCTCCTTATGGCAATCAGACTTCCACTCTAAAGACATTTTGAAGTGCCTACTCTTCGTTAGTCAGATTCCTCGATGAATAGGGCGAGGAGACTTGCCAGAGATAGACCAGTATCTTGACAGATTGGATACGCTTTGACCTTTGGCAGTCGCAAACTTACAAAAGAGCTGGTTAATATTGGTTCTTATTTCAGATGTACTGCGAGGAAGAGCCGCTCTTTATAGACGCTGGCATCAGAGGGAAGATGGCTTTACAACCACAGATACCCAGGGAAGCCAAAGCCAGATACGGCTTTCAGACGTGTCATTCTGTGTTATGGCGTAAACACTACATCTGCACCTTGTAAAGGGAGAGGTTTTATAGGTCTGGTTCTTTGTAGTGGTGTCGTAAAGTGCAAGTAGGCTACCTATAAGATGCAGTGGTGCACACCCTGGGTGGCCTCAAAATATTCTTGGGCATGTGGTGAGTTATCTAGGGGAGGAATAAGAAGACATAGATAACCTAGGATAAGTTTAGGATACCTTTTGCTGAGTTATTTGACACGCCATATCAAGGTCTGATGTTTTCTTGCTCCCTGAAAGTTATCTTCATTTTACATCGATGACCACGCAGGATGAAGATTCAAGCTAATAACAAGAACCTGCACCTTCGCCTTACTGTTGAACCACTGACAAGGCTCAACGTCCTCGAAAATAAAATATTTTGATATCATGATGATCTGATTGAAGCAGTCACGCCCGTAATTGTTTCGATTATGCTAATGACATAGTATTGCGATGCTCCAAGTATCTGAAGTGCTTTGTGTCCAGTTGGCTATTATCCGCTTGCTATTCGGACACAAGTCTATCTACACAACCCACGAACAATCTTGCGATATCAAGCGACATGCCTGCTCTTGGCAATAATTTTCGCTTACACCATGCCCCCCACTAGTAAGAGATAAACACGCAACCTGGCAGAATTACCAGATCCGTTAATTTTCCCTGTCAAGCCTGATACATTCGCGGTCGGTCCGCCTCCACCAGCAAATACTCCCGTGAAAGAGGTATAGATCTGAGCAGGCGGTCGCATGATAATAAAGCACATAATCGCTGGTGATAAAGATATAAGCTTAACCTGCAAGCGTCGGGGCTTGGCCGACGGATATCGCCCGTTTGGGAGAATGTCGTTCTTTGGGCGGCGAATGACGCGAGAACTGCAGATGCTGGAGTGACCCGCTAAATTCCTATCTCGAGTTTCACATCTGTCATGGTTTGTCGGGCTGGGGATGAGGTCAAGACAGGGTCGTGATGGTATATAACCCTGGGCCGTCTTTTCATGAATGGATATTCGCATTGTTTGTTGTCAGTGTATATACTCATTTCTTTGAGAAATAGCTGTGATCATGGCGACTGTCACTGCTGAACGGACAGATACAGCTGAGACTGTAACATATCCTCCTCAAACGGGCATCTTTAAGCATATCTCCAAAGCGATACCTTATTTTCGCAACCCTAGACATGTCTTGATTCTCAAGCTTGACTGTCTTCTTCTGACATGGACTTTCATCGCTGGTATCATGAAGGAGATGGATCAGTCTGCAACGACGCAGGCTTATGTTTCAGGAATGCGAGAAGCTTTGGGTCTGTACGGCAATGAGTTGGTCTTTTTCAACACCTACTTCTCTATCGGATATGCTATTGGACTTGTTCCTGGACAATTGGCTCAGACGAGGGTAAGTTAAAAGAAACCTAGCACTTCGTTCAGCGCTAATCAGTTCCAGGTCCGACCATCTCTGTTTTTACCAACTTGTGAGATAATTTGGGGTCTCTTCGTCATCGTGTAAGTTTCCGCTCCTAGCTTTTTCGATCATGATTCACTTACACAGACAACAGCACCTGTAAAGCCCAAAACGCAACAACCGTCTACGCCCTCCGCTTCTTCCTTGGGCTCTTCTCAGCCGTCTTCTGGCCCAGCGTCGTCTCCCTCATCTTCAACTGGTACACCCCCAAAGAACTCGCCTTCCGAATCGCCTGCTTCAACGTTTCCGACGTCGCGGGAGCCATGTTTCTCGGTGCCCTCCAAGCCGCTCTATACCGTAACCTAAACGGTGCTCACGGAATCGCCGGCTGGCAGTGGCTGTTCATTGTTTCGGGCGTCATCACCATCGCCCAGGGAATTGTTGGCTTCTTCATCATTCCTGATACGCCTGCGTACACACGTGCCAAGTGGTTGACGGAGGATGAGAAGAAGTTATCTCGTGAGCGTATGGCGGGCTTTGGCGCGAATACGTCGAAACTTATCCCTCCGGCTGTTCTGAAGCAGAAGCTGCGCAAGTTGATCGTTCATCCTGTGACGTACTTTTTTCTCGTTGCTTTTGCTCTGAGTGCTTGGGCACACCGCGCCACTTCCTACTTTGTCCTTTACATCGAAAGTCTCAAAGATGAAGCTGGTAATCGTATGTACAGCACATACCAGGTCAATGTCCTTCCGCTGGGCGGTTATGCTCTGCAGATTGTTTCCAATCTTATCCTGAACGGCTTATCGGATTGGAAACACTGGAGATGGCAGATCAGCACTGGATCTACATTCTCGTTTGGTGTCTTGCTTTGCGTTCTTTGCGCCTGGCCTTCAGATCAAAAGGTCGTTATGGCATTCTACTTCATGACCTACGCCGCTAACGCTGGCGCTCCATCGCTGATGGCGTGGTTTGCGGAACTTTTGCGAAAAGAGCCTGAAGCGAGAGCAATTATTGTTGCGATCACAGTTATGATTGTGTATATCGGTCATGCAACGATTCCACTTCGTGCTTTCAGAGTTGCCGACGCACCACAGTATCCTATTGGATTTCCACTGGCTACAGCGATGTCTTTCGCCTCGGTTTTTGTCCAGCTTGGTCTGCTATGGTGGGCTCGTAGAAATCCCCAGCTTGTCAAAGGTGGTTATGAAGGTACTACGATCGACTCGAGAGTGTCCGATGAGGAAAGCTCTGGAAGTATTGGCGATGGAGTAAGCGAGCGGGAGGATGGACATGGAGAGAAGACTGCAGCTCCAGTGGTTTCAAAGGTCGACCAGTAGAAGTACCATGATGTTCTTTGTACATAATTCAGTTTAAGATATACCCTCGGCAGATTCCGCTAGCAAATTTCCCAGTATCTCGTTCCAGTCTGAACATCCTCAAATGGAGGCCATTGCCTTAGTGAACATAAATCACGCATGTCTACAAAGAATGCTACCGTTTATTCTCCTTCCCAAAGAAGTAATTCGCTACATCAACTCTATGAGATGAAACCTGTGAGACTGGTCGGCTAAGAAATAAGCTTAATTCGACCAGGTCCAAGTGTAACATGACGCCCGCAGGCATGTCGGCTAAGTCACGTTGATCACAGTGATCTTATAGACTTGAGGCAAGATCATCGAAACAAAAAAGGCTACTTTCACGGAAGATCCGCATATACAAGAATGCCAGTCGGGTCCAGAGTATTGGATGTTTTGGACATTGCGGGAGCAAGAGCTGCTTGGGTTTACGCATCGATATCGAAAGGATACAGCTTCTCTAAAGCGATTTATTAGCTTTCAGCCCACCGTAGTCATGCTATACATATAATCTACTCACTATAACTCAAATTCGTGTTCTGTGGAATCTACACAACATCAACTTCAGCAGAAGCAGTCGTCTTGGTCGAATTCGAACCCCAGCAATTGAGAGATCTCCAGGCTGGCTTCAAAACACAATTACCGAAGACAGAAAGTCGATAAAGACTTATAAAATCAACATGTCTTTCCGCGATCCAGCATTGAAAGGATGGTCTATATCTTTAATCGTTGTGTTGTATGATGGTAAGAGTCCTCTCTCAGACACATCTCAACATGCAAAAAAGGATATAGAAGAGCTGTCTCTTTAGAACAATTTTTTTTCCAGCTTTTATTGTCGCCCTGATGCCATAAAGGATCGGGATCATACCTCGTTGTTATCTCGGATTTCCACTGGGAGATATTGAAGGGCTTGAAACTCTTCGGCAAGTGCCAGATACAAAAGATCGGGCGTCTCACGAATCTTGCTCGGCTCTGACCAGTAGCCTCTGAAATAGTGATAAATAATTCTCAGCCATGAACTTATTTCAAGATGACACCTTTGTGGTATATGGTTTAACGAGCTGGTCAGATTGACTACTTTCGAAAAGCGTCGAAACGTTATCTCTGCTCCTTTTGTAACAATTATCTTGTAAAGTCTACTTCAGCCATGGCATGCTTCTTGAATCATCTCTCACTTAGCTTGCTCTAGACCTTGGAGTTCAAACTTTACACGTTAGTCGAAACATGTCAATACTCAACTGGAAATCGATATGTGTGCATGACAAGCAGCCTGGCGCAGAACAACTTGACGCAACACGATGTTCTTTCTCCCACAGACACAGACTCATCTGAGTGATCCGTGACATTTTCACAACTCGTTCATGTCCAGATTGCCCAATGCGTCAAGGAGTGCCCTGAAACGCCCGAGCCTCTGCTCGAGACATCAGGGGCTACATGCAAGCTTTATCACGCTTCGACCATGACATTCTGTTTCAACGCCCTACGGAAGACCTTGGTTCCATTTTAAAAATAGAAAAGTCCCCTTGTCTGGCTTCTAGAAGACTTTGACAAAACTTTCATTGCCCCAGGGGGCGAAGAGCGAGGAGTTACCAAAGTAGTTTGTCTCATCTTTCGTAGTCTTCCAATGCCGAGATCTGTTCAGGATGCATCATATCGCCAAGAATATGCGAATATATTTAACTTAGGTCTCGGGGCTCGCATATTGAAGGCCTTGGGGGCCGAGGATGAAGTAATGCAAGTCAACCTTGCACATGTGTTTAAGCTTAAATACCCAGCATGTGATTGTCCAAGCATGAGCCCTCAGGGGTCATTCAAGCGCCGTACACCTTAAGTGCTTATTGCCGCGTACTCGCAGAAGTTGGAAGCATATGAAGGTTCAATCGGAGAATTCAGGTCGTCAAAGACCAGCCATTACTCCGTAATATAGGAATGTTTCAACAAGTCAGCCAACACGCGACCATCCATACCACCAGTGGCAACAAATATACGAACAAGCTTCACGCGGAAGCAACCTCCCGATTCCGAGACCGTCGCAGGCTGGTTTCCCAGCTCACCGTAGTCGTATGTTCATTTCATGCGTCCGAACCAACACAGCAAAAGACCCATCGCTCAGTTGGTTCGCAAGCACATCATACGATGCATTGCCACCCCAGAGCCTGCTAGTAAAAGGACACTATTGTTCTTCTGGCTACCGAGAAAGATGGGATATCAAGGCAATGGTCCATTATTGGACAGTCGGGATTTAATGGTCGCTCAATTTCCGTAAATTATTTAAATTCGGGGGATCAAGCTCGATATGACAGGTAATATTAAAAAGACCCTTGTAAAAAGAAAAAGAAGAAAAAGTCTAGAATTCTTCAAAAGGGAAAAAGTAAAAAAAATCACTTGCAGGAGCTGATCAGCGGCCTGATTGAGTTTACTCTGTAGGTACCGATAAACCCGAGATCTTCAATTTTTTACGGGCTGTTAAATTTCGATCTCGATGCGTCGCCGTATTTCTGACGTTTTCCCCCCCTACTGCGAATCGAGTCCCATTAATTGAGACATTTTCCCTCTTTCTCATTACGAAAAGTTATCAAAAGTCCAGATCTATACAGCAATTTCACTGGACCGTGGGAATCCTGGTCTGCTGGATATCCACTTACAAGGCCCTCACCGTCGCTACAGGGCCTCGGGGAGTAAGAAAACATCCAGGCCTTGATGTAGGGTGTCAAAATAAACTCAGCAAAGAGTCCCGTAAGCTTACGCTAGATTTGCCTAAGTATTTTCATCGCTTACTGTCAAGGTCCTAGAACCTTTTTGCCTCCTGTAGACAGGGCACTGCAGTTTTCCGAGTGAAACGGCGGGCGACGGTGAATTTCCAGTCTTTTACAGCGCTGGAGCACCGTAAGCAGTCCCCGCAAATGTTACCGTCTCGGCCCGATTATGCTGTCCTGTCAGTGATTATTGCCGTCTCTTCGAGCAGTGCAGTTTGGATCGTCGTTGAAAGAATTGATTGGGGGTATATTATTGGTTCCTTGGCTGATCATCGCAGTGTCGGCTTGAGACGTCAAGAATTATGCAGAAAGACAGGCGAGTAAATGGGATCTGAGGACTATGTAAACGCTGCAAGTGTCTGGTATCATCTTGAACCCCTCAAAACACACCAAGCCCTACCATCGTCGCCTAGATGAATCTTCCTAGTGTCCCACGGGGGAGGGGAAAGGAAGGCAAGTTAATCTGTCGTCAACCCGCGCTTTTTACGTACAACAAAAGCAAATATTAATATTCCGACGATTATAATCGTGGAGGTGACTGTAGACGAGAAGAACGGGTCTCCGGTAAGAGGAGCCGGATCAGCCCCTGAGCTGAAGCTGCAACGTTTCCCTCACGATATTCCATCACGAGCCAAGGTCAAGCTCCTTTTTTTCCTTTGCAGGAACAGACCAGAACCGTGTCAGAATCCTGGACTACGAGAGCTCTTGGCGTGAGACCAACAGAACGGAGTTGTTCCGTTTCTCTTCTAGCGTCAAATGCACAAAATATGGATCGGCAGGCTTCTGGAGTGTGTTCCGTACATAGCCGAGCTTTTCCCAGAGCCGTGGCTTTTTTTTGGTGCAGGGGGGGCTAAGAAATCGTAGAGGCAGAGCACAGAGAGAAGGGCCCCTGAACTCCTGAGTTTGTCTTGTCTTTTGAGGCCTGATCCAAGCTTGTTGAACCCTTTCTCTAGGTAAGGAATTCCTCTGCCGTCTTCCGACACGGAGCTTTTGTTGGTTGATCTCACTCACACTAGGCACCCCAGGCCCAGTTTATTCCTTTCGCGAGTCTACCCTCTACAGTTTGATTCGAAGCGCGCACCGACCCGATCCCCAATCTCCCTATATCTGCAACATACCTATCACAATGTCGGGTCTCGACGCACCAGAAGTCAGCGCAGCCTACGACGCCGTGCGCTCAGACAAAGACGAGACAAACTGGCTGCTCATCTCGTACGCGTCCGCCGTGGGGAACAAGCTGAGCCTCACCAAGACGGGAACAGGCGGTCTGCCCGAGATGGTCAAGGAGCTGGACGACGGCCAGGTGCAGTACGGCTACGTGCGCGTCGAGTACGCCAACGACAAGGAGAGCAAGCGCGTCAAGTTTGCGCTCGTCGTCTGGATTGGCGAGAACACAAAGGTCATGCGGAAAGCTCGCGTCAGCATCGAGAGCGGCGACGTCAAGAGGGTGCTCTCGCATCACAGCATCGCGGTCACCACGGGGGATCGGTCCGAGCTGGATGAGGCGGATATCGTCGTGAGGTTGAGGAAGGCTGGCGGCGCTGATTACAACGGAGGTCGGGGCTGAAGATACGCGACGATAGCCTCAACATACATATCTTACCCGTACATATCATGATATACAGCGTTTCTACGGCTCGTTATCTTGGACAGACCGGTCACGTGCATGCTGGAGATAGACGGTATCTCATTATCTATCACGGAAATGTCGCCGGACTTCTTAGATAGGAATAAGGCGAAGGAAACCAAGGGAACGAGGGGTAATTAACGATGTTTACGATACGATAGGAACGCGGCCCTCATTGATTGATCGATTGATTGAATACCCCAAACTTTGTGACGACTAGGCCAAGGCTATCAATCCCTCAACCACGTTTAGATGCCAGGATTGCCGGGCGCGGGAGCTGATACCCTGACGATCACATACTGGATATTCACCTGATTAGGTAAAGTTGGAGATTGGGGATGGATGGTGGTCTATTTGATCCCGGCATTCGGGGTTTGATAGATATGATGGGTGAATTAAGGTGAATGTGCATGATCTGCCTGTTTCACAAGCAACCTCTTCGACCGTCAAAGCTCAGCACATGTCTGCCAATATCTGTATCAGTCCTCGGGTGAAACCTACCAGCCAACCACCACCACCACCACCAGTAAGTATCCTAGGCCTAACAGGCGACAGGCTAACCGTAGCTCCCAGTCAGCAAATGAACCCACGGCTGAAAGCTTGGCTCAGTAATTGGCACTCTGAGATTCGACCTATGAAACGCGGTATTTTACTCTGGCAGAACTAATCTCCTTCCAGTTTGAGCTGTCGACGCCGAAACCTTGTATCGGCTTGGCCGTCTTGTGCACCCACTTTAAAGGTTAGTAGCATGACGTCGGGGTCTGCCTTCAAGCCTATCGTATCGTGTTTCCCCGGTCGTTGAATGAATCGCTTTTTTGGCTTCAGCCCCACGCTTGGCCTATCAGACGTGGAGACGTGAGTGGTTGCTCGGTGGGAGAGTTTGGTGATGGCGTTGTAGCTGCTATTAAGGAGAGCTATCATCTTTACTGCTAACACAGAGGATACGCTGTATTGTAGGTAAGAGTAGGCATTGTACTCACTAACAATGTCACTTTCTGTCTGGCTGTCAGTCACTGCAATCAGTCGCTCGACCCCCCTGTTCCTTGGCCCGTATCTAGAACCTGACCCTTGGCTTTCCATCGGTTCTCACCTTTTCCTCTTTCAGACGCTGGCTTGAGAATCCCTGCCCCATGGCTACTGATTGCCACCACGCATCCACGCACATGGAGAACTCCACTCCCACAGCAACAGTCCCGTAGATAATTTAGCGTTTTCCCACTCTCTCCCTCCCATGCCTTGCCTTGCTTGTCTAGGTTTCGTTCGGCCTAACATCGTACTCCAAATCTCTTCAATGGTCACTCTTCCCCAGATTCAATTCCTTTCTTTTTAAATCCCCTCACATTCCCACGCCTCTCGCATCGCGTGTCACTCTCTTTCTCACCTCTCACCTCTCTCTCTCTCCCTCTACAACATTGTCACTGTTGTAGTTGTTCTTGATCCTCTCCTCCCTCCCGATTATGTCTAAACAGGACTCGGCCAGCACAAGCACCGGAGTCATGGACCCCGTCGCAGAACAGAAGCCTCGTCGAGGCTCAAAGGCCTCGCTCGGAAACACTGATGGCGCTGATCAGCTCCTCGAGAACCTCGGCTACAAGGCTGAGCTGTCGCGTAACCGCTCTACCTTCCAGGTCGCCTTCATGTCCTTCGTCCTCGCTTCCATCCCCTACGGTCTCGCTACCACCCTGGTTTACCCTCTGATTGGAGGCGGTCCCGTCAACGTCATCTGGGGCTGGCTCGCCGTCTCCCTCATCATTGTCTGTGTTGCTTGCTCTCTCGGTGAAATCACCAGTGTCTATCCTACTGCTGGAGGTAAAAAATTAGATCCTCTCTCACTTGCGTCCCAATGTGAACATGTAACTGATCGCGTGATACTATAGGTGTTTACTACCAGGCCTTTATGCTCTCTCCTCCTCGATGGCGTCGCATTGCTAGTTGGATCTGTGGCTGGCTCTATCTAGTTGGAAACATCACCATCACTCTCGCTGTCAACTTCGGTACCGCCCTCTTCATCGTCGGCTGTGTCAATGTCTTCGAGAAGAGCCCTGGTGTCGGTGTCTTGTCGGGAGAGGCTTACCAGGTCTTCCTGATCTTCCTTGCCCTGACTATCCTGTGCAATGCTATCTCTGCGCTCGGTAACAAGTGGCTTCCCTGGATTGATGTATGCTTACTCTCCTTTCCTCTTCTTGTGAACGTGCTGATTGCTGATACCTCGCCCAAAGACCGCCGCCATCTTCTGGACCTTTGCTGGTCTCATCGCCATCATCGCTACTATCCTTGCCATCGCTAAGAACGGACGTCGTGATGCTAACTGGGTCTTCACACACTTCGAGGACAACTCTGGCTGGCCCAAGGGATGGTCTTTCTGTGTCGGTCTCCTCCACGCCGCTTATGCTACCTCTTCTACTGGAATGATTATCTCGTGAGTTCACAGCCTACCTCTAACTAACTCAACCTCAGAACAGCTGTACTAACATGTGTATAGCATGTGTGAGGAGGTTCAGAACCCTCAGGTCCAGGTCCCCAAGGCCATGGTCGCCACCATCTTCATCAACACCTTCGCCGGTCTTCTCTTCCTCATCCCTCTCATGTTCGTCATGCCCGAGATCCAGGACGTCATCGTCTCCGCCCAGCCCGTGCCTCTCATCATCAAGAGCGCTGTTGGCAGCTCCGGCGGTGCCTTCGGTCTTCTCATTCCTCTCATCGTCCTCGCCATTATCTGCGGTATCGGCTGCACAACTGCCAGTTCTCGATGCGCTTGGGCTTTTGCTCGTGATGGTGCCATTCCCGGTGCCAGGATGTGGTCCAAGGTCAACACTACTCTCGATGTTCCACTGAACGCTATGATGCTCTGCATGGTTGTTGAGATCGTCCTCGGTGTCATCTACTTCGGTTCTTACGCTGCTTTCAACGCTTTCTCTGGTGTCGGTGTCATCTGCTTGACTGCTTCTTACGCCACTCCTATTGCTATCAGTCTCGCTACTGGTCGCAAGCAGGTCAAGACTGGACAGTTCTACCTCGGAAAGTGGGGTGCTGTCGCCAACTGGATCGCTCTTGGTATGTGCTCTTCTCCTCTCTATCATGATATGTCTTGCTAACTCGTTATCAGCCTGGTCCCTGTTGGCTATGCCTCTCTTCTGCATGCCCTCCGCCATCCCCGTTACCCCCGAATCCGTCAACTACGCCCCCGTCGTCTTCGTCTTTGCATGCATGGTTTCTGGTATCTGGTACTGGGCCTGGGGTCACAAGAATTACGCTGGTCCTCCTACCCACGAGGACTAAGGTGTTGAAGGAAGCAGGATCTAGATGCTTGACAGTGCAGTGCGCTTCGCTTCGTTTGACATTTCATATCAATATCAGTCAGTATATATGTGCGACAGTTTAATTCGTGCTTGTGCTTGCCAGCGCGATGTGCTTGATACCCCCGCCCGGCCTGTACTCAAGGCCTGTGATGCTCTTGGTACTAGCTAGAAGATATCCATAATTCAATATTGTTAAGCTTCAACGTGATCATTCCATTGCATTGTTCAATTAATGTAGACTTGCAGCTCGTAGTCTTATGCGCCGCCCGATACATGCTTGCCAGACGAGCCGTCACGTCCTGGACTTGGGGGTTGCGTAGTCCGGACATGGGTAACGTCTTGAGACTAACACTGGCAGTCTTGGTACTATATATATTCGATGCTCTCTGCCTTTTTCTTGAGCCAGACCCTTCGATTGAGTCATGCGCGCTGGTTATCTACCTCCCTTGGGGTCCATGAGGTATAACTCCATTCTCAGCTCAAGGCTCAAACTTACCCATTTCACGTTGAATATTCTCTTTTGATCTTCTTGAACTTATTGACGTTATACAAGGATCTTATGGAGTAGTAGTGGGCTCGAAGATGAGGCGCTCGTGGCTCGGCATCGACTCTGAGCCTGCGATATGTCTAGACTTTCGTATACCAAAGGTTCTTAATTGTCGCACAACCCTACGAGTATATCTATGAGGCTTAAATTAGATGCAGATATAATCTGAAGCCACAAATACTAAGAATTGCCAACTATAAATGCCACGCCAAGGCAAAATAGTACATACCCAACGTCAGCATCTTAAGTCCAATACAGATGCAATCCATCGAGCAAGAACATTATCTTACAATTATAAAGTTTTTCTTATTGTCTCTTAATTTAGTGAAATGTTGTTGACTGCTGGCCTTACATCCCTTTCTATACAGAATCAAGAGTGACAGCTTCTAGATTCCCGGCACGCACTCTCAGAGATATACTTCCTCAAAGATATGCTTGCATCCCTCGATGATAATTTCTAACATGGAACTTCCCCTCTCCTTATTCATTTTATTTGAATTACTCTTGTCTCTTACAAGCTTGTGGAATGATTGTAAGAAGAGTGGCTGATACTGTTCACGGAGCAGCCCTTGAGCTTCATCAACCAACTACAAGCGCGACTGTGCTCGAGTCTTCAATCTCTAGATACTATCACATCTTTGAATATTAAATTCCAGGCAAGCTTCTATCTCGGAATGACTGGTTGTCCCAACTCGTGCGTGTTGGCTGTATATCTGTCTGAGAGGATGTCGAACTAGAACTAAGTAACCGGTCCAAGAAACGAATTCTCTGTATTGGTAAGAACCATAACACAGTCAAGCCCTTCCTACGATTCTGTGCAGCGATATGAGTGGTCTTTGGGCATCACTAGGGTCTCGAATACATAGCTTCTATGGTATAAAATCACGAACAGCCGGTCTGTCCCCTCGACATACATCGTCAACATGCTTTCAGCTATTAAAGTCTTCTCCAGCCCCAAGGCTTAACTTTAAGCTTCCAACACATATAGCAGGAGTATAATATTTCCTTTCAAAATATTAGCTTCTACCGAGAAGCTTCCAAAGTAACCAATAATTGCAGTCAAGCTCTTAGGACTTTACAGGAGGAGCGAAAGTCTATATGGTTTTACTGCCTCAAGCATTACCCGAAACTCGAGATTCCTACCACATTTTCATTATCAATATCATTCCAGATTCGATGTCTATTCCATTAAACCTCTGCTTTGTCGTGACGATCTAGGCCAATATCAAACAGCCTTAGGCACTCAACAAGTACTCCATGTATTATGGATTTAGCACTCCTATGTCCTGCTGTATCGTGAAACCCGTTATTGGATCTACTAGCTCTATACTTGCCACTTCTCGGAGCGTTTTTGGGATCCTTGTCCAGTTCATTCCGGCGTGACTGATCGTGACTCACGGCTGGAAGTTCTCCGGAGCTTCTCATCCGTCACATGCCGATCATGAGTCCATAGTATTGAGTATCTCCGTCTCTGACCCACCAGAAGTCTACCGACACTATGTAGATCGTACGAATGAGCCCTTTTGCTTGTATTGCCATGTGTTACTTGAACTGACAACTCCCTGGGTACTGTTGCCGGTCTTTCAATGAACATTTCGCTCATGTGACATGACAACGTTACTGCGTTCTAGAATTAGTCAGTCGGTATTGGTGTTTTTCAGTCATTGTTACACGGTAGTCATTCACGAGCCTCTTGATTGTTATCCTTAGCCACTGTCGTGCACTCCCGAGATATGTACAGCGGCATGGCAAGATCATGTTACTTCCCCAGCAATGATATCACCTTCAAGCAGAGTTAAGCCGGTCTCCCTCGCCTCTCGGTAGTAGTCCGCAGGATACGCCGCTTCTCTCCAAAAAGAACAGGTGACATCCTTTGATATCAGGGTCAGCTGTCCCCTCCAGCAAATCACCATATCATCCCAAAAGCCGTGGAACTCAACCGGTCAAAAACTGAAGGGGGCTGCTGCTGTGCATATGCTGTGCCACCCAAAATTATATACGTTCCTGACGCTCCTTTTCGAAAGCGCTGATGAAGTGTTCTTATGCAGATTGGGTTACCTGAGACAGAAAACCCGTTTCTAGCCCTCGTGTTGGTGAAACCCACGCCATGCTTACAGATACTGGAACGCTACACCGGGCTCTTCGAGATGGATGCTTCCCAGTGGTCGGCCGAATCAGGGAAAGATGTGGCAAGGTTTTTGTACTGTAGGGGATAGCAACGAGCCGATGCTACCGAAATCTGGGGAGCATAAACGAACTGCACAGCTGAACACCAACATATCAAAATCATGATTTTGGGACACCAAATGCACATTCCGACAGGAAGGTAGACTAAGCAGAACCCTTATCTCTCTACGTAGAGATAACATAAAGAAAACACGAGAAATGGCACTCTCCACGGAAAGTTTCATCAGCCGCCACCAAACTCTCGACCAGTCGACGCCCAGCATCGCCTCACGGTTAGCTATCAGAGTGGCACAACAGTCGCCATTGAAACGATACTCGCAACGGCCTCTGTGAGGAGTCAGAATGGCCCGGGCCGTTGTCAGTGGGTGTGATGAGGGCAGATCTAGAACTTGGTGAGATAATACCTACTGCGCAGTTTCAACACCTACTAGCGCCTCACTTCTTGACCGAGCGTCAGTCCGACTGTGCATTGAGCGCTCGGATGGGGAAGTTACGGAGTCTGGGGCATCCGGGGAAGAGCAGACTTGTCATATGTTCTGGCACATGACACGAGCCGTCGTTACGGCACAGAAAGTCGTTTATGTATGTGAGATCTCAATATTCAATATTGCTGCTGATGGTGGTGGTTACCCTATTGTCTACCCAATGTGCACACTTTCGTGAAAGTACTACCCTACAGCAGCACGCAGAGCTCAAAGGGATAGATAAGCTCCGCAGCTGAGGGCAACACCTCCGAGGAGGGGAACCCTTTACGACAGAGCAAGTCAGGTCAGCAGTGGGCACGACCAGTCATTTGACAAACGGTAGATGCACGATGTTGCAAGACAATGCGGGACACGCCTGTCTCGGGGGCGGTTCTTCCCTGCATGTGTGAGCATGTACAGAAGTGCAGTGTACGGTAGTGTGTACTGTAGGCCACTCTGTACCTACAGTAAGAAAATGCAATGCGGGCGATTCATGAGGACGCAGAACAGAGATGCATGGCTGAGGCGGTGAAGAGGTTACAGTAGCAGTGAACAGTTTCCAGGCAAGTGAGGCGGCCGTTTACTTTGGAATAGCGCAGACTACTACCGTTATGTTATTGGTGTGTGGCGGAGAAGCGAGCTCAGATTTCGTGTGGTGGCTTTTGGCACGATGTGATGCTGTATGCCACCACTTCAAACTTTGGACCTTCAACTCCGCGTCCACGCGTTGGATATTGAGGGGAAGGATGCGCGGGGTGAGAGAGCGAGAGCGAGGCGTCTGTGCCAACAGAAATAAAGTGGAATTCGAATCACATCTCTGCTCCATAGTGCCAGTGCGTGAAATATCTCAACATTCATTCTTTACGAATAGCAACAATTACGTAGCAGTCCTTGAGCGAAAAGGGATAAGGATGAGGGATATTGCTACTCACGGGGGAGTCCACTTCTCGTGTGTTAAGCCGTTTTGAACCTCATGAAGGGAGATGAGAGGGCTCTTCCATAGCGGAGACATGTATGTCATGGCGGTTAGTTTAGTTATTTGGCTCTGACTCTGACTCTGACTCCTATTCATCCCATGCCATTGATGTGATAGTAAAGCTGCGGCTCATTCACAGGGGGCGGAAAGTGGATTCTACTCTATGTATGGATATGGATATGTCTCCATCGCATCGTAGCGAGATAAATGGAACGTCGAGAGAGGCTCTTTGTACGATCCTCCGGCACCAACCAGGCTCCCTTGCCTTCTGCTAGCCTCGCTAGCTAGTGGTTCCAGCCTCTAGGATCAGTCAGCCTTTTCCGCTTGCTCGCTGCTCTCCTCGTCGATTGTAAAACAAATGCTTGGCGTTGAAATTGCTTGGAAGCAGAGACCGTGCACACCCAGTCCAACAACTCCACTTGATCCGACGATTTGAACGATTTGCATACTAGACCTCGATGGTGGTGATCACAGCATCTGTGCAGAATACGTCATAAAGCAGTCACCTTTTTGCAAAACGACAATAGAGTCTGAGTTTTCCTTTTACCCCGTGGGAGCACGGAGGGGAGGACCAGGTCTGGGGAAGCCAGAAAAAGAATGAGGCGAGGCGAACATAAAATCTGTTGAGTTGGTGTCGAGGGAAATACCAGGAATAAACACCAAAGTCGGGAACCAAGTCCCTGTGCCTGGACAAGAAGAGAGGTAAACTATCCATAACTGAACAAGTTTTGCTGATCAGAGGGCCGAGCCTCAAGTGGTGGGCAACCATCTCGAGACTTGGTGGCTGCCTTGGGAGGGTTTGAAGCTGTTCGAATTCAGCAAACGTATCCATCGGGGGCGGCGCTCAAAAGTGCCACGGCGCCTGAGTGGAAAATACTGTGGATTCTCAATATGACATGCCCCCGTTATATGAAGGAGCTTTCAACGACTCGTGCGAAATACATACGCCAGTCCTGTCAAGGCATCTTCTTGAAACCCGGCACCTTGATAATAGATACAAGACAGCGCGATTCACCGGCCTTATCTGACCGACTGCACAAGGGGGACGCAACAAGGGTCGATCAGCGGGGATATTAAACCAGTCGAAAGCAGTCGCGAGACACCAACAGGGCAGTGGTATTTTTGCCAAACTCGTGGTGTTGGTGTTTTGGTCCCAGTTTCTGCTGGTGATGCCCCTGCCTGGTTGGCAGCCAGACAGCCAGGATCTCATCCAAGGTGGTGTGGAGGAGGAGGAGGAGGAGGGGAGGGGGCCGTTGCTTAGCGAGCCATGATAACGGGCGAGGGGGGGTTGCAGGGAGGGGGAAGCGGAGAGGGGGAGCAGTGTTCAGTGCAGTCAGTTCAGTTACAGCTATTGATGTATGAAGCTCTCTATGGAAGTGTTTAATTCTGACAGAGCTCGAATGGTGACCAATTGAGTAGTTACCGACTTCTAAATCAGTGATATTATGCTTGATAAAGATCCTGGATTACTCTTGGCAGCTGAGTTGGTCTATAATGAACCACCTACGGCCTATGAATAGCTTCCCCGCACCATGAGTCGATGTTTGTTTGGTCTTGAGTATCAAGAAACTGTCATACTCAGATCATGTCGCATCACGATGAAGAAATACCAAGCAAAAGCAATTTACCAGGGGGAGCAAACTTTCCCATATCATCATATCAGGTTCCGAAACGTCCGATAAATCACGTCTTGGAAATGCCATCACGTGGATATCGGGTTCTTGATGTCGGCCGAGAGAGAGGGTGGGAGAGCAACGGCACATCATGTGTAAAGTAACATGACCACACAGTAGTCTTTCTTATTCCATCTAAATGTGGTTACAACGTAAAGTCATCGATAGTGCGTTAGCAGAAACATACCATGGCTTGCTGTAAAGAGGGGGTTCGCGCGGGGTTGGAGAAACGATGCTCGTTCTGTCGAGACGCGCAGAGAGAGAGAGCTCCGAGATTAGTGTAAAGTAGGGTGACATGCAGCTCCTGGTTAGGTCTCTGGATGATGACACCCGAATCCCAAGAGTGAACCATCACCATTTCAAAATTGGTGAAACGAAAGGCACGGCAGGCATCTCTCGTTGCTACCCAGCATCTCGCTCAATGGTACTCCATAAGCTGGGCTCAATCGGCATCACCCCACTCCGACAGGTAGCGTCTCCGGGGCGGAAGATCCGGTAAAGCTTAAGGGCACATCGCAGCGTTCTAGCTAGAACCCGCTCCTCCTCCTCCAACTGCTTCACTAATTATACGGTGACAGTGTTCGTTTTCCGTGCGACTCCGCAAGTCGTACCGATAAGACGAGACGAACGGCGTCTGGGGATATGTACCTATATTGGGCTTGAATGGGTGAAGAATGAGTTGCAGATCACAGAGGGAAACACGAAAACGTTCCCCGCATTCGTGTTGGACCAATTCCACGTCGTCAAAATCTCCCCAGATGCTCGGCAGATAACGAGACGGGGGAGCAAATGATAAGAGGGCAGCCATGATATGCGTTATGACTCTCAGAAACGAGGTGACTTGCATCAAGAGCATACGCAATACCACGCAATTGGCATGCCTCGCAGCGTCATCATCGTTAGACCTGCCCTCTCTCATCATCATCTCCCCCTTCTCCTCGAACATGCTGTGTTGTAATGTAATGTAGCTGGGGCGTCTCATTTCACTTCTCATCTCATCCTTCTGATTGCGGACGTGGCTGCGTATATGGCGTATCTTTTTGAGGCGACCGTCATTCTCCCATGGTAACGTCGGTGAGCAGCGGAGAGAAAGTAAACTCAATTTGGACAGACCCTTTTTCTCCTCCTACGGGGTATTTCTCTATTCTACGTAGGTGGAATGTATGAAGGGTCCTTATTTTGCCCGTTCTCTGCCTTGTTTTTATCGCCACATAAAGGGTCTCCCCTTATTCCCAGCCGTGAGGGTGAGGGCGTACACACAGAAACACTGCAACGAAGATCACTGTAATGTACGGGGGAATGGTTTTGGGCACATCTGTATATCCACTCACACAGCTCTCTTTTTGGTGGCATTATCATGCCGGACGATCAGGGTAGCAGACATCATTTTGAGGCTGGACCCCTTTGAAGATCCCCTCGAGTGTGTTGAAGAATGGGCAAAGGATGAGCGGTTGTGACCCACGAGGCTTGGCTATCATGCAAAACACCAAGAGGACGGCCTCGGCGTGGCATGATGAGATGAAGAGAGGAGGAAGGTTTTTACTTGGTATACCCTCAATCAGATCATTTATGTTGTGCTTTCTTGGCTCGTGGGTCCTGTTAACACCATGAACTCAGACCAAGAGAACCCTTGACCCCACCTAACCGCCGGCGGATGGAGGATGTTGATGTTCTGATACCCAAGGGGCTGGAGATAGTTGCATATCGAGTTTAGTTCTTATAAACGAGACAATTAATAGCAGTATAGGCAGTGGCGCTCGGATATCTGCTTCCTAGGGACAGCGGCAGGCGTCTAGATTCATGGAGTGAAACGCAACGCAACACAACATGGGTGGCGAACAAGTGTTGAAGATTTTTATTATACTGAGACGGTAATTGATCTTCGATTCACAGGAGACCCTTGAGATCAAAGGGCAATTGTTGGCTGGATTGAAGACGCCTCTGGAAGCCATCATGGTCAGAGGCGCCCAGACCAAAGTGTTACTGGAGTGTCTTGCTATCATGCCATTAATGGCATTCACTGCAAATCATCGCCTCGAAGACCGTGCGCGTCTAGTGTGGGTCACTGAATACGATGCGATTGATATTGAGCTTCAGAGCTCGATGGGGTCCAAAAAGGCGAGACCTTGGGGCAGGGTGCGGAAATAAGTTAGTCAGATGCTTAGAATACTCATGGTAAGAATGCACTAATATTTCTGTCATATGCGACCTTCACCCTGGCCTCGTCGACTCCAACTCCAAACTCCATTCAATCTCGGTCTGCAGCTTCAGTCCCACCAAAGTTGAATGTCGCCCTGGTCAATGCTCATCCCTGCCCTCTCATTCCCTGTCCAAGCTCCCACGGATGGCATGGCGCCCACTCTTGCATGCTTAGCGAAACTCCCTGCGAACCGCTGCTGCAAAAAAGCCAATCAAGCCACAGAGATCCTCGCCGTTTCGCTCACACACATCGAGATGCAGTGTGCGCACGCTGACACCCACCCCTGCTACTGGCTGTGGCGTGCGAGGAGCGAAAGAAACGCAGGAGATGCACTCATTGCATTCGCGGGGCGGCGCCAGGCCAATTGATAGTGAGTGCGAGTGCTGATAAGGACTGCTTTTAGATATGTTTGGCTATCTGTGCTTTTATCGGTGTGATAGTCTGATAGTCATCACGGTGTTGGAGGTTGTGTCAATGTCATTACAGCGGTTGGATGGCATCAGACTGAGAAGAGCAGAGCGACATCGGAGCTTATGTTACGTGATGAATAGAGGCTCTGGCGTGAGTTACACAAGATATTGTGATGGCTTTTCCGGTCTCATTATCGTCGCCATCACCCTTGATGATCTGGCTGCGCATCTTGTCGCTCTCCCGCGCATTATCATACGACAAGGGTAAGGTACAAAGCAGATCAGTCATATCACAATAGAAAGCAACAACAAACATGGTTTATTGCATATTCATATTCGGTCGGCATCTGTCCAAAATAGACGCTCTGGGAAACGTAGCCCCGTCTGAAGGATCATCATCACATCTCGTAAAACAGAAACGGTCGTCCTGCAGTTTGTGCAAAACCGTACGTTACGGGCGCGATGCGCTGAGTGCGACATTACATTTGCCGTAGAGTTGGTGTGCATTGAGAATGGATCCCCGGTGAACAGGCAGAAACACAATTATAAAGGTTGAGTGAGACGATAAGTTGGGGGATGCGACAGGACGGAAAGGGAAGAAGCTATTTACTTGTTGGTGGTAGTATGTGACTAATGGGTGGCGATGAAAACTCTTGGTGTTGTTGCGCTTTTATTGCCTGGCCCTTTCACTTGTTGGGGGGGACCGGTTGCAGAGCATATCGGTGGCGATGCGACTGTCAGCTTTCGTTTAAACTGCAACAGTAACAGTAACCGCCTTGAGTTCAAATGGTGGGCATCGCATCATTACAGGGGACTTTATGGTTGGTTGGGGATCAGGGTCCTTTGTATGTAAAGTAACTGATGAGGATAGCATTGATGAGCAGTTGCACACAATTCACATGTGAAGATGCAAGCCACAGTGAGATCGTTAACGCTCGCGTACCCAACAACCTACCCAGAACTGTTAAGACGAACCACAAAACACCAAGACTTTAGCTTCTGGGGCGTTTCCCATTGTTGGGTCTAGTATCCTCTCGATATGGCCCTAGCGCTGTCACTCACAGCTCCTCCCTCGCCCTCACCCTCACCCTCACCCTGCAGTCATTCCATGAACAGTCAGAATAAGACAAGCTTCTTTGGGGAAATAGACGGTTTGCCTTAGTTGCCGTTAGATTCG
Organism: Fusarium proliferatum ET1; assembly: GCF_900067095.1. Classification (NCBI taxonomy): domain Eukaryota; kingdom Fungi; phylum Ascomycota; class Sordariomycetes; order Hypocreales; family Nectriaceae; genus Fusarium; species Fusarium proliferatum. The sequence continues at coordinate 3,475,397 of NW_022194793.1, read as the reverse complement.
GCAGCATTTGAGGCATTTGAGGATATTTATCAGAATTAATAAAAGATGTGAGTGGAATGTCTCCACCTACCGACCGGTCTGTTAGTCAGTATGGGCGGGAATGGTTTGGACTGGACTCGGGATGTGAAATTGAAGCTGATAACGAGGGGCAATTGGAGGCTTTTGGATACAACCCTGGAGGTGTTGAAAATTTTCTGGACCAATACAGAAATAGCATCCCAAGGAGAGGCTGAGAAGTGTGAGTGGGCGATCTGGTCTGTGCATCGTCGTTATCTGAACGCTAGACTCGTTCTATGCAGGTCTTATCCATGTCCTCGCTTCGCCCTTGGAGCCTCGATCTGGGATTGACTCTTTTTAATCTCGCTCAGTTCAGTTTTTCGTAACGGTAGGATAAACAAGCTCAACACTACTGTGCGTAGTACGTGGGGGATCCGTGACATTTAATTTTTCCAGACTTGCATCCCGCCCAAAGCGCCAGACAAATATGTTTTAGAGAACAGCTCCGTGGAGAAATAATTCAGTAGGGAGAGAGAAAAACTCGTGCAGCCAATACCAGTGCGAGGCTGTCTTCTGCCATGACAGGAAGCTTTGACATGCTAGTCCTATTGACTAAGCCGTGCATGTCGGATGTAGTCTCGTCTGGGGATGGTGCAGCAGCAGGAGAAGACAGCCGCCATCGTCTGGAAACTATTGAAGCGGGAAAGAAGCGGTCTTGACTCTTTGACTTTGAGTCTGCCTTCTTGTTCATGACTACCTGAATCATGCGATATGTTGTCTGGGTGAAGAGACATGACCGTGTTCAGAGCTTCATCTTGGAGAGTGCCAGACAAGGAAGGAAAAAAAGAGAAGAGGCTCTAGCTTTTTATGGCTGAGACCCACATACGCGAACGAACAATCTGGAGGCTCTCCAAGTGTGTCAGCCACGAGCGTTGGGCTTTGCTTTTTTGCTTTGTCTTGGAGATTTCCCGTCCTTTGACTTTGACTTCACACGTTCATTTGGGGGAATCAGTGGGCGACAAGCATCGTGAGACGTTTGGACCTGGGGTTTGTCCGTCGCCCACTGAAATAACAGCGGGTATGGGCACGGATGATACTGTATCATGGCATGGTTTATTGACATGGATCAGCATCTGGGCAAATGGCATGCTATGGAGCTTCAGGTCCTGTTTTGTAGATCTTAGTAATTGGCCCAGGACCAGTGTTGCAGTTGCACCGGAAAAGTCTGGGGGAGCCTCCCGGCTGAGACTATCTCGAGATTCTGTGTGTTGTGGTGTTGGTTGGGAGCATTAATTTTCTTGCAAGACAGAAAAGAGAGAAGGAAAAAGAAAAGAAAAAAGCGTGTGTGGTGAGACAATGAAAGAATGAGGGCGTGGTTTCTGTGACGACATACGTCATTGACGACAAAGATGTCACGAGTGACCATGCATTGCGTTTGTTGACCTGGCGGACGGACGTTGTGCTCCCCCCCTATCAAATGAAATCCTCGTAAGCGAATGGGCTTGGCTTCTTCTTTTTTCCTTGCTCTCGATAGTTCAAATGCACGGAATTTCCAATGGTACTACACCCGAGAGAAGCTTCGGATCAATGCCCTCGCTACCGTGCTACAGGGCCAGAGACCTCTGCCCCGTGCTCCGGTTCAACAAGGGGCTCTGCCTTGGAAATAACACACAGAATCCAAGTGATACAGGCTCAGACTCAAGGCTGCGGTGCAAGCCATGGAACGCACCCGTATGGCACACATACAATGCGAGCCTCATAATGTCGGTGAAGCTTTTTCCATTCTTTGAAGGATTGACCATGTCGTATTGAACCATCGAGATTGACGATTCTCTGCTAAACCCATCTACCGAGAGCTAACGCTCCTGCAATGGTAGTTGACACAGTTTGTGCCCTGATTCATTGCCCTTACCGGCGCGTCCGGATGACACGGAGCGGACGATACGGAGGACAAGGGGGCAGAGAATAGGTATTTTGGATCGTGAGGCACGCACGCAAGCAATTGGGGAAAGGCGTGGGAAGCTGAAGCTCTAGGCTCACTGTGTGTCACCGACTGGCGACTCCACCTCTCAGTTGATAGCTTTGACACTTTTTCATGTCTGTCCATATTATGTATTTTCCTGGTCCAAGGCTGTTTCTGTTCCCCACGTCTCTTCGCTTCGCTTCATTTCTCCAGACCGTGCTCATCGTCATCGTGCTGATATCATCTTTATCTTAACTCTCACCATTGAAGCAGGTCAGCTTGGGAGGTTTAGCTGGGATGCACACTCCTTTCAGAGACATTTCTGGCTTCCCCACATCGTCCCAAGAATGCTCAGTTCACTTGGCGTGCGCCACGGAGCCCTCTCATTCGATGATCTGACACGGCCTTGGGAGCAACTTTGGGGAGAGTGGTCTGTTTCTGTTTCTGTTTGACTTTCTGGGTTCACTTTTTCTGAATCCTCACCATGACGACCAACAATTGTCTCTGTGAATTTGTATAGACTTGACTTTCCCCATTTCCTCTTCCTCTTTTTCTTCTTCCTTTTCTGTTTTCAGTTACTCAATATTGTAAATCATTGGTGACCCAAAAACGCCATCCGTTCATTCATTCACTCTACTACTACATTCATTCGTTCAATTTTCTTTACTACTGCTGCTTACAACTCTCTTTTTTGACCGTTTTCTATTTTGCTTCAATTATTCAGCCATTCATAACACCACTCGCTACTCCATACGCTAAAAACCCTCCGGCGCATCCTCAAACCGAAGCTGGCCAAACCAAGAGACGGAGCCCCCATTTGCTTGCTGCTCTAACGTTAACTTGATACCCATGCCCCGGTAGCGGTAGCATTGGATCTCCGCCTCGACTGTCGCCATCCTAGCAGTTTCGTTTTTTTTATCTTTCGATTCGCGTTTTGATACGATACCTATCTGCGCTACCGGAACTGCCTTGCTCAGATCATATCCACTCTCTTCAATCAGGTTCAGTGCAAATCATTTCTCACCACAAACCTCATATCATTTCATTTTCATTGTCTGTCTGTCATATGCTTTCATCGGCTTCTGCATCTCAATTGCCGATATTTCCCATCTCATCCCACGCCCAGGTTTCGCCTCTCACTCTCTCCTTTGTCCCTTCGCCGCCATCTGACGTTTTACTGCAAAGCATCCTTACACATCCGGTAACCATCAGCATCCGGTAACCTCATTCATCTACAAACGTACATACATAAGACAAAAAACCTACACACTGATTATCAAGTCGGCAATCTTTCTCTTATTCGTTATTAGTCTCGTTTTATCTATTTCCTTATATTATTGCCCATCAAGCCTGGTTGTAAATCTTCAGCAAATCGGCAGACGCCAATCTCCGCCATCCCAACTCAAAAAAACCACCACGAATCTACACACACAAAAATCCACAACACCAAGTCTTGATCTGGCTTGGTTGGGGGGTCCTGTTTTTCTGCCGCCGCCTCTGATAATCTTGGGGATCACTTCAATTCACGCATTTTGAGGGAATATCAAAAGCCTCGTCCTCTCGAATTGAACTGTAGCTTCAATTCATCAAACCATCCATCCATCCTCCTCCTCCTCTCCACTACTCCATACTCGAACTCGAGTTCTATCCACATCGATCCCACCCCCCAGAGAACGCACAGCACAGAATTGTGGTCGTCCCCGACTTGAACTCCACCGCATGGAGAGAGTCTATCTATTGGATACTACACAGAATCAATAATACAACGTCAAGACAGTGCAATACAATACAATACAATACAACAGAAGGCACAAGAAGAGTACGGATAAGATTACTGTAACAGAACAGATATCTCGTAAGTGCACAACAGACAGACAGAACATGATGCCACCCCTCACTCTATCATTAACCCTACCATCCACTCCCTAGCCCATCCCAACCAAAAACTCGTTAGCCCACCCCTGGCCTGCAACTCAAATCCTGCCCACTGCTCATCCCTGCCCATTAACACCCACCACCATCCCAAAGAAACCAAACCACAACCACCAGACGGCCCATGCCTACGCGGCTCTCAACCTTGTAGCTCGCTAGCCTCTAGTCCCATGCCGCTCAGGCCGGGCCCCGGTGCTGCCCTCACACCTCTTGACGGGGCCAAGGCAGCGTAGAAAAGAGTTTTGTACCTTGGTTTTTTAATTGGGACCTGGGTGGGCTTGGCTTGTCCTTGGGGGTGTTCACTTCCATCAATTCGCCTGCAGCGCAAGACTCAAAACCACCTGCTCCCCGCAGCACTCTTATCCTCGATTCCCTTCAGCATCTCCACCAGCTCTGATTGCTGTCGACGAGTTTATGACCACCGACTGACTGACTGACTTTACTTCAACAGACTTCCTCCTCAAGTCTTTGATATCAGCAGCCTCTTTTTTCATTGTATTTTGTTTTTTCACTGTTGGTTCATTGATTGATTCTTGTCTTTGTTGGTTTCTTGTTTCATGTCGCCATCGTCCTCATCCTCATCGCCATCTTCATCATCTCAACGAGCCTCCTAATCCGACGACGACTCTTCTCGCTCACGTTCAACGGATCCTCATCTGCTGTATCACTTCACTGTGATACCATCAACCCAACCACCGCCAATTGCCGAACTGTGCCTTTCGTGGAATTCTATCTGCTCTGTTGCTGGAATATTGCCAGAGCATTTGTTTTTCTCGAGTCGTATCAGTTTGCCTGCTTTTTTTTTGTTGGAGTGCGCATTGATCAATTTCATCGTGTAAGTAGTGCACTGCACCTTATCGCCCGCCCACTGAAACCACCATCACTGCACTCACTGTACTCCCCCTGTGGATGCACCTGGACCTCAGCACAGCACTGTCCTATTGTTTCGCTCGTCCTCTTATTGTCATTCCATCGCAACAATCGTCATTGTTCATTTTTTACTTTTCATTAATAGCCTGTGAAAACCTTTTTAATGTCAATTGTCTCCCATCAATCAGCTCTTATCTTTTCCCACGTTTCTTCGTCTAATTATGCATCGCCACAAAAATTCCCTGTTTCTTAACCATGCTAATCAGTGCCTTCCCCATTATTAGACCTGATCTCGATCTCCTTGTGCGCCTGCCTTGATCTTCATCGCATACGCTAAGAGAAAGAGAAAAGAAAAAGCCACTTCTCGCTGTAGCGCATCCCGCGCAACTGCCCTTGAATCTCTCTCCATCACGAGAAGAGAGCCTCTCATCTCGAAAACCTCTATTATTTACCTGGGTTACTTCTTTTACTTTATCCTCCACGTGGTGAAGCGAAGATCCTGGCAAACGGCTTCCACGGAATAACCTCCTCCTCTCCTCCCCCCTTCTTCTCCCTCTAATCACCACACAACCCACCTTGGGAATGCCTTACACGCCACCCTCACATCGATCTCCCGCTTCGTCAGCCTCCGCGTCGCCTGTAGCGAGTCGGCGGTCGTCGCTACAATCGAGTCCGAGACCTAGCCTTCCGCGATCTGCTTCATATCTTACAAAGCATCGACGAACACCTTCAGCTTCAGCCCTCAGCGATGGATCGACAGGGACGCTGACACCGCAGGGAACATCGGAGGATCTTAAGAGCATGGGCACAGCTGTGACTTCAAGCGTGAGACAATCACCACCACCCGTCACAGACGAACGCACAATGCCCATGGGTGCCATCATCTCGCCACCTGATTCTGCTTCCTCCGGTAGCGACGACGAGGAGCAAGAACCACAAATCCGAGGTCGAAAGCTTGACAAGGCTCTGCGGGACGCTGTCAGCCAGATCCCCATGCAACGTTCATCATCTCCTCCACGATCACAATTGCAGCATCAGGACAGCACAGAACATCTCCAGCTCCGCCGCAAGGATGCTGTACATCTCAGCTTCAGCACAAGCGCACTAGGCGATCTCGCAAAGGGCCGTAAGATGGGACACGTTCGATCCGCCACTGAGCCAAACGCTGGCATCTCCAAGTCAAACGACAACTCGATATCAGTATCAGAGGAGGAGTCTGACGAGGACCTGCTTAAGAAGCCTCAGATGGTGCGAAAGAAGTCTGGTGAGCTAGTCCGACCTGCCCTCCGTCCTTCTTCCCGAAGACGCCCCTCAAGCATGCCCGGTACCCCCATCTTCTCCAAGGCTGTTCACTTTGATTCACACCTCGAGCACGTCCGACACTTCTTGCAAGTGGACCGACCTCTGGCTGTGAGTGCTGGATCTTCGCCAATTGACAGCTACGAGAGTGATACCGAGTATCCCTTCCCTGGCAATGGCAAGCAGACTGTCCGCACCCCTCCTTTTGAGTGGGAGATCCTTACCACAAACTTCCCTCACGACTCAGCCGCACGTAAGTCGTCGCCCGTTCGACTGGAAAAGGTATGGCTCTCGGCCGATCAGAAGTCCCTTCTGGGTTCTGTGGCTGTCGCCAACATCGCCTTCTCCAAGGCCGTTACCTGCCGTTTCACTCTGGATTACTGGAAGACCACCTCGGAGGTTGCCGCTGACTACAGCCACGAAATCCGCCCCCGGGAAACGCCGCTGGGTCATGATCGCTTTACCTTTTCCATCAAGCTTGCTGACACGGCCAACCTCGAGTCAAAGACCCTCTTCCTCTGCATCCGCTATACCGTCAACGGACAGGAGTACTGGGACAACAACAGCAGCTCTAACTTCCAGGTCGACTTCCGAAAGAAGCATCTGCCCATGAACGGGAAGAATAACTTCCAGGGCGCTTCTTCCCGACCCGCTAATGGCCTTCCCCGGAGCAGCCGACGCACCAGCAGCGCCAATGTCCCCCGACCCAAGTCGATGCCTGCTGGCTTTGGTGACTTCGGTGACGATGCTAAGCTCAACTTTGATCAGCCCATCCACGAGTATCTCGGCGAGTCTGAGAACAGCACTGGCGGTCTCCGTCTCAAGTCCAAGTCGGCTGGCAACCTGGCTAGCGATAACCTATCCAAGGATTTCGGCTCGCCTAGCGGACTTGCCTTCTCTAACCGTTACGACTTTGGCGCTTCCTTGAGTGCTGCTGTCCAGGCCGCGAAGGACAAGGAGGCCTCTCAGGATAAGGATGGACTTTACATGAAGGCCAATGTCCGGACTCCCAAGCCCGCCCTCACTGTCCCTGAGCCTGCCACCAACGCTAAGAGCCAGTCTACCAACGGAGCTACCTCTCCCAACTCGACCATCTCCAGCTCTTCATACGAAGAGTTGGTCAACAAGTACTGCTTTGTACGTGCCCCCGAAGTTCGCCCTGTTTCACCCATCGCTTCTGGTGCCCGTCGCCCATCCCTGATCCACCAGAAACTTAGCATCAGTCTCCAAGGCCTACGGGATGGCACGGCGACACAGAAGCAAAATGAAAGAGTCGGTTACTAACAATTGTTCGTGTTGCAGTTTGGATCAAAACAGTCGAGTCCTGACATGAAGGATGGTACACTCAGCGGTGCCCGCTTCGACGGTGCTGCCGGCGGAAATCATCATCGCCGCAGCTACACCACCTCACTGGGAAGCCCGAACGGAAATGCTCATCACGCCGGACCCGCAGCTCACCATACCCTTCAGCTGCACGGCGCCATGAGCCCTCCTTCAGGTGCTTCGACACCAAAGGATGCGTTCCGTGCCAACAGTACTTCGCCTTCACCGAGACCTTCAGCCACGGCTAGGTCGGCTTCGCCCGCCTTCGTGTCGTTTGATGCTGCACCCTCCAACGATTTGTCGTACCATGTCCAGCAACAGATGATGGATAGGTTTCCCTGGTCTGATGGACATGCTGCTACGGCGATCCGAGGATAGAGTCGTACTGGCGACCGTGGAATGAGGTTGGACTGTTGACGTCCACCAGCAACACAACATCAATAGCAACCCAAGATTGCATCACTATCTTGATATCTAATAACCCTTCAACACTTATGGGACGAGACAACATTATGTTTGTCGCCCAACATCACTACTCTACCCCGGCTGTTTGATCCGAAACAGCACATCCTTTTGACATTCAGTCACTGGGAATGCTTTCACGGCTGACGGCTACAATTGTTTGGCGTTTACGGTATTGGACTTGTGCTAGCCTGGCATGGCGAGCCGGGCATCCGCATCGGAGTTTGGGAGCCACGTTTAACTGCGAGTTCTGATTTCCTCGTTTGCTCTCGCGGAATATCACCTGCTTGTTTTACTCTTGTTTTTTAATCGGAACTTTCTGGCCATCGTCACCGCTCAACCCCAATGCTTGCTTCTCGCCGTTGAACGGACCGAGACATGCTTTAATGCGGGTTTGGCGTGTGATGAGACAGACCATTGTGTTTTATCTTTAGGTATGCGGATAGTTGAGCGAAGCCTGGTTTTACGCGTGTCACGAATGTCTCCGAGGCGAATGCCTAAACGATGACTTGATTGAATGCGAAGACTGTATAATGGCGAATGGACAGGACAATTGGGAATGGATTCAAAAAAGTTTGCCTTCCGATGAATGGAATGCAATGCGACGGATTGTGTTTGGAAGGGAGGAAAGGAGTTGGGTCAGAACAGATATAAATTATACTATACACTACAAAGCTGCCAGAATGCAATGCAGGTACAGCTCAAGAGAATCATTTGCACCTCTGACTTTTATCTCATTCTGTGATGTGAATGTTGTGATTGACGCTGATGATGAAGTGTGATGAAGCTGGAGTTTGGTGAGAGGGTCGTCAATGGGCTTGTTGTTATTGACATCCATGACGAGGTTGAAGTGGTCCATGCATAGTGATATCTAATTTTAACTTCTGCCGACATGACAGTAAACTTCAATCGAGTCTCTTTTCGTACTCTAGACCGAATATCCATTCCTCATTCCGGAGAAATTGTCTGGCAAGCATCCAAGCCACGCACCGTAAGCTCAACAAGGCTTCGTGATTGGCCGGCTCGCCAACAAACAGCTCCATCCTTTGTTCAGCCTTACAGACAATGCCCTGGCCGTAAGCAAACACTCCTAAATCAGTATGAACCAGTGGGCCGCAGAGTCATCAGTGCATTATATTGTTCTCTTCCTTCTGGGGTATCGTGAGCGGTGATTGGCCCGGTCGCCAAACATGGTTGTGGTATACTCAATTGAGAGCAGTGATGCAGTGTTTCATGGAGTCTGAGCCTCTTTGATGATGAGGGATTGGCGAGATGAAGCGTTGATCAATGTTCTGGGATTGAGCGATGGGAGGATATAAGAGCGTGAGTAGATCGCTGGGAAAGAGGAGGAGTATCATTCATCTCATACACTCTTCTATTTCTGTTGGTTCTACTAGTTCGCAATGAGGCTTTCGAAGAGTTTCGGTTTGGCGTTTGTGTCGTTGGTGGCAGCTCAAGAATGGGTGGCTGCGCCAAAGGGTCTAGAAGTCGTGTCGTCCAAGTTGTTCAATGGCGCCGAGATTTCGTACAAGAAGGTAAAGCTTGAAGCCCCCCAGCGGTGTTAGACGATGGAGTGACTAATAAGTAAACAGACTTCTGTTTGTGAGACTACCGAGGGTGTCAATGCTTACAGCGGCTATGTATCGCTTCCAAAGAGTCTACTGCCTGACTTTCAGCATTGGGATGAGAAGCAGAGAGCCCATCTCTTCTTCTGGTACTTCGGTACGACACCCTACCCAATATCATGTAATGTTATATACTGATAGACCACAGAGGCTCGAAACAACCCATCCACAGCCCCAACATCAATCTACATAGGCGGCGGTCCCGGCTCATCCTCCTTCGACAACACAAACGGCTTCCCCTGCTCTGTAAACGCCGACTCCAACTCAACGACCCTGAATGACATATCATGGAACAAGCACGTCAACATGCTGTACATTGACCAGCCGCTGGGAACGGGATTTTCGTACGTTGATCTAGTGAATGGGACATTCGACACCCTCACGCAGACGTTTACACCAGTGAAGGGGGGAAAGGTGCCCACGACGAATGGGACGTTTTTACAAGCTACTTTTGACTCGGGGGAGTTGGAGACTGTGCCGAAGACGACGATGAGCGGTGCTAGGACGATGTGGGCTTTTGCACAGGTTTGGTTCAATGAGTATGTTTTGCCGGGAGAGTTGTTGATGCATTGCTGATATTGATTTAGGTTTCCGGAGTGGCAGACCAAGAATGATGAGATATCCCTTTGGACATCATCTGTAAGTCTCCCCACAGCCCTTACTTACTACCACTAACATGTTCAGTACGGCGGCTTCTACGGCCCCAACTACTTCTCCTACTTCCAAGACCAAAACACCCTCATCTCCGAGTCCAAACCGACCTTTGCAAACGCTACGATTCTTAACCTGGCAACTCTAGGTCTTCAAGAACCTGGCATTGACGCACGGGCTATGGCGAAGGGGTATGCTGATTATGGTCACCATAATAACTACGGTCTTCAGTTCTTTGACGATAAGACTTACAAGGGTATGCTAGAGAAGATTGAGGAACCGGAGACGGGCTGTTATGCGTTGATAGATAAGTGTCGCGCTCTCGTGGCGGAGGGCGATCCTGAGAGATTTGGGAATAACGAGACTGTGAATGAAGCTTGTCTTGCAGCGACGAACCTGTGCTTCTTTGGGATCCAGGGGACTTATCAGGCTACCTCTGATGTATGGCCCCTATCACCATCATTTACGTCCTTACTTACTGACTTCTGCTAGCGATCGCCTTTTGACATCACACACTCCAACATCACGCTCTTCCCAAAGCCTTACATTGAGAACTTCTTCAACCAGCCTTGGGTCCAACGCGATCTCGGTGTTCCGCTTAACTTTACCACGGGAGTCAACAATATTGGTAAAGTGTGGTTGGGACAGACGGGTGATATCATGATTGGGAGTCTTCATGCTGTGGAGAGGGTTATTGAGCGGGGTGTTAACGTTGCGTTGATATACGCTGACCGCGACTATCGCTGTCCTTGTAAGTTCTCCCAGAGTTTGACTAAGGGTGATTGCTAATTGTCAAAGGGTACGGCGGTGAAAACATCAGTCTTTCACTAAATTTCCCCTCTGCTTCTGAGTTCCGCTCCGCTGGATACACACCCATCAAGACGAACTGTTCCTACACAGCCGGTTTCGTCCGCGAGCACGGTAACGTATCATTCTCACGAATTTTTGAGTCAGGACACGGTGTAGCAGGCTATCAACCCGAGGCACTGTCCGTGATCTTCAACAGAGTCATGTCGCGGAGGGACCTGGCGACTGGGGAGGTTGATTTGAGGAAGCATGTGGGGTACAAGACCAAGGGACGTAAGAGTGTGAGGGATGTGAGGAACAAGGTTCCTGAGTCGCCGGTGAATACGTGCTTTGTTAGAGATGCGCCGCTGAGCTGTACGGATGAGCAGTTGATGGCGTTGGCGGTGGGTGAGGCCAAGGTGAAGGATTGGCTTGTTGTTGAGCCGAAGGGGAAGAAGCCGAAGGCCATGAAGGTTGAGAGGAAGGGACGCTACGTTTGAGAGTAAACTGGATGTTCAATTGATTGGGTTAGATATGGATTTACTTCATTTCTATTGTTATTGTTTATGTAGAGATTTATTGACTTACACTGATTGACTCATCTGCATGAAAGTGGACCACAAGAGCTGACGTCACATGCCAACTCAGCTCTGCCAGCTCAGCTCCCCTCAGCTTCAGGACCCCTCCCTCACTAACGAACTCTCTACCCTCAGCCGAAATAACCTTAACCTTAGCTTCCTCCTCCATCTTCACTTTTGTTTCTGTCTTCTTCCAAAATGTCCTCCCGCGGTGTCCCAGAAGTCCTCTTCAAAAAAGTAGACGAATACGTCGACTCCCTCGCGCCCCAAATCCAACCCCGCATCACCTCCGAGCTCGAGACCTTCCAGCAAAAGACCATCGACAGCCTCGAAGATAAAGTCGTCGACGCTTTCCGATCGCTCTTCAACAAAGATAAGGATTCCTCGTCACGAAGTCCGTTCGATCTCAAGGATGATGCGCCTGATGCCTACGGTGGACAGAGTCTGCCGTTTGCGGATGAGTTGGCTAAGTTAACGAGGAGTTTTACAAAGATTACTGATGAGGCCGGGGATGATTTACGGGATATTTTCGATATCACGGAGGGGAGAGCCGGTGGGCAGGATACGAGATCGAGGGGAGGGGAGACGTCGCGGGGTGGAGGTGGTGCCAAGGGGTTCTTGTCCGCTGCTTTTGACGCGGTGCAGGACCATCTTGAGAACAACAACGGCCGAGGAGGAAGTCAAGGCTTTGAACTCGATGGTCTACTGGGTGTGATCAGCAACACTGTCAAAGACGCTGCACGAAACCCCGAGGAAAAAGCACGCATGATCAGTCCCGAGATCAAAGAACAAGTCGGCGCCAAACTCCGCGAACAACATGCCCCGATCGCAGAGCAGTTTACGCGCATTGCTCTCGACCACATCAAGCGCTGGCTACGAGGAAACACGAGCACCAAGGATCTAGGCGATGGTGTTAAGGGAGAGATTGAAGATCAGGTCAAGGATCTCGTAAAGGGAATTGGGGGTTTGTTTGGGAGTAAAAAGTCCAACGAGGGTTCGGCGAGAGGGTTTGGCGATGGAGATCGTGATGGTGAACGCGCTGATGGCGAGAGCGGCGGTTTCTCAAAAGTCATAAGCGACAAGCTCAGCACAGGTATCGCAAGAGTCCACAGAGAAGTCCGTCTCGAGTTCCGCAAGATCCTCGGCGGTATTGAAAAGCAGCTCTTCGAATTACTACCCGACCAGTTCCAGCGTCCTCTCGAGAAGATCCTCGGCGGAAACCCCTTCGATACACAGCTCGACCGTGACGCGGGACCAGGTCACTCAGCGGATAGAGGGTTTGGGGATGATATCAAGGCGAAGTTGGTGAACAAGATCAGAGGGCTGGTGAGGAAGGTCCAGGAGACGCTGAGGGAGAGTATCCTGGGTGTTGTTAATGGTGGGCATAGGAAGTTTGAGAGGCAGAGCTGGGTGTTTGTGCAGAATATGGTGGAGATGAAGGTGCAGAAGTATCTGCCCAAGGTTAAGATCTCGGTGCCGGATGATATTGGGAATGAGGGTGTTAGTGTTGGTGCGCCGGCTCAAGCGAATCTTGGTGGTTCGAATGCGCCTGTGCCGGCTTCACAGGGAGGACAGGGAGGATACTCGTCAGGTCAGGGAGGTTATGAACGACCGTCGGAACAACATGGAGGGGGTTACCAGCAGCCGTATAATCCTCCCTCACAGTTTGGGGACAATCGACCTGATTACCAGCAGAGCCAGGACTACAGACCGCAGCAGAGTCACGATTACAGGCCTCCCCAGGAACAGGACTACAGGCCTTCTCAAGGGCAGGACTATAGACCCCAGCAGAGTCAAGACTACGGACCTCAAGGGCACGACGAGTATCGACCTCAAGGGCAACAGGGCGATTACCGACCACAGCACCAGTCCCAGCAGGATTACAGACCTCAACATCAGGACGAGTATCGACCTCAGCAACAGCAGCCGCATCAAGAGTATCGCCCTGACCAGTACCCTCCGCCGCCACAACATCAGTCAAGTCACTCGGGGGGATACCAGCAGAATGAGGGTTATCAGAATCAGGGTTACCAGCAATCTCAAGGCTACCAACAGAACCAAGGGTACGGGCAAGGCCAGAGCTACGGAAGCAACCCTCGCTACTAAGAGCGCATGCCAACCAACACCACATGAACATTTGCAGATAAGCGATGCATTGCGAACTTATGCACAAAACATCAGATACAACAAGCAGCACAAGGGTACATCTACGCCGATGGCTTGGGCGACGCTAAGTACATAGATTGATGAATGAACGGCCATTTCCATGATCTGATCCCGTCCCCTGTTCTTTGAATTGACTTATCAAAATGCCGAACACTCCGTCTCCCCTCCCGCTGACAGATAACGCTCTAGAACGCCTCTTTGCTACCGAGACCCTGGGTTGCCCCACAGATCCTGAGTTCCATGCCTTCCACCATCTACGGACTACACTAAACCATCATATCATGAAAACACCATGACACAAAAACCCCCGTCAATCCCACCATGTGAGACTTTCTATTCTACGACGTGCAGAACATACACCCAGGACCCTGCATCACGAAGATCTCAGCCACCCGCCCTATTCACTTGGGATTTTGTGATATCACATGACATCCCGGTATGCTTGGCAGGGTGGTCTGATTGTGTTTCTACGTAGGAGAAAACTTTGGGAGCTGCGAGTGATATGATATGATGCTTCCACGTGCCTGGGCTTTCGTCACAACGGCATGATTTTGATGACCGAGGTTTCGTTCTAGCGCTGGGGTTTGCCAGTGGCTTCGTTCGTGATAACTGCACACCCAGAGCAGAGCGCGGTCGAAGTCCGAGATGTGCATGGCATTCTGGAACATGGGAATTGCGCGATAGCTTCAAGGGTTCTTGATTTCAGGGTCCTGGGAGTGTGATGGCATCCTTGTATGCGGTTCCGGGGGGTGTAAGGGACCTTTGGTGAGGGAAGAGATAACTTCAACTAGAAAACTCACGATCTGATCATGATGGTGTTTTTGAAGAGATCCGCGGATGCCGCGAGAGTTTGATGATGGGAGACGTCATGGGGATATGTCATGGGAAGTACGAGCCGAGACTTTCTACTATGATATGAGATCTGGGTAAGCGAGCGAAGTATCGCGGGGGGTGTCTTGGCCGTTCGATGGAAGAGGCTCTGCGCCTGAGAACTTCGTCGCTAACTAGAGATAGTGGCGACAAGCTCGCTGTCTCCACAGGAAGCTTTACTCAGCTGCTTGGGATGATAGTGACGTCCAGGCAAAGAGCTGGTCCTTCAGCTGCTGGTAGTGAGCGTTGTCTGAGATGCAGCTGATGCTTCTCCTTGACTTAGCTCTTTGTCAAGTCACAAGTTGCTCACACGAGATTGTTAGTCTTATCTGTTGTTCCCGTATCGAAATGTATCCTGCATGTATTATGAGTTGTCTTCATTGCAAGTTCCCTTGAAGGAGCTGCCTCAATCTACACCAGCTCCCTTGCTTTGGGACGAGCCTGACTTCTTCAAACCATTACCCTCTCAACCCTAAATACGATGCACAGAAGCCTCCTTTGATAAACACGCTCTTTTATTAACATTACTTATATCCTCTATGCTTCATCACCTCTCAACCCACAACCCTCCATTCCCATAAACCTGATCCCTCAAAACCCCAGCCTCACTCCTAACTCCAACCCAGTGCTTCGGTATCCTATCCATCTGACTCTGCACCATCCCCGTCGCATCCCCCAACCTCTCCTTGATCCCCTTCTCGCTCTTCACAGCCCTGACTGCCGACACAGAAACTTCCGGGCCCCAGTTCTCCCGCCCTAGACTCGCTGTCGTGGTCATCACATCGCGCGTGTGCTCTTCTAGAAAGGCTTCATTGCTGAGATTCGGGGAAGACGGGTGCAAGTGCCCCATTAGCATGACTTTCATGCGCAGGTCGAAGAAAAGTGTGTCGGAGAAGTCGTGCAGGATGTGCACCGTTACTTTGTTACGAAGAACGACGCCCGGGGGAGCGTTGCGGAGGGGTGCGATGGTGACGATTGCTTCGTGCCAGTCATCGTCAAAATCTTCGCTTTCTTTGGGTGGCAGGACGCTCGCCCACGCTGCAAAGACACCGCCCATTCTCATCTTGACCTCATCACCAACCTCGCTCAAATTCGCCGTCGGTATTCCCAGCTCACGAGTAGATATCCCCGTCCCGCGAACGACCTTGCCCGCAAACTTGAACGGGAACGGCGCTTCAGGCCCCTCATCACCCCCAAGTATCGTCAACGGCTCCATCGCCTCTCCCGATATCAACGGATCATACCGTCCCGCCTTACCATTCCTCCAGCTCTCACTAACCGCATTGCCAATGCCACTCCCGTGATACGCTTTCGTAGCGACTTTCTTGATAGTAGCGTTCGCCGGCGTGAGTCTCTTGGCCCCCTGTTCGACGACGGCACCTGCGACGCCGGTGTACTTCTTTGCTACCTGTGAACCAATCGTGCTAGCGACTTTGATGCCCATCTCCAAAGGCATAGTGCTTAGACTTGAACCGCGAACGGTGCTTACGTCGGTTGATGTGCTAGCGATGCGGAATACGGGACTGCCGCAGAGGACTTTCTTCCCATCGGCGTTGGAGCAGAGAACGAGGCGGAAGTAACCATCTGTTGCTGCGGCGGGGATACGAATGATGTGTGTTTCTCTCGGGAGATGTTTCTTCATACGCCCAGAGGCTTTCTTGACGAAACGCTTGAAATCGCGCTGTATGCCACGTTCTTCTGCCTCGGCGATATGTTCCACGCCTGTTTTTGTCGCGGGCGTGACATCGATCCAAGTCCCTGTCGTTCCCATCATTGCTTTAAGCGTCATTCCCATGTTTCCTGAATATCCCTTCTGCTGCAACCACACCGTCCTCGTTGGCGGGAGAGGCTCATCTGAGAGGATGGTGATGGGTACTGAAGTCGCTGGACCTCTGTACCAGATTAGAGCGTGAGAATGCCGAATGATGCTAAAATGCTTGTTTGACTCTGCCGGGTGACTTATAAGACCGCCAGCGAAATACTGCGCTTCTCCAAGTGCAGCTTTCCATTTCGACGAATCCTTCGGTTTATCTTCTTGAGCGTCCAACCTCGCCGATAGAGCAGATGAGCTCTTGACTCTTCTAATCTCGTTTGACGGCGCAGGACTCAGAGGCGACGGGGATAACGAGGTCGGACTTGGAATCTCATCAACCACAAAATCAACCTGATAATTCCCCCTTGGGTCCAGAAACCCTGACTGCTGCGGTGCATGAGCGCCCGTGAGATTCGTCGCCGAGCGGACCGGGCGCAGAGGCCGCGGAGGCGGAGGCGGTGGTAGGCCGGCGCCGAACTCGGGGCGGTAGGCACTGTATTCCGGGGGCGGGGACGGAGTTGGCGGTGCGACGGGGGCTGGTCGCGTGTAGTAATTTGGGTCAGACCATTTCTCTGCGTCTGGAGTTGGAGGGAAATACGGATTCATTTTGGTCACTGAGAGTAGAGTAGAGTATTAAAGAGGGATTTTTGGTTTGAGGTTCAAAAGGGAGAGAGAGGTATGTAAAAGATGAGAGCATACGTGTTGGGTGGCCAAGAAATTGCACCGTGTGGGTGGTCAGGGGTTTAGATTGCACACAGTATTCAGACGAAGAGTGTTTCTACAAGTGTTTCGACATCAAAACCAGGATAAAAGATTAAATATCAATAAAATCGCGGGGATGATATTTATAGAACATTTATTGTCTAATGATCATCTCTCAAATAAGCTTATTTATTGTGTTGGGGCTCGCTTCACTCTAACTTGCAGAAACAAGGGCCTCCATCTCATCAGCTTCCCTTGGCACATCTGTCAGGTTCTCAGAGCCAGTCTTGGTGATGAGGATGTTATCCTCGATGCTATCAAATACCGGTTAGCAAATTGCTTCGATAGCGCGACGGTGGCCACCAGAGCCATAACTTACCGAACTCCACCGACATCCCAGTACTTGTCCAGAACGTCCTTGTCGATGAATTTGCTGTGCACGGGGTCTTCGAGGTAAGGATCAATAATAAACTTGCAGAAGTAAATCTAGAAATGTCAGCACCCTGTAAAATATGCTGCGAATGTCACTTACACCAGGCTCGACAGTGACAACGCTGCCGCTGGGGAGGGTGCCCCGCACGCGTAGGTAGCGGAACAGCTTATCCTTGTCGCCAAAGTTGGGGTTACCGCCGGTATCGTGGGTGTCCATGCCAAGATAGTGACCCAGACCGTGAGGGAGGAAAGCAGCGCTCGTGCGAGCCTTGAGGATCTCATCCTTGTCGCCCTTGAGAATGCCAGCTTCGAGGAGGCCGTCGATGGCGATCTTGTGGGCGAGCAGGTGAACATCGTCCCAGACAACACCCTCCTTGAGAACGGAAATACACTCCTTTTGCATCCTAAGGACAGTCTCATAGATGTGGCGAGACTCCTTGGAGAACTTGCCCGAGAGAGGGAACGTTCGTGTCTAAACGGTCAGCTCAATCCAACCCAAGATCTCATGTACTCACAATATCGGCAGCGTAGTTGTTCCACTCACCGCCAGCATCCAGCAACAGGTTGAGCTTGCCCTCCAGAGGCGCATTGTTTGGGACGTAGTGAAGCGTAGCAGCAGCTCTTCCAGCAGCAGCAATAGGATCATACGACATCTTCTTAATACCATAAGAATAGCATCTTTCCTTGAACGCCGCCTCAAACTCCTGCTCATTCTTGGCAGTCTTGGCCCTCGCAAATGCAGCGCGATGTCCAATGCCAGAGATATAGTTCGCCTTTCGAAGCATCGCGATCTCGAACTCGTCCTTGACCACTCGCGAGGTCTCGATAGCGGTCTTCAACACATTAAAGTTTTTGTTGTCGAAGCCAATGAAGGAGACGTGGTCGGAGACTTGGTTCGCGATGGCAAAGGCGGAGGACTTGGGGTTCTCGGATCCGAGGTGTGCGAGAGTAGCGTTGAGCTCAGTGGTGAGTTTGACTTCGTCGACATCGTATTGCGCGAGGGCCTCGTCGATGCTGACGGGGAGACCGGACCAGATGACATCGTCGGGGTTGATGGGAGGGATGAAGAGTGTGGATTTCGCGGATTGGATGTCGTAGACGAAAGCGCAATCGGGGAGGTTGCACCCGGTGAGGTAGTAGAAGTATCGGCGCTGACTGCAAGATCAAAAGATTAGACGGTGTCTTGGAGATAAGGTGGGAAACGCACCGGAAGGGCTCGGGCTCGTCGCTATCTTCCATCATTCGAGTGATTTGGCTCTCGAGGTATAGAATGCCATTGGCATCGGGCACATCCTTTCGGATGAGGTCCACGACACGTTTGGCATGGTCTTTGCCTGGGTATTTGCCCTTGAGGACAGCCTCGTAGTCTTCAGCGACCATGGTAATAACTCTAGCGTGGGGTATTTGCGATAAGAAACGCGGTCGCGTGGATGATATCGTATTCAGACGTCGCACTTCCGTGTACAGGCTTTGTCGAGCTGATCTTGCCGTATTTTTAGAGAGAGTACGTGCTGTTGCTTGAAAAGAACAAGAACAAAGATGGAGGGGAGATTTGAACAACCCCGCTATGGACCTCGGATTCTTGGTCATGACGGAGGTGCATTTCACAAATTAGGTAGCTCCAGTGGCTGCATTCACTAATCGACTGCCCGTTACGGGGTCTCCAGTGTGGGGTCACGGCTGACAACGGCTTCTGCAGGCAAAACAAAACTGGATAATGAGCTTATGGAGATTTGAGATGGGAATTTGACGGATGGAATAATGGTCCGTTTGAAAGATAACGGAATGTATTAGGTGCAAGGTAGACTATGTACAATAGATAGATATTGAAAGAATAATACGCGAAAGAAGGTGAAGCGGCATCAAGCCAACTCTGAAAGAAACTCGAGAATAGAATCGTATGTGACAGTGTGTGAGTATCCAAAGTTCAGTCCATGACCTGCACCCGGCACAACAGTTGTGTTGAATCGAGAAGCTTGTGTAAAGAACTTCCTCGAGATGTCGAGCAACGAGGGCAGCTTCTCGTCTACGCTGATAGTAGAGTAGCAGTTATCGCCGCAGAAAGGAACATCGCGTGCTGCAACAATTAGTATCTGTCGTTTCACAAGGAGCAAGGTTAACTTACAGCCAGTCACGATCTGGACTGGGCCAGTGTATGTGTTATTCTTTCCCGCTGGTGCTCCCAAAGTAAGAAGTTCACCAGGCGAAACAGGCTGGCCCTTCTCATACGCCACTTCCAGCATCTTGGGGTCAAAGTCGCCCTCTGCAAAGAAGTTGATCTGAATGCCCACTGTAGACGACACTCCGACATACCCAGCGGGGTATTTATCGGCCAGAGGTGTAGCAGTAATAGGAACAAAGTTGCTTCCAACTGCGAATAGCGACAAATAAGCAGTGGCCTGTGAGAAGCCCGTCAAGACAATAGCATCAGTGAGTTCAGGACTCTCATTCGCAAGCGCATATGTAATCACCGAACCAAACGAATGTCCCAAGTGAACAACTTTGGAATGCTTGCATCCTACCCCAAGAGATCCTTCACGCGCTTTGGTAGTGAGGGCCTTGAGAGCTGCAATCTCGAGGAAGACTTGGATCTCGTTCAATGGATCACCCTTGGAAGAAGCACCGACTCCAAGACGGTCCCAGGTAAGAGTCGAGTAGCCATGCTCATCGACCGCTCGTGCGACATAACTGTAGTTGTAGTTGTTGTAAGGAAAGTCCCAGTAACTTCTATCAAAGCCAATGCCGTGCGTCATGATCTGAAGTTCCTTTCCAGGACCGGCATCGGGTTCGCAGTATGTAGCGGCCAGTTCATAGTCACCCGAGACAGTAGTAAACTAACACCGTAAGCTTGTATCAAACTATTGAGTGAGTGTGTTACTTACACCCTTCTGCACCTGTTCCGGATATGGTGGCGCACCCTGTCGTGCGAGATTGACAGCAAGGCTTGTAACGTCAATGCCCGTCAACGGCGCCTCAATAGTGAAAACGGCATTTTGAGAAGTCAGTGACACGGGAACGGTGATGTTTGTGCACTTTCGCGCCGAGGCGGCGGTGATGAGGGTGAAGAGGGCCAAAGACTTGATCATGATGACGACTGTCTAAGAAGGCAACTGTTTTGGTCTGAGACTAGGTACCTTAAGTAAAGATAGAGAGATAATTTAAAGCCTCGGAAGTGGTGATCTTTATATGAAGAGGATATGCATGTCTTAATTACAAATTTCTCCTTCATCCGCTGACCGGTCCTGCAGAGCTTAGCTGCATATACTAATTTGTGTTTCTTCTTGCATATACATTACATCCCATCCCATCCTTGTAGATATCATCTTCGATCTTACTCCACATGAGAGAAGAGGTCCGAGTCGTCCGACCATGATCGGTCAGTGCAACCCAATACCTCCTGAATAAACTTCTACTTATCTTGAAGGTTTACTAGGTTCGGCACAGAAGAGTAGCAGAATGTTTATTATGCTACAGTACGGAGTAGCACGGCACTCAGGGCACTAGCGGAGAATTAATTCTATACCCACGGACGCTACGCAACGGGTCATCTATTAAGATCTTCACTCGGTAGAAACGAACTATCCGATGTATCCATCTTGGCAAAATAACATGTGTTCAATCACGGCCAATCGGTCCAAGTTCGTAATACTCGGTGTAAGTGATTAATCTTCCCCCCCCCCTGCAGAGCCTCTTGACGTGATAGATGCAGAGTCATGTCATCGGGGACCATTTGTTGATTGTAAACCTTGCAACAAACTCAATTGACCCTCAGACTTCTTTTCAAACTTATGTCCGCTTGCAGAAATGACGAGTAGCTTACCAAGATTAGCAGATCTTGGTGGCCAATGTAGCTGAGAGGTGAGGTCATGCCGAACGGCTCCATCCCTTGCATTGTGATAGTCATAAGTCTCAACTGAGACAGACACACCGACCGGTACGGGGGCTTTTTGTTCTAGCGGCGAATGGAAGAGCATAATAAAACGGGTTCAGGCGTCTTTTTTTTTAATTGCTCTATGACGGGGCAGGGTCTGAGTCGAGAACATGTATGTCTTGAGTCTTGTCTCGTACAATAGCCCAAACGGAAGATGACAAAAAGACGACAAGTGACCAATAGCAGTAGGGCGGGCCAGCTGCATTTAGCGCATAAGCAGATTGACAAATAACAAGCATGGATCTATTTGAAATACATCTTACGTCTCACAGCTCATCCTTCTCATCCAACTCATGCTGCAATTGCATCGCCATCCCAGCAGCTGCAAAACCGCCCATATGCATCGCCTGCAAAACACTCCTCATGACCGTCGCAGCATCGCCAAATGCAAAACAGCCTTTCACACTAGTCTCGTTCAACGGCACACTAACCTTAATCTCACCCGTTACCGTCTTCTCCAGTCCCATCTGTTCCGCAAACGGTGCTGCTTGTGCAACATTAGGATGACTTACTACGAAGCCTTGGGTCTTGGAGGAGCCGTCGTCAAATGTGATTTTAACAGCAGGGCCACCGTTGATGAGAGCGAAGGATGCGATATTTCGGGTGTCGTAGTGCACTTTACTGCTGTGCACTTTTGTCTTTATGGTTGAGGGGAGAGAGGTATCGCCGTTGGTGTAGATTGTTACGGACTGGGAGAGGCGCTTGGCCATGGGAGTTACGTGGGCGAGCATGTCAGCGCTGGAGACCATGCCACCTGCAAAGACGCCCACACTCTCTGCTCCTCGCTCCTCAAAGCCATGGCAGTAAAGACAGTGGAAACTTCAGAATTAGCAAGGTACGTTCACAGCTCCGGAAGCATACTCACATTCCCTTTCCCCAGCACTCGGCATAACCCTTGGGCTGCTCCTCCACAAGATCCTTCACCCCGGTTCCAAGACCAAGTTTCTTTCCCTGATAGATATTGCCATCTTGATCAACTGCTTCAAATACACCAGTGTCTGTTTTACGCACGGTTGCGATGGTTGTGGACTTGAACTCAATGCTTTCGTACCGCTTCTCAAGATCTTCACGAGCTTTGTTCCGGAAAACAGAGGGCTCAACGTGATCGAAGCCGAGAACGTTATGCATGTGTTTTGTAGGTGCGTTGCGATACACGCCTGAGTCGAGGATGAGCGCTGTGTAGACTTGACGAGCGAGGGCGGATGCCATAGCAAGACCACCTGGGCCGCCGCCGATGATGAGGACGTCGTAGAGCTTGGATGACATTTCGATTATACGAGCAATGGGAGAGACTAAGAACTATGTTGTTTTGATTAAAGTATATGATATGGTTGCTCTTTGGCTTATATACTCTCAGCGGAGAGATCCTGAATATCTCCGGCCGGAGACTTTGATGATGGGGCGGAACCATCTAGAGGTTGGATGAAAAAAAAAGGTGCCGCTGACTTGATGCACGGAATCTCCATCTGTACTCAGGCTATTGTCATTAAAGATCAGTCGTTGTGGCTCAACTCAACGTCGTTGGCTGTGTCGCCAATGGATGACGCGCAAGAGTTCGAGGGCAAAGAGTTAGTGTCAACGTCAGCTCATGCATACGTAGCTACAATAAGATACTAGCCATCAATCTCTTCGAATCATTCTCTCTTTAAGGACTTATTGATGGTAAATTCAACTAGATCAGGGACTTTTGGGAGGTCCTTGTTGGTGATGTTGGTGATGAACTTGCATTCATGAGCCGATTAGCCGTGTATACGGATGAGCGGCATGCACTGAACGAACAACTACAATAAAAAAGTCACAGTCGCAATCATAACCACATTTTTGTCTACGGTGGTCTACTATACCACAAGATCAGGCTGAATACCTAAGGGCTAGATATCATGCTGGATGTCATGCTGGAGAATAAAGTAGAAATGCAGGTAGCAGGGATCGCACACAGCGAACAACTTTTCAGTCATAAATCACGGTGCCATGACATCTCACGACATCGTATCATCAATCATCACAGAGAACGCACGTATCGATCAAAAGTTTGAGGGTATAGTACAAGTCCAGACCAAGTCTGAGCCATCAATTGCGCTATATAAATAAAAAGTCCCGTAGGACCAATCCAAAACAAAACCAGCACTCGCTTCGACTATGCAAGCAGGTCGCTACCCGTAAGTAACTCCATCGCGATGCTCAAGCATTTCTGCGAGCACCAGCGCCTCACCCCAGTTCAAGAGACAACCCAGGCAGCGCCAAGTTTAATGAGGACCAGTCCGACGATGAGGCTCTCCCATCGCTATCTTTGCTCAGAACCACAAATCTGCAGTTTGCGTATTCCGAGTTCGGACCTGTTACGAGTCGTCACCTAGCACCACCCACGTCTCCGAACCAGGCGTAGCTGCACTATCTAAGAATTCCCGCTGAGAGGGTAAATCATCGAGTTCACTGTCTGAAACACAATCATAATCTGAGATCAAATCGGGCGGTTGAGAGGTATCAACGTCGAAGGAGGGGTTTGAACCGTCGAGTTCGTATATCACGCGCAAGGGAGCGAATGTGCGTGATGGTGTGGCAGAGGGGGCTGTGTCGTCGGAGGAGGAGAGGATCTGGGCGATGGCTTGGGAACCGCCGAGATCTGTGAAGGAGAGATCAAGATGAAGGGGCTGGTTGAAGCTGAAGCTCTGAGCGCGCTTCTTGCGGGACTGCTTGGCTGGGCGGATGGAGTAGGTGGGTTCTTCGTGCTTGATACTGTCAAGACTGAAGCCCTCGCCCCTAACCTGCTCGTCGTCGTACAGCAGTCCCATGCGATACAGCTCAGCGATTTCATCATCCTCCGTCATGGGCATCTTTCGTCCAAGGTACACATTCCCCCTCGCAGTCGAAGCATCACGGAATGCCTCCTCCCTCTCAAGCGTAGGCCTCCTCACGAGACGAAAGCGGTCGACAGGCAGAGAGATCCTGCTGTTGGCCAGATCTCTCCCCTCGACCTCATCGGAAGAACCACCAAGACTGGAGTGGTCATGTTTCCGGGCGATGCGGTTCCGATGGACTTGTGTCCATCGTGGATTCGCACGCTGCAAATTCCCCGTCGAGATCTCGTAATGCAGAATCTTTTCGAGTTGGGGACGGCGCGCGCCTCCGTTTGTGTTTGTGCTATCCTGTTGTCCACAGCGTAGACAGTGCGTCTCTCCGAAATTTGAAGTCGTGCAGGGAAACCCGGTCTCGCGGCACAGGTTGGCGCCTTTGTGTTGGGACTGGCGCTTTGCTGTGGCGCGGACGAAGTGGTTTCGACTTGTGTGGGAGCGGGTCTTTATTGTGCTGGGAGGATTGATAGGAAAGTGCTTTGCAGCTGGAAGATCCCCAGAGCTGTTGAGTAAGATGTCCATGATGGATGTTCCGGGGGCGTATTATAAGTAGGTTAGATGAACAAGGGTTTGTACAAGTGAAGGATACTATGTTGTGAGTAAAGATGTTATGTTGTCAAGAAAGGCGCAAAGTTGCGTGCTTGAACGCTAAAGGGCGCGAGATTAGGGAATATGAAAGAGGTATCTGGAAGAGTCGAAGGCTGGAGGGTGTATTAATACGATATCATCTCATCCGGGGCGATATCGTCGTGATTGGCCGCCGGAGGAGTCATATGGACTGCGGATGGCGTACTACCAACCTAGACTAGGCTCTTACACTGTATTACATTACGACTAAGGCCTTTGTCTCATCTTTGTTACTATGAGCAACAACAAGTACAGTGCTGCCTCGGCCTAGTCCTAGTTGTGTGACGTGACTCATATTGCATTGCTTGCTTGATCCGGGCGCGTCTTACAAGGCCAGGCCAAGATAACCGAGGTGGCGCAGCGAATAAGACAAGGCCTTGGGGGCTTTCCATTGTTGGGGAAGCCTTATCGACGAGGCACAGCGCATGGCGAGGCGCATGATGGGTTTGATTGACAGGCAACGTCCGTGTGATGCGGCCCTGATTGGCTGGTGGACGTAGGACTCATGACGATAAGCAAAACGAAGAGGGTGTCGTCATCTTGGAGGTATAGAGTCGCTGTGGTTATAGTGCATTGATACCTAGAGCTGCCTAGAAGGAAGTGTATTCTACCAAGGTTCTTTTCTTGAATGAGTTGTGCCCGATGACCAAAATTGCATGGATCAAGACAGGGAATCACAGTCTGATGTTACTGGGTAGGGGCTCAATGCGGATGACGACGAAAGCGTTTGATCACCGTGGAGCTGTTTTCGGTTTCGAGAAACTGGGTTAACCAACGATAACGATGAGATAGGATCACGGTGCAAGATAAGACGGTTCCCGTTGGAGGAGCTTGTTTATGGGGTGATAAGACATTTCCCCAATGAGGATATCCCGATAACACCCGGATGTTACGGCGGCTGGACGGACGAGCCGGAGGCTGTACAACGTTCAATTACACTGTAACTCACTGTATGTCGACATTGCTCTCAAATCTTGTGATTGACTGCATTTCAGCTCAAGTCCAAGATTGCATTTTCTCTAAGCGCTACTTCCCTTGATCAAGGCACACAGGTGAATGTGCAACGCCCAAAGCAGACACTCACATAACCGTAGGGTAACACTCACCAACCCCAGAGCAACCATCACTCACTCATCTGACTTGACATCCATTCCCTCAAGATACTTCCTCACATCAACCACCTCAATGCCCCTCTCCTCATTAACACTCCCACTCTTATCCCACGCAACCCCACGACCCTGCGCAAACGTATCCCTATACTTGACCATCGTGCTCGGCTCACTCTCCATCTGCCTCTTCATCTCCGCCAAATCCCACACCTCGCGCTTGAACTTTGTGTCAAAATGCTCATCTAGTAGATCTGCCAGTTCGCCGTAGGATATAGTATCTCCTGCTGTGTACACAACCTGATGCGATATACCCTGTGGATCGAGGACTATATCCGCTGTGACGCGCCCGATGTCAGTTGGTGTTGTGAGTGTGATTCTGTTGTCCCAGCTTCCGAGCGCTCTGACGATCTTATTCCCGAGATCAACGACCCCAAAGTCTGGGAGGAACAGGAAGCTCATGAACAGCCCAGTCGATACAATCGTCCAATCAACGTCCTTCTGGGCTCTCAATTTCTTCCGAACTTGTAACTGCTCATCAAACAAGTCCTGTGAACTTCCCTCCCCTATAATATCATAGTCCATCCCAAACTGCCATGGAAAGTATCTCTTAACGCCCGCTTTAAGCACAGAGTCTGAAAGCTTGAGCTGCGTTCCAGACGGTAAGCCCATGCCATTACACGAAACAACAACGTCGTATTTCCCAAAAATGGACGCTAGCTCTTCAACGCTTGCATTGACGACGTCAGCTGCTTCAAATCCTGCGTTGAGGGCACGAATGTGCTGTACTAGTTTCTTCTTCTCAGGAGCAGCAGAATCAAGGGTTGCTTGACGAAGAAGAACGGAATAGCGCTGACGCTTGGGGTGCGCGGTCAGGGCTTCCAGGATAGAGAGGCCTAGTTCCCCGGCGCCGAGGATGAGGATGTTTTGGGGCGTCATAGGTACTGGTATGGATGGATCGTTGAGACGATTGAGGGCTTGCAAGTTCTCGATGGAGAGTTCGAGAGGCGTATCGGGCGTCATATTTAGAAGAAGTAGTAGTATTTTAGGCTATAGTTTAATTCTGCGCTGCATGATGATTACGTCGTGAATAGGACGAGAATGAGGCTGGATCTGCATCTTGGCGGAGCCTCAACGCGGGGTGAACGAATAGCCTTGGCCTTGGGTGTAAGCAATTCCTCTATCTCCATGTTAAACTCCGACAACATCAAGTTATTCCAATTTTCTTATTGTATTTGTAAGAACAATAGGCTCCCATTATCAACAAATGGCAAGATCCTTGTTGGTCCACGATCCACATTGCTCACTCAATATCCGGTAGCTGAATAATCGAATTCCATCGGCAAGCCAGCCAGGGGCAAACATGACAAATGCGGAATGTCGATGGACTTTATTTCATTTTTGAAAATGCAAATACATACGAAAAAGGCCTGGTCGGCTTTTTATTAAACTCTGAGCTATACGATAGTAAATGCAGGCACCAATTTACCCCAACAAGAACGCCCACGCTTCCCAATGCAGCAAACCAAGAAAAACAATGATGATTTCTCGACTCTAGGAAAAATATAGTAGTCTAGCTAAGGCTGTATGTAGTGAATGAGGGTCACGAAAAAACAGTGTTTCGATGAAATAGCCTTATGAACTGACTGTGAGTTTGTTGGCGAATCCAACACGCTGACCCTTGAGGTCGAAGACGACGAACTGCGCCTTGAGGAGGATGTCGCCCAGAATGGCGAAGCCAATACCGTCGGAGCTCTGAATACCACCGTAGCAGACAGTGGTGGTGAGACGGCCGTAGTTGATGTAGTTTCCGGGGACTTTGCCCCGGTAGCTGCCGAAGCCAAAGTAGAAACTCGGGAGCTTCGCTGAGCAGGGGAACACCCAGACACCGTAGTCTTGGTCGACGTAGGCGCCCTTGACCTTTTTGTAGTAGAAGTTTACCAGGTAGCTGGGCAGAAGAAGGAGTGTGGTGCCGGTATCGACGATGGCCGAGTAGTTGTATTTGTGCCATGGTGCGCCCTGAGCGACACGGAAACCCTCAATGTTGAGCTGCCACCAAGGACTGTCCTTCTTGACCTTGGCGAACTGAATACTTCCATAGTACTCGCTCTGGTCGATGTAGCCAAAGTTGTAGTTTCCAGCCTTGCCCTTCTGCAGATTGGCCGTAAAGACTGGAACTGCTAGATTGTCCTGCACGTTCTGGAAGTAGGTTTTTTGAGCTGTAGGTCGGACAGTGTTCAGGCTTGACATGGCCAGACCCATGATGCCATGCGAAAACTTGTCTGCAGCGATGCCATCCGAGACTTCAGTAGCGGACTCAACGGCCTGCTTGTTGACATACGTCTTTCCAACCTGGACCTTGTCGGTATAGACAATGCCACTGGCACCAGTGCCATCGCCATATTTAATACTCCAAGTCTGACCGTTTAGTCTCTTGGAAGTTGATGACTTGTCTGGCTTGTAAAGAATATGACCAGCTTGGTCAGGTTGATATGTGTCTGTAGAAAACACCCAGCTGCGACAATTAGCAATGCTCCTTTCTTGGCCAAAGACAGGCAACTTACAGATCAGATGAGCCAGTATCAAAGTTCAGGTATGTTTGTTGAGCTGGAGTACCAATCTTGACAGGAACTACATACTGTGAATCGTAGTACTGAGGCGGTGTTGCTGAAGCAGTACCCTTCATTCCTGACAAGTGTTAGTCGTGTTCATTAGTCCGAGTGACAAGACTTACCAAGTTTATTGTTGATGAGCGCAGCCTCATGTTGAGCAATTTTTTTAAGCTTCGGGGGTAAAGGCTTGTGGTATTTGTTGTATGCCGCGATGAGGGCAATCTCGGCATGAGGCTTCTTGTAACGCGTGTTGGTGAGTTGATCCATCTTGACCTTTTCTCCACCAGCCCTAGGCTTGAGGTGAGCCGACTCGGGATCATTATCATGATCGATGGCTCGACCTCGCAATGTCTTGCCAAGTTCCTCCTCTTCTTGTTCCTCGGGATCAATGTCCCGCTTTTGCAGGCCTTTGACCCCTTCAACCTCTGGGTCAACAGCGTTGGGTGAAAAAGGATTCTTGACCTCATAGATATCCCCACGTGCCTTTAAATGGTCGTTATCGGATAAATCCCTGGGTTTTATGTCCCGGTCTTGTAAACCCTTCACACCTTCAACCTCAGGATCGACAGCATTAGGTGAGAAAGGATTCTTAACCTCGTACACGTCGCCACGTGCTGCAAGGGTTTGGTCTCCCTTGGGATCTATTGCCCTTTTTTGCAGACCCTTTACTCCTTCAACTTCTGGATCAACGGCGTTGGGTGAGAATGGATTCTTCACCTCGTAGACATCGCCACGGATTTCATGAGGAATACCCGTACTACAGCCGGCGAGGAGGAGAAAGGAAACCGTGCTGAATTTCATCGTGAATGATGGGTAGGGGAGAAATAGTTGTGATCGTGAGATGAAGATGTATCAGGAGGACGGGGGGCCGGACCTCATATTTCAAGACAATGGGAGTACTAGCAACCATGCATTGTAAGAGGCGGGCTGAGCGTTCCGG
This sequence comes from Fusarium proliferatum ET1, assembly GCF_900067095.1. NCBI lineage: Eukaryota > Fungi > Ascomycota > Sordariomycetes > Hypocreales > Nectriaceae > Fusarium > Fusarium proliferatum. Next base: position 3,445,860 of record NW_022194793.1, on the reverse strand, counting down.
ATCGAGGGCAAAGGCTATCATCCAGGCACTTCGAGATCCATAGCATGGCATTCTGGGCAAGCCTGGAGCTAAGTGAAGCCATGCTGGAGAGCTTAATGTGGAATGTGGCCCGTGAAGCGGATGGTTTTGGGTGGAATGCATCTGGATCAAGTATGGTATGGCCTGGCATCTGCATTCCGGGGCCTTGGGACTAGACATTTTAGACCCTAGAATAAATGCCACGAGCACGGCAGACTAGCCATGACCGAGACATTGCCCAAAATGTCCGTTCTTGGTTCCTGGTACCTGCGTCTGATTTGTCCGCGTTTGTCGTAAAGGGTCCCCATCTTGACGTTGAAGGCGTGCGCCGCAATGACAGTTGTCAGGGTCTCATGTGTGCGTGTGTGCGTGTGTATCGGCCAAGAGTATCGGCTTGAGACTGACAAAAACGATTGCTTTGACTTTCTTTTGGTGCGATGATCGACGGACCAGGTGAACAAGTTGGGGCGGTTATGATGAAAGAACTCTTGATAGATCATTAGATCTACAACAATGTCGTTGTTTCTGTCTTGGTCCACCTCTGGGAGCAAGAAAACACTGGACCTTAATATAGGGTATCAAAATAAACTCAGCAAAGAATATCCTAAATTTGGGTAAATTTACCTAAGTCTTTTTGTCATTTAGGATCAAGGGCCTGAGTTTTCTTTCGTCCCTTAGGTCCATTTGATTTAGTTAAGTTATGCCCAGTTCTGTCATGCATTTTCGTACGTCTGTCGTAAATGGCGCCTAGGTCATGATATGACAGCAACATGTTCTGATCCATCTTCTTCCCACATCATAGACCGACGAGTCTTGGACGGAAATCTCTCATCCGGGCCGTATTCCAAGGTGTCGGTTCCGTGGTTTCGTAAATAACCTCATCCTAGTGCCCACTAGAGATGGTCGTGGCTTGAGCTGTCGGAGAGCGGGAATGCACTGACTCGATATGGTGATGTTAGCGGTGGTGTTGAGGTTTGAAACTTGATATTCTGGGGGTAATGCTCCGAAGAGAGTAAAGTGACAGTCATTGGTCAATGCTTAACAAAGGCTCGGTCCCTTCCGCTTTGAGGCTCTTGACCTTTCAGTAGAGTTGGGGCCCAATCAAGTCTCTCATACAAGTTTCTTCATTGATTTACTGTAAACAGATGCGTCGTCACGATTTCTAATTTTACACTCAACAGCCATAGTCATGTCTGTGCTTTCTGCTTTAGGCCTAACAGTACTGATGTACCGATGATTGTAGTCATTTGCCCTCGTAGTCACCGTGCTTCTCTCTTTGTATTTTAAATGATGACAAAGGCATTGGAGGCTCAATGTGAAGTCATCATCGATGGCTCATCTCATGACTCCTCCACTGAGAATTACCCCTCCATGACTCACCAAAATACAGTGGCTAGAGTGGCATCTCCACTGACAGTCCCCCAGAGGAAGAAAAATCAGGCAGAAGGGAAATTGAGACTATCCAGATCAGCAATATGAGTAACAATGATTGATGTGCCTTGAAAAACATTCAGAAAATCAGGCAAATTTTCTATATAAATAATTCAATTTCAATTCTCAAATTTGCCAAGAATTATCTTAGAACGTTAAAGTGAACCCTGGTAGACACGTCCACCGATAAGATAACGTTTTTTTTTGAACCCCGCGGTAGCAAGGTTGCACAAAAATTCCACAACGCCTTCATCGAATTTGTTTCGCCAACATAACCGAAATATTTTGCAATCTCGCTAAATCCCATTGCAAATTATCCATCATGGATCCCGCGGCAGGACCAGCTGCTCCTCACGAGCCGCCCTACCAATACACAGCAAACCAGGGCTACCAACAGACAGAAGAAATACCCCGCGAATTCCAGACCCAAAAAGACGACGGTGCTCTTCTCGAGCAAGAAGACGACAATGACTTTGACGATATTTTCGAGGAAGATTTCGATGATAATGAGTGGTCCGCTGATGCGGGCGACTTGACCAAGTCTTATAACCGTCAGCGCAATGCCGACGGCGCCGCTGCTCCTCGCTCGAACCAGCAGAAACCTACTGCGAATACCTTTGCCAGCGTCGACGATCAAGTATCCGCCCTCTCTAAACACGCCGCTAAGCTTCGTCTTGACACTGTCAAGCAAGATGTTGAGAAGGACAAGGACAAGGCCGACCGCGCCACTAGCGAACAAGTCCTCGACCAGCGCACCCGCATGATTCTCCTGCAGATGATCAACCGTGGCTTCGTTAGCGAAGTCCACGGTGCTATCAGTACCGGTAAAGAAGCCAACGTCTACGGCGCCGTCCTCCACGATGATCAAACCGGCGAGGCTACCCAGAGGGCTATCAAGGTCTACAAGACCGCTATTCTCAGCTTCAAGGACAGAGAGCGTTACATCACCGGTGAGCACCGTTTCAAGGGTGGCTTTGACAAGGGAAACAACAGAAAGATGGTTAAGCTTTGGGCGGAGAAGGAATTCCGCAACTTGCGAAGGATCTACACAGCTGGTATTCCCTGCCCGGAGCCCATCAGCCTCAAGCTTCACGTTCTCGTCATGGGCTTCCTCGGCGACCGCAAGGGCTGGGCGTATCCTCGCCTCCGTGACGCTACTCTGACGGGCGACGATGTCGATCAGCAGTGGTATAAGCTTTACGTCCAGCTGCTTGGCATCATGCGCCGAATTTATCAGGTCTGCCGCCTTGTGCACGCCGATCTGAGCGAGTACAACATTCTCTACCACAAGGAGAAGCTCTACATCATTGATGTGTCCCAGAGTGTGGAGCCTGATCATCCTCGCTCTCTTGAGTTCCTACGTATGGATATCAAGAACGTGGGTGACTTCTTTAGGCGCAAGGGCGTTGATACGCTTGCTGACCGCGCTATTTTCAACTTCATCACTACCCCTGAGGGTCCTGTAGAGGAGCCAGAAATGGCCAAGGCGATCGAGACTCTGTATGAGACTCGCGCTGATACAAGTGAAGACCAGGCTGCTCAGATCGAGGTTGACAACGAGGTGTTCAGAAACCAGTACATTCCTCAGACATTAGAACAAGTCTACGATATTGAGAAGGATGCTCAAAAGGTGACACAAGGTGAAGGTAACGACCTTGTCTACAGTAATCTACTGGCAGACCAGGTCATCGCTCCCAAAAAGGATGGTGAAGATGGCGAGGAGGGACAAGGTTCTACGTCCGACTCTGACGATGAAGGTGCATCTCTCTCGGGCGACTCAAACGATGAGGCAAACTTCGAAAAGGGTCCTCCCCGCGGCCGTCGCTTCGAGGATAAGGATGAGAAGAAGGTTTGTATCTCAACACCCATTCTACTCGAGGAACTTAACTGACCAATAACTCTCCAGGCCCATAAACAAGCCGTCAAGGAAGCTAAGCGCGAGAAGCGTAAGGAGAAGATGCCCAAACACCTAAAGAAGAAGATCGTCGCCACCTCATCCCGTCGCAAGAAATAGACCTGAACATCTCACTCTTGGCGATTCCTTATTCCCTTTCTTCCCCCATTCCGGGCAAGGGACCGTTGCGTCGAGACGCAGGGTCAGGCCCCATTGCCCAAAGGAGGAATAACACGAAAAGCTTATATCAAACCCTTCCCCCAGGCACTGCAATCGGATGATGAAGACATTGAATCGTCGCCCGGAGATGTCACCGCCGAGACGGTTTAGCATTCCCCTTGGGGTCTGTGTAACCTCCGGTCCCTTTGGCTCCCGCGGTGATCTGAACGTTCCCTCCTTTCCGTGGGTCCGTTTTGAACGATCAAAGAGAGCTCTGACGATTTGTATTCTTTTTTGCCTCCTCCTTCCCGTGACGGAACGGAAAAGAGTTCTCAGCTCCGGATGAGGCTTGGCTGACCTCGGTTTTTGGGGGGGTCTAAAAGAAAGAGCACACCGGAAAAAAGAGTAATGACTTGAATATTATGTATGAAATGCCCTGATTTTATCGCTCAGTTGTGCTTTTCACAACTCAAATAGACAAAAGTCAAAACGTTGACCCTTCCCCCTTTTGACGCCATTACATGATAACGTACAATCTCAATCTGATCAAAATATCTCAATTTTCTCCCTACTGATGGGCTCATCGGGCGGTAAAAAAAAATACCGTAATAGGACTGGTTATGTTCAAAAGTAGAACTGCTGCTGAGGCTGGCCTGGCGGTGGCTGGGCTAGGAAGTCAAAGTTCAACGAGTCCATTCCCGTGTTCCACGGGTCCGGCGATTCTGTGGCGAGTTAGTTTCTCGGGGGTTGTTCAAAAGAGAAGTATGACAGATAGGAAGTGACATACCACCCCAGATAGATTCGTAGAGGTCCATGGGAGCCATGTATTGCGTAGGATCGACATTCATGGCGTTTATGCTGTCAAGATTCAGGTTTCCGTTTGGCATCTGCTGACCGTACGCAAGACTAGACAAACCTTTAGAAACGGACACTTCTGGGGGGGGAAAGAATACTGACCCTGGAAAGTCTTGGATCGAAGCTCCTCCGTTTTGCATCTCAGCCATGGCAAGCGCTGCGTCCTCTCTTGGGTCCGCGCTCTGGGAAACGTTGCGAAACATTGAATTGCCATTTCCGGGAAGTTGGCCTGGGTTTCCAAAGGGGTTAAGGGGCGTCCGGCTCCCGCTGCCGGCGGCAGAGGCGTCGCCCTCTTTCTTGAGATGTGACGGGACAATAGAGCCATGGTCGTAAATGTTCTTGAGGGCCGTGAGGGCGCGGTACAGTGGGCCGGAGAGCTCGATGTCCTTGTCGGTGGTCATGACATGTGGCTCGGGGGAGCTAACGTCCTTGGCAGCAGTGGCCGAGAGGGCAGCGATCAGGTCCCCTTGTAACTGCCGAACCTCTGGATCCGTCTTTGTCTCACATAGTATGCCGAGGAGCAGAGCTGATGATAGGCCGTGGTACGTGAAAGCCCAGCTTCGGGTTGGGATGGAGGAGAGCTGGTGCATGGCGAGGAACATCCTGACGGTTTCGGTTAGGTTGTCTTTGCAGCGATCTGCTAGCGTCTTCCGCTGCTCAGGTTCGAATTCGCTGTCTTTTCGGAGTGCTGGACGACATGCGACGGAGATGACAAATGATGTGTGAAGGCGGATTGCATAGTGTTGCAGACGGTCGAGAGCAGTCTTGCAAATTTCCTTGTTTCGTAATTGTGGTGCGGTGCGGCTTCGGAGGGTCTCTACGGCTTCGCAGTCGTCGATGATTTGAGAGTATGAAGCACTCATCATGTCATCGGGGTTGAGACGACGAGAAATGATTTCCATGAGATGGTACATTGTTTCGAGGTATGAATAGTTGCCGTTTGGTGTCGGCGCCATGACGGGGATCGGGCAGCAGGGGAAGTTGGTCATTGGAGATCTAACAGCGTTAAAGGTGAGCCATCAACTTGCGATATTCAGTACTCACCTGTCAAAGGAAAGCGACGTCAAGGTGTCGTGCCACACGACGCTCCACCATAATCTTCTTCGCACCATTTCTTTCGATTGGGTGTTTGGCGGTGTACAGTCGCGGCTCTCGTTACGTGGTGTTCTGTGTAGACCCAGCGACTGGGCAAGACGACAGGTCAATCCCATCAGCGCCCATGATGCCTCAGCCTTCATATCATTCAAAAGAACGAAACACGTTAGAAGAAGAGCTTGGATGGAGTCAAAGGAAGGTCTGCGATGTGTCAGTCAAAGTTTGTCAAAGCTGGCAAGTTGCATTACCGAAGAAGAAAGTTGCCCAGTCGAAGGAAGTGAAATGATATCTGAATGAAGCGCTGAGAGTCTCGGGTGCGGATATGGTATGGCGATTCGTGGTACTGTGATCCGACGGCCAAAACGGCAAAGAGTATTGCCAGCCATGATGCTGTAACGGGTTTGGTGGATTTGCTGCCGCTTGTCGCATTTCGCGAACGATCTTCTAGGTAAGTCATGAGCTTAGCCTCGAGGTCGTCAATGTCCATAACGAATCCCCAAAAAGGCTGAGGTATTTCCTTGTAGGTGCGGAACAGCCTGAATGGCTCGTCAGCTTACGGTCTCGCCACAGCAATTGAGCAGGCGAACACTCACTTCATAACCTCACGGTCGGAAGGTAATTCAGTTGATATATCTTGTGTCAATTTCTGAAGATGATGCGACGACATCAGCGGGAAGGGCGCCGATGTGTCCAAGCCGAGAATGGACCTCATGTCTTGCCGAATGTCAAGACCGTCGCCTTTGTGAACGGGTGAAGACTGCTCGCGCAGTAGAGCAGGAATACTGTTCTGCCCAACGTAACGGTCTGCTGCAACTTCGGGTTCGTCGATGCTTGCTGTGTTGTTTATTAGTCGTATGAACAGTGGCATGACCCGGATGTTCGGACACTCACCAAGGGTGCGCGGCCAACTGTCCTGTCGCTCAACCTTGCGCACTCCCTCGTCGCGAGGAGCCTCTGAGAATGAGAGTGCCCTCTTGCGACTGGCGATACCTTGACTTGCTTCTGAAGGTGCACCAGAGCCTGATGGCTTTGAGGTTGATGAGCGGTTGGGCTTATAGGAACATAGTCTTGGATGCTCTCTCTTGACACAGTTCTCACAAGGTTGTTTATTGTCGCACTTGACTTTTCTCTGGCGACAGGGCCAACAGGCAGTACCTAGCGTGATGATGAGCCATGGAATTCCCCAATTGAGGTTATTCACAACATGTCTTACCGTAGCGAACCTTGCGATGGGAATGTATGATTCGATTGGCCTCTTCTGGGGTCAGGTCATCAATGGCTACCCGCTCATCTGGACTAGGGTTCTCAGCCATGGTGAATCGGGGATATGGGCTCAGAGACGAGCCGTGGAGCCAAACAAAGGTCGCGATAGCAATTGCGATGTGATGTTATGATTGCAGATGAGGGTTTACGAACGCCGAACTCCGAGAGTCTCCCATGCGATAGCGATAAGAGAGCGGGCGAGGGAGGGGAAGCTTGCGGTGCTGACGTGCGGGGCCGGTTCGGCTTTCGAATTGGCTTTAGTTTAGAATCGGGCTAGTATTAATAAGGTAATAAAGAAGGGGAAGAATGTACTTGGCGGCTGATCTTTTGACCTTTCGATTCTCTGTTTCTTGTCTCTTGTCTCTCTATGGTTGGCTGTGGAGTGGGCACGAGACCGGTATGGGATCCGACATCCCGAAGCCACCGGTCGGATAAACTAAGGCCGAATTCGCGAGCCAAGCCACAAGCCAGTCATCGCATGATGCCGTCTCTAGGGTAAAGAGACAAAAGACAACCGATTGAATCGTCAGTTGTCTATAATGTTCAGCTTCATTTTCGCAATTATCAACAGTCCCTATTAGCCCTCAATCAATGCAGCTTCAAGCTAAAAATGAATCGTTCTTTCTCTCACCTTTTTTTTTTTTGTCGTTCTGTCTTTCTGTTTCTTTTGCGTGGGGGCCTCCTATTCACTGCTTGTCTCAAGTCCCTTAACCTCTCTCCAACACCTGCGCTCGACCATGCTCCCCTGTCCAATCACCATATTTTTGTGATAACCAATTTGTTCTTGCATGATCCGGCATTGGACTCGACTTGGTTCACGAGGCTGTATATTAATTTACTGAATAGAGCTGTTTTGTTGCAACGACCACCACCGTCTTTCAGGACCAGAAGCCGTTGTAGCCGGTGAGCGTTTTCGATAGCGAGCCCAAGGACTCAAACGCGAATGAAGTATTGCGTTTGTTAAGGGACGCTTCAATCACAATTGTACGGCCTGCAGCTCTGGCTGGCTGAGCCTCTACGCAGCCCAGCGCAAGCTGAGCGCGTCTCCCGCCCTCAATTGTCGGGCGCTAATTTTACTGACTCCCTCTAGGCTCTGCTCTCATGCTCGCATCACAGATTCCTCATTCACTCATTTGACTGTTTCAACCGTTTTGACTCTCATCCTTGGCTTCTGGCGCCGGTCGTCATGGCTAGTCAGCTCTCACTCAAGAAAGCAGAGCAAGCCAAAGACGAACTCGACCGCACAGTTCGCTCCCTCAGTACTGATTTTCAGCTTCACCTTCACATCCCAGACCTAACTCTGTCGCCCAGTAAGCGCCGGCAACAGCATCGCAATGGAGACCAAGAGCGAAGCGAACACATCTACTTATGCGCATATCGCCTCAAGTTTCAGGACCCCAACCGTCTCGCAATATGTCTGACTCGCTTCCGTGAGCAGGCGGACGAGCATCTTAAGAATTGGATCCGGAAGCCCCGCGCTGACCCTGATACGATCCCAAGCAAATCCTTTGGCCCACACCGTTCTCATGCCCGCTTGACCTCCGAGGAGCGGGCCGAGCTGCAGGACTTTCTGCTACAGTTGCTCAAAGACGACAATATCGCGAGTCGCCAGCGTTCCAAGCACTCGAAGCGCAAGTCTGATGAATTTCCAGACCCTAGCTCCAAGAGATCTAGAAACTCTTTCGAGGGTTCTCCTGCATGCGAGAGCATTGACAGTATCCCAGTTCGCTCTAGAGCTGTGGCCTCCAGTAGCCGTCTATCAACGGGACGGCCCGCTAGAGGCGCAGGTACATCGTCCTTCACCAATGGCATCGCCACCGCGTCATTTGCCAGCACTCAGCCATCGTCCTTCGGTACAAGGTCATTTAATTCCAGTAAAGTTTCACTGGCTCCAACTGTCTTCACAAATGACTACGCGCCGAGTACTCAAGCAACTACTGTGACCAACACCTCTTTCAAAAGATCCCAGCTTCCGTTCCAGGCCACGCAACCGTCCTTCACAAGCAATGCGACGTCTTCAAAAGACATTCAGATTTCCTTCTCTCAAAGCATCCGACAATTTGCGTACCAGCCACCGAGCGAGGAAAATCGCAATGACATTGATCCCCCAAAACCGCCTTCATTTCGGAGGTATGGGGATCGAACGCCCCCAGAGCCTGTCATCGATCTCACAGATGATGATGAGCCCGAGGAAGAGCCAAGGCTTCCAGTTCTGTCGATGCCTCAGCCGATCAGAAGTCAGGTTGACTTGAAAAGAGCAGGCATGATTCGATCTAGCAGTCCCGCGACAGCCTACTCTAGCCTACCAGAAATGAATGAGTTCGATACAATGCTGTTCGAGGCTCCTACCTCTGATCCAGAAGTGTCTGAGTGTCCGCTGACAGATCGTCTTCGGAACATCTGGCCAAAGTTTCCCATTCCCGGGTTGAATCAGGCGCCTCTGATTATCCTGTGGGAGCTTACCCGTGCCGCGCTTCATTGTCGTGTGGATCTGTCTACCTGGGATCTCGAATATCAGCCCAATGATAGTTGGCATGATCAGACCAAGTTCCGAGGACAGCTCTTCAGACATCGACTCTTTGTGGGACAGGGCTTGCCTCCAGCTTGCGATCGTGCCGTCTGGGATGCCGCGTTTGGATCATTCGCCTCGCACGACAAAGCCGTTATTCTTGCTGCAGAATTTGTCTGTAATACAGAAGATACTGGGCAACTATACCGACTTAAACTTCAGCCTCCGCGCCTTGAACTCGGGCATCGACTGGCTCGCCGCTTTGGTGCAGATCGCTTCTTGGAAGTCATCATGCCGTCGCCCACTTCTAGAGATGCTCCCGATGTGATCAGGCAAGACCCCCAAGGTGCAAATAAGGTCATCAAATGGGTGACAGAAAGCTTCCATTACTTTGTCGGTCGATCATGGGCAGCATTCTACACTCGCGAGGCCAAGAAGTCCATCAAGGATCCACGCCCTCCTCACAAGTCACTTACGATCATGCAAGAGCGCGTGTATTTCTTTGCAACTGACGGCATCAACTTTCGTATTCCCATGAGCCAGTTTCCTCCTTTGGAAGAAGCGACGTCTCTGGGACACCGCACAAAGATGAGGCGTTGTGATCTCTTGAACTGGGCTATCAACATTGAGCAGAACTCGTCACAACCAGTGCCCAAGCTCTTCTCACGACTTGCTCTCAGTGAGTTATTTGACTGACCGTTTTCCATACTCTTAGCTAATATCCCATGTCCAGGCCTCAGTAAAACTGTTCCCACCATCGTCATTGAACCTCACCAATTTCGACATCGCGACACTATGTTAGGCTTCCACAAGTACATGACCAAGAAAGAGAAGAAAGAGCAAAAGGATATGGGTGACGGTATTGGTCGAATGTCTCGAAACCTTGCGCGCAGGATAGCAACTCACATGGGACTCTTGGAAACGCCATGTGCGTTCCAGGCTCGTATTGGCAGCGCGAAAGGGATGTGGATTGTCGACGTCGAAGATGATGAATTGGACAATGATGATTGGATCGAGACTTATCCCTCACAACGGAAATGGGATTGCGACTTTGAAGACGTTCACCACCGGACATTCGAGGTACGCGAGTGGTCCAGAGAGCTACGGTCAGCTGCTCTCAATACACAATTCATCCCGGTTCTTGAGGCACAGGCGCCTGTACCCCAGGATATGCGCAACGTTATTGCTCGTCACCTCGCAAATGGCCTCCAAGAGGAGATCGGGGGTCAGCTCGCTGCCATGACCCACCCGACCAATCTTCGTGGGTTTACACATCGCGGCTTTGACCGAGCTACATTGGGAAACGTCCCCTTCCTAGGCGCCCTACCAGAGCGAGAAGAAGACATTATCTCATACATGCTCGATGCTGGCTTTGACGCCACCAAGTGTCGGTTTCTACGAGATATGGTATGGAATAACCAGAAGCGACAGGCCGAACAGCTCAAGGCGAAGATGAATATTAAAATCCCTCGGTCGACCTACGCATTTATGACCGTCGACTTCACTGGCACACTAGAAGAGGGCGAGGTGCAGCTTGCGTTCTCCTCGAAATTCCAAGCAGATGGCGAATCAGACACGTTACTTGATGGCATCGATATCCTAGTAGCTCGAGCTCCCGCTCACTTTGTCAGCGACATACAGAAGGTCAAAGCTGTATTCCGACCGAACCTGAAAAGACTCAAAGATGTTATTGTCTTCTCGTCAAAGGGCAAGTCTCCGCTGGCTGATATGCTCTCTGGTGGCGACTACGACGGCGACTTGGCTTGGATCTGCTGGGACCCTGATGTCGTCAACAACTTCAACAACGCGCCAAAGCCAGTCGAGCCGGATCTTGTCGGACAAGGATACCTCCGAAAGTGCAACCCAAGCTTTGAGTCCATCCTCGACGCAGCCACTGATGTCGATAGTGCATGCACGGATTTTCTTTGTACAGCGATTTCGTTTAACATGCAACCGGGGTATTTGGGTATTGCAACCAAGTTCAAAGAAAAGCTATGCTATCTGGAAAGAGGCGTCAATAGTGAGCGAGCTGTTGCTCTGAGTACCTTGGTCGCTCTCCTGGTCGACCAGGCGAAACAAGGACTGCTATTCACTCGTGAAGACTACGACCGACTGAAGCGCGACATGAACATGAAAGGCAAAGACCCAGAGTATGAGAATGAGAGGAGCTCTAGACGCAACTACGTCAACAGGGATGGTTCTATCCATATTCTGGACGAGCTTAAGTTTATAGTAGCTGAGGACACAATCGCAGACGCATTGAAGAAGTTCTCCGACGCTCTTTTTGGAAAAGATGTCCCCGTACAAGCATGGGACAAGGATCTAGCTCGTCTCTGGGACGACTTCGAAAGCCAGAAGAACGAATCGAAGATCATTGGTAGACTTATGACTGCCCTCCGCGCGCAGATTTCCGATGTCACAGAGGAGTGGAAGAAGACAATGGCTGGTGGTAAAAATGATCCCTCCAGCAGCGACTTTGGCGTCAAAGTCCGGGAACTGCATCAGAAGTGGTCTTCATATCAACCACCGCCCGAACTCCTTACCTCGAGGCAAGTCAAGCCGCTCCTCGACAAATGGAACGGCGACCCGTCTCTAAGCAAATGGGAGCTCCTCAAAGCATCAACCATGTTCAAACTTGGCTATGAAAAGTCGTATAACATGCTCTGGCGCCTCTCAGGCAAGCAGCTCGCATGGATGAAGGCTACGATGTCGCACAGCACAACAGACGCAAGCGCGATCGCAGTGACGGCTGAGATGTGGAGTATTCTCAGACCCGATAACAAGCGGATCGCTGCGCTTAATGCAAGAAGGCAGATTGGGCATGACAATGAGAGTCTGGCGGCGCTGGAGGAGGTCATGGAGTATGATGAGATGGGGACGCAGATCGACGATGCCTAGAGGCGCATTGGATCGGATAGTTCGACGTTCTCGAATGCGGGGTCTTTTAGAAGCTGGAGCTCTTGACGTTGGATGCAGGCTTAGGAGCGAGGTCGAGACATGAAGACATTAAGAACGCGAAAGGCGTTGGATATGCGATGATGGCTTGGGCATCCTTCAGTTGGTGATCCAATGCAATCGAGGGTTTGTATTTGTGGAATTGAGTGATACCCTGGCGTTGTAATTAGTACACTACGTTCTATTCAGAAAAGACAGAAGAGCTGATCAGGTAGTCTTTACGAGGAGCGAGCGTGCCGTGCGTTGTCTTGAGTAGCCTGTAATAGTGTGTGATGGTGGGCGTCATGTCTGAGATCCAGGAACAAGGCCAAAGCGTTGCAGGCTGCAGGCACTACCGAAGATGGAACCGTAAAGGCATCCTTCGAAACTCCCCGTCCTTTATTCCCATCGCGTCAACGATACGAGAATAACAGGGTTTCAATCAGCTCACGCCAAGCACTGGAATGTTCTCCGTCTCCGTCGCGACGACCGATGATGAATTCAGCATCAGACGAGCTGCATTCATTACACAACGCAGTTATTTGTGTATCCATATGAAACAAAGAATTGCAAACGACCTGAACAAACACACTCTTTGATCAAACCGCTCGGACATCTCTTAAGCATAACGGAAATTCCCACCTTAAAATCACAGGCAAGATTAAGGTAGATTGGGCGCTCGGCAGGTCGGCATTTAGACTAGCCACTAGCGGCTCTTGGTCCTCAGCTCTCCAGGCCCTGTAGCTACAGGGAGCTTGCCGCTGATCGTGAATCTGATTGGTGCAGCACGGGGATCTAAGCCGTTCTGCGTTACAGCTCTGGCGCCTCCATGAGGTCATTGAGTTTGGGCCAAGCTCGTTGTGTGATGTCTTTGATTCTTGGGCAATCTTGGAGGGACCCGCTTGGACTGGACTGTGTGTGATCATGATCTTTTTTTTGGTGTGCCCTCCCTTTTTGACTTTTTGTGTTTACTCTTGACTTCTTCATCATCAGAATCGATTGAATTATCAATCGTGGTTGAATTAACTGTCAAGCGCGGTTGATTTTTCGTATCGCCCTTCGGTACTTGGTATCCCTGCGCTGATCACGACTCCATCGCAATATCCTCCATTAGATCACGGCGACAAGTAATTCGTCCAAGCTCATCGCAAACTCATCAAGACATCTCTATCACAAGCAGCGACGATGGGCGAAGCCGACAATTACTACAATCCAAACCAACAGCCGCCGTACGGCTACTCCAACGGCGGCGGCTATCAACAACAGTACCAACCTCAACCTCCCCCCGCGACACACCAGCAACAATATCAACAGCCTCCTCCTCAGCAACCCTACCAACAAGCCGCCCCTCAGAATGGCAACGGCTACATGCCCGCCCAAGGCTACGGTGGCAATGAGAAGGCTTCGTTCGAAGAGCAGTTCAAGATCCCCAAGCCAAAGTGGAATGATCTCTGGGCTGGCATCCTATTCATCCTCTTCATGGCCGGCTACGTCGTCGTTTCTGGTATCGCGCTTCAGGGATATGCTGCCAATAAGGGTAACGCTGGATCGGGGATTTACGGTAACAGGAATGACTTTTCGCTGAACACGAGTACTGTTATCTTGTTCATGTTTGTGCTCGCTGTTGCGTTTGTCCTCTCGTATGCGTACGTTTGGATGGCGCGGTTGTTTCCGAAGCAGTTTATTTGGGTCACTGGTATTCTCAATGTTTGCTGGGCGCTTGGAACTGCCATATTTTACCTCTGGCGCAGGTACTGGTCTGCTGGAATTGTGTTCCTAATCTTTGGACTTTTCATGGCCTTCTGTTTCTGGACATGGATTTCGCGAATTCCCTTCTCGGCATTGATGCTTCGAACTACCATCGACGTTAGCAAGAAGTATGGTCATGTCTACCTCACCAGCCTGATCGGAGGCATCATCGCCACGGCCATGTCTGCTTGGTTTTCGATCACTCTTGTCGCAATCTACATCAAGTATCAGCCTGCGAACGATAACCCCTCCTGCGCCGATGGTGGCTGCGGTAAAGGCAAGGTCATCGGCCTCATCGTCTTCATCACGTTTACCATGTACTGGTTCTCCGAGTGGCTCAAGAACACCATCCACACCACGATTGCCGGCGTCTATGGCTCATGGTACTTCAACCCCCACAACTTCCCCAAGGACGCCACTCGCGCTTCTGCCAAGCGAGCCTTGACGTACAGTTTCGGTTCCATCGCTCTGGGTAGCTTATTGGTCGCTATCATCCAGTTCGTCCGCCAGATCTGCACCGCTGCTCGTAACCAGGAGGCTGCGGATGGCAGTATGTTGGGATACGCTCTGTTCTGTTGCATTGGCTGCCTTCTTGGTATTTTGGAGTGGGCTGTTGAATTCATCAACAGATATGCTTTCTGCCACATTGCGCTTTACGGCAAGGCTTACTTTGCGGCTGCCAAGGACACATGGAAGATGATCAAGGACCGTGGAATTGATGCTCTGATCAATGTAAGTACAATCGCTTTTATCTTCAAGCACGCTTCTAACTTGGGTAGGACTGCCTCATCGGACCCGTCCTTTCGTTCGGCGGCCTCTTCATCGCGTACGCTTGCGGTCTCCTGGCCTACCTCTATCTCTACTTCACCGACCCCCCTTACAATAGCAACGGTCAATACACAGCAGTCGTCATGGCGTTCTCGTTCCTTATCGGCTTCCAGATCGCCAACATCTTCACCACCCCGATTTCGAGCGGTGTCGAGACGATCTTTGTTGCTGCCGGTTGGGATCCCCAGGTCATGTGGCGCGACCACCCCGAGCTTTACCAGGAGATGTGCAGAGTGTACCCCAAGGTTCAGCAGGTCATTCATGACCGATAAGCTTGGTCACCCATCTTGAGATCATCATAAGTTTGCCTCGAGTAAGCCGAAGCGGACTACTGCTCTAACTGAAATGGGGATTATTTATGAATGATAGCATAAGAAGCCTGAGCTTAGACTCGAGGGCTGGCGTGCTTTTACGATTGACTGACTGCTTGTCTTGAATGATACCATAGAAGGATACTGGAGGATTCATTGTGTATGGTGCATGATGGAAATTGTCTTTTGTTTCATGCCACTATTTTGCACCATGGAGAATTGTTAATGCTACGGAATAATAAATACTTACCTCTGCTTCCACCTTAAAATTGCCCAGTGCTTGTTTCGAATATAATATTGAGCTGCAGTGCAGCAGTCTGTATGAATTCAAAAAATATTACTTAATGTCGGATATGGGGAAACCCGCCACCCTTAATAAAACATTAAAAATAAGATATAATTAGGAACTTAATTAATTAATTACTACTATATTTTTCTAACTTAATAAAATTTATATTAATAAATATTTAAATAAAATTAAATATAAAAGTCTTTAAGTTTTAATTTTTTAATATAATTTAATATTTTTTATAGTTATAATACTTTTTATATTTATTTAAAAGCCTTTAAAATTATTAATACCTTTTTTTTTCTTACTATTGGCCTAATAAGGCTATTAAGCTTCTAACTTTTTATCTAAAGGCTTAAATAATAAGGCCCCTATAGTAGGCCTATATCTTAAAGGTTAAAATCGTATAAGGTTTATCTGCCTTAATGGCATAATTACTGCCTTAATTAAGCAGTATTACCTGCAGGTCTCTCGGCAGCTGTATTAGCCTTCTTCCTTTACCCTAGCTAAAAGAGTATTAGGCTAAGTCTATTATAAAATACATTCCCTGACGTGGTATCTATATTTTCTTTAGTAAATTATGTTATTTTAAATTAATTAATATATTTTATAAGTTTTTATAATTAAAATTAGTAAAGTTATAAATTTTTAAAGATATTATAAATTAGGTGGTTAGGTTTAAAAGAGGGTGGCCGGTTTCCACGTTATCTCGGGTCGGGAAACCTTCACTGCAATTTTAGTCCACTGTGACAGCTTAACCAGTAGTTAATATCTGGCACTGCACTGATATAAACGTGATTAAATCTTGCGAGCAAACTACAACAGCTTCTCGTTAATCCTTAATTACGATGACTTGAAGCTTTAAATTCGAACGTCATGGCTACTTGAGGTTATCGCAGTGTAACCCAAAGCCAAGAAGGCTCCGCATTGCTTGGGTGATTCGTCACAGCTTGGCCGCAAGCCGGGTGGTCTGACGCTCACTCTTCGTTCGCATGGATACAAGGTCCTTTTGAATCTCACATCAAACAACCAACAATAAATTGCCAAGAATAGACCATCAAGCATAGAGCCTATCGGACCTGCGCCCGTAACTCAGTCATTTCATGCATGCCCTCGCGGGAAGATCTCCCGGATCTTATTTCCCTATCACGATCCTAGCTAGGTCCAGGCTGAAATGTTAGTATTACACAACTCGATCGCCAAACAATTTGTCAGGTAAACTGTGGTGAGACGGCGGGGGGGGGGAAGCGAGATTGTCGAATGATGGGGATAACGCGGAGGGAAGAGACGGGTATGCAGTGGTGGAATGTTTTGTCCTCCGAGTGGATGTTGCCAATGGCCAACTATACGATGGTTTTGGGGTCAGAATATCTCGAGCCGTTATGTGACCTGGGGATTGAGGCTTGATATCCGATTGAAGCATCACAACCACTCCCATCACATCGGAACGCCTCATGACTCAACTGACAGTCTCGGCCCGTAACGGTGATGGCATCTTGCGGAGTCAGTACATAATGAAAACACCCAAAGCCCAGGTTCTCCTCAATCCCCGTTTGACGCCATGAATGCTTATTTCGTGCATCACGTAACCGTATCAAAATCACTCGGCTGGATCCATTATTTCGTCTCCAGTATCAGTGAGTCTAGCAGGTTTTATCGATGGTCGGTGCTCTCCGATAATGGAGAGTGATTCATTCACATCAACAGTCAGTCAGTCACGTCGGAGATGCGAGGTTGTCGTCGGCAGAAAGAGCCGCATATCCTTGTACGAAATGGCCCGATAGTTTAAAAAGCTGACCAGCTGGAAGAGAGCATGGGAGGGTTGCCTTGTCAGACCACGAGCTGCTGCATGTACCTTAACTTAAGCCACCCGATCCAAAGCTTCGATTTGTTCCATGCAGAATGTCAAGCCACCTGAAATTTTCTCTTTTTTCAATCTTTCAGGGGCGCTCATTGGCTGCTGTGCGTGGTTTTGCAGCGGACAGCCCGTGGCAAGGGTTTTTCCATCAGTGGCGCGCGTGAGAAAAAAAAATGTGAACCCCTGGCCCTTGAGAACTTTTTCACTGAGAAGCTAGAATGCTTTTAGCGTGGCGGCTCGGGAAACCTAACTCAATCGGTAACGAGCCGGGAACTACAGAATTACAAAACATCTCGCGATATTTCACATTCAACGTGATTAACCCAGTAACACGGAGGTCTCCTCTACTGCTTGTGTATGTATAATATGATGTGTATTATGTAGCTGTGGTGTATAGTGTGATTCAATCGGAATAGGAAGCTGGGGAAACCGGGTAATTGGAACAAGTGTTGTGCTGTGGTGATCACTGAGATCGCTCATACCGAGAGGCAAATACTCGAGAGCAAATCTCGCTGGATGTAGATGGATTACATCCACTCACACAGACCAATTCCTACTGCACCAAGGTTTTGGTCTGGTCCGATATCGAAAATTTTCGTAATGGGCCCATTCATTCCCGATTGATATACCCATCCCCGTTGACATTTCATTTTTTTACATAACAGAGTCATTGCCAGCCCACTTGGTCTCGGTCTCTCTCTACTCATCTCATCTTACCACTCGGGCTCGTCTCTTCTCCCTTCTTTCAAGCGAGTCATCCTGTCTTCTCCTCGTTAATTGTGTGTGTTGCATTATCGACAACTTCATTGCAAGACAGTGATACAGCCATCATGCTCATGGATTCTTCCTCAGCGGACGAAAAGTCCCCTCGTGTCAGCAACGAGAAGAAGACCCCCTCCAAGGAAGATGTCGAGACCGGCGAGGCTGGCCTCGACAGGGCCATGAGCTCGCGTCACCTGCAGTTCATCGCCATCGGCGGCACCATTGGAACAGGTCTCTTCCTCGGTGTAGGCCCTGCCCTCGTAAAGGCTGGCCCCGTGTCGCTCCTCGTCGCATTCGCCTTCATGGGCTCCGTCGTCTACTCCGTCATGGTCAGCCTGGGTGAGATGGCAGCGTACATCCCCATCACTGGTTCCTTCACCTCGTACGCCGCTCGCTTCGTCGATCCCACGCTGGGCTTCGCCATGGGCTGGCTGTACTGGTTTAGCTGGTCTATCACTTTTGCGCTGGAGCTTGTGGCCGCGGGAATCATCATCCAGTATTGGGACTCGGATCTTAGCATTGCCATCTGGATTAGTGTTTTCTGGGCGTTGTTTACGGCGTTGAACTTTGTCCCCGTGAGGATCTTTGGAGAGATTGAGATGTGGTTCTCCATGATCAAGGTCGTCACCATTATTGGCTTCATCATCTTCTCCATCTGCGTAAACGCTGGTGTTGGCGAGGAGGGCTACATTGGCTTCAAGTACTGGAAGGATCCCGGCGTCACAAACACCTACATGGACATTGACGGCGCCACCGGCCGCTTCGTCGGTTTCTGGGCTGTCCTCGTCACTGCTGGTTTCTCCTACCAGGGCACCGAGCTCGTCGGTGTCGGCGCCGGTGAGACTGCCAACCCCCGCAAGGCCATTCCCCAGGCTATCCGCTGGACTTTCTGGGGAATCTTCAGCTTGTTCATGGCGACCGTATTCTTTGTCGGAATCAACGTTCCCTTCAACGACCCCCGACTTGACTCTGGTGCTCAGGATGCTTCTGCTTCACCTCTCGTCGTCGTCGCCACCCGCGCTGGTGTCAAGGTTCTTCCTGACATCATCAACGCCGTTCTTCTCTCTGCCATTCTCACAGCTGCCAACTCAAACGTCTACTCTAGTAGCCGTATCATGGTCGCGCTCGCTGAGGATGGTCTTGCGCCCGCTTTCATGAAGCGCACCAACAAGTATGGAACTCCCTACTTTGCCGTGGCTTCATGCTCCGTCATGGGTCTTATCGCCTACATCAACCTTTCCTCCAGCGGAGCGGAGGTGTTCAACTGGCTTCTCAACGTCAGTTCCACCTCGTGCTTCATCACCTGGGTCCTGATCAATGTCTGCCATATCCGCTTCCAGAAGATCATGCGCGTGCAGGGAATTCCCCGCTCCGAGCTTCCATACCTCGCTCCTCTCCAGCCTTACCTCTCCTACTATGGCGCTTTCTTCGTGAGCTTGATCACCATCACTTGTGGTTTCACCGCCTTCATCGATTGGAGCGTAGCCGATTTCTTCTCCAACTACATCAGCTTGATGCTTTTCGCCGCGTTGTATGTTGGCCACAAGCTTATCTGCCGAACCAAGGTTGTTCCTCTGGCTGAGGTCGATCTGAGCAAGGGACGAGAGGAAATGTAAACGAGTTTCGATTCGGAGTTTTGGGTGTTGGAAAAGTAGCAAAAGTTTCATGTTCTTTTTTGGCGTATAGCTGTTAATAGTTGTAATGAGAGATATGATACCCTGAATACTCAAGTCTCGTCTGTGAAATCGAATGTGTAGCACTGTAGAATCAATGATCCGAAGCCAGGGGAAGGATATTAGGATAAAACGGACATCAAAGGTCGGGGGGGCATCGATGGCTTTATTGTTGAAGCATGAATTTATTTTACGTCAAGCGGTGGCATGAGACCACGGAATGGCACTCTTTTTTCGGTAAAAGCATCAAATTGTTTGGTAATTTTTTATTAGCAGCATGTCAAGACATGGCAAAGGGCGTTGTGCCTTGACACGATGGGACCCAGTTGACAATGACAAGACATGGCAAAGGGCGTTGTCAAGGCGGGTCCCTCTATCTTATCGTTTGACAAGCTTTGGTGGGACCGGATAAAGTGATGAAGAAGAATCATGCTATTTTATTTATAGGATGTATTAAATGGGATTCCGTCTGTTATGGTTATTTATTAACGGTTCAATCGTGATGTCGCCGTTTTTCTGTGGTCTGATGGTTGAAGTTTCAGATTGCTGTTCTTGAACATTGAGATAGCCAACGACGAAGAAAATCTTGGCCTACGCCTATTGTAGGGGAGGAAAGAAAACTCGAGACCTTGATCCTAAATAATGAAATGATTTAAATTTAGACCAGGTTTAAGATATCTTTTGCCCAGATTTTATTCTAATACCCTATCTTGAGGCCATTCAACGCTCATTCTACCACAAAGACCCTCAACTATGTACTGTCCACTGCTCAATCTTGGTTCATATCTTGATTTAGTCTGGGAGTCGCACACACTGAACAGAATTCCTATGAGTCTTTATCGATCCGCTCCGGCAACGATTATATCTCCCCGAGGACAACCCATTGACTGCAGATCAAATGCTCTGCGGTTCAGCGGACGCGATTGGCTTGGCGGCTATAGGCGAGCAAAGTTGCTGACGTTCTTCGTGCCAAGCCTCGCCTTAAGCTTCTTTTGATGTTGCGCATCCAAAGATGGAGATGGAGATGGAGGCCACCCCACGCTACAGCCCACCTCTCCAGCCATCTTTCAGCTTTTCCATGGCGATTGTCTCAATACAAAGAATACAACTAATAACTGTTCTTCTTGAGAAAACTCGTAGCAGTGAGCGCATGTCTTACACGTCCGATTCACCACCAAATCTCAAACTCTCTCATCATTTGACTCTTCCAGGGCAAGAAAATTCAAGTCACATCCCCTGCCTCAAACAAGCTCATCCCAAACACCCTGATTCGCCGGGCCTCCAAGAAAATAGACTCCCCGAGCGTCATGCACGAGTGTGAAAGCGGTAATGCTCGACAAATAGTGGCGATGGTCCGACCCCTCTGCTTCGGGTCGTCGGCGCCAATCAGGGCTGCGCACGACGGGGAGGATCGCGATGTGACAGGCTTCTGAGGGTAAAGTACTCCGGTTCTTGGGGGTCCAGAGTTGGAAAAGTTGGCAAAAGGAGGGTGGTGACACGTTGCCAGCTCGGTCAGATAATAGGACAAGAGGCGATATTGGTGATAGGTGATGATATCAGTGGAGGGAAAACGGGGAGAACAGTTCTGCCCTGCGAGATCCGAACCGTCAACGTGCTAATTTGGTGTGTCTCGTGTGACGAGTAGCTTGAATAGTACGAACTCTCGAATAATCCCGCAGTTGATATGCGTGTGACTTGCTTCTGGAGAGAAGATCCAGGTCGAGGTGCTGGGATTAACAAGTTGTGTATAACCATGCTGAACTGACATGAAGTATCACGTATGACTGTAGACTGTTCACCCCATTTCTTCAGCAATGCTTTATCAAATTGAGTCCGTAACGGAAACATAAACTCTGTATCGATTGGCCAAGTTGATGTTGAACATACCTTCGAGTGATGGGCGAAAACAAATTCAAGATTACCCTGTAACGTCGCTAGGGGAGTTCCGATTAGCGCTACGAGACAGAAGCAGGGGTGCTGTAAAGGATGTTTCTAGCACGTGAAAGTGGCCCAAATGTTTGGTTTCGTTGAGAAGTACCCTGCTTCTTCCCTACAGGAGATCAAACCGCTCAAAGATTATGTTTCAGAAATTGAACATCGCAATGTTAACAGGACCATGAATTGAAAGAGAATACGAGAGAGCCAAAGACATGCTTCTATTCCCCTCCATCAATGCCTTCTCCAGGACACGATGGAGTCCCCCCTCCCCCTCCAGGTCCCAAAATTGGCGGGCAGCTAGGCCTGAAATGTCTTTAGGGCAGTCCAATCATGGGCTACGTGGGGGGGCCATGTCAATTGGCACCCGCCCTGACATTCAGCGATTGAGGCGCTGGTACTCCGCGTTGTGAATAAAATGTCAAGTACTCCTTGCTTCCAAGTGGCTTCTTTTTTAAAAAATCTAGCGACTTGGTGATACTTCTGTATCTTTATTCTGTATTCTTATCTTCAATTGACCTTGACCGGTGTTGTAGCACAACAGCTGGGTGTTATCTTTGCTGGCCTCTTTCAACCCCACAAACATTGGGATATGGCAGCTTGAAAAGTGTCGACTGTTACAAGAGTGAGAGTAAGAGATAGCAATGACACCTCGCTTGGGGATCACAGACTAACGTTACCGAGCCCCCAGAAAAGGTTATCATCAACTCCGTACTATACGAACTGCAGTGTACGTACGTGGGAGGCCAATTGTTGGGGATAGACAGACAGACATTACCGGACCCGTCACCGACATCTCTTTTAGCCCAGTGGTCGCGTGACCCACCCACCGCTTCATCTCATCTCTACCTCCAGCACAACTACCTACCTACCTCATTCTCTCCTTCCTCCCATTCACAATCACATAATCTCACCTGGCATCATGTCAATTATCGATGTCAACAAGGATCTCGCTGCTCTCTTTGAGCAGCAGGCCCAAGCTACTCCAGACGCAGTGGCCCTCGAAGATGAGAAGAGATCCCTCACATACGCAGAGCTCGACAGAGAAACATGGGCCCTAGCCGAGCGATTGCGTGACTACGGTGTTGGCCGCGATGATCTCGTCGGTGTCCTCATGGGCAGAAGCGCAGACTACGTTATCGCCGCCCTCGCTACCCTCAGAGCCGGCGGTGCGTTCTTGGTGCTTGAGGTTGCGTACCCTGCTGGCCTCTTGCGAGATGTCATCGAGGATGCGAAGCCAACTGTCATCCTCACTCAGTCCGAGTACTCGGGCAACCTCACCTCTGAAACCCCGGTTATTGTTGTCGATAGTCCCGACAAGTTGGCCAGGGGAGAGATCTCGCCTCATCTGGATGAGAGGAGATCGCTGCCAGAGGATGATGATGTGGAGCGTTTGCTGTTTGTGTCGTACTCTTCTGGTACGACGGGAAAGCCCAAGGGTATTATGAATCCCCACAGGGCAGCGGTTCGCTCCTACGATCTGAGATTTGCTGTCAGCGATCTCAAACCCGGCGATAGGGTGGCATGTAATGTGTTCTTCATCTGGGAGATGCTTCGACCTCTGATTCGAGGTGCTACAACTGTCGCTATTCCCGACCACGCCAGCTACGACCCACTTGCTCTTGTCGAGCTTCTCTCACAAT
Source organism: Fusarium proliferatum ET1 (assembly GCF_900067095.1). Lineage (NCBI taxonomy): Eukaryota > Fungi > Ascomycota > Sordariomycetes > Hypocreales > Nectriaceae > Fusarium > Fusarium proliferatum. The sequence continues at coordinate 3,422,654 of NW_022194793.1, read as the reverse complement.
GGCGAATTACCGATACCCTCATGACTCCTACACTTTTGGCGACAGTTCTGTCCCGGCATCCTAAGCTGGGCGAGCGATTGCCTCATCTTCGCTCGCTGTGGTTGAATGGTGAGGTTGTCACTACGGATCTTGTGCGCCGTGCGATGGATGCTCTTCCTGATACACGTCTTCTCAACGTCTATAGTGCTTCCGAGACTCACGAGACTGCTGTTGGAGATATCAGAACCTTTGTCGACTTCGACACACGAGTGTGCCCTGTTGGTCCTCCAACGGACCCTGAGCACACCTATGTTCTGGACGAGGCTGGCAACAGAGTCAACCAAGGTGATAGCGGCGAGCTCTACGTTGGTGGTAAGCTTTTAGCACGAGGATACCTCAACCTGCCTGAAACAACAGCCAAGGCGTTCCAACCGGATCCTTTCGCTGGAGTTAAGGACGCGCGAATGTACCGAACTGGCGATTTGGCCCGCATCCTTCCTAATGGGCTCTTGGAGATTACCGGCCGAGTCGGCGGCATGATTAAGACTCGTGGCTACACTGTCCAGCCCGGAGCCGTCGAGAGCGCCATCCGAAAGCATCTGGCCGTTCGTGACTGTGCAGTCGTGGCTCACGGTGAAGGTCTGGAGAGACAGATTGTTGCTTACATCGTTCGTGAGAAGGGTGAGACTAGAGATCGAACCATTCCTCTCGTCGACGAATATGGCTACAGCCCCGTCGCCCGACGTGCTCTCACCGACCATCTCGCCCACTACATGATTCCCTCAGTCTGGGTTGAGCTAGAAGAGCTCCCTACACATGGCGTTTCTGGAAAGGTCGATCTCAAGGCTCTGCCTGCACCACCATCTCCGAGATCACCGAGACCTGTTGAGAAAAAGAAGGAGCATAACATCAAGGTCAAGACCGAGACTGTCATTCAGTTATGGGCTGCGTCGCTTAACATGCCCGCTAGCGTCATCACACCGAAGCACGACTTTTTCGACCTAGGTGGTCACTCGCTCGCTCTCGCTGACCTTGCTGGCCGCCTTACCAAGACTTTTGGTTTTCCTGTTCCTCTGGCTCCTCTTGCTGGAACACCGACTCTCGAGGGACATGTTTTAGCTATCAAGGCTGCTCGTGACGGCCACACTGCTGCAGTACAGGCTGACCTCCCCGCTGTTCTTCGCGCAGACTCTGTACTCCCTGAGGATATTCAGGGTAATGGCACTCCTATGCGCGCGCTCAGAGATGCTGAGACTATTCTCCTCACTGGTGTTACTGGGTACCTGGGTGCTTTCCTCCTCAAGAACTTGGTCGATTCTACAGACGCGCAGATCATCTGTCTCGTGCGATTCCCTGAACCTGTTGAGGATTGTGCACCCGCTGGTATGGCACGTATCCGAAAGAACTTGATCGATCTCGGACTCTGGGAGGATTATCTCCTGGAGCGCATTGAGATCCTGCCTGGTACACTTACCCGAAAGCGTCTCGGTCTCGCCCCCGATGTCTTTGATGAGCTGGCTACTCGTGTACAGGTCATTGTTCACGCTGCTGCTACCGTTAACCTTGTCTATCCTTACGCTGCGCTGCGAAACGCTAATGTTATGGGCACGCGCGAGATTCTTCGTCTGGCTGGCCGTAGCGGCGCAACTGTTCACCACGTTTCGACCAATGGCGTGCTTCCACCTTCGCATACTGGTTGGTGTGAGGACACTGTCATCGATGTTGATGATGTTCCTACTAAGCTGCTGGATGGATATGGCCAGACCAAGTGGGTTGCTGAGAAGCTTGTCAACGAGGCGAGCCGTCGTGGTATTCCCGTGCGTGTATACCGCCCTGGAACTATCTCTGGCCACAGTGTCTCTGGCTCAACCAACGCCTGGGATTTGATCAACGCCATTCTCGTCGAGTCCCTCCAACTTGGTCGCGCGCCTGATGTTGAGGGCTGGTATATCGAAATGACCCCCGTGGACTTTGTCAGCGACGCCATCGTCACCCTCGCAAACCACACCAACGACACCGAGCAGACCATGTACCATCTCGGCGACCCTGCTCCCGTTCCCTCTGGAGAGTTATTTGCATCCCTAGCCAAGCTGGGCTACCCCACTGAGACTCTACCATGGGACGACTGGGTTGCTCTATGGTGGGAGAAGCGCGGTAACAGAAAGACCGGCGACGATCCTTTCACAGTCGACATTCTCCGCGGTGGTATGCCCAGCGTCGAAGTCCTCAAGTCAGTCATCGTTCTCAAAGACGGCAAGACACAGCCCACACTCGACAAGTACGACGTCCCCCGCCCCAAGATGAACGATGGTCTTCTCGAGATCTACATGCGGCACTTTTATGCCCGCGGTTGGCTCTCTCGCCCTCCCCGTCGCGAACAAGTCAACGGCGTCGCCAAGAAGTGCCGCAAGGGCCGTCTTGCAGGTAAAGTCGCCGTCGTAACAGGCGCATCTTCTGGAATCGGCGCCGCAGTCGCAGCTGGTCTCGCCAAAGAAGGCGCACACGTTGCAGTCGCCGCTCGTCGCACTGAAGCTCTTGAAGGCGTCAAGAAGAAGATCAGCGTCTACGGCGGCAAGGTTCTTATTCACAAGACGGATGTCACGAATAAAGCTCAGGTGGAGTCTCTCATGAAAGAAGCTACGGAACAGCTGGGACCGGTCGATATCCTTGTTAGTTGCGCGGGAGTCATGTACTTCACCATGATGGCGAATAACCAGACCGACGAGTGGGAGCGCACTGTCGACGTCAACTGCAAGGGTCTTCTGCACTGCCTGTCATCCACAGTCCCAGGCATGCTATCCCGAGGCGCAGGCCACATTGTGGCCATCTCCTCCGACGCAGGTCGCAAGGTCTTCCCGGGTCTGGGCGTCTACTCTGCGAGTAAATTCTTCGTCGAAGCGACGCTCCAGGCCCTGCGCCTGGAGACAGCAGGCTCTGGTCTACGGGTCACGGCCGTGCAGCCCGGAAATGTGGCGACGGACCTGCTGGGCATGTCGACGGACCAGGAGGCGCTGAAGAAGTACGGTGAGCCTACGGGTGCCGAGGTCCTTAAGCCTGAAGAGGTAGCTAGCGCTATTGTGTACGCTGTGTGTCAACCGCCGCATGTTGCTGTTAACGAGGTTCTTATTGAGCCTCGCGATGAGCCGATTTAGAATGTTTATGCATGGCGTGAAACAAAATTTGTATCTAGATTTATGATCTCAGGAATATGTTGTCTTGTTTGTTAGGTTAATCGGATCATATGTTGGGATGGAAAATGAAATAGTGTTTGGCTGCATGTTTCACCACGTGGGGGAAGGGATGAACTGCAATGCCGTGATGGGAGAAGCATTAATGAGTTTGCAAAACTGATGAATTGACGAAAAGATCTATTAAAATCGTCTCGAGTTGATTGAGAGTTCATCTACACTATTCCGCAGTGACATGCCCCTGAATCCGAAAATACTCGTCCAGCCGAGGAGCAAGGCCTGTCTGCCGAATTCCGGCTTGTCAAAGGACTAATTAATCGTAGGCGGAAGAATAGAATAGACGATGGATGTTTATAATTATGCATAGGCGGGCGTTCCTTGGCCGCATGTCATCCTGAAACAAGGGAGTTGGTGTTTGTCGGAGACGGGTTTCGAAGTTTTTGGGGGAGAGTTTTTCCGTGGATGAGAGACGTTTGTTTGGAGGGGGGAATACAGGGCTGGGCTGGTCCACTTTGCAGGGGTTCGTTATGCTTTGGCGATGATGTTATGCTTGTTGTTAGTGCTGAAGCCACTAAACGGGTCGTATCGAATGCGAATTATCTGTATACAAGAGAAGTAATTGATCGTCTACATCCTGAGAATACTGTGTTGGTGATGTGCGAAGATGGGAGCAAGTGGTCATCCTGAATAAGCGAAGTCCCCGGAAGAATCTCTCTAATCAAACTCGGCGGCTCAAGACATTTTCTATGATTCCATCTTGAGGCTCAAACACAGCCGTTGGATGTTCCACCAATGATCTTAGCGCCCCTTGCGCTGGCTCCAAACAGGCCCTGACAAGGGGTTGATAGATACAGTGGGGAAGACCTGAGAGCGGTTGAATAGGCCGGACGAATTGTCTTTTTGGCAGATTCGAATTCCGGTGAAGTCGGGCCTTGGCGACGGTGTAAGACATGGGGGGACTGACTGACTGATCGCTTAGAAAGGGAGACGAGATGTTGAGTGTTTGGTTTGGAGAGGGACGAAACGGGATGAGTGACATGTTTTGATGGGAAACTAAACATGTTTGTATGAACAGATAATCATAGTGAGGTAGACATAGACTTGGTATAAGTGATAGTAATAGATTGGAGAATGATATTAAGAATATGGTCATAGAGTAACATGATCTGCTTGCTTCTAGACCGGCGCTTGTAGTCTAAACCCCAGCATCAACTCGCCGTCTGACTTACACCCAACGACAAGGATCACCAACGTCAACGAGATTGACTACGGAGCGAGGCCCACGGTCCACCGCCTCGCCTCAGACGCCGAGTATCAGATCCCCATCGCTAAACCCTGTGTAGAAGTCATCCGCCGAGCAGTGTCTCGACTATATATCCAACTTGATCAACCCTCATTTTTGCTCCCTTCTCTCTCTCCTCAACCTCTATTCTTTCACGGACCTCGAAGGACCAGATTCGCCATTCTTTTTTTCTTGTACTTTTTTGTACTTCACTTTCATTCCAATCATTCACTTTCGTTCAGAGCCTTGACGGCCGTTCAATTCACAAAACCCACTCTTTACAACCTTTACATCTGGTCCTAGAGACTCTCACGAATCAATTCACACAAAAACTACCCAAGACTTTTATATCTACCGTCAAAATGAAGAACGCCGCCGCCCTTCTTACTCTTCTCCCCCTCGTCGCCGCCCACGGCTTCGTCAAGTCTCCTCCCCCCCGCAAGCCCGGCAACGCCTTCAAGGCTGCCTGTGGCGAGCAGCCCTTCTACCAGCAGGAGGCCGACATCAACGGCAACGTCCAGGGCATCAAGCAGGTCGTCGGATCAAACTTCGACGCCAAGGAGTGCAACCTCTGGCTGTGCAAGGGCTTCCAGTTCGACGACAACAAGGACAATGTCCAGAGCTACAAGCTCGGCGAGAAGATTGACTTTGACGTCAACATCGCTGCTCCCCACACCGGTTATGCCAACGTCTCCGTTGTCAAGACCTCCACTGATAAGATGATCGGAGAGCCTCTTATCGAGTTTGAGAACTATGCTGCCAACGCTGGTCTCAACCCCAACAACACTGCCTTCAGCGTCACTCTTCCCGAGAGCTTGGGTGGTGAGTGCACCAAGGCTGGTGACTGTGTTCTCCAGTGGTTCTGGGATGCTCCTGATATCGACCAGACCTACGAGTCTTGCGTTGACTTTGTCGTCGGCGCTGGCTCTGGCTCTGGTTCCGGCTCTGGTTCCACCAAGCCTTCTTCCGCTGCCTCTGCTGCCCCCGTCGCTACCTCCGCCCCTGCCGCTGAGAAGCCCAGTGCTACCACCCTTGAGGCCGTCGCTGTTACTTCTTCCGCCCTCGGCCCCATCTTCGAGAGCGTGACCACCGCCGTTCCCGAGCCCACTGCCACTGCCCCCGATGCCAGCGACGACGAGGACTGCGACGACGAGGAGCCCGTTGACGAGGGTGACGATGAGGACTGTGACGACGAGGACGAGCCCACTCCCTCTGCTGCCGCTGAGACTGGCGATGACGAGGACTGCGACGAGGATGAGGAGCCCGAGACCGGTGATGATGATGAGGAGTGCCCTGCCGACGATGGTGATGAGTACGACACCCAACCCGCGACACCCAGCAACACGGCCCAAGGAATCTCCGCAGCCGCTAACACCGCCGCAGTTACTAAGACTAAGGACAACGCTTACCCCGTGCCCAAGCCCACTGGACAGAGCTCATCTGACAAGACTGGTTCCGGCTCCAAGGGCTCCAACAACAACAACGCTGGTAGCAGCAACAACAACTATGGCAATGCCGGCAGCAACAACAATGCCGGTAGCAACACTATCGTGACTTCATATGTTATTGTTTCTGCTGCTGAGACCCACTACGTCACCGTCACTGCTGACGCTCCTGCTTGCACTGCTTGAGTGTAAGTGGTGATGTGTGTGTATTAGCTTACTGGGGATTTTGTTTGTTTTCTTGGAGGGGGTATATATTATTCATTTGATGTAGATATTTACTTATGGGTAGCCTCCTGTGGGGGTATTCAATGTGAGATATTTGAGGAATCATTTCGTCCTTTTAAGTGAAGTTTGATGTTGAAGACCCAAGTTGGTGATGAAGTAGCGGAAGTATTGAGTGCATTGCCCAAATAGGAAATTCTCACGGGCCCGGTACGGGGGTGAGACACCGGAGCTCAGCTCCGAATGTCTTGGGCTTAGTGCTAGCCAAGCTCTATAGGTCAAGGTTCGATATAGCCTATATAAACCCGCGGGCTTTTGTCATTGTTGCAATTGTTATAACACCGATTACTTTGAACTAAACTCACTAGTCGAGACTATTGATGCACGAGATCAATGGAATGTATCAAAGACAAGCATTTGGCTCAACAAACTTGCTCATGGCAGCTTACTCCCGCCAGCCTACGACTCTTCTACCTCTATGCAATTGGTCCGCACGTACAGGAGCTTGACTCCAGCTCTGCACATTGCTGCAGTGCATCGTGAGCTTTCTTGGTGATGTGTGGCTTATGCACCGCTTATGCACTTCCTCCATCTGATTGGAGTGGCTCAGGCTATTCACAAAGATTGGAAGAAACCTGAGACTGCCGCATGACAATATTGCTTTTGGAGGCTTTTCAGCTAAGCCTTTGTCCCGGGCCCCCGTTTTTGGCCCTCATTGATCGCCTGCAAAATGATTCAGAGTAATGAAGAAGCAGTCCTCGATCCGTGATGCGAATACCTATTAACCCAGCTTGCGTCACTACATGACATCAATAATATACTGTACCTTACAGATAAAGATTACTTATCTCAGCTATACATATGCGTGTTTGTGTTGATGGACGGATGGATCCTTACGGCGAACACTTCATCGTGCTTCTGAAAATGAGACACATCATTTTTGTCTCAGACTTAGATCCCTGCAGGGCATAGAAGATCATTACTGTAGTTCGGTAATCGATGCATGATACGTAAAAAGACCAAACAGCGCCCAACAGCTGAAGAATGCGTCATTTTTCTTCCTCTTCTTCCTGTAATCTAACTCCAAGTCAATTTGTTGGCAGGGGAAGAACGTGCATTGAGCAAGCCACCAACACAATGGGACCACCTGTCGTGTATTCCGAGTCCGCGTCGCCGGAAACTGAACCAAACGAGCAGATTCTCGCTGATCTGATCGACGACGAGGATGGCGAGTCGATTTCTGGTGATATGTCGACGGTATCGATAACAAGCAGCATTCTTGCGTACCGAAATCGCTATGGGAGGACGTATGAGAATATTCAGTCGACAGAGTATTGGGCGCCCAATGATGCGCAGCAGAATCATGGTCTGGACCTCACGCATGTCGGACTGTTCTTCACTCTCGATGAGAAACTGTTTCTTGCACCTATAGAAGCACCAAAACGTGTGTTGGATATCGGTACGGGGACGGGGATTTGGGCGATTGACTTTGGAGATGAATACCCAGAGGCTGAAGTCACAGGCACAGATCTGAGTCCTATTCAACCAGTCGTGGTTCCTCCAAACGTCAAGTTCGTCATTGAAGATTGTCTTCTCGACTGGACGTGGCCTGAAAACCACTTCGACTTTATTCACATCCGCGCCATGTATGGCAGTGTTCCCGACTGGGTCGACCTATACAGCAAGGCATATACGCACCTTGCACCAGGAGGCTGGATCCAAGATCTAGAAATGGACGTCAAGCTCCAATCCGATCACGTCAAGTTACCCCCCGACCACGTCTTCAACACCTGGGCTGATACATTCTACACCGCCGGTGAGAAAATGGGCCGTTCATTCGCCGTTTGCAAAGGACACACGATGCGGGATAATCTCAGAGCAGCAGGCTTCGTCGACATCGTGGAGAAGAAGATCAAGGCGCCCATGCACCTGTGGCCCAGTGACCAGAGGCTAAAACGAGCAGGAGAGCTGTTCCTAGAGGCTCTGGAGCAGAGTATTGAAGGGTATGCGACTTTGCTGCTGATGGATCTGCTGGGGTGGTACAGAGAGGAGGTACAGGTGTTGCTGGGGCTGTTCCGTAAGGAGATGAAGGATAAGAGTAAATGTGCATGGGTTGAGACGTGAGTTGGGTCCTTATTAGAGGAGCGGATGTGGGTTTGCTGACGATCTCTAGGACCGTTGTGTATGGCCGGAAACCTTTTAGTGATGAGACGACGACGAACTAGACGACACTGAGGGTAAGATTGAAGAGCTCTGCTTTGGCAGACAAGACTTGGCCAGCACCAGAAAAAAATCTCCCCAGAAGGTCCACCGGAGGAAAAGGACAACAGTAGATCACGGTCCGCAGCCCGACTTGAGGCTGCTTGGAGTGATGCTGGATATCAGCCCAGCGCCCGTCTTCAGCCTCATCCGCGCCTCGCAAAAACACAATCTACGACACAACGCCTTGTCCATATTCCCGTCAAAGCTAAGCTCTACCCAATTCCCGTCTACCAAGACATCTAAACCTCTTTTGTAAACTACAGATGGGTGGCTCCTCACTTCCCGTCCCACCCTTCCGCCCACCATTCCAAAGGCAGCCCATCTTATATCAAGCCTCATCTAGATCAGCTGATTGACAGGTCACTTCCTGCCGAGACAACCGAGATCTATGATTCAATTTTAAACTAACGCGGCCGAACACAAAATGCCTGAAACGATCATAGGTGCGTAGGGAAAAAGGGGGCAGGAATGTGGGCTGTCTCAGGGAGAAGCTTATCGGGGCTGGGTGGGAACTAATCCGGTAGTTCAAGTTCTGAAGATCTGTGATTTGGGATCGGGATGGGAATGTGAAAAGACGGTTATCTGCCACTGGCAGTGGGGGACTTGGCAGATGATAGAGTGGAAAGGAGATCGGAGTCAGCTTAGATGCTTTCGGAGGGGAGGGGACGGTGAGATGAGTATCTTCAGCAGAGTTACCAAAGATACAGCAGATACTCACAGGTAATGACTATTTATCGGTGCTGAATGCTTCTACCATGCTCTCCTATCCAGACTCACTCTATACCCAGCAGAACCCAGATCTTCAGCCATGTCAATCGTCCGCAGCGATCGCCATCTTCTCATCCAATACCACAGCATTCAAGACCAGGTTACACCAAACTCTCTGATCTGACGCCAAACTTTTCTGAACGAGGGGATAAGCTTGGCCAGAAAGAAAACCACCAAGTTCAAAACCTGCTGTTTCTGGCGTCAGTAGCACCCACTGTTTTCTTTCTCCCCAGACGCAGGGGGGAATGCTGCAGCCCAATCTAAGGTTTTACCTCAGGAACTTGCAGATCCTCCCGCTTTAAGCTTTATATTTCCCTGTAGGAAGGGGATAAGATCGGCGGTCGATCATGTCCATGCCGTTAATAGGGTGTAAGCTCAAGCCTTGAAGCTTGTCCTCAGGAAGTATAAGGCTGTGATGCCCTCTCCTTGCCAACATCTCATCAGCTCTGGCAGCTCTGCTTTCATCCCTCTCATTTTTCGCTCTAAGCTTCGTCTTCGGTTGTTCATCATGAAGTTGACACTCTTCCTCACAGTCACGCTCTTCACTGGTGTCTTGGCAACTCCCCTGTCCAAGACAGTCATCGTCAGAGAAAAGACACTTGCAGCTCGCCGTCTACCAGTCTTTGCTACACCGCGTATTGGCGTCACTGTAGCTTCAGTGAAGAAAGGACGTACTTCTCACGTCAAGCGCTCGATCAGCCGCAAGGATGTGAGCTTGGTTGGCTTGGTAGATCGTGTTGCTGAGAAGATCAAGGAGAGATGTGATGACATCGGTACGTCGAGTATACCTCCTGTCACTCCACTTACTAACAAACGGCAAAGAATCTGTTTTGGAGGAAACTAAGGTTGAGAGACTGTCGAAGGATAAGGCTGTGCACAAAGTCGTTCGCAAGATGAACAGCATTAGAGCAACACTCTCCCGAACAGTCTCGATCATGGACAGGACTCCAACTCTTGATCTCACTCAAGACGATAGCCAAGCTTTCCTCAACCATGCCTACTTCATCACAAAGGAGCTTCACAACACAGTCAAAGACTCCGTCGCTACACTAGGAGGAACAGGAGCTCGCTCCATGTCTCGAGCAACGCACATGCTCGCCGATGTCCTCAGCAACATCGTCACCATCAACCCAAGCATCGCCTCAGACGTTTATCGCAAGCTATCGCCCATCTACTCCGATGTGGTTTCTACTGACGAGAAGGACTTGCACGTCTTCATCATGAGCTCAGTGACAGAGTTCTTGTCATCCATCAAGCCCGATGATCTTGATTCATGCAGCTCTGGAGATTGTTTCAACAGTCCAAACGAAGAGTTGAAGTGAAGGGCGCAAATCGTTTCATTTAGGTTATTTTGTGTGTAATGAGAAACGGCCGGAATAATGACAGCAACATGGATGGAGCAACGGAATCTTAAATCATCACGATCTTTACGAAACTCAACTGCATAGCATTTTAAGATCTTAGCATAACCCTCACTTAATTTATTTTGTCACAACAACTTACATCGAAGTAAACAAATAACAAGGAACTGTAGTTGATATCCTTGATTGACAACCATCCACAGACTGATGCCCGTCGTCTACGGGATCTACGTAGAAGCTATGCTAGTTAGCCTTGTCACGGCCCGTGCATAGCTCGTTGGAGATAACAAGGGCCTCATAACATGTTTAGCATCAAAGCAACACGCCTCGACACAACGTCTTACAAGTAGCAGCAACTAAGATTAGCTGCCGTTGAGCCGTCACAAGTGTCGATCGTTCGAAAATGAGAATGATCATTGATCAAATCACGCTACCTTTGGTCAAAGGATAAGTAAGAAATCCTACCAGTCCGTTGTCTTGTTATATCTCATCAACATACCATAACCACCATCAGATAACTCTAGTTCATAGCAAGCAATATGTGGAGTATTATTCCCAATCCCAGATAACCACCCTATCCAAAACGCCATCCCAGCTATCAATCCCAATCGTACATATCTAACAATCACTCTATCTCACTCCTCGTCTCTCCCCCGCCCTCGCAAGTCTCTCCTTCGCAGCCTCAACAACACTCCTCCTCATCGGCTGCACCTCTCCATCTCCATCTCCCTCACCCTCCTTCACAACAGTCCACTTCTTCGGAGAACCCTGCATGCCCGCCCACAGATCCGTCGGCAGAAACTCCCCCACGTCCTGCCGGAACGCCTCGCGCGACATGCGGTCTGTCTCGAGGAGCTTGTCCACGTTCTCTTGTGCTTTGCGCCAGAGGCTGCGCACGCGATCGTCTACTGCGCGACGGCGCTCGACTTCGAGAATCAGACTGTCATACGCACTTGCGTAGCGCTCGTAAAAGTCTTTGAGCTGCTGCATCTCTTGCAACTTGGCAAAGACGCTCTCTTTCTCCATGTCCCATCGTGTTTTAAAGTCTCCCTCGGCCGCGAGGTAGTCAGCGAGTCGATCGCCGATATCGCCCAAAATAGCGTATGCCTGTAGCATGCCCGTGTAGGCCTGTTTTGAGATGTCGTGCTGTTCCTGCAGCACTGTGTAATCCTGCTCCATTGCCGTGAGGCGCTCTTGTATCTCCTGCACCACGTCGTCGACCTCGCGTGCGTCCTGCACGACGACTTTTAACATCTCAGCTCGGTCTTTCGCCGTTTTGGGTTCGAGGTCGGACACATTAGACTCTTGTTCGGCGATGACGCCTGAAATGGAGACACCGTCATTTCCTTGGGACTGTGTAGCCTCGGCAGCTCTACGGCGAGCGAGAGCTACGCCGCCTTCGGTCGTTCGGATCGCGGTGACGCACATGTCGAAGTGATGGTTCAGCGATGCGAGGAGCTGAGCCATGTTGGCTGAATGGTCGACTAGACTCTCGAGGATCTCGCCGGCCGATGGATTATTGCCCTGTGGTATATCCTGTATGCTGGGCGTATCGGCCACCACTTTCTTCAGGTTCCGGATGTCGTTATCGAAACGGAGTAGATCTCCGTCGAAGGATTGCTGAATAGCCTAATCGGTGTCAGCGCATGACTGGCGATGTCTTTTGCTGGGTAGCTTACCTGTAGCTCCTGGATGCTCTGCTTCATCGCCTCGCGCACTCCATCCACACCTCCTTCATCGATAAAATCAAGAAGACTTCGTCTCTCTTCACCCTGAGGTCTAAAAACACTCTCAACCCCAGTCTCACGCAGCATCTCCATAGTATGATCAAGCTGTCCATCGACCAGGTCCATCGACTTGACCAGCTTTCGAAAGTCCTTCTTTCCCCACTCATAAGTGCTCTGCAAGCTCCTCCTAGTTCTCACCAGAATCGCCGTCTGATCCAGTATAGACGTTCGTAAGAAGCCCGCCTGCGCAGCTAGGATGGAAACATCATCATGTGACTGCCTAGCATCATTCGCGATCTCATTCGCGCGAAGAACAAGAGTCATAGAAGAAAGCGATCGTTTCGCGACGAGGAGGTGGTTAACGAGAGTGTCGATATCGATAGAGGGCGCGGTGGAAAGTCGAGATTGTGTCGCTGATCGTGGATGCGAATGTCCAGACGAGGCTCCGGATGAGTCGCCATGACTACGGCGCAAAGAGCTTTTGGAAGAAGAAGCCATGTTGAATGTGATGTAGGTAGGTAATGTTAGATACTAGTATTCACCCATGACTACATGATGGGAGCGATAAGAATAGATGGTACAAGAAAGATAAAAAAGGTAATAATTACACGAGATGAAAGGGAAGAAGAAAGTTGAGATACGGACGGACCAGACGGGGGAGAGCTTGAACGATGACGGAACTTGGGGTGCGATAAGCTAAGCTTCCGTTATCGCACCCACTTTCCATGAAGGTGCCTAGGCTCCACACAGTCTAGGCAGCTGACGCCTCCAAAAAAGCTCGGTTACAGGAGCTGACTCGTGATTTCCAGGGACTAACCTGGCCCGTCTAGGCACGTTTAGCGCATGGCCACAGGCTGTCTCAGGACCTGCAGACTGCAGTCCAATCTGTTTGCGACCTGGAACGTGGAATTTGCATTCCTGTTTGTGTTTGTTTGCACGTGGAAAGGCTGATGCCGCCATTTGTGTTACTTTGTCGCAAGTCTCACATCAATCAGCTCAAAATGGTATCATTCAGCAAGCTGAAGTTGTTTGTAATTGTGATCCATTGTTCAAAACATTCTTGATATCTCTGCTAAACAAAAACGGTTCATGTCATCGTTCCTGAAAGAATCCCAATACCTGCGCCTATCCTACAACCATTCATCCTATTCCCAAAACATCAAGTATTAACCTATAATCTATATCATCTCGATACCGTATACCCTCGAGTCATGATCATTCTAGAATCTCTAATACGCTCTCAAACAGAAATCCATAAGCTCAAGCCTTATCGGCTAGCAGCAGGGAACTCCAACCTCCGATCATGCTCATAAGGTGTCGGGGCTGGAGAATTGACCCTCGTCGTAAAAGCAGAGTCGATGTGGAAATAGCTCTGGATAGAAGAATACTTCTCTCCAGATGTATTCTCATCTTCCACGTATTTTCCGTCTTTGCGGATGACGGGGGGATACGACCTGTCATCATCCTGCTTCGTCTTGGAAGCATCCTTGTCATCGGCTCGTCCACCGCCCGCGTTGGACTGAGCGTTGTCGAGATCTGCGGCGCCCTTGGAGCCCATGCCGCCCTCTAGAAGCTCACCGCCTTCCATGACGGTGCGCAGCTCCAGGTTCTCGTCCTTGGAATACACGCGCACGCCGACGATGCAGATGGCGTTCCACGGCTCGGGCATCTTTTCCTCCTCCGAGTCGTAGTCGTCTTGGGCGGCGCCTTGGTTGGCTTGTGTGAGGCGAGGCTTGCGAGCCATGTCGTCGCTGCTGTAGAGAGCTTCCCAGTCTTCAACAGGTGAGTCGGATGACTCGCCAGCAGAATCGTAGGCAGGTCGAGGGCGGACGGGGAGAGGCTCTTCTTCCTCGATGGGAGCTGGAGGTCCTCCACTGACTGGGGGAACTTCCTGCTTCTCTTCAGCACCCTCGGCTGTAGAGTCCATAGACTTGGGAGTCAAGTGAGGCGATCCAGTGGAGACGGAAATAACCGCGTCATCATGATCCTTGTGGTGCTCATCTACGACGACAGGCTCATCCTTGTCTTCCGAAATCTTGATCTCCTCAGTCTTCTTTCTCAAAGCCTCATCATCAGCTTCTTGAGCCCTCTTCTCAGCTTCAGCGGCTTTCTCAGCCTCAGCCTTAGCAAGCCTCTCCTTCTTCATCTGCTCACGCTCAGCCTTGACCTTAGCGTTGAACTCCTCATCAAGGCGGTTCTGCTCAGCCTCCCACTCTGCGCGGCGTCGCTTTCTCTTGTCCGCGTTCTTCTTGGTCTGCTGTTTGGTGACGTCGCGGTTGGTAGCACGCTTCTCCCACATGCGGCGACGCTCCTTCTGACGACTGGCAGATGCCTTCTTCTGATCCTTCTTTTGGCGAAGCTTGGTGACCTTGTCCATGTGGTCCCAAGCCTTGCTGTGGGCTAGATCATAAGCGTAACCAACTTGAGCAAGCTTCTCATTCTCAGTTCTGTCGGCAGCCTCGCGCTTGACGACCTGCTCGACAGATTGAGCGTTAGAGTCTCGCTCGCCAGTAACCTTGAGGTAAACGACATAGTTGCCAGCGGGAAGATCAGGCAGCTCAACAGAAACAGAACGCTCCATGAGATAGTTACCGTGAGACCGGACAATGTAGTCCTCGGCATTGGGGCTGTCCTCGTAGTGAAGTCGGAAGTGAAGGCGGAAGGAGTACTGTCCGTGGAGACCCTTGAAATACCGACCGTCAAGCTGTGAAAGAACCAAAACAAGAGGCGAGTCCTGAGTCAACTTAATGTGAAACTTCTCATGGTAAGCCGCCTTCCACGGAACATCAACGCCAATCCAGCGCTGGCAGCATCGCCAGTCTCGATCGCGGAAGAGTCGAGTACGGTCGAAGTGAGAATATTTCCGAATAAGATCCTCATAAGAAATCCAGAAAACAGAGTCGCTGCCAAACTTGTGGTCCATCTCCTCCTGCACCTCGGTAGTCCACTCCTTGGAGCCATCACTCCAAGCTCCCTCCCAAATACCCTTGCGGACTTTACCCCAAGGATTGCGAAGCTTGACCAAGCGCTGGCCAGACTTTAGAGTACGAGCCTCCATGACGACATAGGCGTGCCCTTCAGAGATGCCATTGCGCTCACCGTATCCGTGCTCAAGCAGACCAGTAGAAGCGCCAAAGAGGAACTCATCGTTGACTCGTGACATCTCCTTATCCCAAAACTCATCGATATCGAGAATGTCAGACGTCAAGAGCTCAGTGGTAACTCCACCAGAGAGATCCTCGACACCCTCACCAATCCAGCCACCCGCCAATGACGCATAGTCACCATGAGCCTTGGCGTAGGCCTTCTCGAAGAGAGGAACCCAAGTCTCATTCTGATCTCTGCACTGCGCAAAGAAAAGAGCCTTGGAGCCAGTCTGATAGGTCTTGCGATAAACATTCTCGTTATCCTCACGATCGATCTGCTGCAGAAGATCTCTCTGCATGGAGGGGGAATCCCACAAAGGAGACTTGAGATAGAGTTTATCGTCGATGATGGAGTAGATCCATTCGCCATCTCGATAAAAGACAAAGCCGTAGATGCCGATCTTTGTGTCATGGGCAACGCAGATCCGCTGTAGACCTCCTGCAACATTGGCCAGAGCTGTTAGGCCAGCCATGATCCAGCAGTCTCCTAGACTGCCCTGCTTGACGTCACCACCACTAACCTCTTTCATGAAGGTGGGATTCTCAAAGATCTCGTGCACTCGCTTGACGGCCTTGGGAACAGCCGCCTTTGAGCTCAGCAGTGTTGTCCTGTTGAGCTCGAATTTTTGCGATCCCAGGTTATTCAAGCAATGGCCCTTCTCATACTTGAGATCCCAATCCTAGGAAGTGCATTAGCGCCAAATTCACACGGACTACGAACAGACGGCAAACTCACCAAATCCCAACCAGGATCTCGATATCGCATATTCACTCGCTTGCATTCTTTAATGATCTTCTCAACCTTGCGTCGACATTCCTCAGCGGCTCGCTCGTAACCGGCCGATAAGAGCTCGTTGGAATAGTAGGTAGCAGGAGGTTGCACGGGGTCGAATGGGAGGACGGCGAGAGCCTTGTGAAACTTGCGCTTGGAGAACTTCTTCCAGATGCGGTTGATGCTCTTTTGGGGCGGGAGCTTCTTCTTTTTCTTCTTCTTCTGGTCGTTGTTGTTGGTGGTGGCAGGTTGGGCACGAGGCCGACGAGGGTCGTCGGACTCTTCTGATGAACTGTAACCGTGCATTCTGATGGATGTGATATATAGTAAACTAAAGAAAGAACGGTCTCCTGAGGAGTAGATTTGCTATCTGGAGGGAGGATAGTACGGTGTAAGGTGTTTGGGTGTATCTTGTTGAACTACACAAGATAAGATGGTACACCCTTCGAGAGTATGAGAGAGGTGACAAATATGGTAAAGGAACCAGCGTCCCGTTAAGAACTGAAGGAAATCGAAAAGAAAAGGAGAAAACCGAAGTCGGAGGAAAAGAAGGGTCTATATATGACAAGAGTCGAGCAAAGGAAATGGGAATGCTATTCACTGCCGCACTAGTCGTCCGCCACCACCCATCAACCGAAGTCCCCAGACCAAGGGTCCACAGACACACGACACGACACGACACGGTCCTGCACAGTACAGTACATGACAACTTCACCGACGGAAACTGGAAGGGCTCGACATGTTCCTCACCAGCAAAACAAAGCTGTAGAGGTACAGTACCCGCAGGCACTTAGACATTCTCGAATGGCACCATTTGATGCACGGAGCACCGGACAGTGTGGATTAGCAAGGGTCCTCCCCATCCCCGGAACTGGAAAGTATATAAATGTACAGTATGGAGCTAGGCCCGATACCCGGGGCCTGCAGAGACAGAGAGAGGAGAGACATTGTTGCTTGTTGTCTCATCCCAGCTCAACCAAGCGCCCTATTAATTTCACGGAAAACGCGATCTTCGAACCCGGTTGCATGGCACAGGGTTGCTGAGCAATTCCCCCTTCTGGCCGCGCATATTCCAGACCGCTCTGTTGTGTTGGGGCTGGGGTTTAACTCCTTGGCTTTTTTGTGTGTTGACTTGACGCTCAACCATGTGTGTCTGTCTGACACCACGACACCCTCACTTTCCGATGACATTTTCCTTTGACGACGGGCAGTCCGATTCCGTAGTTTAGATGACAAAGCAGACGAAGACAGTAGTGCCGTACTGTACTGTACAACGAAGCGAAGCACGAGAGGCCAGTCGAATCTTCGGAAACAAAGATCTACTAATCTTTCGCCATCCGCTATGGGCATGGCCTCGAATATCCCTTTGATCCGATTCGTCAGAAAGAGCGAGGCTAGAACTCCTGAGTCGAGTCGTTGATCCGGCCGGTGGGTCCCCAGGATTGGATTTCTAGGGGTCCAACCTAGAACGCACAGTAGAGCAAGATAGCAAGTGAGTAAGGGTCCTGGGGCGCCGTCAACTTCTTTTGAGGTACTTTGGCGAGGCAAACAGTGCGGGGCGCCAGGGACGCCCGCTAGGTCCGGTTCAAGGCTGCAGACAAACAGAAGCGAAGCACTGTAGTGAGCCTTGATGATAGGCGCAGCAGTGCATTATCATGCAGGGACGGACGGGACTCGTTGAGGTGACCACCTCACGGACCAACAGTGGGCGGAATACTGTCTCTCCTGAGGCCTTCAAGGCGGTGATACTACCGGCCAAAATGACTGGTCATGAGCCCTTCCTCTTCACCCAGGAGGTTGGTGCATACTTATCCAAAGTCCCAATAACGAAGCAATCCTTCTCGTTCAAGCGCCTGTTCAGATACACCTTTCACGTCAATTCTGGAACAAAGACGCCCCCAAAAGAAACAAAGTCTTATCAGTACCAAGTGGCACTTTAGCTACACCAGCGATAAGCAATTAGCCTATAAGAAGGCAGAGATTAGGACTGCCCTACCCTACATACCTTACTTAAGAGCGACAAGGGTGGCAACGCTTCCGAAAACGGGGGCGCATCTGACTCTTTCAATCCCCTAGCTACCTACTATAGCTAAGTGGGTACAGTTGATCAGCCTCAGAAACTGGGGACTTTGAGACTGCAAATCCATCCTCCTTTCCCTGTCACGACACGACTCAGCCTGGTCAAAGACCCATTCGGAGGATACAAGCCGGCTTCACGAAAGGACTACCCCGCATTCTCGATCTTGAGACACGATATCAATTTCCATGATCGAGAGAGCCTTGTCTGCTCTTCTCTATAGACGATAAATGTATTATAGGCACTTTAGTCTCAAGCGAAGAGACCTTGTGTTAGGACCTTTACCCTATGCGATAAAATATTTAGGTAAATTTAGTCTAAGTTTAGTGGACTCTTTACCTAGTTTATACTAAACCCCCCAAACCCTCTTGGCTGGTAATTTACCATGAAAGAGCTAGAGGCATTCACCATAGGACCATTATATTGATGCATCATGGCATTGCCATTGCCCCTTGGCTGAATATGCCCCACGGAAAAGCTAGGTGGGACATACATCACGGGAATGCCATTCCCCTCGGGCTGATGATGCCTCATACTTCCCATCGTCATCTCATTAGCAAGCTGCTGCGGAGGTGGCATAGGGTAAGGAATCTGGCCAGGAGAAGGCACTGGGGTAGGAAGCATGCTTCTCGTCGTCCCCTGCTGCTGAGGTGGCCTAGGGTAGGGAATCTGGCCAGGAGAAGGCACTGGGGTAGGAAGCATGCTTCTCGTCGTCCCCTGCTGCTGAAGTAGCATGGGGGAAGACATATAGACACTCGCGTTGCCAGAATACGCAACACCGCGAGGATCTATACCCGTCTGTCTCTGCCAAGAACCACCATACGGACGCTGTATGCCAGGGATCACCGTCCCATTCCAATGGGAAGCTGGCTGAGGAGGCTTCGGTAGAAGTTTTGGAAAACGACGGGGCTCTTTAGACTTCGCTTTCTTGGTCGCGGGCTGGCGTTTTCTCCTGGTAGGTCGCTTTGCTGCTCGAGACTCGTCGGGTTCAGATGCCCTCGTTCTCTTTACACCTCGGGCCTCCTTGGCCTGAGGTATAGGTTTGATCTCAGGTGTGGCACTTGGAGCATGAGGGGAGTTCTGCTCTTGAGGAGAGCTCTGTTCTTGAGGTGGGCTCTGTTCTTGAGAGGAATTCTGCTCTTGAGGAGGGTTCTGCATGTTGGTACCGGCATTCATCTGTTGGGCAGCCAAATCATCAGCCCAGAATTGACCGACACCTCGTTGTATGCAGTCTATAGTTTCCTCACGACTGTACGTCGATGGGTTGGTGAAAATTTCCTCTGGCGAGGAGAGAGGCAACGTGATGGGGTGGTCATCTATGGAAATGTGCAGGGCGTTGCCGTTTTCGACGCCGAAACTGCGAACAACATCGTTACTCGATTGGTCCTGTAGGCCTTGAGACTCTGAATTAACTTTGTCAGTTGTGGTCGGCAAGAGTGTAGGTCGAAAATTAATAAACTTACCTATTTCACCTATAGAGGCAGCTGGTAGTGGACCAAGTGCTGCTTCTGATTCCATGATTATTGATGCTGACATTGATATCGATATCGATGGATTTGCCAAAGCCAAAGCCAAAGCCAAAGATCATAAACCCAACAAAATGATGATAGGAGAAACAAGAGGACCAAAAAGGATGGTCAAGCGCTCTCTTATACCTCATTGGTTTCGCAGGTACTGAGCAGTCTCTCCTTCGTTCTTCGTAGAATACAGTCTCATACTTGCCAATTAGAGTGTGAACGCAGCCTCGAGACCGCAACCCTCACCCAGTAATCGTGAAGATACAAATCCCACGGCCAATCGCGCAACTTGAAGAGAAGACGCACGAAAGCTAAACAATCATCTGCGCCTGAACAAATCCATCATCTTCATGCTCCGTCGAAGGCGCAGGCGATTGAGCGTCCAAAGAGGGCTCCGGATCCTGAATCAAGCTTTGCTGTTGCCTCTCCACGTGCCTCCTCCAAGGTTTATACACGAATATCGATCCGAGACCCACGATGAGGAACACACCACAGATACTCCCTCCGACAATGTCAAAGTGATCGCCGATCGAGGAAACTCCATCCCAGAACCGCCCCTGAGGGTCTGCGACGTTCTGTATTAGGGAGAGAACCTGGACGATGCCGATGAAAGCTGATACCACGACTGTAATTCCTGTGAGGACGATAGAATAGTACAGAATAGCTACCACGTCTCTTGAGAACGCTTTCGACGTGTACAGGGCCATCATGAGGGCTCCGTCTGTGGTGTCGAGCATGCACATGCCAGCTATCGCGCGTGAGTAAACCTCCAACTCTAATGAAGATACGTCGCCACTCACCTGTGAAGAGAATAGGAAAGATCAGAATCAACCAGATACTCGTCCCTTGTACCGCCTGGATGCTCGCAATCCCTAATATCGCAATCTCTGAGCTTGTATCGAACCCAAGACCAAATACCACGCCCAGCGGGTACATTTTCCACGGTCTGTCGATAACACGAAATAGCCTTTTGAACACACGCGTCAAGAAGCCTCCTCCCTCCAGAGCAAAGTGATCCTGGATCTGCGTCTCCTCCTCGACGAATCCTTCAAGTCGGACTTGGTCTCTCCGCTCTTGCAGAATCGCTTGTAAGCGCTGAATGAGCTTATACAGAACCCAGCCATTTCCTATACAGAGGATAATAAGAAATGCGGCACTGACACTAGTTCCAACTATATTTCCCACGTGCTGAAACCCATCAAACCTTTCCCTCAAAGCGCCACTCGTGGCTGCGACGACGATGCATGTTACTATGACGATGGTGCTGTGCCCCAATGAAAAGAATGTCCCCACTGTCGCAGGCCGTTGACCTGATGCGATGAGACGACGTGTCATCAGATCAATCGCTGCGATGTGGTCTGCGTCCAAAGCATGGCGAAGACCAAGGACGTATGAGAGGGCAGCTGGCGAGATGAGGCGTGGATGGAAGTGCAGAACAATGCCTGCAGCGATCCATACCAGGGCATTGACGGCGATGAGAGTCGCTATGGCAAAGATACTATTGTTTGGTATGCCATTGAGAAATTTGGGTTTGCTGAGGGTTTCAAGGCGAGGTAGGCTGAAGCGGGGCATCGTGAAAGTAAGATGGTTGATAGCAAAGTGGTGATACAAACGATGGTGTTGAGCTCACCAAAAACAATCACTGGCAGACAATCACAGAAACAACAATGAGAGAGCACTAACAAAGCACAAAGAAGAATCTGTGAATAGAAGAGAAAGGGCTGATATTTTCTTAACCCCACAAACATTCTAGACCTTCAGAAGTCGTCGTCGTAGCATCATCAAAAGCCGGCGGGCCGTAGTGTAGTAGTGCGGGGCGGGTCAAGCCTTGGCCGCCGGCCGCCGATGTTATCTCGGTGCGGGGTGACTCTGCATTATCGCATTCTGATGAGTAATGCTCAAACAATTGGACAAGTTCCGTGTAAGTCTCTTTTATGCTCATTGGCCAGACAAGTTGAAACTCTTCTCAAATGTATCCTCATCCTCCTCTGCGACTTCAAAGTCGAAACGCGTTACGTCTTCTGCAAATGGCCAGAGATATTGACTCGTGACCCTGTAACCCATCAGCTTCTGTTCTTTTCGATAATGGGGGGTTAGATTTACCTGTGATGTTCACTACTCGCCTGATACGCCGCCAACGCAGCCTTATCATGGTGAAAACTCAATAAGCAAATCTGAAAGCCTTTACTCCTCGCAATTGGATCTGTAATAGATGGACCCCCCACGACAAGACGTTCGTCTTTGACGCATGGTAATGTCTTGAGGGTTTTGAGTTCTTTGACAAATGTCTCGCGGTGTGACTCGTCGACATCAGAGCGAAACTTAAAGAGAACTGCGAGGCGTAAGTAAGAGGGGGGAAATAACGATTGGGGGGAAAGAGGAGACGCACCCATATGAATGACAGTCATTGTGAAATGAGTGAGTGATGTACCAATGGTTTATTGATCTGGCGGTGATGTAGGTCAGTTTAAATGTATCGGGGTGGACTTGGCTTGAACTAACACCAACGGACGGCGGGTTTGCGCCGCGTGTGGACCGAGAAACGGGGGAAAGCCGCCTACGCAATTTGGCCGGTGTACACATAGAATTGTGTAAGCAACTCGCGAATGACGATAAATTATAAGTTATCTGAAGAGGCTGAAGCTCAGTCGCTATTGGAGACTGATTAGATCACCATTAGTGTAGCAGTAAACAATGCGGCCAACTCACCAACACGCAGAATTGTAGACCTCGAGTTTGGCATCTTCAGATATTGCAAATATTCTCATAGCTAAATCACCCTCATTACTAAATTATTATATTTTGAGTATTCTGTCCTGAACGTCGAAATTCTATCCGCATCTACGGCCTTCTTTTCTGTTCAAATAATGGCTGTTGTTCGACACAGGCACGGGAATACTTCCAAAGAAGCACCGAAACCTTCTGACATCTATGCTCCGATATAAACAAAGTAAACCAGTATGTTACATGCAGTCAACAGGCTCATTGGATAAGGCGTTCTCACATCTCGGCCATCATGTAGTTTCAGTGGCTGAGCCGGAAACTCCACCACAGCTTGAATATCTACATGGCTCAACTACCCCTCAGAAACGGTATCTCATGAGACAGAACTACAAGCTCCATCTTATCAAGCCTCAACCTAACATCACAAAAAGTTACTTTCCACTTCTCACACGGCCCCCCTTATCAAGCCCTAAGCCCTCCCCGTCGAGCTCGTTATCCCCCCATCAACCACAATCTTCTGCCCAGTCACATATCTCGCCTCATCAGCCGCCAAAAACGCAACCGCACTCGCAACATCCCACGCATCCCCCATCCTTCCCATCGGAACCTGCTCCTCCCTCGTCCTGCAAAACTCCTCATACCCCTTCCCAAACCTCTCCGCCAGACTCCGCGTGTACGGCGTGTTCATCAGCCCGGGCACCACGGCGTTTAAGCGCACGCCTTTGGAGGCGTAGATTATCGCTGTGGCTTTGACGAACTGGAGTATTGCGGCTTTGGCGGTGTTGTAGGCTACTTGCGGTTTGCCGATGTATCGGAGTCCTGCGATGCTGGAGATGCAGATTATTGAACCGCTTTTATGAGATTCCATTATGGGGAGGACGTGGTGGCAGGCGAGGTAGACGCTCTTGAGGTTGATGTCCATCTGTGAGTCCCAGACGTCTTCACTCATAGAAGCAGGATCTCCAGGTTGGGATTGTCCAACGCTTGTCAAAAGGATATCAATCCGTCCATGCTTTTTGATGCAAGCATCAACGAGCGCTTTTACAGAAGCTGAGTTTGTGGCGTCTGTAGCGATGATGTCGCATATTCCGCCTTCTGCTTCAATAGTCTCTTTTGTCTTTGTAGTTGAAGCGACTGTTCTGTTTCCGCCAAAGATGATGGCTCCTTGTCGTGCCAGGGTCACGGCGCATGCTGCACCGATTCCCCAGCCCTCGGTGCCTGTTTGGCCGAGACCGATTATGAGGGCAACTTTATTTGAAAGGTTGAGCATAATGAGTAGTTAACCAAAGAAACAAGGTAAGGATACCAATAATGGATATTCCATCTATCATCCTGACGGCCTTTTATTAGTATATCTGTGGATTTACTTAGGTTGGTGTGTAGCGGGATTCTCCCGTTGACGTGTAAGTGTAAGTGCTCCGTGGGCCATATTGCGTGATGGCTGGCGCGGGGTCACCCCGTCTGCACCTCCAACGCCGATATGTGATCATCGCCACGGGGGAGAGTAATACATAAACACTGATAGGCCGATATCTCATCCCCTGTAATCATCTCTCCTCAACCACATTGATCAAAATGTCAGACCCCAAGAAACCAGTGGTCAACCCAGACTATGACCTCGACCAACCCATCACATCAAAAGTCGGCCTTCGCCAAGGCCTCGCCTCCTACGGAGATCCTCACTTCTCCCTCTTCCTTCGTAAAGTCTTCATCAAAGCCCTCGGCTACAGCGAGGATGCACTCTCACGCCCCATCATTGGAATCGTGAATACATACTCCAGCTTCAATCCCTGCCATGCCAATATTCCTCAGCTTATTGATGCTGTCAAGAGAGGTGTTCAGCTCAATGGCGGGTTGGCCATTGACTTTCCAACTATTAGTATTCATGAGAGCTTCTCGTCACCAACAAGTATGTACTTGAGGAATCTTATGAGTATGGATACGGAGGAGATGATTGCGGCGCAGCCTTGTGATGCTGTTGTCTTGATTGGCGGTATGTTGACCTTTGAAGTATACCGAATGAGGTTGATGCTGACCAGAATAGGATGTGACAAGACTACACCTGCTCAGCTGATGGGAGGTATCTCAGCAAACAAGCCCATCCTACATCTAGTCACTGGTCCAATGATGCCCGGTAGTCATCGCGGAGTACGCATTGGAGCCTGCACAGACTGCCGCAATAACTGGGCTAAGTACAGAGCCGGCACTCTTGACATTGAAGATATTTCAGCTATCAATGATGAACTAGCACCAACTGTGAGCTCTCACCATCCATCTCATGGCATCAAATCTAACAATGGCAGGGAGGAACTTGTGGTGTTATGGGCACGGCATCTACCATGGCCTCCATTCTCGTGGGACTCGGCATGATGCCTTTTGCTGGCGCCACGGCCCCAGCTGTATCGGCGGCAAGGTTGCGAATTGCAGAAGCCACAGGTGGATTAGCCGTTGCAGCTTGCAAAGACGTTGAACGCCTGCGGCCACAAGCTTTACTCTCACGGGAGTCGTTCTTAAACGCCATTACTGTACTACAGGCAATCGGCGGCTCAACGAATGCCGTGGTTCATCTCATGGCCATCATTGGGCGCCATCCCAAAGTTGCTGGCACGATAACATTGGAAACCATCGACGAGATTGGCCGTAAGACACCGTTGTTGGTTGATCTGAAACCAAGTGGTGATAACTATATGACAGACTTCCATAATTCAGGTATGCTGTTCAGTCTGTTTTGAAGTAAAGACTAACAAGTTCAGGTGGTATGCTCGCTTTGTTCCATGAACTCAAGCCTCTGCTTCATCTCGATGCCTTGACAGTCACTGGCCGAACACTAGGAGAAGAAATTGCTCACAACTCTCTCATTACCGTTCCTCGAGAACTAAGTGTCATTCAGCCATTTGATAAGCCACTGTACCCAGCGTCTTCTCTGGTAGTGTTGAAAGGAAACCTGGCCCCAGGAGGCGCTATAATGAAAGCTAGTGCTTCGAAGTACCGAAAGCTGCTACAGCATACCGGCAAGGCCGTCGTTTTCGCAAACTCTGCGGACATGGCGGAGAGGATCGACGATCCTGATCTGGATGTCACACCCGACAGTGTCCTGGTCCTCCAGAATATTGGCCCAATCGGAAACCCTGGTATGCCAGAGGCAGGCATGATTCCTATCCCAAGAAAGATTGCCTCTCAAGGAGTATTGGATATGCTGCGTCTATCAGATGGTCGCATGAGTGGAACAGCGGGCGGAACAATCGGACTGCACATCTCCCCAGAATCAGCAGACCCCAAATCTCCGCTTGGTATTGTCCGGAATGGAGATCTCATCACACTAGATGTCGAAAAGAGGCAGCTCTTTGTCGACATATCCGATGAAGAAATATCACAGAGGATCCAGGAGAGACTGAAGACCTTCCAGCAAGCTGAGGGAGCTGCAGCACCGTGGGTGAAGCGAGAAGGAATGAGAGGTTATCGGGGCTTATACATGCGCAGCGTTAATCAGGCTGAGCTAGGCGCTGATTTTGACTTCTTGACTGCTGAAGGGCCACAAAAGTCTCAAGACTGATGGCTGGCTTAAATTGAGTCTGTGGGAATGAGGCCTTGGAACAGGTCGCGAACAATGTTATCCAGATTTGTCGACTCGGTTGGCTCGAAGTATTCCGCGAATGTCTCGTTAAGTAATCCCTCGTAGAACTGGTTCTGCATGAAACCCATGTCGTCGTGAATATTCATGTGCGATGAAGAAGATCCCTGGATGTTGTTGAACTCCTGCCCCAAGGTCTCCCATGCATCTGTGGAGAGTGTAGGATCAATCACTTGTTCATTGACCTGTGATGCAGAACGGTCACGCAAACCCTCCGATCGCCTATTTTTCTCTCGGATATATCGAACAGTTGATTTGCCCAGGTTATCCAATATGTCGCGACTATGTTTGGCGCCAGACCAATGCTCACCTGTCGCACCCAGAATGCTGAGGGATATGCTCAGGTCAGACATGAAAGCGTCTACACCCGTAGAGCGGGCGATTTCTGACACTGACTGAATGCAGTACAACAGAGTTATGGAACTGAGAACAAGTCCGTGGAAAGTAGTCCAGCTATGAACAAGCAGGTTCTTCTTGTACAGCAGGTCAAATAGCTGTAGGCTTTCACGAGCACTCTGATGGCACTTTATCAGGGCGTCTTTGGGGGGCTTGGGTATGGCAGGACTGGGTCTCAATAGAAGCATTCGCAGACCGTGGTATCGAAGTTGACAAGTCGTTCGCAGATACAACACATCAGGGTCACCAATACCTGGTATCTTGTCTGACCACTCTTCCAGTCGCTGAAGCATGGCGTTTTGCCAGTCGTTAATGTTAGTCACTCTAGGATAAGCATATCTAGGCGTGTCTCTTATGATGCTTTGCGCGATGTATTTGATCTCCGAGTTCAGCTTGGCCGCTTCGAATAAGTGAACTGCAAATGCCATTTCACTGGATGGTTCGGCGATTTGTTGTTGCCTCTGGTTCACAAGCTGCTCGTCAGACAGACCAAATGGCATCTTTCTCGTTAGTCTGTGTCATGGTTCAGCAGTATGGATAAACTTACGCGGAGCTCACACCCTTCATCGCGTAGTCCAATTGGTCGACCCATCATTGTCGCAATGATGCGATCGAAGGAGTAAATGACCCAGAAGATCCTGGCCCGCATCTCTTGATTAAGCAGACTGTAATCTGGTCCCATGCTGATGTTCCTTTGGAGACCTTGATCGACCAAGGCAGCGATGCAGTGATAGTTGAGATACCAGACATTGAGGCGAACACACGGGCTGTGTATGGTGAAGATGAGGAGCAAGACAAGACACTGAATTCCTTTCAACGAGTTCTCGACATTTAGTTCATCGAGATATTGTAGTGCGGAGAGGCAGTATGATTCTGCAGGGATGCGAGCTCTGGTTCGAGCAGAAAGGACAGCAGATCCTATCGCCAGAACCATAAAGACTTGGAAGTGGGCAGCAGGGTCCTGGCACTCTTCATCATAAGCCATATCCAGGTAGTCGTAAAACCTGTTTTGGTTCAGAATGGGATATTGTAAATTAATAGCGGTGAAGTATGCTTCGCACAATTGCATTGCCGTGTCTCTGGGAGGGAGTGGAAGAGGCCCCTGGAGAGCTTCAACCAGTCTTATAGGGAACGGAGCATTGCGATTCGCGCGACCAACGCTATCGTCTGATTTCGAGGCAGAGTCTAACAAAACCCGTGCTAGGAAGTAACCACTGGATGGGCCAATATATCGTGGATCTTGGTTCGTAGCAAGAGAAACCAGCCCAATCTCATGGGTCATGGCACTGGCTCCTGTGGGCTCCGAAGTAGATGTTACCGGCTGTGCTGCTGGCTGAGTTACCGGTGGATCATTTTCCGAATTTTGCACAATCTCAGAGCTCTGTTGAAGGGGCTCAGGTGCTGGTAGAGCAGAAGTGTCTGTAACTTCAGAGCTGGTGTCGTTCCAGGATTCTCCTATGTTGACGGGAGGACCTTGAGATAAGTCGACGTCGGGACAATTCGATCGGACAATTGACTCTAGCCAATTAATCCGGTTCGTCAAAGATGCGATGTATCTATATCATCAATTATTAACCATGATGGTAGGCTGTAAATGGTCTGGTCACATACTGTCGAGGTGCAGCATCAGCACGGGATGATTTCCCATCAACACATTCAGCGCCAGCGCTACGACAATTGCTACAGGTCGGCAACTCCAAATTACACTGAATATCGGCTTAGCAAATCGATGGATCCAAAGTTGGTGCTAAACGGACCTTTCTTTTCAGGCGTTGACACCGAGAACAGGCCATGCGTGTCCTAGGAGCACTCCGATCGGGCAAAGAGGCCTGATGGGGTCGCTTCCCATTGGAATTCCTCGCCCCGGGCATTTTCGTAATTCTGCCGGTAACGGATCGAGTTTCTCGGCATGTAAAGATGTGCTGAGTGTAAGGGATGTAGATGTGAGGATGGCAAAAATCCGTCGAGCGGGGAGATGCCGCTTTAACGCCTTTGAGAGAACGGGCTTTCCCCGCTCGTATTTCCAGTGACATCTGAGTATTAAAAGAATGGAGAGGATCGCTCAACATTAGAACCAACAAGAATTAAAACATCTTAGTGGTCTTTAAAACACTAGATTGAGCTCATATTGACTTATTCACTCCATCATGGCTGAAAACCAAGACTCCCAGAAGTTCCCAGTCGCTGCCTCAGAAGCACGACGCTTCGTCGAAGACGTCCTCAAAGGCAACGGCATCCCCTCTGAGAATGCCTCCATCATCGCCCGCTGCTTAGTCGCCGCCGATCTCCGCGGTGTAGACACCCACGGCATGAACCGCATCCCCTCTTATATGGAGCGTCTGCGTCAAGGCGTCCTCAACCCCAGCGCCCAGCCCATCCTCACCCAAGTCACGCCCGCCGTAGCTCAAGTCGACGGCCAGAACGGCTTTGGCTTTGTAGCTGCTCACAAGGGCATGGCAGCTGCGATAGAGTCTGCAAAGGTGTTTGGCATTGGTATGGCGAGCATCAAGCACTCTAACCATTTCGGCATGAGTGCTTGGATCGTGCAGCAGGCTCTTGATGCGAATATGATGAGTCTGGTGTTTACGAACTCTAGTCCTGCACTGCCTGCGTTTGGTGGAAAGAGTAAGCTGATGGGTGTTTCGCCTATTGCTTGTGGTGCGCCTGGTAAAGGACCTATGGAGAATTTCATTCTTGATATGGCGCCTTCTGTGGCCGCGAGGGGGAAGATTTACAAGGCGAAGAGGCGGGGTGAGAAGATCCCGTTGGACTGGGCCCTTGATGCTGAGGGTCGCCCAACAGATGATCCCGAAGCTGCTCTCGGTGGTGTCATGCTACCAATGGGCGGCCCCAAGGGCTCTGCACTGTCAATCATGATGGATGTCTTCTCAGGAGTTCTATCAGGTTCAGCTTTCGCTGGCCATGTCACTGGCCCCTACGATCCTTCCAAGCCTGCAGATGTTGGCCACTTCTTGGTAGCCATCAAGCCTGACCTCTTTATGAGCTTGGATGAGTTTAGAGAGAGAATGCAGTACCTTTACGAACGTGTTGTGGGGTCAGAAAAGGCTGCTGGGGTGGAGAGGATTTACTTCCCCGGTGAGATCGAGCAGTTGGCTAAGAAAGAGAGGGAGAAGACTGGTATTCCGCTTGTGCGAGCTGAGATTGATGCTTTGAATGCTGAGGCGAAGAAGGTCGGGGCAGAACCACTGAAGTTTTGAGCATGTGATTATAGGATTTTGATATCATTGTGAAAATTGGAGATCTTTTCTTTCAAAGAACCCTAATGTGATGAAACTTTTTGTACATCGCTTTCGCCTCATATGTTTGGCACCGGTCGGTGAGTGAGGAACTACCATTCCTCTCAACAGAGCAAACGAGTCTATTTAGCTGTAGTGAATTGCTCTAACCCTCTAATCCATGTATCTCATTGAGTCTTTGGCTGCGAACCCTTTACATACTTCGTATGCTGTCCAAGAGTAACCAACTTCAACCCCCCATCCTTCTCAACCTTTGATATCCTAATCGACGTAAACGCCACGCTGCCCCCAACCTTATCCGCCGTCGAAACAATCTCGACCGTATCCCCCAACCTCGCCGCACTTAGATAACTAATATGCATATCCACACTCGCACCAGTCGTGTCCCTCAGATCCCAGCTCGCAATAGCCAGACCAGTCGTGAAGTCAATGATGGTAGCTGATACAGCGCCGTGCAAGTTTCCACTGCTGTTTAGATGGTTCTCGTTCAGCACGAGGCGTGTTGTGACGCTGCCCTGCGTTGTGCTGATGAGTTCCGCCGAGGACATAATGAAGTTGTAGATGGGGCTTTTGGCGCGGAGACGGTCCATGAGGGATTGGACGTGAGCGGCCCTTTGGACTTCTGAGGACTCGACATCTGGGGTTTGAACACGAGTTGAAGGTGGCTCAGACATTGTGAAGAAATTGAAACTGGTATTGTTTTTTGTGAAGTTGTTTATGAGTTTTGTTCTTGAATGGTTTGTCTAGCTGAGTTCTTTAAGAGAAATTTCCTCATCGGGCAATTCCCGCCCCTCCTTTGATGAATATCCTCTCTTCCCGCATACCAACTCTTAAACCTTCTCAAAAACATCCTTCAGGTAGTCAAACGCACCCAATGGAACGCCCTGTGTGCGCATGATGCAATATGCACTCGTGAGGTGAAAATGGAAATTGGGGATTACATATTCGCTCACGTATCGCTGGCCCGTGAAGCGGAAGTTTCCCATCTTACTCTCCATTATAATCTCCTCATTTTCTTTACCGTTGATGACTTCAGGGTCCACGCCCTCAAGGACTTCAATTGTGCGGGTGATGCGTGCTTGGAGCTGTTCGAATGTTTGCTCGTCGTCTTCGAATGTGGGAATGTTTTGTGCGCCGAGACGGGAGGCGAGGAATTTGGCTGTGTTGGAGCAGGATTGGACTTGGTAGGGGAGTCTAACAAGTGTTAGTCGAGATTCGCATGAGAATCGAGTAACTTACCCTCTCATATCGGAAATCAGACGGTATGTCAGAAGGTCTTCATGCTTCATTTCCTTCTCATCGCAGAACTTGGCACCCTTCTGGAGCATGAAGGATAAGTTCTTGAGGTACTTGACCAGCACGGGAACGCTTTGTTGGTAGAGGGTTGTCATTTCACTGACTAAGGATTGATACAATGGGATGTTTATCCTTAAGACTATTAAACGGACATAATGCTAGTATATATACCAACCCCGCGACCTTTTTACTCTACTCGTCTGGCACAATCTCACATATTCGCCTTCAGATACTAGTGAGTCCGGAACGCTGACTGCAGCGTAGGATTTAGTGCTTATTGAATGAACTTTGACCACCCTCGAAACGTGTAAGCCGATTCGACATGATGCTGAGATGTCTGATGCCTCAATGACTATTGCCTAACACTACAGTTCTCTGTCACCAACGGGATCATCGGCTGACGGAACTGAGGCGCCGTGTAAGCTGACAGAGGATGCATAGATCCTCCATACTTACTTTAATCATAATTGATTTGTCATCGGTAGTTATTTCTCGGGAGGTCGGCGCATAATCTTGACCTTCCATGGATGTCGCAGGCCTCAGAAGTGCACTTGCATCGCAGTAGCCATATTAGTAGTCATTCATACTGATACGACAACAGCACGTGAATGATACGCCGAAACTTTACCAAATAATTTCTGAGTATCACTGAATCGAACTCGACCGACCTGAAGCGATGCGCACTGGTGTTCAATGTCTTGCTCGGGATATCTGTCGAGGCCCGATGAGGCTTTGGCACAGAAGCTCAAAACATTGACAGACGGAATGCATTCTATAACACAGTAAATCAACTAGATTTGACCAAATGAACGTATTTGTTCTGGAATTTCAACTTATGCTGAATAGGCACGATGAGGTCAATCATGGCTTCTAAGCCAAGCTTGTCATGCACCTCCTCCGAACCAACCCCGAACCCCCGCAGTGTCTTGGTCTGCAACAACCTTAAATCAACACCCTCATCCAACACAATCACAAACAACTTCTCAACGACTCAAAATGTCACTCCCAATTCTCGACCACTTCGCCATTCTTGTCTCCTACCAAACCCTCCAAACCGTAACCCAATCCCTCAAAGACTCCCTCCTCGTAATCGACGGAGGCGCCCATGCAGATGGCCTAACAGTCAACAAACTAATCCATCTCGCCGACGGCACATATCTCGAGTTCATCGCCTTCGTCGAAGGCGTAGACCCTGAGAAACGCCGTGCTCACCGCTGGGGAAACCTCGAAGAGGGGAAGATCGCAGATTGGGCTCATACACTGCCCAGTGAAGCGGATTACGCTCAGTTGCAGAAGCGCGTGGCTGATGCTGGGAATGGTGTTACGTATGGTGATCTCACTTCGCTACAGAGACACAGGCCTGATGGGGTTTTGATGAAGTGTCTTGTTTCGGTGGCGTTGAATGCGGAGGGCGGGAGGATCTTTCCTGGGACGGTGCCGTTTTGGTGTGTTGATGAGACGGAGAGGCATTTGCGATCGCCGTTCAAGGCGGAGAGTGGTGATGGGCTGCATGAGTATACCAAACATCCTTCGAATGCCCAGGGTGTATCGAAAGTCACTGTTCTACTTCCTGAGAAGGATATTGCGACATACAAGCCTGTTTACGATGCTATTCACAACCAGAACGCAACCTCTGGATCGGACGGGTACTCTTGGCCTTACGACCTACCAGCTGGACCTAACTCAGGAAGCAGCCAGGTCGTCCTATCGAAACTCGAAGGTGGAAATGGCAAGGCAGAGGTCAAGTTGACACTCCTGGGCACAAAGGAGAGCCCCAAGACCATCGAACTACTTCCCGGCTTAGTCATCGACTTTGAACGCACAGATTAGACAAAAACAATATCTATTCGGGTATCTAACAAATAAAATAAGAAGAACAAAATCCTCCCTATTCCAGCCTCAATACCAAGTCACCGTTCGCTAGCCCTTGCTGCAAAACCTCGACAGCTTCCAAATACTCATTCATTCTGGGAAGACTGTCCCTCTGGAGCATAACCTTGAACTTGAACCTCCCTTCAAAGTCCTCAGAGTACCATCTCTTCTTTGCGATCTGCGCCAGACGCTCCGAGATCTGATCGCAGATCCGCTGCAGCTCATCCCCCATAGGAATCTCCCGCACAACTTCATCGTAGATAGTTGGGTCTTCTGCAAGGTTTGTAGTCCAGTTATGGCGTCCCGCAGTGCCGTACGTGAGGAGCGTCTCTCTCTCTGTGAGTTCCAGTGTGGGTGTGAATAAGGGGACTAGAGCTGCGATGGAGGAGATTGTCTCGACGGCCATACAATTACCGCAGTTATGCGAGAGAACACCACTCTCTGAGAACGTAGGCGGGATTCTGTAAACGCCCTCCATTGTGGTTGGCATGAACTTACCTGAGTGGGGATGAGGACAATCTCTGTGAGGTGAGAAAACCTCACGGCAAGATGGACAAGTCAATATGGGGACTTGTCCTTCTTCCATTTCCTTCAAGGCTTCGTCGATCATGGTGTGGAGACACTTGTGTCCAAACATGTGACCGCAAGGTAAGATGCAAGCTCGGTGAGACCTGGTTTTCTCCTCATGGGTCAAGCCTTCATCGGGGCTAAAGGTGTGGTCGTGGCGAAAGATAGACATGTCATTGAGACAGATTCCGCACTCGAGACGGAGGTGGTTGAAGAGCTCTGGGTCTTCGATAAGGGAATCTCTGAGGCGAGGCCAGAATGGTGTTGTCCATGCTGGTCTGTTGGATTCGGGATCTTTGTGGATAATACTGTTGAGGGACATCTTGTTGATGGCGGTTCGGGACGACATGAACATTGGTGGTTCTTGTTAGTTGAGCACAAGAGATGATAAGTTCAGGAGAATGCAGTAAATCTAGAGGGAGAGGTATGCTTATCGAAGATAATTGAGGGAAATTATATTTATTTAGCTGCTTTAACTACTGATTCAATGTCCATTGCTGCTCGGCAGTGTCAATCAGACACTCACGAACATAGCCGTTGACAAAGATTGTTCTTGTTCACTCCCCTTTTAGGATGCCGAACAATCTTGACAATTTGTTGTTCTTTACTGTATCAGTGCCAACTGGCGATGAGACAAAGAGTACTATTGACTACCACTCCCAGTAGCTAAGCATATGTAGTAGACTGAAACTCGGGGAGTGCTAGTAAAGGCAAGGCCATGGCTGCATACGAACGGTACTCGGGCTTCACATCATGGAGAAGTTCGTCTTGGTATCACCATATGCCAGTGACTGATTTTTATTTATGATAACACTGGAAGTGCCCATTCTTGTGCTAAATGTTCACTTGCGCTCTGCCAGTGATCGAGTTACGACAGTGGCAGAAACGGCTGTATCTGATGAACAGCACTCCAGGCTACGAAGTGAATGGAAAAAGTAAACGGAATATAAACTAAACATTATTCCGTAGAGATGAAGTGTAATCTTTTCCTCCTTATCATAACCTCTCCATCCAGATCCTAGATCATCTCATCTATTCTAGATCACACACCCTTCATCATGCCCACCATGAATCCAGCCATGAACCCTGGATCCATCATCGACGCAATCCGCAGTGATCCAATGCCCATCACTGACATCTACTGGCCAGCCTTCAAAAAGGCAGTCGAGGATGATCCCCAGCAACTCCGCCCCATCGATCTGGCCTGCACCATCTGCACAGAGCAGATGTCAACGCAAGGATCCGGAAGTGGTTCCATCCATTGGATCCCGAAAACAGATCGCAGAATCTCTCATGACGCCCAGATCCTCCCCTGTGGCCATATGGTAGGCGGCAGCTGTCTCATGAACTGGCTCGACAGACAGTCCGAACAGTTTCGAGGAAGAGAGTCCTACTCGTGTCCTGTCTGCAACACTGCGATCATGTATCATCCCGAGTGCGGGCACTTATGCCATGGTCAGCGAATCCCACACTTGGTCGCCGACTATTCTAAAGTCCCTCTTGTTCTGAGTGAGGGTGGCTTCATCTACGCTCGATGTGCCGGATGTGAAATCCAGTATACATTTTCCGAGATGACCCAGTACACTGGTATCTACAAGTGGGAAGACGAAGTCGAGTCCACCCAACAGTACATCTCCCTTGGCTTTTTGGACCCACGCCCTGGCGGGTTCCTGTATATGGATGGTTCTAGAGACCCCAAGCGACCTATTTGTGAGCGCGTGCGAAGACTCCAAACTCCAGAGGAGTTGAAGACTATCTGGGAAGCCTATAGAAAGGTTTGGGTGCTGAAGTTCAAGACTTTTTGGATTTCGCATGATTTTTCCAATGTAGGTCTGTGTCTCTACTTGATGAAGACTATGAAGCCACTTCCCCAAACGCCCAAGACACAGGGCTTCTTTCGTCGTGTCTTCTCTCGAGGATCATCTATCTAATATGTTGGTTGATGAGTATATGAAGAGTTGTCATGTTTTAGAGCTCAACAATGGACTGTGAGCCGAGCCGCTTAGG
The DNA here is from genome assembly GCF_900067095.1 of Fusarium proliferatum ET1. NCBI lineage: Eukaryota > Fungi > Ascomycota > Sordariomycetes > Hypocreales > Nectriaceae > Fusarium > Fusarium proliferatum. The sequence continues at coordinate 3,387,158 of NW_022194793.1, read as the reverse complement.
TCTCTTTGTTTTTATGACTGGCATTTTGTATTTGCATTTTGTGGTATTATGATTGATGACGAGACAGACTGGTCCTGAGCTTAAGGTAATCAGATTTAGGAAATAAAACTGGATGTTAGACCAGAACTTGATGACACTTTTACCATGTATGAATCGTGATAATTCTCATGAACTTCAACATATCGAGGGAAATCGGTATAGAAACTTGTTTAGGGGCTACGACAGTACCTGAGATAAATGCATCTGTCGTCACTGTGACTACTTGATTTGAAGACGAGGACAACGCAGAATGAGTTGACTCTGGACCAAATATAACTATCAGAAGATTTCCATGTATTTCTGTGAGTTTTTTACTCTTGAGTAGTTACTGAATATATTGTCCTGATTTGGCGTATCGAGATGCGGATGGTGCTTTAGTAAAGTACCTACCAACACAAACCCCTTTTGGCAAGCAATCACTTACATCACCCACCCGCTTACCTCGTCTACTTTTTCTTTCATCGCATGTATTTCCATATTTTGGGTTGAATTCTATTTCTCATGCGTATTCGTGGCTAATCGCGTCTGGTGTTGGAAGGTCAGCAACACTGCTAGCTCAAGTTACACTTGCCAGTGGCAGCCCGTGATTCATCACCAAACGAATTTATTTATCCTTTGTTTGCTTTGATCTTTTCCTCCAGCACGTGCATAACTCCTCTTTTAGACCTCATCGTCTCACCTTTCTCCTCTCATCAACAACTTCATACTCTCGACTCGTCATCTTCCGCCTGCGTAACCATGCATGAACCTACAATCCAAATCATCACTCGCCCACCAGAGCCGCCGGATCCTGAGCCCAAACCTGAACCACTAGTCGTCTGGCGGGATGGAAACGGAAAGATTTACTTTCGCCACAATCCAACGCTTCCTATCCTGCGATATCCCAATAGCAAGGCGGCGATAGAGAAGTCCGATGACGATCCAAGCAAATGCAAGAGTTGCACTCGCGAGTGTCTCGTTGCTATCCGTAGGTATCTCCTCTGTCATTTCTCTTCTCGTCTGGCTAACTCGCACAGCAAACGAAGAAATGGAGAAAGAGATCCGTGAACTTGTGCTTGAGAATGACAAAGACGATGAAGATCCCGAACCCAAGAAGCCCAAGTACAATTTCGACAGGGAAATGGCCATACTATCCAGAAAAGGTGCCAGCAAAGTCGACAACTACAAAGCCGGCAAGAGGAATAAGAACAAGAGAGAGACCATTGAAGGTCTCTTAAAGGAGCGGGACGAACTCAAGAAAGAGAAAGTCGGTCTTTCAAAGGAGAGATCGGCCCTGATCAAAGCACTAAAGGTCAAGAAAGCAAACAAGATCAGAGACGAAACACCCGCCAACATCACAGAAAAGAACATTGCAGAGATGAAGAAACTCTCCGAGTTCATCAGCGCCAGAATCAAACGGTGGAATAAACACGACGAGCCCAAGAGTGAAGTGATGGCGAAAGAGGACACCAAGTATACCCTCGAGCAACTGTACAAGCACCTCCCAAACTCTTTCGTCGACTTCGAATATGAGGAAGAGATAGACGTGTGCCGTGTCTTGGACTTGCCCTGTTATGGGAGAGCGTTTGGTGAGGATATTGAGGACCATCTGCATGGACCAGAGCATATGGTAAGTAATTCACACAACCCCTGGAGTTCACTTTCTCTAATGCTGTTAGGCCTGGGATCAGTCGATGAAGGGGAAAGTTCCGCTCTATCTTCAGTACAACCGTGTGAAGCGGGAGGTCGATAATGGTCTTTCATACCAGGAAGGCTTGTTGGCGGAACTTGTTGTTGACCCTTACTCTTACTAGGTCAGAAGCAGACGTTAGAGACAGTACATGGTGGAGCTTAGTTAAGAAACAAGAATTCAATAGCTCAAAAGAGTCTATTTTTGCCCCCATTACCAAGTCTTGCAAGTGACCGCCGACGGCACTCGTGTAGATCCCATGTAGTGTTACAGTACAAATGCGTCCCGCTAAATAACCCAGGAAACAAAAGAAACAATGTTCGGTATGTACCAATGATCCATATAGCGCCGTCCCAATTCTCCCAATGCGTGATTCTTTAATCGGCACGCGATCCGCTGCTGTGGCGGGCACGCTTTCGTCCGCTGCTTGTGGCGGGATGCATCTTGTCGTTGCGCTCCCTCTTGAGCTTGTCGTCCAAGACACGGGCTGAACACCGTTAGCACAAAAATCTCCCCTCTCCAAGCCCGCGAACATACTGAGAACATCGTATCCGAACTGGGGGTGCTCCAAACACAGAGCCTTGAACTCCTCTTCCGCCTCGGCGCGCAGGGTGTGCGAGCGCGTGGCCCAGAAGCTTGCGACGGGGGCGCGGATGGTGGTGTCGTCGTTGCTGGTGTAGGCGTAGACGTAGCGAGCGTATGCGATCTCGCCCTTGGCTGTGGAGTTGACGCAGTGGATCTTGGAGCTCGAGAGGCCCTTGAGACCGGCGACGCCAAACTTCTCGGCGAGGGTGTAGATGCGGGCATGCTTGAGGAGCTGGTCGCCGCTGTTGTCGACCGAGGGTACTGAGGGGTCGGACTCGAGGACGCGCTGGCCGGGAAGCTTCTTGGGGAAGTATTCGCCTGTGTAGAGGTATTCGAGGAAGCTGCCGACGGTCTCGATGTCGTAGTCGGGTAGCTCAATCTGACGAGGCTGTAGGTGGGGTTAGAAGGGGTCCATGGCTAGATATTGCTCGCGCAAAGGTTCTGGAGCACTGACGCCGCCGTCCTCGACAAATCTATCGCAAATGTCCTTGAAGTAGGGACTTTGTGTCAAAAGTCCCTGATGTGCTGAGAGGATAGATTGGTCGCCAGATCCGATGAGGAGGGTGACGATTGGGCTCATGAGATAATTTGCAAAGGTAACTCTAGGCTCTGCGATCTCAGAGTCGGCGAAAGGTAGCTCGGTGTTGTCGGCATTCTCATTCTCCTCGCCCTCTTGGGTAGCCTCTGGCGCAGTATCCTGGGTGTTCTGGGTCTCAGACATCTCAACATCGCCGGTGGGCTCGACCGAGTCCTCGTGCTGATCGGTGGGCATGATTGCTAATGAATTAGAAGTCCATTTATAAGGGAGTGATTAATTCAATCGCTTAAAACGAGCGGAATTGGTGCCGGAATCAGTGACTTAAAGATGGTTCAAATGATGGTTCCTGAGCGCATGTGGATTCGCGTAAACGTGAGATCCAGTCTTGGTGGGCAGCTTCGGCTCCACGCTAATCCAAATGCGGAAGTGAGCTTGGCTGAAGATGATGCCTCGTGCGCAAGGCATCACTGCATGATCATCATGACTAGTATCTACCCTACACCAACCGCTCAGGAACTGCCGACCCTGCCGCTATCGGTGCCCCGCCCCCACTAACATCTGAGGCGTCTTCATTTGGCAATCGATAAAAAGTGACTCCGAAGCAAACACCTTTCCACCAACCGCCCTTCCATTGTTCTCCTTCTTTGTCCTCAAGCCACCAATCTGTCGTGATATTCGGGGATAATCACTATAAGGATGTGTGCAGCACATGTAAGAACACCTCTTTATCGCATTCCCCATCCATCAGCTTCACCGAGACTTAATGGCCCATACTAATCTTCCACACCAGCTTGATATACGGCCAACTGCCGATGAAGCTCGAGCTGCCTTCAACCAAGAATGGACTCCTACGACTCAACCCACGCTTCTCCCCGTTTGCGCTTCTGCTCCCGCCGATCTATTGACTCCTTCAGCTATCTATCTTAAGCTGTCATCGGGGTAAAGACTACAATGCTTCCACCGCCGAACCACCCTCTGACTCACCCCTTACAGCGCAACTGCCGAATACTCATTTCTCCTCGAGAGTGCGACTGGAAGCACAGAGACGGTTGGACGATATAGTTTTATTGGTGCCAGTAAGCTTCTTTGAGACTCCTGTGCTGGACATCCTCTGAGTCTCTCTTCTAGACCCGCGAAAAGTACTGGCCACTGGCGACGGTTACGAACATAATGGCGACCCTCTCAAGACCCTAGCGGCCGAACTTTCCAATGATCGAGTTCTAGATATTCCTTCGTTGGCGCTTCCAAAGTTGTCTGGTGGTGCCGTTGGATACGTCTCATATGACTGTATCAAGTACTTTGAGCCCAAGACTGAGCGTCCACTCAAAGACAACCTCCAGATTCCCGAGGCTTTGTTCATGCTGTTCGACACCATTGTCGCCTTGGACCACTTCCGCTCGACATTGACAATTGTCACACATATGAAGTTGCCCAAGAGCCCCTCCGACGACCTTCAACTTGCCTACGACGAGGCCTGTGAGACACTCCGAAAGACCCTCGACATCATCTACCAGCCCGAGACTCCCTTACCTGCCCAAACTCTCAGTGAGCAATCAGAGTCAGAGCAGCAATATTCTTCAAACGTTGGCCGCAAAGGTTACGAAACATTCGTCAAGGAGCTCAAGAAATACATTGTCAAGGGAGACATCATTCAAGCCGTGCCTTCACAACGGTTCCGCCGAAGCACCAAACTTCACCCCTTTAACATTTACAGAACTCTCCGAACACTCAACCCCTCACCTTATGTGTTCTTCCTCTCATGCGCCGACTTTCACATCGTTGGTGCTTCGCCGGAGTGTCTGATGAAGACTGATGGATACGCCCCGTTACCCTCGGACTCACGATTTGGCTACTCAGCTGCCGAAGCTCGATCAAGGCCCCGTATCGTCAACCACGCAATTGCCGGTACAATCCACCGTGGAAAGAATGCCGCTGAGGATGATAGACTCGCTGCCGAGCTTTTGGCTTCCAAGAAGGACAGAGCTGAGCACGTCATGTTGGTGGATCTCGCCCGCAACGACGTGAACAGAGTCTGCCACCCCACAACCGTCAAGGTTGACCGGCTCATGAGAATTGACCGCTTCTCCCATGTTCAGCACATCACCTCCGAGGTTTCGGGAGTTCTGCGTCCCGAGTGCACGCGCTGGGATGCTCTGCGTTCCATTTTCCCCGCGGGAACTGTCTCTGGCGCACCCAAGATCCGAGCTATGGAGCTCATCTACGACCTGGAGCAGGAGAAGCGGGGTATCTACGCCGGAGCTGCAGGATGGTTTGGATACGACATTGTGCGCGTGGACGAGGGCAGCAAGCCTGAGGACAAGGTTTTCGTCGACGAAGGACCCATGGACACGTGCATTGCCATCCGGACCATGCTCGTCAAGGATGGCGTGGCATATATGCAGGCTGGCGGTGGTATCGTCTACGATAGTGACCCTACAGATGAGTGGATGGAGACGATGAACAAATTGTCCGCCAACCTCCGCTGTGTGGAGCTGTCGGAAAGGTACTTTGGCGATGGGGTGAGCACTAAGACCGTGGAGGAGATTATTGCGATTGAGAGGCGGAAGGGAGAGGAGGAGGTAAAGGAGGCTGAAAATTAGGGCATCTGCATAGAAGGATTTCTGATAAAGGATAGAATCAATTGGTACTCATTGGCGCGCTTATTGTGTTCAAAGTCGTTTATTTCCTTGTCATTGCCATCCCCTGCCGGGGTAGTGTTCACGACAGAGGTTGTTCAAACGGTCATTGTTCTGGCCGAACCAAGTGAAAGCAAAACAACGCCATGAAAGTCACAGTTCAAGTTTAACTCACAATATGGACCGTGAACATTGGATGCGCCTGACTTCAGCCACTGCATTAGATGTGGCTATATAATTAAATGATTTGATGCCAACTCTGTAGCAAATTCATCTCATCATCACCATCGCCCTCTCACTCTTCACTCCAGGTAAGTCTTGCACCAAAAACAGATCACAAACACAAAAGGTAAGTCTACACAATACGAACTACATCTCGTCTCACTTCATCAGTCAGTTATCACTGGTAAGTACCCCTTTTCGACATGTCTCATCCTTCTAAGCCTCTCCCCGAAGCCTTCTGGCCAACTATCAAACAGGCTATAGACAAGGGTAGCAACACCAATTCTGACAACCAGGCCATCACACCTCAATGCCCCATCTGTATGGAGCCACTCCCAGTGAAATCATTCCCTACCGAAGGTGAGTTGGATGCTGAGGTCTTGCTCTGCGGTCATGTTCTCTGCCAGCCATGCCGTGAAACATGGGAGCAGAGTGAGTTGGGAAACCGGTGCCCTGCGTGCCGAACCACTCTCATCTGCATTCGGTGTGAAGTAAACGCGATCCCCCTCACTATCCCCAAGAATGGCGAAGGATCTAGTCTTCCCCCAGGTATTCCTGAGGGCACTCAAAAGTTTTGTCCTGACTGTCAAGCTGAGGTTGAGTTTCACAGGGCCGTTGAGAACGGTGAGTGGCCTCGTAATCTAGATGACTTGGAGCCTGGGTTTGTCAGCCTCTTCTACCATGTTGTTAATGACATTGAGAAGGATGGCGGTGTTGCTACAGAGGGCAGGGTTCAAGAAGCGGTTTCTGATACCATCATGCAGGAGTTTTCAAACATGATGGAGAGTCGTCGCATGGTTACGCTTGGCCGGGGGAATACACTGCGACAGGCGAATCCATGGTACGCTGAGAACAACAGCCATCAGGAAAACCGTCGTGTGGGGGTTATCGGCTTTGACTCGGACGATGACCCGGAGCCTCGTGCAAACACTCCTGCTGGTGTCCCTCATCTGGTTCGAGATCCTTTTGTGCTCAGGGTGGGTGATAGTATTGAAGTCCAGCATAATCCACCACTGCTACGAACTGGTTATGCCCGCCCGGGCGTTGCCCCTGGCATGATACATGCGGTGTATTCGCCGCCTCCTAGGTCCAATGGACCATCTGGTGTCCAGAACGGCGTCGCGCGTCCAGATTCAGCAGCACCACGACCCGACAATGTAAGCCCCATTGTCCGAGCAATTTGGGGACCAGAGGTAGGAGGAGAAAGAAGAGCTCGAGGAGAAGTAGAAGCAGTGCCTCGAGACACAGATGAACTGATGAGGGCTTCAAGGCAAGTACCGTTTCCTGTCTTTGCACCTCCCAGCGAAGCAAGACAGACAGCTGGATCAGCTGAAGATGATAATAGGCAGCCACCCGATGCTGACGAACTTAGACGCTGGGCTGAGTTTCTAGCACGGGAGGGCAATTCTTCTCCAGCGACAGGCGAAGCGGCCAGACCAGCTGCAGGGTCTATGGCAGATCAGTCTCGTTCTGCAGCTCCCAGAGCAGCATCACAGACAACAGCAAGACCAGCTCGAAACCATCCAGAGGGGTCGGCGGCTGCAATTCTTGAGCAATTCAGGCCCTTGAATGACCTCTTAGAACGGCGTTTTACTAGACCAGCTGATATGCCTACCTTTGACGAGCTTGTTGATAATGCGGATGCGTATACGGCTGCCCACCTTAATGATGATGCATGGCCCCCCCGAACATATGCGGAGTATGTGGCAGCGGACAACGATTATCTGAGAAGGATTGTGGAGAATAGAACGGCTGCATCGTCGTCCAGTGCCTCACAGAACTTGAGCTCTATGGATCAGGACGACAGCGCTGAGATGTCATCAAGCGATCAGCCCGTCTCCGAGCGCTGAGGATCCCCGATACGATATCCACAGTGGAAAGACGCGTGTAAGTCATGGGCATGATGATATTGCATGCGGGCCGTGGTAGAGTAGGCGAAAGACGCTTGGACCGAGATATGGATGGGACGGCACGGCACGGGAAACGGCATCAAGGACGGAGTACGGATTGACTGGGAAAGTTATTCGTGACTTTGACTTTGAATTTATGCGGCGAACCGGAGTTTTGGATCAAGATCAACCCGGGATAAATTAGATTGATTGATACTGAACTGAATCATTAGTCAGTCAGTGCATACGTAGGCAAGTTGACGGAGAATAAACAAAGACAAAAAGGTCTAAGAAATGTTTCAAGGGGCTCGGATGTGCCGTCAGAGCCGTTTGAGTTTATTGGTATCAGTCGATCCCTTTAGTGAATGAGAAGAAACCCGTGACACGCAATGGAATTAGGAAATAAGAGAAACAATGCTATGTATGCAAATCGTACGTCAGCTAGGCGCGTGGACTATTGTTTGAGGCTGCAAGCAACATATGCGGATAGTTCAGCCACGTAATTCAGGAAGAGCGAATACACGTATGATTCGGATATCGGCTCCAGAGCGAGAGTGATGTTCAGTCCATGACTCGAAATGCGAAATATATATGCCGATAGTTGGAAATATAAACGAAATACAGTGAGGATAGTGAGTGAAGAGAGGGAAAAGTGGGCAAATAGCATCATCTCACCGCGCCGTGCCGGTATCCGATCGCGCCCAATCGACCCCGGCAAGTCGGCACGTCGACATCCACCTTTTCTAAACGCCCAGTTTTTAGTCTGATATTGGTTTGCATGGTATTTACGAGGGAGCATATGAACGAACAGACACAATAGCTCAGATGCAGAGGATAACAGAATAGAAGAAGATATACAGATATAGAGTGTTGAATGGTGATATTTTACCGTCTACAATCACACATCGTTCATACCTTGACATTTGTGCTCAGATATCTTGTCTAAATTAGATGCATGTCACTCCAACTCGCTTCTCGGCACCACAAATTCCTCTCCAAGGGGGGGCCAGGCCATTCCCCAATCCCACCCTCCACTCAACCTCATCCGCTAGTGGACAAGCCTGTTGCTGTCTCGGAAGTACGGCTTCATCGTCTTGCCTATTGAAAGTTGCCTTGCCTTTGAAACTGCGGCGCCTCTGGGGCCCTTTCAGGTGCCGTCTCTTCCAGACTTTCGCACTCTTTTTTCGCCTTCTTTCCCCTTGGCTCGCGCCTAAAAATAATACCTACCCCCTCCCAGCCCAGCCCAGCCCAGCCCAGCCCTGGGGCTTACTTACATCTATCTACCTGTTGTTCCCCCTGCCTCTCTCATCCTCTCTCGCTTTTTCGGTTCCTGCTTTTAGACGGCCACCCCCTCCCGCTTCTTCTCGCGCTGTGCTCCCCCCCGTTTACAAATTCCTGTAACTGAACTGGACCTGGACCTGGGGGCTTGGCTTGAACTTCCATTTAAGCCAAAGGGGGCCTAGAAGCCTCTGCCAAGAATTTCCATCCCGTCTACTTCAGGACCCTTTGGCCTTTACATCACTTACATCTGCATCTTGATTTGAGCCTCACCTCACTACAAATCAATTCGTTTCGTTGCTTCTTTCGACAATTGATTACCTAACACTGGGACCTTCACCATTGAATGATACCGCGATAGATGCCTTCCGCTCTGCAGGCCGACATGGACATGGATCCCGCCGTTGTCGGCCTCCCTACCACAACCGCCATTACAGGCCTTCTAGACGTCGGCGCTGCTGCCATCGACATCCTCAGCGACCTCAACATCTCGCCGCAGCACGACACCGCCATCCTCAACATCCTCCTCCGCGAGGTCAAGGAGTGTCGATCCTCCGTCCACGCCTTCTACAAGACCCTCAACCTCATGGAGAACAACCAGATCCCTTTCCCCGCCCGCGCCGCCTGGATCTCTCTCGACACCCTCGTCGCCACCCTCACAGACACCGTCCTCGCCTTCACACGCCTCTCGTCGCTATGCTGTGCCCTCGACGAGCAGTCCAATAGGACCACGCCTGAAGATGCCGCCAAGCAGTTCGAGAAGAGGATCAAGGCTCTGTGTGCGAGGTTGAGATGGCATAATCTTTCGTATGCTATGATGATGACTATAGTCAACTGGTAAGTTAAGCGACGCAGCACACGGGCCGCTAGATGAACAAGTGCATTCTTTTTGCTAACACGTGCCAAAAAAGCCCGGGGGAAAAGGACGCAAAGAACAGTCGCGACGAGCTGGCGCATCGCGTTGCGAGACTTCTCACATTCAACGTCAACCTCTCTGCTCGATTGCGACAGAGTCGCCCCGGATCCTCGGCTGCCAAGACAACGGGACCGGGCACCCAGACCCCCGATAGCCCCGAGATCACCCCCGCCAATGTGGGGCACAGACCCGCCCCCTACTCCGGAACCCTCTCAAAGCTCACCACCCCAAAGGCTCTATCCAAGGTCATTCTGCCCATCGAGCTGAGGGAGCTGCGTGATGATTTTGAGTACTACACCGAGATGATTCCCTCGCAGACTGGGAGCTGTGAGTTTCCAACTGGCGGTGTCTTGATGGGAACTCCGTATGATCTCGCTTCAGCTCGATGAGACCCATTATCAATCAGTAACTATCAATCTATCCCTAGTGGATCGTCATCTTATTAGATGAAAACTTGCAAAGTCGGTGTTTAGGTGGGAAATAGTGCGAGGCATCTCAGGCCATGTCTGGCTACAGGACCGGTTGGAGGACTTAGACGGGCATTTTTACCAAACGGTTATTACGTGTAATGATGTTTTTTTGTTTTCTTGCGTCGTTTCACTTGGAGTCGATTTAGCTAGGCATTTGCAATTTCAACGTAGAGATATCCATTCAAATTAACCAATCACCCATTACTCATTGTGCTGTGCTATGCTATGCTATTCTTGCTACTCGATTCTAACGAAGAACTCACTCCCGTACTTAAATGTAGAGCTTGCTACCGTGGTACTTGGTCTTGTCAGAGTAACCCTGGGCAGACGTCTCAATCTCTCGCTCGGGGAAACCCTTGAACGATTTGGCGTATGTTGCAACGGAATGGGCGATGAGCTGTTCTGTGTTAGTGTCACGGTTTCTGAACAAGACATTGGCTGGGTGCGACTTGCCTTGGTGTTCACCTCCCACGCGGTGTAATTCACATTGGTCAGATCATCCCCGATCTGGTGGTAGTTCTTATCATACCAGACACCGGCTTCACCGCCAAACATCTCTACCTCGTCCTCTGTCTTGACACCCTCGGCACCTGTGGCGATACCACCAGCGGGGATACCACCACGGATGAAACCATCGTAGTCACTGCGACCATCGAAGGGGATGAAGGTGTAGTTGAGGCCCTGCTCCTCGTACCAGTTGACATACAGATCGCGCAGCTCCTCTGAACCCCTGGGGTTCTCGGCGTTGGTGGCGTTGTAGATCTGGTAAGCAAAGTTGGGGCTGGCCATCATGTCGTAGTCCATGAAGAGACGAATCTTGCGGTTCTCATCTTCAGGGAGAACGGACACATAGTGGTCGGAGCCGAGGAGACCTTCTTCCTCGGCGGCCCACCAGGCGAAGCGGACGCAGTTGTTGACACGGTACTTGGTCAGTTGGACGGCGACCTCGAGCACAGAGATACTGCCGGATCCATCATCGTTGATACCAGGTCCCTCGGCAACACTGTCACTGTGACCGCCGAGCATAACACAGTTCTCGGGATCACCACCACGAGTCTGGGCGATGATGTTCGTGGTGGAAATGGTCTTGACCTCAGCGTCAATGTAAGCAATGGCATCGACAGTCTCGCCATCCTTGAGCTTCTTGGCAACAGCTTTGCCCTCTTCACCGCCAAGACCAAATGTAGCAACATGGTCAGGCGAAGGGGTGCCGAGAGTTCCATGAACCTCGTCCTTCTCGTAGTTATACACAACGGCAGCAACAGCACCCGCTTTACCAGCATTGCCGGACTTTGTGCCAAAGGGGCACGTTCCACGGAGGACGAGAGCAATGTTGCCCTTGACGGCCTCGGGATAATCGGACTCGTCGCATCCTTCGTTGTCGACGAGGACAAGCGTTCCGTGGACGGGCTCCTTGTTCTTAGTCGGAGGAGTCAGACCCATGGGCGATGCCTGCTTGGGAACAGAGTCGCCGATGACGAGACGCGACTCGAAGACATTGCCCGAAACAGCGGGGAATTGCTGGTTCGAGACGGAGTAGTAGCCGCCTAGCTTGGCGAGCTCAGCATGGATGTACGACAGCGTACCGAGATGGCCTTGAGAACAATCAGTCATTACGTTCATGATAACAGTCCGATCTCGGAGAACGTACCTTCGCTGCCGATGACACGAGTCGGATGTCCATACTCCTCCTCTCCATTCTTGGCAATCTCATACAGATCCTTTGCTCTAGCCTCAAGGTTCTCAGGCTTGATGCTCTTCTGCAATTCCTTGGTATCGACCAGAGGAAGATCATCGCCGAAGAGATTCCAAGAGAGCTTGGGGACTTGAAGGTTAAGAGGGATCTGAAGAGCTGACACGCCCTGGAGAGCGGCCGTGGCGGCGACTAAGCAAAGGCCCTTTGTCGTCATGTTGAGGTTTGTTGTTGTGAAGGAGAGAGGGAGGAGGATGGAAGGGGAGGGTTCTGGTTAAGACATGGTCCTGACTGGAGCCCAGGTGATACAAGCTTGTGACGTGATGATGCTGGGACCTGGAGCTATAGGCTCCTAGCTCACTGTAGCTTAGCTTGGTTGCCCTGCCAGGAACCCGAGGCATTGCTTATCTTTGCCCTAGTCCCCGCGATTTGTCTCAGCTGTGTCTTGGCGATGATCGACGACAGCTACCCTGGACTTTGATGGCACATTGAATCGATCTTGATTGAGAACAAAAGGTACTGTACGCCAACTATTTCTTCCCATAGATGGATATTTACTCGTAGAATTTAGCTACTAGCTGCATTCATTTACTGCAGGGATCTTCCTTTGTCGTCGGCATATCGAGAACATTGAGAATCGATGCATCTACCCGCCTCGCATTAGTTTCACAACAGCCAATAACGGAAGACAGGGAGGTACATCGTGCAAGAAACACGAAAACCTCCAAGTTTTAAGTGAGCTAAAGTATTGAAGAAGCCTAATATAAAGCTCTCCTAAATCTGTACTGAATTATCCTAAATCTATCTACGTCATTTATCCTCAAGGATAGAGCTCCTGTGCTCTCTTGCCTCCCCTTGGCATCCCATGGCCGAGCGCAGCGTAGAGGGCCGAATCATGCATGCTTTGGTGTTTTCCCTACAATTTGGCACCGTAAACCTAATACTCGATCAAACCGTCAACTGCCTTGTACACCGACTTGGCAACAGACGATGTTGACAAAATGTGAGAAAAGCGTAATAGATGAATTTACTGCATACAAAGTCGATTTAGGACAAGTTAGCAATAGGATGAAGTTGCCAAAATCATCGTGATGTGAGAGGCGCCACAAGTCCATGCATACTAGTCCGAATACCTTCCTTTGACAAGTCCAGAACCGCCAAGCATACCTCCATGTGCAACCCAAAAACCACACGGTGTAACAATGAGTATCGTTTTAGGCCATTAGACATCCACGCATCACAGCCCCCAACTCTGTACTCCCATCTCCATTGGGTTACCATGCTTACGCCCAGCCTACCCAGATGGACCATCAAGATACCGTCAGCTCACTCAGCGAGCAAGAATAGATAAAGTGCTGACACAGCCTAATAACGCTGACGCTGTAGTTAAATTGAACTCAGACTCGAACTTCATCTTCTCTCATCACGTTTCATCTCAAGTCGGGACGAGAACTCAGCATGCATCCTGCTTATACACTGTATATCGGGCTTGAAGCTCGTGTGACCGAGTGGAAGAACGACATGTATGCGACTGTCAGTAAACGGTTCAGTGCACCCACTGATGCACAGTATCAGGTAATTTGAGCCATACCACGAAGGAATGCTTGCTGATGCTGAAGTGGTAGGTTGATGAGAAGAAGCAGATGACTACGGAGAAGCAAGTTGAAGAAGGGAGATCGGAGAAGGAATTGCTGGAACAGAAATATGCCAGTCAGATATGATCAATCAATATGTGGTTCGGAAACGACGAAATCGAGTTGTCAAGTTGTTTATTCTGTCTTGCTTATTGTCAACCAATCCCTCACATCGAAGCTTTTATACATACATTTTGAATTCCTACCTCTACCTTTGAACTGCTCCCTTTATTCTTACCGAAACACAATCAAGGAATGCTCATCTTGACATGATCCTGCTTCTTCGTAGCCCGTCCCCCAAATCCCCACCCAATCTGATGCGCAAGCTGGATCTCAACATCCAAATCATCAGCCCAAGCCCACACCAACCCAGGATTCTTCTGGAACATCCTCCCAGCCGCAATGAGATCCAACTTGACACCATCTTCCTTTCCAGAGATGATCTCCTCAGCGAGTGTACCGGTCTTGATGCTGCCTACTGAACTAACAAGCATCTTATCACCAACAGCCTTCTTGATGTGCTTCGCGAACCTGACTTGATAACCTGGACCGCCTTGAACCTTCTGCTGCGGGTGATTTCCGCCGCTAGATACATCAATAACATCAACGCCGCGCTCAGCGAAGAGGCTAGCGAGCTTCGCGGCTTCGTCGACAGTCCAGCTCTCGCCGGTGTACTCAGGGTTAGTATCCAACCAATCCGTCGCACTGATCCTCACAAAGAGCGGCATCGTCTCAGGGATAACAGCACGAACCTCCTCAACTAGCTCAAGCGCCAGTCGCGATCTGTTCTCAAAACTTCCACCATACTGATCCGTTCGCTTGTTAACGCTTGGCGTAAGGAACGAGCTGACCAGATAGCCGTGCGCAAAGTGAAGCTCGATCACGTCGAAGCCAGCGGTGACGGCGCGGTTGGCCGCTTTGACGAAATCTTTCTTAAGCTGGTTGATCTCCTGGATGCTCATGCTGCGCGGGGTGGGCATGTTCTCGTTGAAGGGCTCGTCGCTAGGGCCAACGACATCGTCGGGCCAGCCGTTGACCTCCTCGGTGGCTGTGGCGCCGGCGCTGAGCCAGGGTGCTACGCAGCTTGCTTTGCGGCCTGCGTGGGCGAGTTGAATGGCGATGTTGGTGTTTTGGCTGTGTGCAAAGTCGACGTTTTTGCGAAGAGTGTCGACATGGGCGTCGAGCCAGATACCAGCGTCCCTGTGATGATTAACAAAAGAGCCACAGCAAGTTTTGAGAATATACTTACTCAGGTGTAATTCGGCCATTAGCTTGGACGGCAGTTGCTTCAAGCATCATAAGCCCCGGCTACGAAGGTTAGCTTCGATCATGTCACTGTTCGAACGCCACTTACACCACGCTGAGCCATACCGCCATAATGCGTAATATGCCAAGGCGTCATGAACCCTTCATGACAAGAATACTGACACATAGGGCTGACCCAGATTCTATTCTGCATAGTGACGTTTCGAATCTTGAGTGGTTGGAAGAGTCTAGGAACTGGTCTCCCATCGCTGGGTTGGATGGCTAAACCAGGCGGAGGATCCTGCTCGGGAGTGAAGAAGGGAACGCCCTTTGCAGCTTTGTTGACGATGGGATGGCTGCATTTCTCAGTCTTTGCGGGAGCAGGGGTTTCGGGTCTTGACACAGGAATGCCGTGGTGAGGATGGCAGATGCGGTTGGTGAGATATGCAGCCATGGTGATGAGTGTTGAGATAGAGTTGTTATGCTTAAGGATCCTTGAGAAACCTCATCTTGGGAATTGGGGAGAGCAATCTATATACTGGTTCATGACGGTTCAATGACGTTGTGATTAGAAATCTTTGACGTTGAGTTTTCGGAAAGCTCCAGATCTACGGCATGCAGGGCGCGAATCTTCACATCGACGACGGGCGATGAGCATTGGTTCTTTCGATGCATTGAAACATTTATAATGAATAACGTTGTCCAGAGGGTGGGTCAGTTATCTAAAATAGGCCCCTTGGTCTAGCAATGCCGTTAAAACAAAAGTATACAATTATAAATCCCGCTCGCCTCAAAAAAAAGAAGTCATGCTCGGTCCGAATTATGTCCAACAGTTCTCCACGTATGTCCATCATGGGTCGAAGAATCTACTGTTCACCCTACGAAGCCTTCCGCTTCTTCGATGGCCTGAGTCTTGTTCTGTTGAAGGACCCGTTCGCCCCATCAAGCCTGATGTGCTGTGTCGCTTCCGGCCCCGCTCGACCTCTTCCGTTTCTTCTGTGTCTGTCTTGAGATTTCCAAAACTCTTGCGGCACCTCACTTTTCGTTCATCATCAGGATCTAAGAATCGATGGATTGTGCGATGATCGAGAATGCGCTCCTCTTTGTCGTGCGGCCCGGCCTTGTCCGTCTTGGGCCAGATGTACCCGTAAAGCTTCGAGTGCCGTTCGCAGCGAGGGCATGAAGCTCGTGTGAAGTATGCGTTCTGTTGTACAAAGTAACCGTCGCAGATGGTGCACTGGATCCAGGCCATCTCAGGTTCTGATAAGAGTAGCGGTGTAAGGAGGTAATCTCCGGGCACTCGCACTCTAGATGGAGGCGTGTCCTGCTTATAGACACGACGCTGATATTTCTTTCGTTTTGGCTGATCCTCATCAGCCACTTGACTGTCTTCGACAGTTTCGATACTGGTTGCAATAGGCTCGGTTGGTGGAGGTACCACAGTTGCTTCCTTGAGCTTCTCCGGTTCAGGTTCACCCTCAACCTCGGACTCTAGAGGAGCGTTTAGAATGGCCTGGATAGTCATACTCTCAAGACCACTGCGACGGGTTCTCTCTCTTGTCATTTCAGCTGCCTGCTGCGGTGATCGAGAACCTTGACTGCTCTGCGGCGAAACTGGTGCCCCCTCTGTCTGTTGACTGCCCTTGTTCGCATTCCCTTTCAACGGAGTATGTCCTAGAGGCTCCGGAGTTTCCTTCTCTGGTGAAGTGACATCTGTCTCGACAACACCGCTTGAAGATTCACTGGCAGTGACAGATGTACTGCGCGACGAATCGTCGATGATAATTACAGTCTTCTCAGCCGAGACCTTTTGTCGCTTCGCCGGAGTTTTGGGCGGTGTTGCTAGGCTATCGTGTTGTCGCTTTCGATTATTAATTTGCTCGGCGGGCGGAGACCTGACAGACGATGAATCGCGAGCTAGCTTTGATCCTCTTGAAGTCGCTTTTGTAATCCGTGGTCGCATATCAGGAGTGACTGATGGTGTTCGTGAAGACCCAGAGATACTGTCATCTCTCCGTCGTCGCCGTAATGAGTAACCTTCTGACTTTTCCTGCTCAATACTAGTCTTCACTGGCACTGTGCCCTCTTCTGGTTCCCACGCATTCTGTAAAAGATCCTCGCATGTCTTGCATAAACATTCGCAGTTGTTGTCCCCGAAATAGTTGTCTCCGTAAGTAACCGTAATCTCCTCCCCTGCCTCAATGGGTCTTGTTGCGACAATCTCGATTCCTGCATGGCTCGTCCTCATAAGTTTGGCATTTGCATCGCAATCGTGGTTCGCAAAGCGGGCAGGGCCCATAAACAGGCTGGTGCACTTGCTTCGTGAGCTGACCACAATGCTAAAGTCCTTCTTCTGAGATGAGATGGCCTTTTCCTCCTCTGGCGTGATAATGACTTGAACACCGGATAAATATTTGATGGCCTCGTTGCGTCGGATAGGTCGTCTGGCTGTTACGGCAGCCTCGTGAGTAACAATTGTGTATCGGTTTGTCGAGCTGACCTCCCACGGACAATCTGGAAGGTAGATTTGAACATATCGCCTAAGATGCCGTCGGAAATTCTCCTTTTCATTGTCGGTCTTCAATCCATTGTGAAACCGCTTCAGCCCGTTGGTTGTCAGCAATCGCTTCTCAGCACTTTCCAAGTCCTTCTTGAGAACCACCTCCTCTTGCAGGATCTTAGCGATCTCCTCCTCCCTCACCCCTCTGGATGGATGATATGATGTGCGGTTTTTGGGGACCGTTGTCCAGTAAAAGACCTGCCTGTGTTAGAGTCGCATTGCCTCATGAGCGATGCTCAGCCGTAAACCACTCACATGATCGACCAGGGCGTCAGTGAGAATGTCATCATATGCTGACACTTGTGCCAACGTCATGCGCGGCTTTTTGGCAGCCGCTTTCTGTGATGGAGGCATTTTGCCTAATTCAATTCCACTCCCAAGCCAGTCCTGCTGCGTGAAGCTGCCGTCCAAGGAATAAAAGAGCGTACGTGTCCCTCGAAACTAGCTGTAAAAGTCCAAGCGAGAAAGAGCGGAGATGTAGATCCTTGGCCCAGTATATGAGAGCCTTGCCAAACGATGCTACAATTGAAGCCTTCAAATTCTTGCAGAGCAATGCGCAGAAGTTGGAAAGATAGAAGCCAAAGTTAAGCGCTTTATGTTGGATTTCGCTAACTCACTGCCGCAACGTCATAGGCTTCGTCTCTCTAAATTGGTAAGGAGCGTTTATCGATGGAACAAAGACAGACGAGGCTGAGACTTGGGTGAGTGAAAGATCGTGGTGCGGGTGCCTTTCAAGGAATCGGGCTTGAAGGAGGGAAGTGATGTTCAAGGTGGAATGACATGGTTGTAGCTCGCTCGGGTGCTTTCGAGGTTAGGGGGGCTTGCTTTGTTCCTCTTCCCTGGATCGAGGCCGGTTTGGGGCATTGGCCAGGCGACCGGTGGGGCTGTGTAGGCCTAGGAAATCACTCTCAAACATTAATTCAGCTCAAGTTGTCAAGCCATGGGACGCATACAATGATCAAAGGGTCTTTGTTGTTTGTTAGGGAGTGAGGTACAGTAGAGACCAGAATCAAAGAGATGCTATTTCGGTATTATACTCTCAAATGCACTCATAAAGGCAATCTCATGATAAGACGACACGATATCTCCAGATTTCTTTACCCCAGCTGAGATCCAATGGGTTCCGCTCGAACAAATGAGGTGTGGCTTCAACTGTGGCTGTGAGCACGTGATGCTAGTCCAAAAATTCAACGACAGGTTGGGCGATTGATTGATGATATCCCGAGTGAGACCGTGGTGAGAGTTGAGTATTGAACCTCCGCGCGCGGAACACAGCCAAGATGATTCAATTAAAGGTACTTCAATCCTTCCCATCTTTTCAATCACTTGCTGACTGACCATGGCAGACAATGCTCAACTGCATCGACAACTCGGGCGCTGCCCTTGTCGAATGCGTCTTGGTCGTCGGCCAAAAACGACATGCCCGAATCGGTACGATACACCCCCACGAACACCACACTCGATCCTCTCGAATTAATGCAACAGCTGGCTAACAAACGTCAGGTGACCGTGTCGTCGTCGTCGTGCAGGAACAGCGTGGTAGCTCCTCCGGTGGTATGGCCGGTATCTCTGCCGCCAACAAGGTCAAGCGAGGTGATATCCGTCACGCCGTCGTCGTCCGAACCCGATACCCTACACAACGCCGAGACGGCTCAGTCGTCAAGTTCGACGACAATGCTTGTGTGCTGCTGAACAAGTCTGGAGATCCCGTTGGCTCACGTATCAACGGTGCTGTTGGCGCTGAGCTGAAGCGCAAGAAGTGGAGTAAGATTCTGTCGATGGCGCCTATGCAGGCATGAAGAATTGGCAAGGAGTTCAGGATGATGAGTGAATGGGCGGTTGTTTACAAAAGACAGGATAGACCAGGGGAATGGTTTGGCTGCATACAGCCGTGTACGAGTGGAATACTGTACAATTACGAATATTACTACATTTGGCATTTGCGAGGCGTTGATACGAAAATACAGACACCTTTCAGCTCTCAAAATTTAAAGTCACTGTGGTAGCATAACTTGGTACATTTCATGTCAAGGAACTTATTTTGCATGATTAAAAAACTGCAGATGCATCTTGATAATTTACCCCTCCTACGGAAGGTGATGAGAAGCTTGACTCTCAGTCTTAAACGACGAAAGAACTGGGGTAAGCTTGGTACATTTGTGGTCCTCCTCCAAAATCTTATTCACTGCTTTAAGCAGTCTTATACAGGATCATTGATAGAATACAATTTGCATTTCCCTCCTTATAACCTGGCGCCGGTGGCATAACCATGCCACAACCCTCTCTAAAAACGCCTTGCGAATTCAAATGATGATGCGAGTATCCTCCACAACTTGGGCGTCGACGATTCGTTGCCCGGGTATCGATGTAAGGTTTCGCTTAAGTGAAAATGTGACCACACTCGCAGCAGACGTAGAAGAGTTTCTATCGTGGCGTTAGTGAGCTGATCTCTGAAACGTATGTACGTGTGAGAGAGTTCAACTTACCATGCCGGTTTCAGCGCTTCGCTGTTGAGACTGGAAAAACACAGCTTCGGTGTGCTGGCAACTAGGGCAGGTCTTTGTAGATCGCGGGAGCTGCAGCGCGCAAAAAAAAAGATAAAGTCAGCCAGCAGTCTTTAAGCGATGACAAGCGGGTTCCAAAGAAGACGCGAGACACCTAGCGCTCCAACTGCTGTTTCCAACTTATACTTTGCCATGTGAACGGTCGGCCGCCAACTGCCTGCCGCCGAATAATGATGCCAGAAGCTCAGAGCATGTGCCAGCCAGCCCAAGATAGAATAGTAAAGTCATGCCAGTCGTGTCGTGTCGTCAGTTACATAATTGTCGTGATACAGGATGTTTGTTGAAGATGCTCATGATTCACATTTCATGGACGAATCGTAGCACATGGAGATCTCTTCGAGGAATTCTTCACTGGCGTCGGAGAGGAAGTCATCAGACTCGGTCCTTGTGTCATCGTAGTCCTCGTCCATCATCTCCTCGTCGTAGTCGGCGAAAGGGTCCTCCCATGGCAAGGTGAACTGGCACATGCCCGTGATGGGCTGACTGACTTTCTCGTTGGAGACGATCATTTGGCAATCAGGCTGGCCGCAAGAGGTGCACAAGATGACTCCGCCACAGCCGTAACAGAGAACAGGTGGAAGATGACTAACCGTTGGATCGGAGCCAACATCCTGGGTGACACCGGCGGTCTCACCGGCCGAGGTGTTGAGGACGTTGCGGAAGACGCAGGTAGACTTGGCGTCCTCGGTGTACTGGCAAGTTCGGCAGGTAAACTGAAGCTTGTGAGCATCCTCGTCCTCCTTGGGATAAAGCATGTTTGAGCATTCGGAGCAGAATCGGAAGGTGATCTGCTCGAGCTTCTTGTCGCCGTCGGCGCCCTCGTAAGAGGTGGTGGATTGGGGGGTAGCCATTTGATCGGTCGAGTGGTGGTGGTATGGGTGGTTCAATTTGAAGAGAATGCTTGGTTGCTTTGTATGAAGATGCAAGAAGCAAAAACAAATCTGAAAGCTGAAATATCGAATAGATATTTCAAGCTGGGAATGAGAGATGGCGATTGTCGCTCTAGAATAGAAGCCGTGCTGTTGTTGAAGAAGAAAGAAGGGGAGAAGTGATGGATGAAAGGCGACAGGGCTGGAAAATAGTTCAAGTGGGAGGGGCTTCTGGCTTCCGCTGGTTTTCCTGTCCCACTTTTCTGTGCAAGTCCTTGAATTTGGTTGCTTGTTGGGTTTTTTTGGGTTTGGTGCCTTGAGCTTGGGCTTAGGCTGTGTTGGGTTTATAATCGACAGTTGGCAGCCAGCCACAAATTCAGAGGCTTTACAGCTGAGAAATTGGTGATTATGCAGGCTTGTGATTGACGAGCGCTGTTCAAAGTCCGTAGATTCGTGAACACCGGATGATAGTGAAATTACAGAGGAAGGGAAGACAAGAACAAGGCTTCAGTGTTGGGGTCGGTTGAGTTTTGTACGGAATGCACAGGCAGCAAGTGACTTGAACAAACCAAGGCACAGCATAAACAGTGGGTGATTCAGCGCGTTATCCTTCAGTGGCCTCGTGTGGATTGTCACACGTGGGCGTCTACAGTCAAAACGACACGAAAGTTATGTCCCTCTGCCGCGCCTTGTTATTGCTGACTCGTTTTCTCTTTTTCACGGTCTCACGCCGCGAGTGGCAAGGCAAAAGACTGGGGACAATTCATTCATTGACAGGGGTTGCTTATTTGCGGTGACTCACGTCTTCATCATCAACTCTACCTATGAGGCGGTGATGCCTTAGAGTAATCTAATCATGAGGCAGCCAGAAATACTTGATACCTACCCGTGCATGAAACAACATCACTGTGAATTCTTTGAAAAGAGCTCTTATTGGATGATGCTGTCTATTCCAGCTGAACAGTTACGGAGGTTTGTCCGGCACAACGAGGCTGGTCTCCGTATGTTCACATCATCACTGGTGCGTTAATCAGGCACAATGTAACCTCCTTCACAGCGAGGAGTAAACTAGAGTGACGTGCATGTTAGAAATATGCGTGAAAATACATTTCTCGAATTAGGAACTCGAAACAAGACGCAGGAACATGGTTCTCTGTCACTTCAAACAGCATTAACTGGGTGAGGCGTTGACAAGTGATCAATAAGTGGCACATGGAGGGCTACGTGAGGTCCACGAGACCATCACGATCGTACCAAAGCGGAACTTGAGACACGATCAACACGAAAAAGGCCGCAGACACGTACACGTGTAGAAAGTACGTAGGCCATAGAATTCGTAATTGGCCGAGAGGGAGATGCTGGTGAGTTGCTAGGGAGTTCGTTCCTAGGCCAAGAGTGAATTGTCCGATCTGACGCTTGGAAGGTCGGCGATTTAGCGATTCGTGTGAGCCTCAGGACGGTGGATCATGAAACTGAAGATACGTTATTCCCTTGCGAGAACTATTCGCAATCTGATTGCGTTGGCCAACTCACTCAGGTCGTTAATGTCGTTGCAGTCAGCAAACAAATCCCACTTGCAACCCCACGCATAGTAGTTACACCAGAGCTGAAGGCGAAGGTGGTACCATGTGCTCTAAAGGCAACCAACAACTTGGTACATAAAGCATATTGGAAGTGATTTAGCGATCACTTACAGAGTTGATTACCCATAGAGATGTTCGAAGGATGATTCCACAAAGTGATCGAATTTTTAACTGCGGGGTTTCCATTATACACCATCTTCGACTCTGAGTGTCAACGAGACATGGAATCAAGGCTCCCAGAATAATCACTTGTTCAAAATGCAGGTGCTGCCTTTATATCTCTTCTTCCTACATTATAGGAAGGCTTGACGTCTCTGCTGATTGTAAGATGACATTGGATACTTGTTTCTCATTAAGCGGCTCAAGGCAATTACGCGTTTTTATTCTCTTACAGTCATGCATATTTTCTATCAAAAAGGTATCCTAACCTTAGCAAAGATATGCTAAGCCTATGCCAACATATCTAGTTCATTTTATCATTTAGGATCAAGATCCCGAGTTTCTTTCCTCCCAGCTTATAGCGAATGGTGCTGTATTCTGATCCCAGTGGCACTCTTCGCAGCGCCTGCTTCTTTCTTCTGCATATTTTATCCCTGCTTCTGGTATCAATAGGAGCAAAGAAAAATTACGTTTGCCTACTATTATTCGTAATTAACTTCCCCGACTCTTCCGCCAAAGTTTTCGCGTGACGATGATTATAGACACTCAGCTAGCCACTTAACCTGTAGACTATCGATTTACCGGCTGGCATCTTCATGTTATTCTATTCCACATTCGATTACCCGAACCAGGTCCAGGGCCAGTGACAACTGACAGATCTGCAGGTTGTTCCGAATGGATGGAAGCGCACCTCCGCATTTTCCTTCTGGTGCTGGTACCGTGTGGGAGGGATGGCTCAGTTGAAAGGTTCCGATAGAAAGAACCTCCGAAGTTCGCCGTTGATACTGCCTCTCGCCTCCTACCAAAACTCACGAATGTCAACCGAATTTTCATTTCTATCAACTGTATGTACCTCCGACGATTACTGGCTTAGAAGGTCCCCGGCGCTGTACGTGCGTTCAGCTCGACGATGCCGAGCGTCTGGTGACAAGTAACCCCTTGATTAAGCATGCACTAAAGACTGACCCCATGATCTAAAGCCAGTAAGCATGGTTTATTACCAACCGAGTTGGATATATCCCTCGTTAAGAGAGGTTAAGGCGTATTGAGGCGCTTGTTAGAGGTTGAGTCGCTACAACGCTTCGAGCCTTGGAGCCTATCACAGCATCGGGTAGCTCACCCACCCACTGAAAGAAGGAAGGGCCACCCCGCGTCAAACCCCGCCCACCACAGCAACGCCGCATGGCAACCGCGGGGGTCTGTCGCTCCTTCTGTTGTACAGTAAAGTTACGGCACGTCATTGTTCCAGTTGGACCCAGCGAGTCGAGAGGCGACGGGAGGACCCAGCTCCATCAGCTCCAGCTTACCATACCTTAACTGGTAGCCCATCCATCTCATCACTCCTCTTCGCAGCACATCTCTCGAGCTGCAACTTTTGCTTCCCTCAAAGACGAACTTTTTTTTGACGATCGATACCCCGACAACGACGCTGAACACAGCTCATTTTTGCTCTCGCTGATACCACCTTCACCAAAGTCAACAACAGATATAAACATGGTAAGCAGCTCAACAGCAAGCCTCGACAACTGTCGCAGATCCTTCAAGACCTCTCGCCGCCCCCTCCTTTGGCTGCGTCAATCAACTCACAGACTCAATTCATCATCTAACATGTGCACTATAGGCTGACACTGGTCTTCCTCCGGGCTGGGAGGTCCGACACTCCAACTCCAAGAACCTCCCCTACTACTTCAACTCTGCCGAGAAGCTCTCACGATGGGAACCTCCCTCTGGCACCGACACCGAGAAGCTTAAGCATTACATGGCTACTAACCACAGTGCTGGCTCTCGTCCTGGTGCCGTCGCTGGTGTTCCCGAGGGCAAGATCCGCGCTGCTCATCTACTAGTCAAGCACCGCGACAGCCGACGACCCAGCAGCTGGAGAGAGGTGCGCATACCCGCCCATCATATCCAACAGTCGCATTGATCGCTGACTAACACAATCACTGCAGGCTGAGATCACGCGCACCAAGGAGGAGGCCCTTGAGATCATCCAGGACCACGAGCAAAAGATCAAGTCTGGTAGTATCACACTTGGTGAGCTCGCTCTCACCGAATCCGACTGCTCTTCTGCCCGTAAGCGAGGCGACCTCGGATACTTTGGCAAGGGAGACATGCAGAAGGAGTTTGAAGATGCTTCCTTTGGCCTCCAGCCTGGCCAGATGAGCGGAATTGTGGAGACAGCTAGCGGCCTTCACTTGATTGAGCGGTAAGTCCAATGTCTGTGGTTTGAACTCGTTCCTGACTGACTTTCCCTAGCCTTGAATAAATTGAAAAGTATATATAATTGACAAATTTTGTAAATTGACAAAGCAGAGCGTATCCTTGACGTCCTCGCGCACTACCTCCCGATCGCCTTTGCCGATACCTGTTGCAGTGATCTATATGTGGCTGACTCGGACGTCATATTTCAAACTTCAGTGAGACTAAGCAGTCTTTTAAATCTTGGTTGTCTTCATTATTCTTCCATGTCTAAGTATCTACAGTACCCGGCCACAACTGGCTTCTACCAGGCTTGCTCTTTGTCTTTCTACCCGTCTTCCTAGCAAGTATATAACTCTAAACACCAGGTCACGAACGCTACCACGTCTATCCTGCCGAGATTCTATCGCTATTTCTCTTCAGCTGGCCAGACCCAACACAGCACCTTTGAAAGGCTCGACAGTGGTGAACACCACCGTCATGACGCCGGAGACTGTCATAGCAAGAGCAGCGTACGGAGCTGCGCGACTTCTAGTCTCGTACAGATACGACACGCCCATGGCCGCGCCGTTGACACCAACCGTGATCCCGGCTGAGATTGTAAAGGGATCATCGCCACCTGACAGATCCTTTTGAGCTGTTCTCAAAAGAGGCTTTAGACTCAGACGTGAGGCTCTACCATCGGAGTCGGATACGTTGACGCTTGAATGGGGAACAAGGTCTTCTCGTCTGACGCCTAGTTTGTCGAGCACAAACGGATAGCAAAGCTGACCAAGGATTCCGTTGCTTACCACGAGGGCAGCATTCACACCGAGATTTCCACCAAGTGCTTCCATGGCCGGTTTGGCAAGTGCCAAAGTTGTGCTTCGTGCAGCGAATGCCAGCGCTGCGGGGGCGTTTAGACCGACAAGCTTCCCTCCCAGGACCGACAGGAAGACGTTTCCAGCTGCGGCTGCCGTCGCCAGGATAATAGTGAGGAAACCGGCGAGACCGAAGAGCTGTCGTTGGCATTCGTATAGCTTGAAGCCCCATATCAGAATTCCGCATTCGAGGATCGAAAGTGCAGCGTCACCGGCGCCAAACCACGGGCTTCGTCCGTCCGAAAGGGGCGTTCCAGTTGCCACAGAGGTCCAAAGAACATAAAGGGGTGTTCCTCCGCTGAAATCGCGCAGTACTTTGTCTATACTGCCGTAGCCATATGCGCCCGCTTTGGCTCGGGTATATGCCGTCATGAGGAGGGTCGTGAACAGGACAGGATTCATAAGCGTGACGATTGTGTTCTTGAGCTTCGGCATGTCAGTGCAAAGTTGCGAGGCCTTGAAGGCTCGCTGGAGTCGCAGTGTGAGTACCCAGACGAACCAGAGAACGCAGCCATCGAGGATGCGGTCATCGTTAGTGGCGGCAGCTACTGGTGCTCCAATCACAAAGATGGCTAGAGACGATGCGATCAGTGGAAAGTTGGACATCCAAAAGTGCCAACCCCGTGACACTGGAACCGGATCCTTGGAAACAACGGATGATCGTTGGCTGGCTGTTGCTGAGGTTGCTTCGTCCGGCCCGGATCTCGGCGGGTTTGCTGCTTTTTCGCGACGGCCAAACACACGCTGTTGTCCTTGGTCCAGAGTTGAGTCGGAGAGCCAACTGGTTTCGATCGGGGGAAGAGTTCCTACAATAGGCTGCGGAAGGCAAAATTCGTCGGGCACTTGGCTAGTCATTCGCGCCACACAGCTCATAACGAGAAGCGAGAGGGCAAAAACCATGACCCAAGAAGCAAGGTTGGTTATGACTGGAGCAATGATGAGAAAAGCTTCGAGAGGTTTTTGTACTGAAACGTACCAAAGTTGCCAATGACGCAGCCGATATCGCGGCCGCTGAGAATATCGCTCTGGTTGAGCATGACGAGA
Source organism: Fusarium proliferatum ET1 (assembly GCF_900067095.1). Lineage (NCBI taxonomy): Eukaryota > Fungi > Ascomycota > Sordariomycetes > Hypocreales > Nectriaceae > Fusarium > Fusarium proliferatum. The sequence continues at coordinate 3,360,506 of NW_022194793.1, read as the reverse complement.
GGGATTGGAAAGCCCAAACCAAGATGGACATTGATGAAGTCGACCTGAAACGAAAGTTAGTGCTGCCGTTATGGGGAATCGTGTTCACTTACCTTGGATTTGATGTGCCTTCGATACACACCATCAACATCAGCGAAGCACAGGTAGACCGCAGCCATGAAGCAAAATGTCAGAATCATTCCAAAAATAGAGGAGAAGAACTCGAGATGCACAGGAGCCAACGCCCTACTCAAACCCCATATGATGACCTCGCTCATGAGATAGACGACGACGACCCAGCCAAACTCCAGCACATTGCCGGCGACAGTGATGAATCGCGTCCTCCAGAGATCTGATAGCGACATGTCTCGGGCTGCTTGAAACAGTGATTGTGGGGAGTTGATCCATGACGGCCTCGAGAGGGGCGGATTGCGAGCTTCATTTGAGGGTCTGAGACAGCGGAGGATTTCAGAAACGTTGTTTCTAATGGTAGTAGTCATGGTGCAACCGCAACTGCAACTGCAACATCGACGTGATGAGCACAGCCAGGTTGGTGAGGGTGAAGAAGCACAAGGTCGGCGGTTTTGGAGGCGTTACACATGAAGATATAATACACCCCCTTCGCGACTTGCGGAAGGGTGACCGTTTAAAAAGGGCCCGAGGGACAAGCGAGATGTGTTGAAAAGAGAAAAGAGGGATTGGAAACGGGTGAATGGGGGAAGCAGAAGTGTTGACAGTGACAAGGCCAAGCCGGCCGGCGGTTTGCACTGGCAGAGCGTATTCTGCAGGCAATGGTCACATATTCACAGTTACAGGTCTGTTTGAAACACATTATCGTTCTATATGTTGCCGTGTGCAGCTCTTTTTGGAAAGATGATGTAGGGACCCGGCATATCTCCAATCTAGATCGGCCTGTTACCGAGCATGTCTGAAGGAATTGGACCACCTTTGGCCATGTCAGATTGGCTGCATGTAATATCTTGCTTTGCGTCGGTTTGACACATTGAACGGGAAGAACGGGACTGCACCGCCCTGAAGCCAGACCGTCTCGTTTGAAGGGTGTTTTTCGATCTTGTATCATTCTTTTCCCGCCACGAGGGTTGTTTGACAAAACGTCATGATGGAGAGGACCAGAAACAGATTGGAACATGACTATATTCCCCGTGGGGAGTTTACGTACAAATGAGCAATGAATACATGAGGCTGGGAGACTTGTTCAGATGGTGACGGTTTCTTGGTCACGGCAGGGAGGACGATGCTGGGGGACGTGGGACGGGAGTTCAAACGGATGAGGAGGGGGATGTATCATATATGCAGATGACGAGTATGATGGCTTGGTGTTTGCTAAGCTATTTTATTTTATTTTTGTAAGCTGATATCTGAGACTTGCATAAAAGCAAGCATCTATCTTATCAAACAACTCTGAAGATGGCGATGCTGTCGTGCCTTGTAATGGCAGTGTGTCAACAGGACACCCCCCCTTCATTAAACAGCCTGAATGCATGCACAGCCGTTGTGATCTGAGAATATTTCTCTTTTCACCAATAATCGCCTCTTGTAAAGAGCATCAAGATGTCCGTGGAAGCTCGCCTCATGCAAGATGCGCTGTAGATGCTGTGGCACGCTAGCCCCGCCTTCACTGGTCTTCAGGTGTACGTCCACTGAAAAAAAAGTGCCGCGAAGGGTCCAGGGGTTGTTTGACCGCCCGGGATCTTTGGGCCGACATTTGACGTCTGGGGCGTTTGTTTTGTTTGAATATGAGGTTATCTTGAGCATCACCACGACGGCACGACAAAGCATTGACGTTTGAGTGAACTGTTTTTGAAAGCCAATTGCTCGTATTCTTGGTTGCTTTCCTATTCTCGGCTGGGGTTTATTTGCTTGGGTGGACAAACTCATTGAGGCTCAGGACACCGTCTGTTTGAATATCGTCCACAACACCAATCTCCATTCATTGTCCTCAGCAACATCTCCATCTTTTCCCAGAGACGACTTGTGCCATCATAAACACCGCTCCTGAGGCAAAGTGTTGGCTGTACCACCCCATCACGGACGGTTACTTCAAAAACGCCACCTCGCTATTCCACAGGTTCAAAATGGATCTCGGCCCCAAGCACCGCGCAGAAGCCCTGCTCCTCAAGGCAGCCCGCGCGTACGGCATCCCCGCCTCCAAGGAAGACGTGCAACACGCCCTATCAGACGCTTCATTCGTTGACTGGGCAAATCTGCATCTCGCGAGCGATCACCTCCTTACGGGTGATGAGCTGGCACTGTGAGTCGTTTAACGACCTTTTGTGTATCTGTATTATGCTGACAAGGCGGGGTTAGGTATACTGAGCTTGATAAGAGCGGGCAGGTTGACAGGTTGGCGGACCTGCATGATTTGGGGGAGGTGCAGGCGGTGAATGAGGATGATGTTCGTGCGGCGATCGAAGAGCTGAATAGGTCGACGGCTACGATATCGAAGCAGACTGAGACGCTGAAACAGCAGCGTGATGCGCTGGCGAGGTTGGTGAAGAAGCGTGATGAGGCGGAGACTCAGAGGAGGGATCTTGAAGAGGCGCGCCTTAATAAGACGAAACATGCCTTGAAGAAATTGGTGTTTGAGGTAACACAGACTAGTCCGAGGTCGTTTGAGAGAGGGAGTTGCTAATGTGGTGTAGGTTGATGGCGAGGCACAGAGCTTGGAGTATCGTGTTGCAGATCTGGAGCAGATTGCCAAGGACTCGCGATCGAATCTTAAGAAGACGGTCGATACGGTGTTTCAGTCTGATGATAAGTTACTGTCGAGTCTGCAAAAGCTCGGATGGGAACTTGATCAGCAGGATCCAGAGGAGGAGAAGACGATTGAGAAGTTGAGGGAGACTTGTATGAGGTACGTCCCCCGTTTATCATTGTATTGATCTGTACTAATTGGGGTAGGTTGATCAAAACAACAGTTGAGACACTGAGGACGAGATTGGATAGAATCTATCTCGAGGCTATCCTTGCGGCGGAGCGCTCGGGAGATGTCAAGGCTGCTACTCAGGAAGACGTTAAAGCTCTCGAGGAAGAGCTCGAGTCGCTATACTCGGAGATCTTGCCTGTTGCACAAATGTCTGCTGAGCAGCAGCATTTGGAACCAGCGTTGAAGGCAACGAATGCTCAGAGCGGACAGAGCATTCATCGTTCAGCAGTGGCAGTTTCCTACGTATGTGTATTTCACTAGCATCTTCTTCGTGCCGCTAATACTGTCTAGGTCAACGAGTGTCTCGACTATCTCGTAGAAAGGATAACACTCCTCACAGAACGTGTCGAAACTCTCAAATCCCACAACGCAGCAGCGTCCTCCATCATTGCCACAGCCAAAGCAGAAGTATCTGCCTCGCTATCCCCGGAAAAGAAGAAATCTATCAGAGCCGCTATGCCAGCATCTCCCATTCGGAACCCCTCACCAATTCGCATGCGCGCCAACACAGACGGTGCGCGCCGCAGCAACAATAACAGACGCCGCTCATCCGGTATTCTCGACGAGCCTGCAATTGAAGCTCTTCTGCGCGATTTGGCGCTCTCACTACCCGACGCAGAAGAAGCTTCCATCCAAGACCAAGTATCAGCACTGAACAAAGCGTTCACCGAAAGATCTGGCAAAACTACAGATGTGGTGCGTAATGCACAGGATAGCTTTGAGACGAGCGTTACTTCTAGGTTGGACGATGCTAGGTTGGCGATTCAGCTTTTGCGTGATAGTGTATTGGCGGAGAGTCCGTTTGGAGAGATCAAGATGGTCGATCCGGAGTTTGAAGGGTCGATTGATGTATTGAGTCAAGAGGTGGATAAGGTCAAGGAGAAGTTGGATGGTGTTGTCGCCAAGAAAGCGTTGGCGAAGAGTGTGAAGAAGGATGAGTTTGTGCAGAGATGGGCATCATAAGTCAAAGAAGGCAAATCCAGTAAGATGCGTAGATGATCTGTTATTATTTAATTAATATTCTTTATACATGCAGCCATGCATGGTCGATAAACATTGGCTGCGAGAATATACTATCGAGAGAATACTGCTCCAAACCTTCGTAAATATCAGCAGTCATCGAATCGCCCAGCGAAGTCTGTCGTTGGTCCGTTCGTCTTTCACCGACAGGGTGAACAAAAGTCGTTTGCACACTAACAGTTGTTTTCGAAGCATCAGATTGACCGCCCTGTGTACCATCAGTCGTAGGCTGTGGTGCCACAGCGTCCATGATATCCGAGTCGATGAGTTGCCAGATCTTGGAGGGCTGAAAACTAATCATGTTGTTATCCTGTGCTTGACTCGACATTGTTTGCAACTGATGTAAGAGTTCTCGCTGTCATGGTTAGTATATGCTCCTAGCTGGGCGTGTTCTGACGAACCTTGTGTATGCTTCTTGGCGAAGGATCAGGCATCGACTCTAGAAACTCGATGCATTTTCTATAATTCTCCTTTGACGTTTCTGAGACTTTCGCGTCCCTCGCATACTGGAAAAGCCACGGTATTGTCGCCGTCGCAGCGACTAAGTCGCCTATTAATGGGTCATACACCATTAATCCACGATCTATACATGTTTGGACTAAGCGCGCTACCCAAGCTGAGTGAAACATAGCTTGGTCGACAGTTTGCTGGAGGAATAATCTCGGTTGGGAAGGGCGATTCGCTCTTCGAAGGGTAACAAGATGGATGAATGGATGATTCAATAACCCTTGTGTTGCGTGCGCTGTGATTTGGAAGAGGAGCCATGGGGCCCAGTACTCTCGATGTCTTTCGAATTCCTCTGGTGTTCGTTCCGAAAAGCCCACGTTGCGAACGAAATGTACATGACCGAGTCTAGACTCGAGATCATATAGTGTATTCGTCAATTGGTAAAAATTGGAATTTGTATCAGCAGGGTTATCAGCCTTTCCGATATGCAGCGCGTGAAGATACGAGATAACGTCGCCGCAGAACGATACAGCGCGTACAGCATGTGATGTTATCCCGGGGTCTGTTCTCAAATCGTCGCGAATACTTTCTAGATCTGGCGCGTATTCTTCATCGCCTAGATATGCTGGTGGTGAGGGCTCTCTTGCGCTGCGAGGATAGTCTGGTTTGGTGTGTGTTTGAGAGAGGAGAGTGAAACGAGGAGCGAAGCCTTTTTCGAGGATGAAGACACTCCAGTAACATCTGAGGCTGGCGTCGCCTTGGGGATTGTGGGGGGACTCAGAGTAACCTGCTCCGCGGACGAGTTCGAGTCTACTGGCTGCTCCTATTGTCATTAAAGCCAATGCTGGTCTTCCCTCTGTAGCTGGGTTAGTGCTGTAGTGATCGGAGAGAGCGGGGTGGGTACCGAGGATGTCACCCAGAGCAAGGAGACATAGAGCTTGTGAGATTTCCAACTGGGCTGTTCCTCGCATGGCGAGTTCGAGCACCATATCTCGCGCAGACCTTGCATGAGAGTGAATCAAGTCAGCTTCCTTCGCACTGCTCGAATCATAGGGGAGATTGGACAGCGCAAGTGCTAAGAAGTTCCACTGAAGAAACATGGGGAATCTCTCGATCCGATCTCTCAGCCCTTCTGGATCGAAGAGAGGCAGTGGTTGGAAGTATAACCGTCTTCGGTATTCTTCTACGGCATGGTCGAGTGAATCTGGCGATGGCCTTGCCTCTGTTGCTGAAGGGAGCCTTGTCGTTGTGAGCTTATTGTATGAGGTATAGAAGGTTATCTTACCAAGACACTGAGACTTCATCGTTAATGCTCACCCTGTTCAATCGTCTTGAAGCGCTTTCGACGAAAGATCCGGACCTGTTTGTATGCCTCGGGAGGGAGTCCGGAGTCAAGGCTGAGCCATTGCTTGATGAGGCAGCTTGAGGATGGCTTTACACCTGTTAGCAGTTGCAGCAACAATGAAACCTCCGTCTTTCTTACTGGGTAAGCTCGTATATCTCATCGCCCCGATTCTCAACACTCGAAACACGATCCCTCGATCCCGGTTGTCTGATCACTCATAAGACAAGTCATTAAGCCAAGATCACAACTCACGCTCGGGAAGTCCTCCTTCTTCGCTTCACAGTCTCTCGATTCCTCGGTAGATATTCACAAGGCTGATTCAGCCTCTCACAAAAAGAGCACACAGGTCGTTCCCCAGTACATCTCGTCTTCTTCCGCCTGTCCCCGGATTAGAAAACGGATTAGAAAACAACCCTTGTAGATACATCATACGACTCACCGGCAGCTCTCGCACGCGCGCCGAACGGATGATTCGGGATTGCCTGTCATTACGAAGTCGACAGTGGGGCTGGTGGACAAGCATTCAGAAGAAGTATATACAATATGTAGTTGAGATGAAGAGGACGAGACGCGGATTCTCCGTGCCCACCTTTACAGGGAAAAAGTACACGTGACTCAGTTGGAGAAGCTCACGGATGACTCCGAGATACTGGCTTTTTAAATATTAGAAAGATACCGAATTCCAGAGCTTTTTCCTTGAGCGTATCTCATGATTTGGGAAGTTGATCTAGTGATAGCGTTATTAGTGAGTCGTTGAGCGGAGAATTGTCGTGGTAGTTTTCCGTGCCCGCTGGTGAAGAGACGGTGAAACACGATTGGTCAATGCCTCTAGACACGGAGTTTTAGACCAAATTTCCGTCTTGGACATCGACTTATACAAGTCGCTTGTCTACTATAAGACGGGCTGATTGTTTCTTCCTTTCCATTCTTTAGACTACAACTTGTTCTTATCACTAGTAATTTCTTATCTCAACATCGCCATGACTTCTAGAACGCCTGCATCGAAGAATGAGCCCATCGTCATCGTGGGCGCTGGTGTCTTTGGCCTTTCAACTGCACTTGAACTCAAGAAGAGAGGTTATCAACATGTCACAGTGCTCGATAGGTATTTACCACCTGTGATAGATGGAAGTAGTGTTGATATTTCACGTGTTATTCGCGTGGAATATGCTGATCCTTTCTACGGCAAGATGGCGACTGAAGCCCTCGAAGGCTGGACAGGTCAATATTCACAACACTACCATCAGTCGGGCTTTGTGATGCTCACTGATGCTGGTGGGAACTCCTTTGTTGAGCAGAGTAAAGAGTCTAACAAGACTCTTGGTGGGACACTGGAGGAGTATGAGAATGCACACGATATTCGAAAACAGTTTCCTGCGGTCCAGTCTCAGCTTGATGGCAAGAAGGCGTACTTCAACAAGACTGGTGGTTGGGCGGATGCCGAGTCTAGTATACAGCAACTAGCTACCGAGTGTTCTCTTGCTGGTGTGTCGTTCATCACAGGCCCCAGAGGGAGAGCTTTATCTCTACGTTACAGCGACAAGAAAGTCACGGGTGTCAACGTCGCCGAAGGTGACACTATCCCTGCCGCACAGGTCATTATAGCCACTGGAGCGTGGTCGAACAGACTCCTCCCAATCAGTCATGCCTCATCTGGTTCCGGACAGCCAGTTGGCTTTATTCGTCTCACCCCCCATGAAGCAGAGAGACTCAAGGACATGCCCGTCATCATCAATCTCAGCACAGGAGTCTTTGTATTTCCTCCCACGCCAAAGACAAATATTCTCAAGATTGCTCGTCACGGTTACGGATGGGCTACTGAGGTTGAAGTCAAAGATCCTCTCGGGCAAACTCGAGTGGTATCATCTCCTAAACGAGACGAAAACAACGCAACAACCAATTATTTACCAGCAGATGCATTGAAAGCTCTTCGTGAGGGACTACAAGATCTCGTACCAGAGGTTGCCGACCGGGAGTGGTTGAGAACACGACTTTGTTGGTACTCTGATACACCTGAGGGAGACTTTATCGTGGATCATCATCCCGTGCGCGAGGGTCTTTTCCTTGCTACTGGTGGTGCTGGACAGTGAGTTACTCATGAAACCTAACGTGAAGTTGTACTGAAAATTATGCAGCGCTTTCAAATTTCTCCCTGTGCTTGGAAGATATGTTGTTGATTGTTTTGAAAACAAGGCTCCTAAGGAGCTTCGACACAAGTGGAGGCTACGAGCGCCAACTGGACAGGACATGGTGAAGCAGGGTGATGGTAGTCGGGGCGGTCCTCCTTTGAGGAAGTTGACAAGAGCTGAGCAGTCCAAGTTGTGAAAAGAATAGATGTATTGGTTCGTCGAGAACGATAGACTGCCAAGATAAAGGGGAGTATACACCACAACAACCGAAGCATTACCACCACCTGTGAACTATCATCGGTAGTCTTTGAGCTACGAGTGACTTTGGTCCATGCCGCCAAAATAGTCATGCGACAGGACGCAGTGTACGATCCATGATCTGGGACGAGCCCATGGCCGTGGGCGCATGCAACATCGTACCCGTTTCGCATACCACATACCACATACTATATAGAGCAATAAAATGTTTCAAGCATGCTAGGTGAGACCTAATGCTTGTATACGAAGTACATGTCACGCCTACGTTTACGCATGGCCCCTACGATGGTGTTTTGGTGCTGTATTATGTGGGATATGGACATATGTGTGACATGTAATATCCCAAAGTTCGGTGACTAGACTCGACCCCGTTACCAGCTGTGTCTGACCACCGACCACGTTTGTGATGGTCTTAGCCAAGAGGAGCACACGTGAAAGCGTTCTTGACAGTTCCGTGGTCATACTGGTCGATCTGCGGATGATGTTAGTTGATGTTGCGTGAAGTTTGTGTGAGTTGGCTTACAATATCGATGACGGCAGAGTAGGTTCCCGCTACCAAGAAGACAAGACCCATGATGAAGATGATGGCGTTGACAACGCTGGGAAGGATGTTCTTCTTGCTGTACCATTTACCTTCTCTCAAAAGCATGAACCACATTACTGCAGGCCAATACAGGGTGAAGCCTGAGTTCAGCAAACTAGATGTGATGGCAATCAAGTCGCTGAAGAAGGGAATAGCCTCGGCGATAACGAAACCGATCCAGGTGAAGATGCTGATGAGCAGGAGCCAAGAGATCCAGCCCTTAGGGGTGTTGATGTACTTGGCTATGGAATTTTCATAGATGCGACCGTGGATATAGCGCACAGCGACAGTCGTGTTGATCGAGCCGCTGATGAAAATAACTGGCAAGGCGACGCCAAAGGCAACCTTGGCAACAGTGTGGCCTGCAGATAAAAGAGCTGGAGATTTGACATCGATACCAACGAAGGAGTAGATGAGAGCGCCGGTGAGGGTATAGATAACAATTTCGATACCACCGAGCGTCCATATAGCCTTCATGTAGTCGGTAGGCGTGTGCATTTCATCCATGAAGCTGAACTGCGAGATAGAGAAGCTGTAGGCGAAGAAGATGTTGCAAAGCGCAATAAAGGCCTGAGCAAACGTGACATCAGGCTTGGGCCAGGCGGACCAATTGGCCGGTTCGGGTGCATCAGAAGCTCGAATACCAGTCGCGATGATGGTGACTCCGATAGCTGCAATGATCGAAGCGAAGTCGATATAGCCCAGAATAGCCACCTCTGCAAAACTGGGAGGCACAGCAAGAAGCAGCAGCAGGACAGCAGAGATGACGCCCCAGACAAGACTGCAGATATTACTCTCAGTCAAAGTCGCAAAGGCGATAGTCCCCGTCAAGCAATGCGACGCTGTGAGGAGCAACAACTGAAGCGTAACCATGACACCAAAAGCCTCAGCACCCCAACGTCCAAACATGAGTCCTCCCGCAGCAGGGTAGTGCTCGACATGCGGATACCTAACCTTGACCTGCCCAACGATATACGACGTGTAAATCGCAATGAGCCCAATGCCAATCGAGCAGATAACGCCCGCGACCATGCCCAGCGTCGCAAAGGCGCCGGGGATGGAGAGCGAGCCGAGCGCGACGGCCTGGACGATGAGAACGATGGTGAGGCGCTTCCAGCCGAGACGGCTGAACTTGGCCTTGCCGTCGAGGATCTTGCGCTTCTCGAACTCGGTTACTTCGCCGACCATTTTCTCGCTGGTGGAATCGTCATCTTGGGCGATGGGGGCGGAGAGGATGTTGTTGTCCTGAGGGCCCTGGTGCTTGTCCTTGTTTTTGCTGGCGGTGGAGGCCGCGGGGGTGATGGAGGAGGTCATTGTCTTTTTGATGAGTGTAGCTTAGTCTCCCATTGTCACACAGACTGATTATTTGGTGAACTCGTCAAGAGATTCAGAGAGAATGAGTGTGAGGATGTGATGAGCAAAGAAGGGACGGGGCTGGCTTTGTAGGGCCACGGTATATGACTCCCCGTTAGCCCGACGTCGGACGGGACGTGGAGACTCCATATTGAACCATCTGGATCCATGTGAGCAGAGGCGAGAATTCAGAAAAAGTTTGTCAGTCCATGGCAATGGCATGTCATACGAAAAGCCAGGACCGGGTCATTCTACGATCCATGATGGAGTACAAGTGGATCATCCCGTGGTGTTTCTAGAAGGATTAGCAAGTAAACCCTTTTTAAACACCCCTAATTGGTTAAAGCGATGGGGCTCAAATAATAGCCGAATCAGCTAACATCGTAGCTCAACAACATCAGATTTTTATAAGACTTTTCTTAACATTCTCTACCAATTCAACTTGAGTTACTCATGACAAGATGACAATTGCACAACAATAATTGACTGCTCTCGTAATTCTTAGTAAAAAGAAATACTTATTTGGCTGGGGAAGCTTGTAAAGGTCCCTGAAAGAGGGAAAAAGAAGCTGATCGTCTTTTGTGGATTCTGTTACTCAAAAGTCGGTCCATTTTACCTAATCAACCTGGATTCAAGCGGAGGCACCGAGTCAGAAGCTTCAGCGAGATGGGCTGTCGCCCCCTTGAATTTTGATACAGAAAAGACGCGGAGCCGAGCCGAGGGAAAGGAGAGGTGCCGGCGGATGTGGAGGAGATTGGGAAGTCTAAACTTTATATGGTGATTGTTGCATCAAGTATCGCGACTTACAGGTGTGGTGTTGAGCTACAATGCACTGGAACACGGATATAGACGGCTCTATTCATTGCATTTTAAGAGCAGCACGACTACAAATAGAGCTTTTCACTGACATCTTATTGGCCATTACGCTTCTGCTCGGCAATCCGTCTACACGTTCATATCACAGAGTCACGTTCCGCAGCCGCCGTACGTAATAAGATCCCTTTTCAGCTCGCATGCTTTACTTCCCCAAGTTTTCTCCAGATGATCTCCCAACTCAATCATAATCCCCCACGTTGAGTTCTTTTGCTTGCATGACCCGCTATGTCTAACAGCTCGTCTTAATGAGGTAGCTGTTGAGGCTAGGCTCCTTCATTACGTACAGGAGGTTTCCGTGGGTATCTGGGGTCTCGCCCACTTCTTACGAAAAGAAGAACTCGGACCGTGTAAAACATTGCCTGCTTCAAGTAAGACCGCCTGTGGTGACATGTTACTCGATAGGGTGAGCACGGATGGAAATACATCGATGTGGTAAATTATCTCTATCTTTTGTATTCAATATCTCATTATCATGAAGGAAGTCTTGACTTGACTGACAATAACTGTCGCCTTTTCCATCTCAGATCACCATTTGCTTTTCGCATCTTCTCACCCGATCTTCAATACTAATGACTTTCGACGATGTAGGCCGCGGAAACTCCCCTAAAAACTTCTACCCTCATCTGTAGCATGGTATCCATTTCCATTCGTGAACCTCTCCTCCTGACTCACCACCAGCTTTGGGAGTCCAAAGCCAACACCAAAGAACACAAAGATAGCCCACTTCCATCGGAAAGGGTTGATAACCACACAGAAGAAGAACCACCAGATCAACTCCAAGTAAGTAAAAAAGTCGAAAGCGCCAGTTGGACTGGTAAGCTTGAGTGTCTTGGTCATATCGATCCAGCGCTGCATCCAGAAGGGACTAGGTCGAGAGAACGGGTCCATGAGGAACATGAGGAGGATTCGAGTGTAGATACCAATGTGCCAGTTACCAACGGTGCCAATGGCGTTGACGTATGTGCAGTTGATGGCTGAGACGGAGGGGTGAGTGGGTGGGAAGGTCTGGAGATACCAATTCGGCGGTGGGTAGGGTTCCTCGAAGCAATCCTTGGGGAGGAAAGATAGAGAAGGTCTTTTGAAACCAGTAGCCATAACGACAATATCAGCATCGATGACTTCCTCGTGACCAGGACCACCTTGCGGTACACCCTTGGCACGTCGATTAACTTGAACACCGCTCTCGACAAACTCATCGATATCACAGCGAACCCATTCAGCTCTACCCTCGCGCAGCTTGTCCATAATGTCAGAGTTAACCATAGGTGTCTCCATGAACAAACCGTGGTTCTTATCAGGCGCAATATCCTCAAGATCTCGGTAGAAGAACTTGCGCAGGAAGAACTCTGGGATAAACGACAGAACTGTCTCCTGGCCAAAGATGTTGAAGCTCAGAAGTGTATCGACGACCATGTTACGGGGAATGATCCACTTGTCTGAGCGCGATAGAATGGTCGCTTTGGCAGCATCTTCTGTGAAAGCAAACTCAAGCGCTTCAACAGCAGAGGCACCTCCACCAATGATGGCCATCTTCTTACCCTTCACATCCTTTCTAATAACAAGTCAGCGGGCTGGATCGTGAGTTGGGAAGCCGAGTGACATACCCAGTGAGTTCGCTAGAGTGGTAAATAGGACCTTTGAAGTTGTCCATGCCGGGGATCTTTGGCATCTTTGGCGCGCCACAAGTTCCGACCGCAGCAATGACACCGCCAAAGCGCCCGAGGGAAGGGTCGTTGACAATCCATCGGCCCTGGTCATCTTGGTACACGCGATCAATTTTTGTGTTGAAGCGTGTTCTCTCTTTGAGGCCATAGCGTTCCCAGAGCTGTCGGACCTGGCTGAGAATTTGCTGACGGTCGGGATACCCACGATTCCACTGAACAGAAGGATGGAATCGATACATCAATGAATGAATCTGAAGCCCAGATGTTTCATTGACTCTCTGGATTTTATTAACGTCAAGATAATTATAAAATCATAGCGTAGTGAAACTTACACTCCAAATACCACCAACATTATCCTTGGACCCAGCTTCGAAAATCACAACATCAAAGCCATGGCCAATACAATGAGCCGCACTTGTAACGCCCGTAATTCCCGCCCCAATGACTGCAATCTTAGGTCTATTGCGCCCAATCCTCGCGTTTTCACTTGGTGGCTTGGGCGAGAGGAGTTTGTCCGTGAGCCATTGGAAGATTTGGAAGAAGAAGAGAAAAGGGTGGAAGAGGGGATTGACGAGGCCAGTGTCAGACGCCATTGTAATTCAAGAATATAATTACAATTGACAATTGACAATTGAGGTTGAAGTTGAGATTCGTACTCTCATAAATATCTCGCCGTGTCTTTCATGTGAAAGCGAAACATGACGTCAATATTTCACATGCTAATTTAGAGGCCTTGAACAATGACGAGTCAATGATTTCAAGGTCAATTCAGGGCGAGATAGTCTAGTTAGTGCAGTTAGTGCAGTGATATGATGTGATAGTGAACCCACAGACAATGGCTGAAACAAGAATAAATCACTTCATTCCAACCTCTTCCCGCTGTTTTGTTTACTCCAGACCTTGTCTATATCAGTCAATCCAATTCGACTGCTTTTCTCTCATAAACGCATCTTAGCGCAATTAACTTGAAGCTCATCCACTCTTCAAGCTACTCACGTTCCTGAATTTGGTCAATTGAACGATAACCACAAAAATGGAGCATCCAGGTAAGCTTGCTTTCGAGATTGCAGACTGTAATATACTCACAAAGTATAGTCAAGGAAATTGCCGGCGTTATCAAGTCGCTCACTCAGGGCAGCCCTGATGTCCAAGAGTCAACTCTGAGAGAATATTTTCTCCCCAATGCCTCGTTCTCACACCCATACTGCCGTGTTCCTTCTATATCGAAGGGACAAATCCCCTTGGCGGGAGGTCTTGAGTCTATTCAGTTGATACTAGCCATCTATCGATGGTATCGTACTCTGAGCCCACACATTGACCTCAAGGTCGATTCGGCAGGTCAGTCTCCCGTCGTCTAATGGTTGGTTGCAATTGCTAACTTTTCTCAGCCTTTGATCAGAAGAGTGGTCTTCTGTATGTCTCCATCCGTCAAACATTCGCGCTCTGGTTCATCCCTCTGTACAAGGCACCTGTGAAGCTTGTGTCTGTTCTACAGCTTACACAGCTCTCACCAGAGTCATCATCAGAGGATGAGGAACCAGAGGATAGCAAGCCGCGTCGGCAAAACCCTCGTTATTACATCGCCAGTCAGGAAGATCTCTATCCAGTAAACGACTGCATTCAGTTCTTGTGCCCTGGTCTCGGTCCCTTCTTGTGGACTATTTGGCAGCTCTACAGCACTTGGTTGTGTGTCATGGGATCTTTGTTGTTCTTGCCCGTGTACTTTCTGCTCAACGGTACACCATCAAAGACGAAGAAGATAATTCCCAAGTTTTAGCTTGGGCAATTGGCGGGTTTGGTAGATGGGAATTTTAATCTGGGATTTTATGGAATACGCCTTATGACACGACTAATGACGGCGTATCGAGTTATTGTAATGAGTTTGGGGTAATCAAGGGCATGGGCGTTTTTGTTTAGTGATCTTTGTAGATGTTCTTACATCTCAAGAGCTACTAGAAAATAATGGAAGCCTTTGCTTCCGCGCAACATCTATGATCGAATACAGTATGGCGATGTGTAGCTCATCCGGGAGCAAGCAGCTGTATGTCACATTTCTCAATAAGAGCCAACACAGGACGTGGAGCCCTTGGAGATTCACATGCATTTCACATGAAGACTCTTGGTACTGACCGCTATCCGAGTCTTCCGTGGCACTCCGGCTGCCTTATCAAGCTGTTGCTGTTGTCTTAGACATGCCGAGGCTGTTGGTCCTGAATAGAGATATTACCATGGCAATCAAGGTCAACTCAGCTGCCCATAGTTCGACATCACAATCTAAGGAGAATTATCAAAACAAGGTCTCAGGCAGCATCCAATAAGGTGTGTACGGAAATGAGCTGGTATGTCAATACATGGCACAACCAACAGCCTTGTCGTTACACGAGCCAGTTAAGACATGCACAAACATCCGACGCTGTTGCACACGTGTTATTGTTGAAAAGTTGAATTGTAACTCGCTATCTTTGACTGATCCTAAATTTTCCTAAATGATTCTTCCGTCAAGGTCTAGATTCTAAGCTCGTTGACCACAGTAGCATCCGCATGCTTGGCCAGTGCTAACAGCCTGCTCTTTCGGGCTCGAACCAGCCGGCGCCTCCTGTTCTCGACACTGTTGAAAAGTGTTTATTATCTCCATGAACGTCTCTCTGATCGGACTCGGCCGACACCATACCATCCTTGGAGTGTTAACATGCTCTATTGAGCGGCGCGGCGCTTATAAAATAGGAAATCCTTCACTTCGGTAGGGCAGCAACCTTCTATTACTCTTTGGGTCCGTAGGTAATCACTGTTTCCCGGGTGACTTGAATACCATTGACGCTCTGGCTGCGCTTAGTAGAGAAACTGGCCAGAGCAGGTTTCGGCTTGGCGGATACTGGAGGTACTTGATCGGCTGAGCTGTTAACACTTTCGGTATCCATTGCCCCGTCTGACTCGAGAGCGGCATTGTGCTCTGGTATCGTGGGACAAAGATGTGTCTCATCTTCTTGAGGGTTCTCACCACCAAAGTCTCGTCTATGAGGCATCTCGTAGGAATCGTTGTCGAGAGTGTGACTTTTTCTCTTTTCTTGACTGTGCGTGTTGGACTTCTTTGAGTTCTTCTCCTGCGAACGAAGGCGAGGATGGATGAGGAAGGGAACGTATCGCACGCAGAATGGCTTGAGCGCGGGGACAGAAACACAGACGAGACTGGTGTTGACCTCGATGAAACTCAAGATGAGCTGTCGTGGAAGAGCCCAGGTATAGTCGGGGGCGTCCAAGATGGGAAGAGTGATGGTAGCCCTCCTGATTGTGACGACAATGATGACGCCTCCAGTTGCGAAGAGAACAGTAAGTGAGATCTTTTGACGAGTGGGGATCTGAAGAGGCTGAACAATGCGGATCGGAAGAAGAAGAACGAATGTATCGATGACAACACTGCAGATGACCAGGAAGATAACTAGAACATCCATACCAATACACTTCCCTTCGATAGTGAGATCCCATCCTGCAGATACAGGCTGGCATCGAAACACGGCGAGGCAGACGTAGACGAAAGTGTATGAGCAGACAAGAGCCATCAAGACATGGACCGCTCGACGCACAAATCTATCGGGAGAGATTCGAAGATAGAAGCTAAGGACAGAGAGTTTGGCGAGACTGATGCTGGCAGCGTATGTGAGTGTAGCTCCGATACTGGTCTGCCAGAACTTGGGAACGTATTCGGCCACTGGGATATCCCACATGTGGTTTCCAGCACCAAGATTAAGGACTACCACTGTTAGATACTGCAATATCGTGAGTGAGTATAATACATACGTGTTAATGAAATGCCGAGAAAGGCGACAGAGAAACAGAGACCAGCTATGCACAAGTCTAACAACTCAGTTAGTTCTGCTCCCAAAAGTGGATGTTGAACAAGACGTACAGTCATCAGCTCCCAGCACACTCTTAACCACATATCTCCTCGTAAAAACCCTCAGAAGAACAATAATCGAAGCAATGATCGTCGTCGTAACACCACAAGGAATAACTCCGCTCCCACTGCTCGGGGGATTAACAAGAGTTCTCGTCTGTCCCGCCGGCGGCTCCATAAGAAAACCCGAAGGGTCATGAGCAAGAGGCGCCATCGTATCTCGACTCAAAGATATTAGAAGAGCAAAGAAGAGGCTTATGAGCAGTCACTAGACGAGGAGATGACCGTGCAGAATACAGTCCTTCTTCCATGATGATGGGACATGCAGAGGAACTTATATCTTGGAACAAGGAGCTGGGATGTAGAAAAGACAAGATGACAAGGTTTACTCCACCACTACTGCAATACAGCAGAAAATCTGATATCCTTCCAAGTTGATCTCTATTCTTTTTCGCGAATACTGTATTCTTCTAGCAAACAAGCCGGGGGATCCCAAGTGGAAATCGTTCGACTCTGAAAGTGACGACTCAACTCTACTAACAAAGTCGCATAATGGGGATAAGAAAAAGTAAAACCAGAGGCAAACTTTTTAGAGACGTCTCTTTTTTTCTTATTTTTACTTTTGCTTATTCTCGCTCTTCATGCGGTTCTCATTCTAGCGCGTCTGATAACACCCCTGGCTCTCAGGAACCCGGAGTTCCCCTCTAGACCCGCTCGTGGGGAAAAAAAAGAGAGGACATTCTCGTAGAGGACCCTTGTCTCTTCTCGCCGTGGAGTATTACTTGTGGCTTTTGATGGTATAACAAAAGCCATGAAGAAGTTTATTCAATATTAGTGGTCTCATTGTCCGAGAGCCGTTTGTTGAGGCGTTTGTCGTCTCACCGGTTAAAGAAAGCCGCACATGTACATCACTCTGTAGTTCTTTGCAATTGAGGCCTGCAATCACTGTTGCACAGCATAATCGTCGACGTCTATTCTTGGTGTATCTCACGTGAGGACCTGTGTGTTAACCAGGGGCTCGAGTACGGCAAGGATTACTTCATGACGCATTATACCCACTGTGTCTATGTACCGTTGGGAGGAGGTCGCTGTGGAGGATGTAGGCTATATTCAACCGAGAAGCTTACTCAGAGGATACTAATACATGCCTGCCGACAATGCAGTTTCTTTTTCTCTTGAAGGCGAGTTTCGCTGATCTTATCACTGATTGATATATTTTCCATGGTTTCGCTCCTGTTTCCTCTTTAGTGCTTTACCAATTATCTTGTCGTGATGAACCCCGTGGACTCGCGGATAACGAGACAACATCCGAGCACAGGTACATTGGTACAGATCGTTGAAGATAGGTAGGTAAGGTACTTACAATGAGACATCGCGACAATCTTTTACATCCGTGCCTCTACGGTAACTAACAACCAACATCAAATTCCGGGACCGATCGGGACGCTTTAAAAAAGACAAGACGAAAAGCCTCCGGGTGGCTTGCTCTTCTAGACCTCAATCTCTCGTCCGCGGAAGAGTCTTGTTGACGAGAAATTCTCATCGTCAGTTGACATTTCGTCAGACCACAGATTGTTAGGATCCGCAATTTGGGTAAAAGTGACAGTTGGCGATATTGCTTTTTTTCGCAGATACTCTACGGGACCCTTGTTCTGGGGGCTAAGCATTGACACACTTGTCGTTGAATCGGTCTTGGGCTTGATCGCTTGAGGTACCGTGCTTGTTTCTTGTTTAAAGTCGGTATCTAGAGAGTGCATGCGAGACATTGAGGTTCTGCGTATCCGTATGCAGGTCTGCAGTTGTGTCCGAGTTATCTCCACTTACACGGGGAAGATTCAGGAACGAGATGCAGCTTACACACGAGTCTTCCTCTCAACCACCCGTAGATTGTTGTACTGAGGTACTTGTGTTTTCGTCAATATTACAGCTCAATCCTTCAGCATGTTATTGCTTCTCTCGAGACAGACTCGAGACCCATCGTTCTTCAAGGTCCTTGGCAAAGTGAGTTATCACAACTTACAACCGGTCTGGTATCAATATTCATTGTTAGAACCACAATGACCCCGAAGATAATTTATGACAGTCTAAGTCTTTGTGCGCGGTCCCGCCCGGATATGTCACAGTTTTCTCTCACCTCCAAACGGGTACGTAAACCGGCAAAGGGCTGAATGAGGAATCAGGCCATGGCTTGTGAGAAAAAAGCAAATACAGCTTATAGATAGTCTACACCTCGGTTAGGTTTACTGTAATGCAGGTACCAACGGTGGCTGACCTGCTTATTCATGTAAATGTCTTGGATTAAAAATTCTGACTCTGAAGAAAAATAGAAATATTACTCTGTTGCAACCTTACTTTCCTTCAAAGTTTTTGAGGTTTTGCTTCACTGAAGAGAGGTCCACCTCAACTTGATGCCCACGGCGGGACGAGCGTTGATGAAACAGCGGCCCGTCTACCCCTGCAACCGTTGAGAAAGGTGGGAATGGCCTTGTAAATCCCCTCTCTCACTCACTACTTTTCTCTCATCAACAATAGCTGCTCTAAGCTATGATGGACCTTTTGTCACCGAGACCTTAACCCGATCTCATATAGCCCACCCCAACCCTCCCTAATCAACACGAAACCAGATCCTGCAGCAATGCAAGATCACAACTCAACTGCCGAATTCCCTGTTTTACAAAATGCTGACCACCTTCTCCCCCGTATGATAACACTACCAGTCACATAACCCCTGTCTCGCAAGAATATCTTACCCAGGAAACCCTTGCTAAAGTTCCCGCGAATATCACATATCACCTACATGCATTTCCTTCTCTGACCGAGTTCCATGCTGATACTGCGATCTTTTGAGATCGGAGGCCCGCAAGATCGATGGGGTTTCGACGTGTTGATTGGAGTTGGAACGAGGTGAGTCTTGGGCGTGAGTTGCGATTGGGGACTTTGCGAGCGGTTGTTGATATATCATGTTTCAAGCTCGCCACTGAGAACGTGTTCGCAGTTCTACAGTTTTTCCGCGATATATATCACAAGAGAAGGAGGCTAGTTTAGCTTCTATCACGACACGAACTCTTGGTAGCCTTCTTCAGTAACGATCTGACCGTTTGTAACCGATCAGCACGGGAGCTACGGTCCTAGTTGGCAATAGTTCATGATCATCTAGATCCTGCAGGCCTCACAAGAACTTCTGACAGCTTTGAAACTCAAACTTCCAAATACAATTTCTTCATCTAAACGCCCTTACCGCTAAGGTCAACATTACATCCACTGCTAGTATACAGTTCTCGTCATATATCCCGTACCCAACTGAGCACTTTCCACTAGAGTACAAGTAAAAAAGAGAAGAATGGTCATGATGAAGACGCCTCTATTCTTTCTTGAAGCCCCTGGTCTACTAGAATACTCTCCCAAGTACCCGCATATAGTCGTAATGCATCATTCACCCATCATTCACCACCAATCTCTATTTAGTTGGCGCCGGTCGTATAACGTGTCCCGATCAACGACTCCTCAGTTCCCAAAAGCAAAGCTCGCCATTGTCTAAACCTCTTCTGTCCCAACGGACTCGTAACCACCGCGTTCTCTACGACCAGTCAACTGCATCAGACCAGGACTCTCATACATGGCTGTGTAGTCAACTCTCTCGCCACCAAGTACAGCAGCGCCGTTCTCTCTTTGGCCAAAGATGGGCGCAGGATCGCACCAAAAGTCCTTGCAGTTGGCGATGCAGCCTCGGCTGTAGGGGTTCTTCTTCTTGCGCTTGTTCTTGGTGGAAACGGCACCTCGGCCGGTAATGGTCTCGATAAAGGGGTCGACACCAAGGGTACGGCTCAAAGACTTGAGCATGCCGCCCTTGTGCTTGTGGTGGTGACCACCAGGGGTTGCTGTTGCGGATAGAGACGGGTGGTTGGGGTCGAGAGGGGCGCCAGTAGATGTGAGAGCGGTAATCGCAGTTCCGTCCCTCACACCAAACATGTTCTCATACGTAGTCATAGCTCGAGCTACCTGAATGAACTGGGTAAACAAAAGCATGGTGACCCAGAGGAGTTGAAGCGTAATCCAAACGGCCAAGATCGAAGTGTACGAATCAGCATTGATGAACTTGCAAAGGTTTGGACTAAGAACGTTGCAGCTATCCGAAGCATTGCTGCTGATAGTTTCGAAGTCTACAGCGTTATCAGCATTGGCATAGCGTCAGAGTAGGGGATGTTCAACTTACAGTAATACAGTAAAAAGTCGTATGAGATGATACCAAAGGTCAGCGAGATGAGGTAGAAGAAGAAGTGTCGGTGGTTGTTAATGCCGACACAGTTGTAAACCCAAGGACAATGGTGATCATGTTTCGCGACACATCGTTGACATCGGCGGCAGTGCTTGCTTCGGAGAGGCGTCTGAATCATGCAAGTAACACAAAAGTTGGTCTCGTCGTACTTCCACTGCGACAAAAGTCCGTCGATGACAGCTTTCTGCTCGGCAATTCCATTCATCTTTGGCACAAAACCCGGGTCGTATCTCATGCTGGCAACGTAGAAGTACGCGGTGAGGCCCAAGAAGATGCCGAAGAACAGGTTGAGAAAGGTATGGCCGTGACCCTCACTCGCGCCAAGCGTTGTGGCAAAGAGGACTGTCGTCAACCAATTCACAGCTGTCAAGAAGAGCGTGGCCGCAAAGATACCGGTGAGCCAAGGAGTCTTGTGAAAGTGTCGCATATCGGGAGGCGCATATTCCAGTACTTGCTGAGCAACCCACTGGACACCGTAAACCACAGCGAATCCAAGAGGAACACCAATGTAGATAGGCGCACTCGAAACAGCCATAAGCATGCCCCAAACCAGAACAAACGGCCAAATGAACAAGAACCTTGTGACAAAGGCTCTCTTGTCCTTCAAGAAATAGCTAGCACCCGGCCAAGGCGGCACCGCAGGATGACCGTCCTCGTTGAAACCGCATTCTCGAAGCGCTCTGTGCCAGGCGCCCTCCGTATTAAGCTCGTTGGCCGTCACAGCAGGAGTCTTACCCGTCTGTGTCTTTGCAAATCGATCGGCGCCGTACTCGATTAGTTTGAGGATACATCCCGGACTTCCTTTGACGAGCGCCCAATGCAGCGCGGTGAAGCCCTGCTCATCTGTCGCATGGACGCTTGCGCCCCAGCGAAGAAACAGATCAACGCATTGAGGGAAGCCCTTGTACGCAGCCCACATGAGCGCAGTGTGGCCGAACGTGTCGATAACGTCGACCGGAATTCCCTGGTGGAGCAGGAGGACAATCAGAAGGACGTTGCCGTTGAACGTCGAGATGTGAAGCGTGTTGTAACCTTGGGCGTCGGTGATGAGAGGGTCGGCGCCGTGCTGGAGGAGTAGATTGACGGTGTAGTAATGGCATCGTTGGGCGGCCCATTGAAGAGCTGTTGCTACCGATTCTCCGCCCTTTCTATTAATTTCAGCGCCGTGTTCGATCAAGAATTTGCACATCGCATATTGATTGTTAATCGCAGCCCACTGTATGCAATGTCAGCCAAAGTCCTCCATCATCCCCAACAATCGTCGCATCGCTTGTAACTCACATGTAAGGGCGTGATACCCTCATCGTCGTGGTAGGTCGCATCGTACTCGCCCGACTCGAAAAGCTTCTCCATGGCCGGTACGTCTCCTATCCTAGCGATCTGCATGATATCCTCCTCCTGGGCCTGCGTATCTCCCGGCAAACTGCCCATCTCGACTTCGTTATTCAGCTTTGGCGTAGCGGCATTCGATTTACCCGTCATCTGGATGGGCGCGGTCTGGCCGGAGGTGGAACTGGTACTGGTGCTCCCCATGGCAGGCTGGCTTGTAGCGCGGGGAGGGACAATTCGGTTGGACGCGATACTAGGTAGAGACGAAAAGATGATTGAGAAAGTCGGTTATTCGTACATAAACATTATCTATCAGGGCTTGCACACACGCGATAAGAAAAGAGAAGCAGTGAAGGATGGAGGAAGGGGAAAAAGTGAATGGGCTTGGCTGAGTCTTGGCTGAATTTTGGAAGGCAGCGCGTGGAGTAGGCCTACGTATTACTGAAGCCGTGATGCCGAGAGGCTGAGCTCAGACCCTCCCCTATGGGGAAAGCCGCCCGCAAGAAAAGCTCAGGGCTGACAGATGAAGCTGGTTCTTTTTATCCTTATTTTTAGACTATTAATTCAATCCAACTCCCTTGGCACTGAGCACAAGAGTACATTTGTGGTCTATTCTAAAAGCAATTCGAAAATCCAAACATTACATCATTAGGTCTTCTAACTTACTTGATTAATTGACCTCAACTCTCCTCTTCTCTCGCGGGGACAACCCAAGTTTGGGGCTCTCCTAGGCTCTGCACTAGGGAACCGGCACTGCCATTGCCTTTAATTAACAGGGTCCTTTTGTGGCTGATTACGTCCCATTTCCCCCTTATCCCCTTTCTGTTTCAGTGGGATTTCGACATCTTCGCTCATTGGACACAACGTATTTTCCTGTCGTTCGTGGCTGTGGCTGAGGCTGATGGCCGATGTGGGGACGCCGGTCTAGGAGCTTCCAGTGGGCTGGCCAGATATCGCTTCGCACAGCTTTGTCAAACTAAGGCCAACTGTCTGAATAGCGTCATTCAGCGATCGCATTCGACGTCAACGAGGCTGTGGTGAACTCACGAAGGGCTGTGGACTGTCCTACCTCTTCTCTATAATCGACAGCTACCGCGACGACTCAGGCGCCAATTGGTGCCGCACATCGCCCACCATGGCCAACTTCATCGCAACTGTTGAGGCCATCATGACACCCTCGCTCGCCACAATCATTATTGGTGCAATCATCATCATCGGTGCTCCTATAATTCTTCACCTCATCCTCTCTTCGTCAAGGACATACACCGTCGCCCCTAGCGTCCTCCTTCTCGGTCCCGCCAACGCTGGCAAGACGTCACTTCTCACACTCTTTGAGCGCGGCGCTTCTGGTACCGAGACGCACACTTCCCAGGTGTCGCACGATGTTGAGCTCAACGCCTCTACCGACTCCGATAACAAGCACTCTTACCGCAACCACGATACCCACGACGGTACATACACCAAGTTTCTGCTTGTCGATACTCCTGGACATGGAAAGCTGCGAAACGTGCCGATGAGCAAGCTGGACCGCACTGAAAAACTAAAGGCCGTTGTCTTTTTGGTGGATGCCGCTGCTATCGGAGAGCCCGAGGTTCTTGCGCCCACCGCTGCGTATCTCTACGACGTGCTGCTTTTCCTGCAGAAGCGGGCTACCACCGCCAAGGCCAAGGCTGCGATCCCTATTCTTATCGCCGCCAACAAGATGGACCTTTTCACCGCTTTGCCATCGACCCTTGTTAAGTCCAACCTCGAAGCCGAGCTGACGAGAATTCGTGCTTCGCGAAGCAAGGGACTGCTGGACTCGGGCGTCGGATCTGACGACATTGGCTCTGAAGAGCAGGATTCTTGGCTGGGCGAGTACGGTTCCTCCAAGTTCACCTTCAGCCAGCTCCAGGAGTTCGAAATCGATGTTGATGTCCTCCCTGGAAACGTCACTGGCGATGGTCCCGGAGCAGACAAGTGGTGGTGGTGGATCGCTCAGCGGATATAACAGCAGCGATCAATGCCTCACGAAGGAGCAGAAATGGAATGACACAATTATATTAATGACATTTCTTAATTTATGCAGCTGATTCCATCGCAAATGCCATGTAGATGTTGAGTCTACCGCCCAAAATTCAGTCTATCAAAAAAATCCCATCTTTTTCTCTAAGGTATCCTGGAACGCCAGACGTGAATGTCGTTGAAAACATGAGTACTCGTTCCCCCCTCGTCTCGCGAGGTTTCTCCCCTCTACAACTTCTTGTTGATCATCCATGTAAGGAGATCAACCTTTGTAACAATAGCAATAGGCTTGGACAGAGACTTGGAATCGTCAGTCTTCTCGGTGACGACGGCTGCACTGTTCCACTCAAAGAACTTGCTAAGTGTGGTGAGGGGTGTGTCCTTTGTGATCTCGACGAATTGTCTACGCTTGCCGGGGTTGATGGGGGAAGCGAATTCGCGAGGATCAGTGACGATCTCGTCGAGGCGCGCAAAGTCAAACATGACGTCTGATACAGGGCTCTGGGCCGTGGCGCGGCCGCGGGAGATGTAGCTTAGGAGATTACCCAATGTGACGAGACCGACGAGCTTGTGGCCGTTGGCGGAAAGAACGGGGAGTTGATCGAAGCCCTTGTCGCGCATAGTCTCGATGGCCTCCGAGCAGGAGGAGTTGGCACCGACGGATGTGACGGGCTTGAGGCGGAGAGAGGCAATGGTGGCGCCCTCGTAAGGGTCGGAGGTCTTCTTCTGGCTGTTGCCGTTGACGGTGGATTCAACACCGTTGACGGGGAGGAGATCGTTGGCAGCGAGCCAGTCGTCATCAGCGAACTTGGAGAGGTAGCTTCGGATGCTGTCGGGCAGGACAACAACCACGACATCGCCCTTCTTAAAGTTGTACTCCTTGACAGCGAGGAGCATAGCAGCCATGGCGGAACCGGAGCTGCCACCAACGAGGATACCCTCCTCGGCGATAAGTCTTCGTGCAAGGTGGAAAGACTGTCGGTCATCGGTCTTGTACCACTTATCAACAATCTGCTGATCAAGCACATCGGGAATGAAATCATATCCGATACCCTCCACCTTATAAGACTCATTGGCATGCTCCTCGTTCAGAAGCTCAGGCAGAGCAAGGATACTGCCGTGAGGATCCGCAGCAATGACCTTGATGTCCTTGTTGTGCTTCTTCAGACCACGAGCGAGTCCAGTGATGGTACCACCAGTACCGGCACCAGCGACAATAGCGTTGATCTTGCCGGCAGTTTGCTCCCAGATCTCCTCAGCGGTGCCGAACTCGTGGGCGAGAGGGTTGTTCTCGTTGCTGTACTGGTCGAGAATATGGGCGTTGGGAAGCTCCTTCTCGAGACGGCGGGCAACACCGATGTGAGACTCGGGGGCATCCCAAGCAGCTTGTGTAGGAGTACGGATGATGGTGGCGCCGAGGGCACGGAGGACGGAGACCTTTTCGGCCGACATCTTCTCGGGGAGTGTGATGATAGTCTTGTAGCCCTTGATAGCTCCGACGAGAGCAAGACCGATACCACTGTTACAGTCAGCTGAGATCCGAGAGCTTTGAAATGTGGTGATCTTACGTGTTTCCACTGGTAGGCTCGATAAGGGTGTCACCGGGCTTGATTCTTCCGCTCTTCTCAGCCTCTTCAATCATGCGCAGAGCAATTCTATCCTTGACACTGCCTCCAGCGCTGAACAGCTCTGGCTTGACGTAGACATCGCACTCGATGCCCAGCGACTGGGGGATCTTGTTAAGTCTGACAAGAGGAGTATTTCCGATGAGCTCTGTCGCCGAGTGGACAGTAGCAGCGCGAGGCGGAACGTGAGGGACCTGAGAAGCCATTTTGGAACAATTATGTATTTTAGATTAGGTAGAGAAGAATAAAGAGGGAGAAAAAAGAGTTTCTCATACGAGAACCGACGACTTAAGCACGCCACGGGACACAAACATTGTTAGCTAATGGCAAAGGCTGAAGGTGGCGGGGCGGGCATGACAGAAACTTTGGATGTGCCCCGCCAATGCCGAGTGTATCCTCTTAAACCCGTTCTAGAACGTGAGCTAGAAGGTTCAGAGGGCGGAATGCGGTAGGCGGTGAAGGTGTCAGGAGATCATGCTCGGTTTTGGGAGAACCGAAAGCCGTTGGCCTACCCGGGAGCATCGGCATCATGAAGTTTTGGCTCAAGTTAAGCTACGCATTAAGCTTAAATGCAGTTCAAGTTGATCTATTATTGCATTCGTCTTAACTCAATAATACCTGAAGAGAAGATGACTACTTCTTCACAATAAGAGATTGAGATATCGTGATTCTCCGTATTCTATATATGCGAAATGTTTATTGTTGCTTTGTTCTACTTTGGCTGGTACCAGCAGAAGCACATCAGCTTTCTACCCATGACGCCAGAATTTCAGTCACATCAATACGTTCACCGGCTCATGTCATGATGCTGAATAAACGTGCTGACCCAATTGACCCATCTCATTGATAAGACACCAACATCCTCGGCCATTCATCCCAGTTCTTGACAACCAGTCTAGCTGAATGTAAGCATACCTATTCACCCTCTTCAAAAGTCCTCGAACCTTTTACAATAGTTCCTCCGCCACTCGCTCGAACCTATCATCACCCTCCCGGACCTGGCTCCCACCCCGCACCTCCTTGTAGATCTTATCTCTGCCATGCTTGTTTATCGTTGGCGCCACGACATGGGTTGTGAGCACCAGTCGATGCCAAGACTTTGTAATGTTGCGACCTGCCATTTTTGCATCGTCTACCGATGGGTTTTAACCGTCTGGATCAGGTTCTGGTTGGGGTAAATTGTGAGCTTTGTTAGACTGTGTTGCATTGAGGTTGTGTAGCTGTAGCTATACGGATGACAGCTGTATTGCTATAAAAGGGAAGGGTCTGTCGCATTGTTTGGGGATTGTCAGGCTCCATTCACGTCTTCAAGAGGCATTGTTACTCAATTGACAATTCTCACCATGAAGTTTCTGAATGCTTTGCTCTACGGGGCTCTCCTCTTCTCTGAGGTGTCAGCTACCAAGAAATTGACTCCCAGTCAAGTTGAGGGTGACATTAAAAAGTCAAAGTATGTCAAACCTCACTCACTCAATTCGCTAAAACCACTAACATCAACAGGCTTCGAAAGACCCTTGAAGACCTCAACACAATCGCCAAGAAGAACGGCGGCAACCGTGCCTTTGGCTTCCCCGGCTACAAGGCCTCCGTCGACTACATCTCCAAGCAGCTCAAGGGCCAATACGGAAAGCATCTCAATACTTACATCCAGCCCTTCAACTACACCTTCGAGCAGACCAAAGACATCTGGGTCCGAGGACCTGATGGCGAGGATGTCTATGTCATCACTCTCATCTACAACGTCGGCACACCTACTCCCGATGGTGTGACAGCTCCTCTTGTTCTCGTCCCAATTGACGATGAGCGCGGATCTGGATGTTTTGCAGACCAATGGGAGGGTGTCGATGCCAAGGATAAACTCGCTCTCGTGAAGCGCGGCTCGTGTGCGATCTCAGATAAGCTCAAGCTCGCAAAGAAGGCCGGCGCTCGTGGTGTTCTCCTCGTTAACAACCAACCTGGCGAGGGTATCACCAGTGCGACTCTCAGTGCTGAGAACCTTGAGCTCATTGTCCCAGTTGGCGTGATTCCTCTTGAAGTTGGTACTGCTTGGAGAACGCGCATTGAGGCTGGTGAGACGCTCGAGGTCACTTTGCTGGTTGACTCGTTCCATGAGACCCGTGAAACTTGGAACATTATCGCAGAGACTAAACAGGGTGACCCTAACAACGTTGTCATGATGGGTGCTCATCTAGACAGTGTCCAAGCTGGTCCCGGTATCAATGATGATGGCAGTGGAACTGCTGGTATTCTCGAGATTGCCAAGTCTTTCACCAAGTACACTGGTTACAAGAACAAGGTCCGCTTTGCTTGGTGGGGTGCTGAAGAGTGAGTGACACAATCCACGTCTCTCTGCTGTTGACTGATCTGTGATACAGGAGCGGCCTTGCTGGATCTTACTACTACGGCGAGCAGCTCACCGAGGAGGAAGCCGACAGAATCCGATTCTACTTCAACTATGACATGATCGGTTCTCCTAAGCCCAAGTACTGGGTCCAAGCTAGCAAGCCCGCCGACCGAGTTGGAGGAGATATCCTGGCTGCCTGGCTCCGCAAGAAGGGCAAGACCGTCGAGTGGGAGTAAGTCCTAACACTGATCATCTACAAGAAGTATACTCACAGTTTCACAGGGAGTTCGGTGAGTCTTCCGACTACGCTGCCTTCGTCGAGCTCGGCATCCCCTCCTCCGGTATCTTCACCGGTGCTGATGCCGAGACCGATCCATGCTATCACTTGGAATGCGACACCATCAACAACATCCACTGGGGAGCTCTGACTCTCAACACCAAGACCGCTGGCCGTGCTGCTGCCCAGTTCGCTCTCAGCCTCAAGGGTGTTCCTCCACGAGACAAGACCTCTGCCAACCCTAAGAGCAAGAGGGCTGTTGCTGCGCGCTTCGAGCAGTGGCAGAAGAAGAAGACTCTTGCTAGCAACGCGCACAAGTGCAATCATAAGACAAAGGTTGTTGTCTAAGCATGACAAGAAAGACCTGTTAGAGAGGAATGAGATGAGAGATGACGAGATTATGATGACGATAAATTAGTGTATATATTATATGAATGTCCTTGACTATGCAATGTTCATTATGTTGCCAGCGTTGTGAAGATAAATGAAAATGCTCGCTCGCTCGCTTGCTGATTGTGAATGTCTCTCATCTGACGCCTTGACTGGAACAATATTCTTGTTCTCCATCCCCTCCCATTTCATTCGTCGTATCCCTCATCTCACATTTCTCATAACTCATTCATCCCATGAACTTCTGCTGACAGGCATGGCAGCTATCGCCAATATGTCCTCGGTGGATTCTCTCCCCTTCTCGGGTTAGGAATAGGAATCGCCCTATAAGTCGGATACTTCGGCCCCCCGGGGATCTGCTCCCTCTGCACAACCGGCGACGGAAACTGGACAGGAACAGGTCTAGCAACAGGAATAGGCACAGGCCTCACCCAGTTCTCGTTCGGCATCCTCTCAGACCAACCATCCGAAGAATCCGCATAACTGCTCCGATAACTCCTCCGCTTCTTAGGCTGCTTCGGTCTTCGACAGCAACAAATCACAATAAAAGCGAGCACGAATACTCCAACGATGCATCCGATTATTGCTCCGATTTGTGCACTGCTTAATCCATCGCCGCTGTGTCGAGACGTCACGACGGGACGGTCCGTGGCTGGAGCCGAAGCCACGCCTAGCGTGACTTGTGTGGTGTAAGTGGTCGTGGGGAGAGAAACGGTCTGCGTTATAACCTGCACCTCTTGGCGGGCATTTATGTGGGGAACTCCCATGATAAAGAACAAAGGCAAAAGTGAAGTTATTCACAAAGCAGAAAGTGCAGAAAAAGAAAAGAGCAGCATCGGGGGCCATGACACCCTTTTTGAAACATCCGTCCCGTCCCACGCCAGGCAACCATCATGGGCATCTGCTGATACACTTTTGTTTCACTGTACCAACAGCCCTACAGACCAACGACTTTTTTTTTATCTGCAGCAGAAACTGGTTAGGACGCGGGCTACGATGTAACTGTATCTAGGTCAGTTGGTCGACGGTTGACCAATGACGCGTGAGGTTTGGGATGAGGGGGTGTGGTGATGCAGGCTGGACTAGGCTGCCATAGCTGATAAAGATGACTGCATTGAGATTTTTTGCTTGCCTTTTTGTGCTGGTCCTGTATTTTGGTTCGCATTTTTGGTTCCGGCAGGCAAAGTGCTTGTTGTGACTGTTCGGACAAGATGTATGTCATTGTGGTTTGAGACTAGCTCCAAGAAAGATGCATCATTATTTGTCTGCTATAGCTTTGGCTTCATGCATGTTACTTGTATAAGTAAAGACTTCTTCCACTTGGCCCTGTTGCGTTGATAACATGCTGCCGCTTCGATGCACGTATTGACCTCGCAATGCTCTCCGTATTAGTGATCATATCTCTCGGGAATATTACCACCGAAGTACACCCATGATTATGTCCTGGATTATCATTCGAAGACCCCATCAGGTAAGATGCATTGATCTTGTTTTGCAGCAATAACGCCTTGAAGTGAACTGTGTTCTTCTGCGCCCATCACGCCATAGGTTAAATAAGGTCTCTCTTCTCACGCTGTGGCACATCGTATCAATGCATTTTGAGGAGGAAACAAAGATCAGGGGATTAGATTAGCGAGTTCGATGACTTGTATTTTATGATAGGCTACAGATGACAGGACCTGGGCCACAAAGTTGCATGCGACATGTTAGCCGAGCGTCCCGCCTTTGATCTGCATCAGTTGGACATAAGCAGAGTCCATTCATGTCTTCCTTGTCAGAATGAGGACCCGAAAGTCACAAGCTGGTCTTCCACGTATCTTATATAGGCCCTCCTCGACGACGTCCACAACCCAGCCAGCGACATGCAACCCAGGTGGCCACTCCGCTTCCTTCGAGTACATAAATTCTTCCGGTCCAAGCTGTGGTCTATAAAGACCTTCTGGGTCTTTATCACTAAAACATGAAACACCATCTTCTTCTTCGTCAGCAGCAGTAGCCGCATCATCTAAATCAGCATATAACCCATAATGATTAGAACTATCGAAACCAGTCTTGCATCTCTCTACACTAATCTCGCGGAGATTAGGCATACCGTCGAGAAGCAAATTGTAGACGTCCTGGTTATGCAGCTCACGTTCCGATTCGACCCAATTCTGTGTCTTTCATATTCCACCACAATACAGGTGAAGAGTCTCAATCGATTCCGGCAAAACCTCACTCAGTCGTGAGAGTGGCTCGATCTCTCCGATCAAAGCCTCCTTGCTGACTCCGAGATGTCTGAGGGATTTGAGTTCTCGGAGGGAACCAATTATTCCTTCCCCTGGGCCGCGATTTCGCTGAAATGTGCGGTAGCTTTCAAAAAAGAAAGTGTTCAAGTCGAACTTTTCAAAATTTTGGCCATGTTTTCGAAGAACGTCCCCAAAGTCATCAAAGTTGAGGGTACACTCTTCGTCCTCACTGAAGCCCAGGTCATAGTTAATTGTTGTCTCCCTATCCTCGTCGGGTAACCTAATCGAGATTCCCTTCAGCTTCGGGTAGCGAGTGAGAATTGTGCTTAGTCCTTCGGCATCGACGTAAGATTCCAGGAGGCTGAAATACTCAAGGTTGTAGTTCTTGTGCTCAGGCCTCACAAATCCGGTGAGTTCATCGCCGTACCAGGCAGTGCCAAGTGTTCGTAGTATTTTGAGCGTAGAATTGAGAAGAAGAGGCTCGATAGTCCAAGGAACCTCGATACTCTTTGGATTCTCTACTGCTCTAATGCGAATTTCGGTGAGGTTTGCAAAGCAATAATTTGTAAATATACCCTTAGAAATGCCCTTCTGTTGGTACTCTTCCATGCTCAATTCCTTACCGTAGTCTACCACGTACTCTTCCTCATCAGAAAAGTCGTACTCTTCTTTTTTTTGCAACGTAATATTCGTCATCGGAAAAGTCATTCTCTTCCTGTTGTCGGTATCTTCATCAGAAACTTTAACCTTTCTATCTCGTTTAAGCCAGCCTAAAGGCCTCCCTGCTTCCGGACTTGCACTCAACAACCAAGGAAGATGAATGTCCTGTCACCTATAATACAGTCGACGACCTGCTCATGAGGCATACATGCTAGGATAAGAGCAGCAAAGCCAGAGTATGCAATATTTCTCATCATCATACGTTTGAGGGTAGGTGGTATGTCTAGCTTCTCCATTGCTGATCGAACGAGCGCCTTGGTTGCGTCTCTGCCCAATATCTCCACCTTCTATGAGAGCTTGATACAATCGGCCACAGAGACGGCGCGAACTTGCTCTACGAGCTGCGGATTCTCGACACAGGTTCTGAGAAGAAGAGTGCTAATGTTCTTTGCGCCATTGCGGCCTTCGATGACAATGGTACGGTACAGCAAAGGTTGTGCGATGCGTCGGAATTGGCGGCAGACCAGGCAGAGGTTGCGGAGTGCGGCTGAACCTCAATGATCTAGTCGAGATCCATACAACTGCCATTTATCTAGATTCATTTGGTCCTCCAGTTGGGTAAATGTTCTATGCAAGATTTCATCTGGAAGAGCCTCCACGGTGAAAGATTAGGAGGCCTGAGTGATTTATTTGGCCTTGTCGCTATCGCACGGTATAGAACAGAGGGCTGATGAAGATCATTGCGATTCGTCCATCCAAACGAGTTCAAGGAGTCGCCGCATTGACTAACGTTAATGCACCTCTACCCTGGTATTACCCCAGCCATACATGTAGAGACTGCCGTGGCCCCTGGAGCAATGACTGGATTGTTTTTACGAGACATCCAATAAAGTCAACAACGCTGATTCTCGAAAGCTTTCATAGAAGATGTAGTCAAAACAGATTGTGTGTTGGTATCTTAATTCTTTGGTCGTCTAGACACTTTCCCACTCTCGACTTGTCAAACAGAAAACAACAGGAAAGAAATTAACGTACAAATAATTGAAACAAGCCACCCTTATCTACCTCTCAACCCCAGAGTTCTCAGTAGGCACCGCATCAAAGCCAGAAAAGCTCTCGTGTACACCATCACATCTACAGCTGAATAGCTCCACCAAGCAATCTTTCACCTCCTCCCTTACAAAACTCCCGATATCCATCCCATCTCTCCCATGAAGCTCATGGCCTAATATATAGCATCTGACGATAAGTTGCCAGCAGAGTTCGAGATAGCGACCTAGTTCCTGCCTACATTGAGGATGCAGTGGCTGCCCTGGGACAGGGAGGCTCCCTCTCGGGGCGTAATCGGCATACTCGAGAATACGATCTGTTATCTCGATAGGGAGGCCTTTTTGGAACAGTATACTTCTGACGTGGGATACATCTGGTGGGCTAGGTCGATATTCCATGAGCTTTTCGAAGTTGAGGAAATCGTCATATGACATGAGACCTAATGGATAGAACTCCAGTGTATAAAACATATTCTCAACCTCTTCAGGATCTTTCTCTTCGGGTTCATCACTGGAACCATCATCGGAATCGTTTTCTGCACTAGACTTGTTGCCCGAATTGGTGCTAGAACCGTTGTGAGATTCGGCGTCAGACTCATCATCAGAGCAAGAGAAGCCAAAGCGATCCAAACCCTTCTGGTAGTTTTCAAACCCATTTGTGTCAAACCGCATAATATGTTTCCAGCGAGGGACATCATGGGGTCGAGGATTCCACCAGAACTGATCCTTCTCGATACCGAGAAAGTCCCTGTGAGGGAACATAGCAATCTCACTTCTGTACCCAGACTCCGTACTCGACCGTACCGCCTGCTGGTATGCTGCCAAGTTTCGATAATCCTCAATGGGAGATCCGTCTGCATCATATGCTTCGGGAAACTGCTCCAGGACATTAAGGATCACATACATCCTGATCGCGTCTTCGTATATACTTCTCCATCCAAAATATACCTGTGTGCAATCGCATTCTCTATGCTCCCGCCATTTCGCCAGCTGACACTCTTCGTACGCGCATGAGCAGAGAATAGCATCCATTTCGCCATGAAGGATCAAACTCTCGACGATCTGGAGATTGCGAAATGATTCCCGGTTGTCTATATCGAACTTGAAACAGTCGTTCTGGACTTGTGGACGTTGGAACGCAGACATTTTGCGTTCTTTGTAAGGTAAGACACATCCGCAGTTATCAGACTCTTTTGTGTGAGGGCATAGCCTTTTAGTTGTTGGCTGTTTGAAAGTCTTGAGGTCGTCGCTGCCGTCAGGCCAATAGACCTCTGGATGCCAACGCCTGACTGTTGATTCAATTTTGACTGCCGCTTCATCTGAAATGATGACTTGGTTTTCGTCGGGGACTTCGTATCTCTCTGGATATTGCTTGCGCTGTTGAGCTGCATCCTCAACAACACTCTGCATAAAGATATCAACAAAGTTGACAAGCTTTGCTCTGCTGTCTGGTTGTATTAGTACGTGAAAGTTGTAAGCGTCGTGTTGGCAAGGATTGGTGCGTCGCAGCTCAAGCATTGAGGCAAGGTCCCCCCAAGGTAGTCTCTCTGAATTCTGTGCCATGATTTTTCTGCCGGTATATTTGTGAGTATATTGAGTTTGGTTTGCTGATATGGGTGCTGATCGACGAGTTAATGTGTTTATTTATTGTTATACTGGCCATGGACGGCGACCCATACCTGCACAACCGGTTGTGCATTTAGTTGTCGGGCTGAGTCACGCCGAACCAAACTAATGTGCTACAAAACATTATGGGGCGCAAAAGAATTGATTTTATTGTTCATTTAGAAGAAATGCGACATGTAATCAATGAAGTTAGCCCATCAACCCTGGCATTGAGAATCACGCGTAACAGTACTTATGGCTACCGGAAACCTAAGTCTTTCCGTATCAAGAAAGGACCTAGTAAGACACAAAAATGAGGCTGTACCCTCGTAATGCTAGCTGGTCCTTGCCTTTATGTCCGTTCATGTGATTCTATCAACTAAACTTTCATGTAGTAGATTTCGCGCTCTCGATGCTGGCCCTTTCTTTGGATATCAGAACAGCTGTTGCTCGAATATCACCCAGCATGCGATTCGAGGTTCTATGCTAGAAATATTTCCTTCCAAGACGGACCAGGGTCTAGACTAAACTCAACAGCACCTTGGTGAAGCAGCCCAGAACCTCGCCTTTCAGCTATTCCACCGTTCCACTCCAGAATCATGATGTTATAAAACCTCCACTGGCCTGCGGCTAGAGGATACGGATCCTGCGATTGTACCCAACGGGAGTCCAAAAACCGAGGATTGGACGTCTCGGACAGAAGTATTACCCCATAGGCGCCGCACGATTCGAAAAACTCGGTTTCGTCAAAGCCATCCAGAAAAACAAAACCGCATTTCTTGTTGTTAGAATCTTGAAGGCATCCGGTACCCCTGAAAACGTCAACGTCAGAGATTCTGTAGAACAGCGAAAGTGTCCAAAACTGCAGCATGGGGTAAGATGGCACTTCCCGAGAGAAAGACACCTCCTCGGTCGGCATGGTTTGCCTTGTGTCTAGTTGATTGGGAACGTATCGGCCATCGCGAAAAGGGCGCCTGTGACGATATCCCGCATACTCCATATCTGGCAAGCTTGCATTCGGATCCCAGACAAGTTGTGTAATACCAGATGAATTTCGCTTATACCATATGATCCACGTCCTGTCCCTGAGCCACATTTTGGTGTTCTCGGTCATAGTCATATTTTCGCAAGTGAATTGCAAGTTCATATCGACACAACCGCGCCAGCCTGTCCACGAGTAACTTGGAAATGTAGAGCGCCGGTGAAGAATGGTACCATCTGCAAAGAATGTGATGAATTTGTCGAGCATGGCTGTTGGAAGGCCCTGGAAGAAATTGCACTTCATCCGCTCTGCAATCCGCCTGATAATGCCAGCCATGGCTCGTAGTGTGTCGTTCTGATTTGTCAAGACTCTTTTGGTATAGAGGGAGAGCATTGTCGATAAATGAATCACCGGGTCATTCACGAGCACAGACATCGAATGAGAAGCTCCTGGCGTCCAGTCAGCCGAGGTTTGTGATAGGTCGTCTACAAAGTGTTCGGCATGCTCTGCTGCACGACAACGGTAGAAGACCTTATTTTCAACAAAGTAGAGAACTCGGCGAGATAGGACTTGCTCTTGAAACCTGCACCGAATCAGAATCCTTGATAGATCATAATTAGATACGAGACTTACGTCCATGCTCTGGAGTGATAGACTGAGCGTTCGAGCAATCCGTCTAGTCCCGTCACAATTCCCATCTCGACACCGGGCATAATCTTGAATGAGTTAGAAGAACCATCTCGGGTCCCCTCCTGAACACCGGGGAGTCGTGCGTCAGCATCATGACCACAGGCTGCGACAATTGTCAACCAAGCTCTCTCGTAAACAAGGTCCATGACATTGACGCCTAGCTCTAAGTCTTCGGTGTTATTTTGCAGCAGGCAAAGCGCGTCAACCCATAAATATCTACACCCAAGACGCCTTGTCAAAGTGATAGCGTCTTTTATCGTGTTTGGTAGCATCTTAAAGACCTTTTCTAGAGACCTGGGCATAAGCAGTGTCGTTCGATTCGCCTTAGTGAGTCGAAAGTTTGCAACAGCTCCCCATACATAGCTCAAAGCAATATATTTCTCAAGACTTGTCATCTCTACGACACAATGATCCTCGACATCGATCACGCGGAGTACACGGAGACCAGGAAATGCCTCAGCAAAGGGTAAGTCCGTCGGCATCGCACATTCCGAGCTATGAAGCTCCTCGCAGGATGAGATCCAGCGTAGGATCCTAGAAGTGTCCACCAAAGGGTCCGTCCATGGCTCAAGAAAGAGTCCCGAGGTAGGATCGGGGTGACCAGACGTCTCTATGCCTGAGCTGAAGCCGATCCACGTATAATCTCGAGCCCCATAGGTAGTGAAAGCCCAGCGCCCGGCAGGCCCCAATATCCAACGAAGCTCAACCTCAACGGTGGGCGAATCAGCGATGAAGTCTGGATCCCATTGGGATATGAAAAGGCGACACAATGGGCATGAACTGTTCTTGATTCGGATAGCAACCCCAAGTGACCATGCTGGGGCTCTTATCCGTAAACGCTTCGCTTCTGCATCTAGTATCCTTGGATCCAGAGGAATCTGCGAGCAGCATTCACATAATGGTGCAGGCGACGACATATCAATGACTGGTTTCAGAAGACATGAGCCATAACTTTGGTTTATTGCTAGATCAGTGTATGTTAACCCGAACCCAAAATTGTCGCATTTATGCAGCCCCACATGTGACTAGGTGATTGAAGATCATTGTAAATTTTAATTAAGCAGAGTACACCACATAAAACACAATATTGTTGCCCGTCACAGCGCTGCGACTATACACTTAGAAGCTAGTCTGGATACGGTTCGAGATTGGGGATATACCAAATATTACAGGCGAGGCGTATATCTACCTAAGGTAAATCTCTCTGTCTCGGTAGGATTCGTGTATTAACGGCTGTTCGCATTCTTTTTCCTTGTAATCCTTTAGTTCCCGATATCTTGACTGGGACAAGGCGATCATAAATTTCCCTTGGGACCAAGCTCATCCAATTATAGTCGTAGACAAGCAATATGATCTTCACCTTGGTCCGTGATCCCTTTTGTGGTTTCTTGCTACTCAGGTCTTCCAACATTTCGTTCAGTTGGGAGATCAAGTTGGCTTGACCAGATCCTTTGGGACCAGAGCTCACAGTCGCAAGATCAATGATAATATAGATCTGCCCTCCCAAGTCTTGCATGATTAACCTGAAGAGTGCAAGCCAGACTTGACTAGTCTTGGCTTCCTCCAGCTGTGAATACCGTAATGACATCTGCTTTTCCGTCGTAACTGTTCCCTCAATTTGCAACGCTTGGTAGGCCAGGTACCTCACCAAATCGGCTGGACTCAGCATCGCATTGGGGCTCGTCTTGTTTGCACTGCCCAATACCCAGATAGCTGGTATGTTCATCATGGTAACTGCTTGTATGATATCAATTGCGAAATCCTGTATTGCCCAACGGGTTGTGAAGCTGCCTCTGATGATTGTGAGAGAAGAATGCGGGCAAGAGGACCATCTTGCGAGTTTTGGAGACAACCAGAACTCGTTGGTAGTCACTGTTGCTCCTCTTCCAGAAGCTCTCCGGTTCCTGAGGAACAAATGGTGTTTGTATAAAGACTTAGGGTTCTCGAGGCTCTGAGAGAAGGTTGCTAATGCTTGAGATAACTGCAGAGAAGAGAGCTTTTGATTGGTATCCAGCTGCGCACTCGTCTGAATAGAGTGGAAAGCTTCATACACGTTAGTAAAAAGACCTTGCACTCATTTTTGAATGTAGCATACTCTCTATCTTTGTCAGCAAGTCGTTGATTGTCAACCCAGAAGCCTCTAGCCACTGCATGATCAAGTCGAGCTTCCTATCATGGTCTCGACTCGATATCTCCAATCTCGAGATAGCGCAATTGAGGCCATCTATCTGTGATTGCCTAGTCTTCTCACTAGTCTGTAAACTTAAGATGATTTCGTTAAGTTTTGATGACTGAGTGTCGTGCATAACTCGAAGCTCAGTCTGTGATCCCACAGCTGCAAGTTCGTTGATGTTGCCCGTGCAAGTTTCTATCCTCTGTAACAGATCGCTGTATCTCAACTCGTGTGGTCTTGTGAAGCTGTGGTAAATGTGTTTGAACTTTGACTCGTTACACCAGGAGTGAGCAATGAGTAAAAACTCCATGATGCAAGAATAGAGGCTTTCAATGGCTGTCTTCATGTTCTTGGTCGGATACAGAGCGGATAGATGTTCAATGCGTGGAAGACGCTGTGCCACCTCGAAGAGAGATTTTGATAATAATTTGAGTGTCTCGCCGTGATTGACCACGCTCTAGTATTCGATGGTGAGATATCTGGTTCAATGCGGAGATTAAGCCGACTTACGATAAACATCACCTTCATCAGTCCCCAGGCCAAGGAGACGTACTCAGGATGATGCTGAACAAAGACATCAAGTACTTGGCCATAATGGCATATTGATTCAGAGGCTTTCAATAACCATTTCCGTGTTTTGGAGGCTTCGCTCTTGGCTTCGTACTTTGCGAAAGCATCGCTGACTGCCTTTTCAACTTCTTGTAACGACGACTTCTTCCCTAAAAGAGCCTTCTCATCACTGCTTAATGAATTGCTCTGTTCAAAGTGTTTCTTAACCGATTTGAAGGCGTTATGCGCTATATCCGCTTTATCTGACAGAGTAAGCTTGAATGAAGTGTTTCATTGGCTAGTGATTGCTTACTCGTATCATCGCCCTTGTACCATGACTGAAAGACCAGGTCGACGGACATTGCAATGTAGGATGTAGAATGACTTTCAATAGGAAAGTCCTTCTTTTTCGGAAGCGATGTGAACTCAAGTCTCAGTGGCCACCGACAGAGGGAAAGAGGAGGCGCTGGAGGCTGAGCAATCACGAGGCATAATCAAGATGACGACCTGCAGCTTCATGCATATACCCCTGTCAGGCGCTTTTGCGGCTGACTTTCAACTCCTCAGCCTGATTCATTTTCACCTCAACACCTTCTCATTTCATCTCATAATCGGTATCTCTCAAGTAAAGAGTGAACATGGACTCACCAACTAGAAGCGTATCGCCAGCGCCAAAGAACAAGAAGGAAAAGGCAGATGATAAGGATGATAGCGAAGAAGAGGACATTCATCAGCAGCTCAGTCGACTTCTTAGAAGAGAGGGACATTTGTTTGCGAAACCCTCAATGTTGGCGCTACCTCGGAGACCTCGACCTGCCCCGTCAAACACTCGAATAAGTAATCCTCTAAAGTCCCCGAAAGGAAGAATACCTCCGCCACCTCCTATCATGGCCGTTCCCAGGACTCCCCGTCCTGCAATACAGGCGATGCCACCACCACCGCCTCCCCCTCCTCCCATTGATCGTTCTTCTACGCTCCCGAGTGAATGGATCAACCCTAACGATCCTCCTCCGCCCCCTCCCCCGGGTTATCCACAGACAATTCAGCCGTCTCCACGGTCACCTTTGCCACCTGCTGTCAAGCCCGCTCAGACACATTACACCATTTCTGAGGACGCTATAGGAGCTAGCAACAGAGATAAACTTGCAGCGATAGATAATGGACCTATCATGCCAAATGGTGCCAATGCTGGCATCAATATCAATAACTTCGGCCACAACTTGGCACCCCCCCCCTCCCCCGCCAGCCTCCTGGAGAGCCTCTGGCCCAACTAGCTATCGCATCCCAACCTTTACTAAGGCCAATAAAGAGCAAGTAGAAGCACAGGCAAGCCTTTTGGAGCCAAGTTCCGTGCCTTTAAACGCCACTGGGCTTCAGCATGAAAGTGGGCCATCAAATGTGGGAAAGACAACAGAGGCCCATGGACTTTCTCAAATACAGGAGGAGGTATCTCATGACTTCACCGCCGTTACTGGGAAGGGTATTTCTTCCCATCAGATTCTCGTCGACGAGAACACATTACAGGCATTAATCCAACGTGTTGAGGAGTTGGAAGAAGAGAACACCACCCTTCGAGAAGATGCAGACAATATCTCAACTGTTCCCATTGACTTGCCTGCCAAAGTTCAGCTCTTCTATTGCTTAGAAAGAGTCGAGCTGGACGACGACAGTGTCGACGAAAGAAGTCGGACTGTCTATCTTTCTCCTCCTGAGTGGGTAGTTTTTGGCGACGATGTCGACCTCAGAGGTCGATTCCCCATCACAGACCCTGGTGACTACGCCGAAGAACAAGGCGCATCACTTATCGTCTACAAGTATTACTCCGTGGACTATCAATACGACGCGGTAAATGCTGCCAAAAGAGCAAAGCAACCGCTCCCTGAACCAGAACCAGCCAGCCAGGATGTTGTTCTAGTGACGGAAGAAATGGTTGAGGCAGTCGAGGCCTTATTTGAGCTTTTCCCTTCAATGAGCGACGACTTTCCGTATGTTTACGAGATGGGCAGCTTGCAGGACCCTCACCTCTGGTGGTATCACTGCCGAACTGGCTTCAAGATGGAGGCACTGTCAGAGAGACACGCTCAATTGGTTGGACTTCTCGTTGAATGGATCGAAAGTAACTTTGCACCACTTTATGACCAAATCGACGATCAATTCAAGAGAGGAAAGGTCTCGAGCGACTCCATTGAGTTCCTAATACGCCCAGGAGATACCCTCGTCGCAGACAAGAACGGCAGATACAGTGGACGCGTTGCTACCACTCGACCGGCTCCTCACAAGCAGAAGAAGAAATCGGACGATTCAGATAAGGAACAAGAGAAACAGGGGACGCACACGTGGATTGTGGAAACGCGCTCCTACGGATATGCAGGAAAGTTCTTTGCAGTCGATAGGGAGCTATTCATTGACTTCCCACCCAAATATAGAGGCGGGGAAATTAATATCACGGATCTCAACGTTATACCGCTATCATATGCAAAGCCCAGGGTAAAAGAAATATTACGACAGCGAGGCAAGAGGTTTTGGAAGCTGCGAGAGAAAACGCTCATCTCGTATGAAGGCAGTGATTCTGATAGGATACAAGCGGTAAGTAGGCCTCACCCAAGCTGACACGTTGTGCTGAAACCCAATAGGGGCAACGGTTTATGGTGGACTTTGACACCTACAAGGAACTCCATCCAGGAAGCAGCTACATGAGACAAGAAGGTTATATATCAGGCCGAAAACCGAACTTGCCAAAGGATGGAAGCGAGCCTGAGGAACCAGAGATTTACCTGTTCCCTAAGCTGATCCCGGGATTTGACCTGAGACGTAAGAAATGGGGTAAGCAGCTCTCTTAGATTCTTTCGCTATACTTGATATACTGATGGGTATGCAGTTGATCTCGAGGTCGATCGAATTCGAGACGTCAGCTGGAACAAGGAGGCTTTTAAAAGTCTCGTCGCGGACGAAGCCATGAAGGAGCTGGTCCTAGCTCTAGTGACCAACCAACTCGATGCCGAGAAAAACACAGATCTTATCGAAAGCAAAGGCAGCGGTCTCATCATGCTCCTGCACGGGTCCCCGGGAACAGGTAAGACATTTACAGCTGAGTCTGTGGCAGAAATCGCCAAGAAGCCTTTATATCCAGTTACGTGCGGAGATATTGGCACTGAGCCTGCAGACGTGGAGAAGTATCTCGAATCTGTGTTCCATCTAGGCAAGGTTTGGGACTGTGTTGTACTTCTTGATGAAGCAGAAGTTTTTCTTGAACAACGAACTTTACAAGATTTGAAGAGGAATGCTTTGGTGTCTGTATTCCTTCGAGCGCTGGAGTACTATGAAGGCATCCTCATCTTGACGACTAACCGTGTTGGGACATTTGACGAGGCCTTCAAGTCACGTATCCAGCTGGCTCTACGGTACGAGAAGTTGAAGGACTACCAGCGATTACAAATCTGGAAGAACTTCCTGGTGAGGTTGAAGAGTTTAGGAGAGGAGGAAAGTATCGACTTTGATGATATCGAATTATATCTGGAAGAGTTGGCAAAGTATCCTATGAATGGACGGCAAATTCGGAACTCGATCACAACGGGGCGACAGTTGGCCAAGTATAAGAGGAAGAAGATGACGTTTGCGCATTTGAAGAGGGCGATTGATGTCGCGGATAAGTTTGACAGGTATTTGGCTGATGTACAGGAGGGTGATATGGAGGAGTTTAGTGGCAGGGGAGAAAGTGGACGATATACACCCGAGTATCTTGCGAGGGCTGATCAAATCCGATGAACAGACATAAGGAGACACGTTTTTATAGATGGGGCGTTTTAAATGATTGGGGTGACATTATGATTGATGATAACGTTAAGTATATACAAGATAAGAAGGGACGATGTCTGTTGAAAAAATGAGAAACGATCCCAAAAACTTCCGTCCTACTTGTGCAGA
Organism: Fusarium proliferatum ET1; assembly: GCF_900067095.1. Lineage (NCBI taxonomy): Eukaryota > Fungi > Ascomycota > Sordariomycetes > Hypocreales > Nectriaceae > Fusarium > Fusarium proliferatum. The sequence continues at coordinate 3,317,908 of NW_022194793.1, read as the reverse complement.
CCATCGGATTCTGGTGGTCCCTTATACACATGCCTAGCATGCACAACATACCAAACCGCCGACATCGCCATGAAGCCAAAGAACACAACGACGGCGTAATTCATCGTGACAGCATTGACAGGGATAGCAACAGGCATACAGAACAAGACCATCTCAAAGCAAATCCAAGTCAGAGCGAAGATGTTGATGACCCAACCAATCTGCTTGCCAAAAGTCCAGGGCGCTGTGTTGACTCCAGCTCGATTGGTGAGCAGGGATAGTAAAATTGGAATACCATACGAGCTAGCGAGACCAATGACACCGACGGCGATGAAAGCGTTGAAGGCAGAGCTCGAGCCGAGGTAGATGAGACCCAGAAGCATCTCGATGATAGTCGTTAGGAGGAGAGCCATGATGGGTGTTTCGTGACGCTTGCTGACTTTGGACCAGACTCTCGACAAGGGAATAGCTTCATCGCGTGCGAAAGCCCATGTTGTTCGGGAGGCGGCGACTGTGATGGAGATGGAGCAGAACAGCGTGATGATGAGGACCAGTGCTGTAAGGGCGATTCCGCCGGCTTGGGAGCCCATTACCTGGTAGAAGATCATGGGGAGGACCTGGCCTAGGGGTGCGGCAAGGAGTTCTTCTAGCGGGGGGAGGGTTGCGCAGATGGGGATGATCTGGTGGTTGTTAGTAGATTTATGTGAGAGGTAGATTAGCTGTGACTTACGAAGAACAGGCCTGCAATGCCGCCGACGGGGACGCAAAGGGCGAGAGCTCTTGGGAGCTTGACTGTAACATCGCCGCATTCTTCAGCCATGGAAGTGATCATGCCGATAGCGGAGAACGTATAAGCTGATGGCAGAGCACCGATCCAGAAGCCAAAGTTTCCCCAGCCTGACAGATTGGGATCAAAGTTACCCTTGGCTAGTTAGTAAACACCCAACACATCGGGGATTTTCGTACTTACGAGTGTGTAACTTGCCGAATGTCTGCCCTTATCGGCCTTGGTCGACAGACAGACACAAACAACGAAGATGGTAATAGCGGTAAAAGCTGCACAGAACGTATCCACGGTAGGAAGGAATTTGTTGCCAAACGCGACAATGAAGAAGGTAAACACACAAAGTCCGTAGAAGATCAACACCAGCTTCCACGGCTGCCAGTCGTAGTCGGGCAGGAAGATGCTAATACCTCCGGCAAGAAGCGAAGCAAAGCCAAAGTTGACGGATAACGTGATGGTCCAGTTTCCAACGAGCCATGTCCAGCCGGTGATGAAAGACAGGACAGTTCTGTACTTTGGCGACGCGATCTGGAAAGACCAGTAGTAGGGACCAGCGGATGTAGGCCATCGAGCAGCGAGTTCGCCTAGTGAGACGGCGATGCACTCGTCGAGAATGCAGACGATGATCCAGCCGAGAAACATGGTTAGTTGACCACCGCCGTAGACGGAGTTGATGAGCGGTGCACCGAAGCCATAGGGGATCTATCACTGTTTAGCAATTGAGATAGCATAAAGAGGTTATAGGAGACTTACAGCGGCGATTGCTAATGACTGGAAAAGAAGTGTAAACATTGATCGGTTACGCTTGAGTTCGGGCTTGTACCCAAGGGCCGTCAGGTCCGCAGCATCGCCGGCGTCACCAACAGCGTGATCATAGTTCTTTGCCTGCTCATGATCACTCCCCTTTTCTGATACACCTTTCTCTGCGTTATTCATATCGACGATAGCAACAAATAGCAATTAGATATGATATGATGGAACAGGCAGAACTGAAGTTGGTGTTGACGTTGACATAAAACGTGCGGCGGTAGCATTGTATTATAAACGAGACACACACACTCACTCACACACCCTTATCAAGAAATTAAACCTTCTGTGACGCCTCCTAACACAGTGATATCACGAGCATCCCCCCCTTCCCCAGATTCCAATTCTAGCCGGGACATTTTTGCCTAGAATGTGTTAGTGGATTGTAGCTATCACGGGCGCTGGTTTACCCCGCGCGCCGACCAATCCACTGGGTTTCTGCACGGTAACTCAACCCTGATAAGGAATGGTCCGTGTCGGTGACAAGATAAGAAATCCCAGTATCAACCCTGCGAGGAGTGTTTGTTAGTGTAACCGTGTCTCTGATGGTGGGCGCAGCCGAACGGAATGTGGCTGCCAAGACGGGAAGTTCGATTGACCATCACAGGGATCTTGGGTGATGTGCCGGGCATGATATGAGTCTGAGTCTGAGTCTGAGGCTACTGCCTGAGGATGGAGTCTAAGAGTAAGGAATAGACTTGTTTAGACTGGGTATCGAATTGGTATCGAACTAAGCAATTAAACATAGAGCTACGTTTGGCCTCAAATCTAACCAAATACAGTCTCGTACTTTAAATCATCCATCACATCAAGCCAATGAATAGACCCCGGCACTGTTTCACAATCATAATACGACCACACTGCCTGCAGTAACTCCCGCAGCACAACGATCGGCCCAGCAGCTGGACCATTGCCAAACCCTTTCAGTCTCTCGACGATAAACTCACGCGCCAAATTGACGTCTGTAAAATGTTTCTGGTTAGGTTCTTCAGTCAGCAAGCACTCATCTGTGGTGGCGTCTAGGAGCTCTAATTGCGGTGGCTTTTCCTCAGCGCATACCGTCTTACACCGCAATCCTGAGCCGACTCCGAGACACAGCAAGGGTTGCAGACATCGGATCGACGAGGCAGGGATGTTGGATAAGAGGCCTGTGATGTGAAGGGCGAGTGACGTGGGCCATGTAACTTGTGTTACACTCCCGTTGATCCTCTCGGGAAGTCTTCTCGACACAAGATCGGGAAATGTTTGGTACAGCTGCAATAATGAACAGAGTCGAAAGACCTCTGCAGCGTGGTGTAAATCGAGATTAATCTGGCCCTTGTTCGTATAAGCATCTGCCGCGTCGCTAATGAGCTTTGGCACTTGCACGGACAAGAGCGTCTCTTCGAGGATTTGCGCTTCATTAATGTCGATCATTGTCTGCCACATAACCTCATACGTCGGCGCAGTGCAATTTCGCCAAGTATCCCGAGATCGGCGACACAGCGACATTGACTTTCCAAACAAAGCAATTATCTTGGGCGGAACACCTGTCCAGGGATGAAGAACAAAGTCATATGGTGGATACGTTGCTGGCGTCCATTCTGTGAGCGTGCGGATGTCATCTTTGGTGCTGGTCACGATGCTGCGGACGGATTCTTCGTAAATCAGGCATTCTTTGAAGAAGCCGACTAGACTTTGGTCTTGTTTTGAGAGGTGCTCGGATCGCATTTCAAGTAGGGATAGTATTACGCGCACGTGGCGTAGATATTGCAGACCAAGTTGCTTATGGTCCATCCAGCAAAGCGATGAGCTCAGGCAGAAGAGTGATATGATAAGCGCATGAGGTATTGTGGTGACACTATTCGGCGACGCGAAGAGATCTTTGAGTTCCTGGATTATAGCCTCGGTCGCTATTCGTGGGGCCGATGCAGCGATTTCCTGGATCTGAGGTTGTCGTCGTGTTAGAGAAGCAGCTGCCATGCTCTGAAGCGAGTAGAACAATGGCCTTGAGGAACCCCAAAGGGAGGATCCTAACCGCCGGAAAGGATTGGTCGGGGAGTCGTATGCTGCCCATGAGCCGCAGACAGATTTGAACCAGAGCTCTATCAAGAATGTTGATGGTTCAGAAATGGTTGTTGGAGTATTCATTGCTTTATAACATGATGAGCGTCGTCTGTAGAGAGCGATGGCTTGATCGTCGGATTCTTCGGGGGTCTTCGGTGTTGGGTCTTGGGGGAGTAGTATGAGAGGCATGTTGTTCGAAGACGTCGTATTATCCGCGACGTTAGATGGTGTCAATGATGAGCGCCTTCGAGAGGTGTTGCATGACTGGCCACAGTTCCTAGCTGCACTGGCTGGACTCTTAATGTCCTTGTCTTGTTGACATACAAGACTTGAGTCGGTAGGTAAAGATGCAGGAATCAATGGCACCGTGGCAGGACTTGAAGCCTGTTGCGAAGTGGTAGATGACCGTCTGCTCTGAGGTGGAGATACCGTCACATCAGAGCCACGACGTTGAACTGACTCAGACGCAGCAAAGATGAGTTGGTTGAAACCAGGAGGATCACTCGTCTTGTCCTTTCGCCGCTCATATTTGGTGGACCACTTGAGAGTTTGCTGATAGCCCGGACAAGCAATCTTCCTCGCAATACAATTATTACAGCTAGGCTTGCTCTCATCACACTTGAGCTACAGATCACACCACAGCATTAGTGAGAATAGGGTAAGCTGCTCCGGATATTCTTACCCTTTTGCTCTTGCAGGCCCTGCAGCCAGAGCGGGACTTTGCTTGACCTTTCATAATTGCTATTACATGAGGAGAAAAGCTAAGGTGAGAAAAGCTCCACGAGGTTTGCTACGTAAAAGAGCTGTTGACCAGCTGCTCTTGGCGCGAATCCACCCCCGGATTTCACATCCTGGCACGTACCGAGGAGCCAATAGGAGGGGAACCATTGACGATGGAGATCGGCGTAGCTTGTGGGAATGAGGCTATACCCAAACAAGATAAAAAGTCCCTGGTGCTATCTACGGGACAAGCGGGGTTGTCTATCTCTCTGATAGGAATGCAGTGATCATGAGGACACTGAGATAGGACCTTGATAACTGATTGTTGCGCGTTAAGTTGGTCATGGCGTGTCGAGATACCCTGAATGGTAAAGTTAGCCCTTCGAATCTTGGCTTTACATCTGTGACAGCGACCAAACTGTCGGATATCGCATGGGCTTATCTTGGCACATCCAATTCGCAGGCGTCAATAATCAACTAATGCAACTTAACAGCACGTGGTAGTCTCGAGTCTCATCATTGCGCCACAAGAAGTCAAGACTAAGATCTCTGTAGTCATTGGTTCCTCCGTATCTGAAAATGCAATATTTTGAGCCTTTTGTAACAAGAAATATACATTACAATGATGACCGGTCCGTGTGCTCCAGTCTATTTTCAACACCCTCAATATCGTATCAAACAACACCCAACACTCAAGAAAATATGTAGAAGATAAATGTAGAGGTATTTACCAGCCTCAGTGTGTGCCCCGACCACCAACATCATCACCATCCTTCTCGTTAACACCCCTGACAACTTCACGCGTCTTACCCCACTTGAAGTCATCAGAGTGAAACAGAGAGTAAACCAGAATAATAATGTTCATAAAAGGCGACGTGAAGAGATGCATGACATAGCCTGCGAAATACTGCGCGCGCTCGAGGTTGTTGCGAGGCAGCCAGAAGCCAATGCAAAAAGAGTAAAGCTGCAAAAGACGGACGTTAGTCAAGCTTTCTTGGCGTGAGATTTGCTGCAGGGGTAGATTAGAGTGTGACTTACATAGCGGAAGAATAGCACGCAGATGAGACCGAGGAACACGGGGTCTTGCATCACTTCACTGCCTCGTTTGGCGAAGACGATGAGCAGTTCGACGAAGGCGGCGATGATGAAAGGGGTGATTGCCCAGGTAATGACGGCGATGAGACTCTGCAGACGCTCAATGAGGATGATGCCGGGGCGGAAGATCATGACGAATTCGTTGGAGATACTACCCAGAGCCCAACGCTTGCGCTGAGAGAGAAAGACTTTCCAGTCTTGGGGAACGATTGTCATGGCTTTGGCACGGAGGGCTTGGGCGGTTTGTTTGCCGGGGAAGAGACTGAAAATGATGGACGCGTGAATACTGTCTTCAGAGTAATTACCCATGATATGCTGTGTCATGATATCATTTGGCTTAGGACAGTAGCCAAAGCGCTCACGAAGAACAGCATCGCCAAAGGTAGCTTCATCAACACGAATGAGCTGACAGCATCCAGGAAGACAATTGACCTTTCCTGTGATGCGAGACTGAAACATACGTCGGAGACCTTGAGTTTGGGAATACTCAACAGACTGATACAAAGACCAGTATCCCCAATTGTGACCATCAAAATCAACGCAGACATGGCCACATACACCAACGAGCTTTGGGTTCTTGCGGATCTCCTTGATCATCTCCCAGATACAGTATTCGTCAAACACGGTGTCGGCATCCATACCGCAAAGGTAAGTGATATCATCAAGACCAGCGTTGATGAAGTTGTTGCCGATGTATTCGAACAGCTCATTATTGAACATGGTGACAATGTTCTCGGAGCGTTGCTTGAAATGGTAAATAAGAGACCGTGCAAAGCAGAGACTGTCGCGTTTGCCCTGGTTGTAGCGCTTTCCGACGAAGACGTACGGAATACCCTTGTAGAAACCAGTTTGTGTCTTGACAGGCATGAATAATCCGTCTCGAGCACGGTATCCATTTTCGAAAGTTCGAGAGGGACCAGGCTCGAGGATATCTTGGAGGAGATAATCCTGCGTAGTCTTCTCCATGCCAGGACCTCGAACATTTCCATCAACAACAATGAAGATGACACGAGGATGATTGTCGATATTCTTCTGCGCAATAAGCGAATCAAGAGATCTCGTCAACTCCTGATACGTCTCATTATAGCACGGCAGAAGCAGCACCATCTTCTCCGGCTCAGCAGGGATATTCTCCTCCCGCTTCCACCATCCCAAAAGAACATGCGTAATAAACCAATGCAGAATAATGCAGATACACATAAACGACTGAAGAACGGTGTTGGAGCTCAAGAGAACGAGGAAGAAGTAGTACACCTGGTAGTACTTCCAACCAACGTAGATGAGAGCGCCGTTGATGGAGGCGAGACCGATGATGAGACTCCATTTCTGAAGACGAAGCATGCTCTTGGACATCTTTTTGAGTTCCTCGTCAGAATCCCAGCGGAGTTTGGCTTCTTCTTGCATTATGGATGATGTAAAAGAGAGGTTCGACTCGTTGCCGTTGTTGGTGAGCCACGAGGCATGGGTTACGCCCGACATTGGGGTTTGGGCGCCTGGGTGGAAGCCGCCGTTGATACCTCGAATAACGGACTATAATCTGTTAGGATAAACCTCAAGAGCCATATGTTGAAGGTGACTTACTGAATCTCTGGAGATTGTTCCGCTTGGCCGGAGGGGTATCTGGCCGTGGGATGTTGAAGGACCAGGGCCACCACCATACGGCAGAGCAGGCATCTTTCCTTTGTTGAAGGATATTATATTGCCGGCCTCCGAAGAGGATGATTCCCTGGCGGAACCTGGAGGTACTAGGTTGGCCATTAAGATTGTTGACTTGAACCGCTCGATCAGAAAGCGTTGACTAAGACTTCAGTTCAGTATGTGCTAGGACACAGGCTCAAGAGACTTACAGTTCTAGTGAAGCGAACAATGATCGCAACCCTTAAGACTATTTGGCAGACAAAAACAATAAGAGTAACGAGAGAAAAAAGCGAGTGACGAGGTCAAAGACCCGACGAAAGAACACCCTTCCAACAGAAACCAAGCGCGAGTGATGAGTCTATCTCCTATCGAACAAGAAACCACTTTCTAGGCCGGGGGATATTGAAGCTATAGCAATATCTCTCCAGCACAAAAGCACTAGCCCCCAAACAACAAATATTACAAAGGCCTCACACTGCCGTCCAGCCTCACCGTTGGTCCTCACGAGCCTAACACGACAGCACACGAGAGGAGGAGGGGGGCGCGGGATCTCCGCCTACCAATGCTTCCATCACGGGAAAACCAAGTTTTACAAGAATTGGAGAAATTAAAAAAAGTAACAGTCCTGAAATGGAGACCTTGCATATGCCTGCGGTGCTGGAGTGATCAACGGGGAGGACGCGCAAGATCCTTGGATATCAGCTCGGCCCGTGGGCTATTTTCGACATGGTCTGCTGAGTAGCATAACGTATATGCTTGGTCGGTGAGCAGCCAAGGCAGCGGGAGAGGACTTGAGTGTTGGCAATAGGGTTTGTTGTGTCACCGTTGATCTCACCCGAACCGTATGGGGCGATTATTTCGGGATGAGGCCTGTGGAATCTCGATGCGTGGATCTTTGACTTGTTGAGATTCAATATCAGAGTGGCCTCGATGCATTAGCATGTCACCACAAGGAACAGGGTATGTGTATCTGGTATTTCGGGTCTTTGCAGAGGGGAGGAAGATCTAGATGGTAGAATACGAGGCTCTCAGCTTGACAGGACATGTGACAACTCAACCCTTAGAGCCAGTTGTGCATGCTATTGTGAGGGGAAGGCTATGGAATCAGGAATTATTGGTAAACAGGAGAGTTCCGCAGTGCCATCACGACAAAGTTGAAGTCATAGTATACCTCAACGCCATCGAGAACCTTCTCCCACAGTACCTGCAGTGGGGTATCAAGATCCTGCTTCAAGCTTAAACTTAAGTCCACGGCCCAACCCGAACAGACAGGGCCGGACCTGCAGTAGCCCACCCATCCACTTCACCAAACAAACCCATTATACAAAAGCACCATTATCTGCAGCCACACTCTTGCCAGCAAGCTCAGCACGCAATATGCAAGATTCACCGAGAAGATCTTCGCAACCCGATTGCCCAGTCCTTCACCTACAAATCCCCGCCCTTCACCCTAGTATCTACAAACGTATCCCGGCACATCCCAGTCTTTCACCTACATATCCCAGTTTCTTCCCAATATCCTACCAGCATATCCCGGCCACTGACAAGATATACCCGTTGCGTAAATGCTTACGTCCAGTAGCATCCCGAGATGTTGTGTAACACTCGGGATGCGGAACCCCACGCCAATCAAGCTGCGTTGGTTGGCCGTTTACAAGTGAGGCTTATCCAATAGGAGTTGACTTCTGGGATATGCAGGTCAAGGTGAGGCCGTGACGCGTTTCTTGTGGTGATACAGCGGATATAGTCCCAGACTAGCTGTATGGGTTTCTATTTCAGGAGGCTCTGCATGTTTAAATGCACGTTTGATGTTGTGGGACACCAGACTCGTAATTTCTGCCAGAGTGAAAATTTATCCAGGAAAAAGTTCCATGCAGCTCTGTTCAGCTGAAAGCACGTAAGATAGATCAGCTCAACAAGATCTATTGCAGAATTGCGGTCAATCAATACCAATCAAGTCTAAATACCAGCTAAAGAGGTCCACACGTGGACAATTAATGATCCTGGGAGGATACAAGAAAGTAAACAAGAATATCCCGACAGTCATCACTGTCTTACCCTCCCCTCAAGCCTCTCTCGTCTAAGTCACAACATCAACATCGTATTGATGGATAAAATGCACCTCAGTTACACTCTCCAAAGCCCCCCTGGCAACCAGCTCCGCAGTGAGCAGCACTGTTACCGCTGTGTACATGTCAGTTATATCTGTTATCTTGGTCTAGGAGGGGGTCTTACCAGAACCCGTACTGAGAGCAGCAGGTCTTGTCACCGTAGTTTCCGCATGAGGCCCTGACACCTGGGCCACAAAGACCGTTGGTGGTGTCGTGAATGTCACTTCCGGAAGGTGTGCACGACCCAAAGTCTGCATCACAGCCTGTTCCACAGTAGCTTTCGCTCGAACCACTAGATAATGTTAGCATGCTTAAATCTTAAGAATAGAGCGGGGGAAGACGTACCAGTAGCCATACCAGGAACAGCAGCTTCCGAAGGCTGACCCCTGACAAGTATAGCCTGTGTTACCACCGCATTGCTGGTTTGGGGAAATTGCCAGGCCACCAGTAGCAGTAGAAGTGGCAGTGTTTGTTGTCACCGACACGTTGGTAGGAGGGACAGTTCGGGTAGGGGCAGCCGACTCTGTCGATGTGACATCTCGGCCTCGGGAAACTGTTCGGTACCAGTTCTCCCGAGGGTCACCAAGGCATTCTCCGACAGTCACAAGCCTGTATCCACGATCTTGGGCAGTATCGATCATGAAAGCAGTCAAATTGTGAACAGTTTGATCATGGACATCATGTGCCAGAACAATATACTGGTTGCTGTCCGAGTTGGACGACACTCCAGCAGAATAGCGATTCTTGGAGATTTGGATCAAAGCAGGGCTATCATTTTCGTAGTCCTTCGTGTCAATGTTCTGGTCCACAACATGATATCCAAGTTCGGACATCTCATCGAGGCAGCCAGATGCGGCATTGCACTCAAGGTATGGCGCCCGCATGTAGGTCGGAATCCAACCAAAGAGATTTCGGAAGGCCATCTCATTGTAGATCATCTCAGATCTTCGGATAGTGCTGTTGACCTCGTTGAGATTGCGATGAGTCCAAGTGTGGCTGGCAATGTGATGGCCTGCAGAGTACATGCGCCTCATCACAGCAGGCCATGGGTTGGACGAGTCATCGATATGTCCCTTGGCCCTGTTGTTACCGGCCACAAAGAAAGTGGCCTGGACATCTCTTTCACTCAGAAGATCCAAGAGGTCATTGGTGTAGTCGAGAGGGCCATCATCGAATGTCAGAGCAATCACACCGGGTGTAGTGCAAGTTGTGATGACAGTGCCTGTTTCTGCTGTAAGCATCTAATAATGCATACGGCCATTAGAATTGGTGCAAGGACATACCATACGGGACATTGCCAAGCTGTGGTCGAGAGATCCCTTCCGTGCTGCTTCCACGAGGCCCGAAACTGGTCTCCATGTCAGATTCATATCTGTTACTGCAGTACGAGGACTTGGACGATACAAGATCTCGTCTGTGATTCCCAAGCTTCGGATAGCACTTACAAAGTATCACACGAATCGCTGTACTCGAGCTGGCAAGCAGAACCACCACAAAAGTCTCCGGTTGTTCCGCAGAAGCCACTCTCTGAACAACAGGATCCAGGATTGCACGAACCAATCCCAAGACCACACTCGGCACGTTTCCTCAACTTAGAATTGCGCAATGACAGAAGATCATCCGCTGCAAAGACTGGTCCAGACAGAACAGTCCCTGCATGGAGCAGCAGGGAAGCAAGGGTGACGGGAAGGCTGGCTTTCATTTTGAGCGATAGTAATGAAACGGAAGCAATATACTTGGAACGAAGGAAGGGAAAATGATGAGTTGAACGAGTGGCAATGCGAGCGGCCGATGCGTAGTTGTATGAAGCCTTGAGAGAGTTTATCTACGTGGGGCACGCGTAACTGCAGCTCCTGAGCGAGGTAAACATCCAACTTAAAATTAAGACGGTTTGAACGCCCATGTTCTGCACCTTGAACACGAGAGACTGTCAGCCGAGTTGGATGTACTAGCCCGGCAGCCTAGGCCTCATACCAGGTCACCTAATGGTCAATGAGGATCCACGTTGAGATCAACATAAGCCATTCCCGGCAAGTCAGCCATTATCAGGTGAGACCACTGTCTCTGATTTATTGCTTTATTTTCGGGCAATCGCAGGTCGAAGGTGCTCTGACTTGGCAATTAGAAGAGTATCCGACTTGCAGATATTGATACATTGATGCCACACCAGGCAGCAAGACGTGGTTGCTTCTTCAGGTCTCAATATTTCTCGTCGAAACCGATGTTGATGAATTGGCTCTTGCTTGTGATGATTCGCTGACAAGAACTGGTAGGATAGGATCTGCTATCAGCCTCAAGACCAGGGAGGAAACTTTCCCCAGACACCCAAAAACGCGAGTCACCTGCAGCTATCCTTGCTTTTGCAGCGTGCTCCAGTCGGATTATCCGAATTTTTCTTGGCACATACACTCGTATTCGACCCATTTAAATGTCTCTCGTCTATCGTTACACAAAGTCTAGAATGGTTCAGAAGGGTGGCTGCCGATCTGAAGACGCTTGTATGTTCGCACCCTTGTCGTGATAAAAATATGATCCGCCACCGAGACACGAAACAGGGACAGTGAGCTTAATGCCCGTCGGGAAGAAACTGACGTGTTCCGTCAGCTTGTGTAACATCACTCAGCTCAACTTCAGCAAGCCATGTCAACATCTCGGCGAGATAGCCTTGCCAGGTTCAAGGCTGTTCCGTATTCCGCTGTCGGGTTGATGTGAGGTTTCTGACCCACACTGAAGGCCTGCTCCTAATATTATCCTTCACCGTATCACAGTGAATATCCTGCCAGCATCTCATATGAAATCATCCTCAAGAAATTGAAGTTGTCCCGTTAAACGCATTAATAATCCCATGGATAAATATGAAGCCGTCTTGGCATCGCAGACGATACTCAACAGCCCGCAAGCTTGAGCTGAGGCCTGATCCCCTGATTGCGGAGTCATATTCTCATCACAATAATTTCAGCAATCATGTAGTCGCCATCAAGAAAACTAACCAGCCATTGAGCCAACAAGCTGTTCAATAGATCAACCACTGCCTGATGTGCTAGCATATGCCTCCCTGGAAAGGTATTCGCGAAATGGAGTGACAATTGACTAATCTTCAATCTTTACATACCCTCGTCATCCTGTACAACAATTTGACTGAGCTAGGATGTTAATTCAGGCACGTCAGCTGAAATGGATGCAGTGCTTCCAGGCTAGTTGACTCCTGCATAGGATACAGGGAATCATCCAAGGCATCGGTGAGGCTGTATTGGCCCTCGCAAGTTTCTTCAAGCTGGGATAGCGGAGTGGCTGTTGCTAGTTTCAGTCTTTGTGACTTGATAATCGCATCTTGGTTGGTGTAAAGATATTGCGTGGCCAGATGCATTCTTGCGGCAAGATATTCAGGGGCAGTTCATGTCGTAGGCCAAGTTTCCACTCGAGGCTCGGAGTATCGTGTTAGAAAGTTCCGGTTACTGAGGCCTGACGCCGCACGGTATAGCCGTTGAATTGAAACGGAAAGGAAAAGTTCTCGATTCATCGGTCGCGTTGTGAAGCCAGAAGTATCGATGGATCGCTGGATACGAGCCCATAGTCGTCCGTTGATGATACATATGTTCCTGTCGAACCCCAATAATTTCTCCGCATCTTTGTCCACTTCACCCCATTCACTCGTTAACTATCGATCGTTACCATCATGGCTCAAACTCTTGCCGAGAGCCTCCTTGTTCAGGGGCTTCCTTTTGTTAGTCATGAGCCAGAAACCAAGTCGTGGAATATTTCCAGTCGAGAATACTACGACATCACTCCTCCAAGTGAAATTTCAGAGGCAGAAGATGTCTTCAACGTGGTGACCAAACCCATTGATGCAACTGCTGAGCCGCTCGTTGCTGTCATAAGGGTTGGCTATGTTGGCGAGCATCTAGTCGACGTTTTCTCCAAAAATCACGATGTGCTTGGATATGATGTATCGGAAGCTCGAACTCAACAGTTGACTCGGAAGCAACCTGTCGGGAGTCGTGCCAAGTTCACATGCAAGCCTTCAGATCTTGCTGAAGTCACCCACTTTCTCATCTCAGTACCAACCCTTCTGATTGATCACAAAACAATCGACTCGTCATACCTCAGGAGTGCTCTGGGCGTGGTCAAGGTCTACGGCCGCCAAGGCGCTGTGGTCGTCGTGGAGAGTTCGGTGGCAGTGGGAATGACGCGCGCTCTTCTTGGCCCTCTTGCAAAAGAGCGTGGGTTCTTCGCGGGCATGTCTCCTGAACGTGTTGACCCTGGCCGCACTGAGCCGCCAGCTCACTCCATACCGAAGATTGTGTCTGGACTTGACGACGTGGTCCCAGGGTCGCTCGATGCTATTATGAGGCTCTACTCGAAGAGTTTCGATCACGTTGTGCCAGTGTCAAAGCCAGAAGTTGCCGAGATGATGAAGCTGTACGAGAATTGTCAGCGCATGGTCTGCATCGCCTACGCCAACGAGATGGCGGATGCCTGTGGTGCTCATGACATCGATCCGTATGAAGTGTGTCGCGCAGCTGCCACCAAACCATTTGGCTACCTCCCGTTCTCACCAGGCCTTGGTGTTGGTGGTCATTGCATTCCAATCAATCCATGGTATCTGTTTTCCAACAGCAAATTCCCTCTCCTGCGAGCAGCGTCTGAGAAGATGCGTGACCGTCCTTCCGAAATCGCACAACGCGCTGTGACGCGTCTCTACAGCGTTGACAGGCACGGTCTGCGACCACACATTCTCGTGGTTGGCGTTGGCTTCAAGCGCGGGCAGTCGCATCTTGCCAACTCCCCTGGCCTCGAATTGGCGAGACGTTTGGTCGAAACGAGCAAGGTCGATGTCGCTTGGGCTGATCCTCTTGTGTCGCAAAACGCTGTTCCTCAGATTCGAAGACTTGATGAAGCCGAATGGACTGTGGAGGCTCTTGAGCGAAGTTTTGACATGATTATTGTCGCTTTTCGTCAAGAGGGTCTTGATTTTGATGTGTTGGAACGTGTTCAGGGAGTTGTCGTGGAGCGTTGGTGTCCTTGAAGGAGCGAGGATGGCAGTGCACAGTCTGGGCAGAGAGCCATTCAAAAAGGAAACAAGCAACGTAAACGACCCACACAAACTGTTTGCTCTTCCTTTATTATTGTTTCCCCAAATGGAAGAGATTTCCTATGTACCTATTTTTGCCTTTATCTACCAGTAGGTAATGACCCTGGTTGCGCAGGGGTTAGTTAATACGCAGTAAGATATTTCATCCATTGTAGGGTAGCTCATGACATTGTAACATACTCAGTGAGGATCACGAAAAACTACAGTAACGAGGAGTGTAACGAACGCTAAATGCTTTAACCAAAACGTGCGAACTCTAAGAAAGCTACCTACCTTAGGTACTATAATCATGCTGAGGTGCCATGCTTAGGTAGCTCCTCCCAAAAGAGAATATCCTTCGTTTCCCATCGTCAACTGCTTCTTGCCCGGCGTTTGACATATGCAAAGAGTAAAGGAAGGTACTTTCATGTTTCTCGACTTTTAACCACAATCGGCCTGAGATGATCTTCTTCTTCATCACAATCTTCATCACAATCACCACTATTCTTTAATCATTACCACAGCTCTAAACAGTATCCCCATCTTCGTATTAACCATGAAAACCCCAGTCCCCATGCCAATAGCTCGCCAAGGTAGGTGTACGTTTTCGGGAGAAGTCTGCAGACTAACAGAAGTCAGCGGAGTTGTATGATCGGTACAAGCAATATCTCCGTTTCCAACACGAGGGCCCTCCGATCGAAGTATTGAAGGCTGCCAAAGTCCTAGTCAAGGAGGAAGGCCTCAATCCCTACCATGCCGTACAGCTGCACATGAAACTGGCCGAAATCCCCGAGATTGGACTTCACCATGCCACAGAGTGCGTCAGAACTCTCACACAGCTGAGAGAAACTGATGACAGTAAATTCATTATGTCGGAGTTGCAGGAGGCAACAAGAATCATGAAAGAAAGGGGAACGATTGAGAAGGCCTGGTTGGAGAAGCACAGTACAATGTAAGAGATATTCTTCACCTAGATTTCTTCCGACTTTGACTTATCGCTTGAGGCATCTCGTACGGATGCCTGCTTCCCACCTTAACTGCGATATTCCTTCGCCAAGTCTAGTTGCTACTTGGTGCACCATTAGGAAACGTCACTGACAATCTTTTATAGGACATTGGAATCCAAAGAGGCGACTGTACGAAAACGTTATTTTGATTACTTTTCCGACCTCGAGAAGGATCAGTCATCCCCCAAGGGAAAGGAAACAGAGGAGCAGGACCTCTCCACAGTTAAAAAGGCGAGGACGACCGATTCGGGCGGTGAGAAGGGGGACAAGGAGGAGAAAGAGATGGAAGCTTTGTATGAAGACGCACAGGCGTTTCTTGCTTCGTGAAGGGCTCCATCTCATGCTAGCGCTTGCTGTATCGTGTATACTTGACCTTGACTATCATGGGTTTTGGGAGAGAGAGGACTCAAAGGAGAATAGTGTAAACAAAGCGTAGGACCGCACTGACATCCAATTTGCTGTGCATATTTAGCAAGCTATTCCGTGACTCAGAATGCCTTTCGAGAAGCCTAAAAATGAGACAAGGTCTATGGTGCAAGGGAAAGATATTGCTTCCATGATGTCTTAACAACTATGTTTTCGTCGTCCCCATGTTATCTCCGGCCGAGATCAAGAATTGCCTGAATCGTGCTTGAGGCGTCAATTTGAGCCTTTTGATTGGCTTGGCTTTAGAGTCTAGACCACGTTGACCCTGGCTCGCATCCTTGTCAATGCCAGCCTTGACCATTGAGTCAAAAGTTGAGGATATGATTTTTCAAGAGACACCACATCCTGTCGTCGTGTAAGGACTCAAAATGACGAAGAAACTTGTCCATGTACTTTTGACCTGTTGTTCATACTATTTCACTGAAGCAATGATCTCAATGGTCTCGCGTCGCAGCGATCACGGAATGTTCGGGCAAAGCATGCATATCGTGTCTCATTCGCTTATCTCTTCAAATTACTTCTAGACATTTACCTACCCCATTAAATCCTCTAAAAAACATCTTAAAATTTAGGCATATCATACAAGTCCTCAGGATCTGTCATTTGTTAGCGCCGAACCTTCAGTGCATGGAGTTTACTTACCCTTGCCCTCGTCCTGAATATACTTCTTGACCTCCGCAACTCTGTCATCAATCTTCTTGAGTGTCTCGTCAAGCTTGACCTTAATCTTGTCATTTGACTCGGCAGCGCCCTTGAGCGCACGCCTAGCGACGTCGAATCGGCTGACCCAGTTGAGGAGCATCATGTCGAATGGTGTGGTAGTGCTACCCTCCTCCTTGTATCCCTCCACTGTCATGCGGTGCAGACCAGGGCGTCCAAAGAGAAGGCCCTGGAGCTCAGCGGCGTATCCGTGATAGTTGAAGCATACAGCCTTGTCCTCCGTGAACATATCAAGGAAGTCAGCGCGGCTGAGTGCGTGTGGGTGACGGGATTCAGCGGCCAGAACCATGAGATCCGTGACGTTGACGACTCGGACTCGAAGCTCAGGGATCCAGGCGCGGAGAATCTCAGCAGCCTTGACAACCTCGAAGGTAACCTCAACACCAATACCAGCAATCACAACATCGGGCTCCTTGCCACTGTCAATTGAGGCAAACTCCCAGATGCTTGCACCTTTTCGGCAATGTTCAGCAGCCTCGTCAGGAGACAAGAAGACACTGGTGGGCTGCTTCGAGCCGATCATAAGGTTGACATAGTTCTTGGATTTCAGGCAATGGTGGATGGTGCTAAGGAAGCAGTTGGCATCGGGAGGTAGATACACGCGTGCCGCCTCGGCCTTCAGGTTGAGGACGGAGCCGATGAAGGATGGGTTCTGGTGAGAGAACCCATTATGTTCTTGACGAGCCCAAGTGCTGGTTTCAATGTAGTTGATTGAACTGAGATCGCCTCGCCAGTTGGTCTCGCGCGCGATCTTGTTGAACTTGGAGTACTGCACCATCATGGTATGGATGATGCCGAGGAAAGATTCGTAACTGGGGAACAGTGCCGTTCGACCAGTGAGTGTGTAGCCCTGGTAGCTATTAGCATAACTGCCGACTTCAGCCCGGAATACTTGCCTGCATCCATCCTTGGCAGCAATGCTCAGAGAGGATCTCAATGACTCTGCCGCCCTGTGCACGAGAGAACTCATCCCACTGGAAGTTTCGGCCTGTATTCTCGAATACCGCGCTAAGCTTGTTGCTCTCCAGTTCATCCGGAGAGAAGATGCGGAAGCTCTTCGGATTCTCCTTGATGACTTGGTTCAGAAAATTGCCAGTCTGCTTCATGCAGCTGTTTTGTGAAGCCTTCTCCACTGCAAAAGTCTTCCAGTCAGGAACCTTCAATTGCTGATAAGGGTCGTATGTCTTCTTGAGCTGTCCAAGTCTCTTTTCATCCTTTTGAGGAATGATCTCCAAGATACTCTCAGCAGGCTTTCCGTCCTTGAGCAAGTGGGCAGTATCGTAGGTCTTGAGCCAGTCTTGGAGGATCTTGAGGTGCTCCTCATCCTTGCTGGCGTTGGGAACAGGGATCTGATGAGAGTGGAATGAGCCTTCAATGAACTCGCCGTCAACCTTTTTGGGACCTGTCCAGCCCTTGGGTGTTCGAAGAACAATCATGGGCCAACGTGGCTTGATAATGGGCTTTCCATCTCGAGCTGCCTTTTGGATCTTCTTGATCTCGCTGACAGCCCACTCCAAAGCACCAGAAAGCTCGCTGTCGATCTCTTCGAGAGTCTCCACGATGGTTGGCTGGTATCCATACCCAGCGAACAAACTGGATAGTTCCTTGTTGTCCATGCATCCATAAATGGTTCTTTCGCTGATCTTGAAGCCATTTACATGCAGAATGGGAATAACGGCTCCCGACTCGGCAGGATCAATATATTTGATGGAGTGCCAAGCACTAAAGAGTTAGTGAATGCCATGAAAAGATGCAAATAACTTACGCTGCGGTGGGACCACTTTCGGCTTCACCATCTCCAACAAGACAAGTTACAATCAAGTCTGGGTTGTCCATGACTGCACCAAATGAAACAGCTAGTGAGTAGCCTAGCTCACCACCCTCGTGGATGGAACCCGGAGTTTCGGAGTTGATGTGACTGAACTAGTTAGCTTGGCCTTATCTGAACGTTCAGGACTCGTCTCACCTAGGAAAGCCTCCAGGAACCGAGAATCCGGTAATAAGGTTGCGCAAGCCGTCCTTGCTAACACCGTACTTCTGAGGGAAGAATCGCTCGAGAGATCCCTCCAACCACAGCGAGGCCAAAGCAGCAGGAGCTCCATGGCCGGGTCCGATAACAAAGATCACCTCCAGATCATGATTGCGGATGAGGAGGTTGAGATGCGACCAGACGAGGATAATGCCTGGACATGTTCCCCAGTGGCCTTTGGAACATTAGCTAGGCACCAAAGTGAGCAATGCTTACATACCCAATAATCGTGGCTTGATATCTTGTGCCTTCAAGTCCCTCTCAAGTAAGACGTTGTCTTTGAGGAAGATCATGGCTGTCTTGGCGTTAGCCACATGTGCCACACCAATTTAACTCACTTACACCCTGCAATATAGCATGCGGCATGCTGGAAATCATTGAGCGACTGGGCGATCTTCTTGTCCAGTTGCTTCTTTGGCGCCTTGAGTGCCAATTCCAGAGCCACATCCGGAAGATGACTGTCCAGCGGAGCCGGGTTGGGGCGATCGATCACTTCACCTGGCATCTTGCGTTTGAGATCAAATTTGGAGTTTATAGTAAGCTGAACGGAGATTCACGAAACCGAGAAAGGGAAGAGAAATGTCGGTCACATAAGGCAGAGATTACATCGGTTGAAGAATCGGCAGTTTTTTACCACATTGGTTTCACTCAAACTGTTTGATAGTGACGCGGTTTCAAGCAGGGAATGATGCTATATCGATGACGTACATTGACGTCGCTTTGACAACTGCCCCACGTAACGACTTGGATATCTGTGAAGCAACGTATCAGTAACGGATATGTCGGATATTGGAAGGAGATAAATATTGAAGAAATTGCGAACTTTAAATTCTAAATGAGGCTTTTTGGCTTGCATGTCCGGAAATATTGAAAATCGATCCGGCATATGGGATTGTGTTGCTTGTAAATAGTCCGCTGTAGATCGATACAACTCGCGTTCTCGAAGATCCATAGAAAGACAACAATCCCTGCTAAATCCAGAATTGTAGCGGTCATCGAGCCTCAAGATTCCACATAAATTCTTCATTACAAACCAACCTCGACCATTTGTTGAGTTGTTTCAACGGCAGTGCGAGACAGATGCGGAAAGTGGGGGATACCAAAACCGGAGCTTTCTTTCCTGGTGTAACAGTAAATCCACCTCCTTCCTAAACACAGATCACGATCACATCACAGAGTGCATTCCGTGTCTACTCGTTGGAAATTCTGAGCTTCTCATAGGTCAATCATGTTTGTTCCTGACGAAACATGACGACTTTTCTCAACAACTCGTCCCATTGTAGCTGCCAATTTCTCCAGCCTGCGGGGAAACCTCAATCGTCAAACGCATGTGTGACGTAAATCCAACGTGCTCTGAAGTCGGCAGCTCATGGGTGCTTTGAACTCGGCGCAATACAAAAGATTTCGAAACCCAGAGTCATTCGAGCCTACATTTCAGTGAATTATTCTTTCTTCACTCAAGAATAAAGACCAAGATTCGACATGACCGATCAAGTTACCGGAGCTATCAAACACGCAGTCATGGGACACCGAAACGACAAGATCGATCAGCTCAAGGCCAACATTGTTGAGCCCAGCGAGAACACTCGAATCACTTCGGACTATGGTGTGAAGCAGAACAACACTGATAACTGGCTGCGTGTGAACAGCGAGGATCAGACGGGAGCCAGTCTTCTCGAGGACGCTTTTGGACGTGAGAAGGTATGCTACTCCATGTTGGGATCGTTCAGATCTCGTTCGACTTTGGAGAATTTGGATACTAACTGCATATCAAGATCCATCGCTTCGATCACGAACGTATTCCTGAGCGCGTTGTTCACGCCCGCGGTGCTGGTGCTCACGGCACTTTCAAGCTCTTCGAATCCGCGGAAGATGTCACCAAGGCCGGCATTTTTACCGACACCTCCAGAGAGACACCCGTCTTTGTTCGATTCTCAACTGTTTTGGGAAGTCGCGGCTCCGCCGACACTGTTCGCGATGTTCGCGGATTTGCGGTGAAATTCTACACACAGGAAGGTTTGTGAAATCCCTCGATCCCATGCATCTTCTGTGAAACGAAACATATGTACTCCTTTTATTTTATATGTCTTTGCGTTTTAAACTAGGGAGCTCACTTGCCCCTTTGTGCCTCTTCACTTGCCCGGAGATTTCTGAGTGTGGGTGGTGGTGGAGGTCTGCGCTGCCAGTACAACACCACAACATCAACGACTCATATCACCACGAATTCGTTTTTAATGACGAAACTAACAAACTTCAGGCACGTTCGACATAGTCGGGAACAACATACCTGTTTTCTTTATCCAGGATGCCATGAAGTTTCCGGATATGGTCCATGCAGGAAAGCCAGAGCCGCATAACGAGGTTCCCCAAGCACAGTCCGCGCACAACAACTTCTGGGATTTCGTCTGGGGACACTCAGAGGCGACTCACATGTACATGTGGGCTATGTCTGACCGCACGATTCCTCGATCTTACCGCATGATGCAAGGTTTTGGCGTCAACACTTACACTCTGATCAACGATAAGGGCGAGCGACGATTCGTAAAGTTCCACTTCACCCCTGAGCTCGGAGTCCACTCTCTAGTTTGGGACGAAGCTCTTAAGCTTGCTGGCCAGGACCCGGACTTCCACCGCAAGGATCTTAACGAAGCAATCGAAAACGGCGCGTACCCGAAGTGGAAGTTCGGTATTCAGGTGTTGGAGGAGTCTCAAGAGCATGATTTCGACTTCGATATCCTTGACGCTACAAAGGTCTGGCCGGAAGACCAGATTCCCGTCCGCTACATCGGTGAACTCGAGCTCAACCGAGTTGTTGATGAGTACTTCACCGAGACTGAGCAGGTCGCTTTCTGCACTAGCCATCTTGTCCCTGGCGTTGGCCCATCGGACGATCCTCTTCTCCAGGGTCGGAACTTCTCTTACCAAGATACCCAGCTCAGCCGTTTGGGTATTAACTGGGAGGAACTACCTATCAACAAACCAGTTTGCCCGGTCATGAACTTCAATCGAGACGGTGCTATGCGACACACTATTTCCAAGGGTAAGGTCAACTACTGGCCTAACCGATACGGCCACCAGCCCGCTGCTACTGTCCAGGAGGGTGCCTACGTTGACTACCAGCAAAAGATTGCCGGTATCAAGCAGCGCGCTCTTAGCAAGAAGTTCAAGGATCATTTCTCTCAAGCTCAGCTCTTCTACAACTCTCTTTCCGAGATTGAGAAAGCTCACGTCCAGGCGGCCTTCTCCTTCGAGTTGGACCACTGCGATGAAGCTATCGTCTACGAGCGCCTGACTGAACGCCTTGGTGTAGTTGATGGGGAGCTTGCCAACACTATTGCAGAGATGGTCGGCGGCAAGAAGCCTATTGATGCTAAGCCCAACCCTGGAAAGAAGGCCAAGAACTTGAGTCAACTCGATTTCCTCCCCGAGGCTCCCACTATCAAGTCTCGTCGCATCGCTATCATCATCGCTGACGGCTACGACCCCATTGCCTTCAACGCCGTGTATGGCGCAATCAAGGCTCAAAGCGCCCTTCCCTTCGTTATCGGACCTCGACGCTCCGCCATCTTTTCCGCTAACGAGGATTCATCCTCCTCCAAGGGTATTGTCCCTGACCACCACCTCGAAGGCCAGCGGAGCACCATGTTTGACGCTATTTTTGTTCCTGGCGGTGAGAAGTCTATCCAGACCCTTTCCAAGAATGGCCGAGCTCTTCACTACATCCGCGAGGCCTTCGGTCACTTGAAGGCGATTGGTGGTACTGGTGAGGCCGTTGGCCTGATAAACAAGGCCATTCAGCTTCCTGAGGTCTTCCTCTCCGAGACCGACGGCAGCGGCGTTGTCGACAGCTATGGTGTGGTGACGCTGAAGAATGCTTCGCCCGACAGCCTTAAAGAGATTGTCACCGTTGCTTCTGATGCCAAGGGCTTCCTGGAGAAGTTCGTGTTCAACATCAGCCAGCACCGTAACTGGCAGCGAGAACTGGATGGATTGAGCACTATGGTGGCTTACTAATGATTTATTAAAAGATACCAACTTATGTAACGAGCCAGTTTGAATGTTGAAGTCAGTACATTAATCACATGAACTCTCACTTGTACTGTGACAAACTCGAATTTTTGAAGTGGGGATGCCTTGTGTTGACCAATATTGCCAGCGAATAATTGTTCCAAACCCGTGATACTCAAATTGTCTTTTCACATACCCAATTCTTCCGGGCCTGAAGTAATGAATCTACTTGATTACACGTTGAGCCGTGAGTTGGTGTGACTTCTTGGATGTGACTGGTGTTCCTTTCAATCGGGCCATAAGAATCATAAGTTTAGGCATACTTTAAATAAGTTGATGGTGAATTTATGATGAATTTTCTATAAAATTTGATGAGTTGTGATGAATTGAGATGTGATGAGTAGTACCGGGACCCGGAGCCTGTGCCTCTTATGCAACCCCCATTTCATCTCATCTACAATTGATTAAAGCTCATCGTGAATCTACTTCACCGACAGGTCGGGCTATGCTGACTTCTTTCCGTGAAGCTTCTGCTTCAACTTCTGAATAGCCCGCGCTCCCTTCTTCAATACAGAAGTAGCATATTCCCCATGTCCCTCCATATCCCTTGAGGCCCGCTTCTTGATGTCCATGTACTCAACACGGTCCTCCTCCCTCTCACCAATAGGGACGACAATACCAGCATAGCGGAAAAGAATCGCGTTCAGGATCATGCGACACATGCGTCCATTGCCGTCTTGGAAAGGATGAATCTCGACAAATCTGAGTGAATACTTGGAGGAAAGAGAAAATGGGTCCAGCGAGTTTTGAGCTTCTCCCTCTTCAATTTCTTTCTTCAGGTTGGCGCACATCTCTCCCATCTTGTCGGGGACAAACTTTGGCGTCACGAACATGGTGTTTCCAGCGCCCACAGCGACGGTGCGATACTGTCCAGCGTACTTCTCGTAGGGAACTTCAGGATGTTCTGGGTCGATGATCGAAACCCCTTTGCAGAGGATTGCGTGCGTCTCTTTGATGAGATCCTCTGTCATATCCTCTTCAAGAACAACAAAATGATGAATAATGTGCTGGAAAGCTCTCATATGCTGAACGATCTCACGGCGTCCACGTAGGACGTACTGGCGAGGTTGGCCTTTCAGTGTCTTGTCGTGATTGTACAGCTCTAAGAGCTTTGACTCGTAGTCTGGGTCGCGCTCATCGATTTCGGGGACAGGCTCTCCTCGCAAGATCTTGCGACAAAGATGAAGAGTAACGTCGAAACCGAGTCCAGCACCTTCAATCCTGTTGCTACCAAAGATTGCGTGGATGATGGACTCATGAATCTCCTTGATGAGTATCTCCTGTTGCTCTGGCGTGCGTTCAACGCCTCTCATAGAGCCCAAGTATCGAGTGGCTTTCTCGAAGAGCACTTTCGGGTCTTGATCGGCAGCGTAGGTGCGATAGCTGCTGTCGGCACGGATAGTCAAAGGGACCTCGGCAGAGGGTTGTCGCATGATAGGCCAGTTCCGTCGAAGGGATTGCTGGAGGTCTGACAGCATCTTAGTGCGCTTGACAGGGCTCGGGGGGGCTTGATCAGGGGCAGAAGAACCCGGGTTGAAGAGATCACCGACAGGCTTCCGCTTGTGACTTGGGCTAGAAGGGAACTCCATGGTGATTTGGGTAGTGCTGTAGTGTCTAACAGAAAGACTTTGGTGGCAAGACAGAAGAGTTCCAGCTGAGGAATGATGATTAAAAGAAGAGGATTGAAATCAGAGGAGAGGAGGGATAAAGGGGACTATTTATACCCAGGAGAGAGAGGACCATGAATCACTGTCACAAGGCCGTGAATGAGTGAATCACTGACTTAAGTTTGTAAATACACAAACTTTGAGGCTCTGATTCATGCTCTCGGCAGTCAAAAGGTGATGCCTAAGTCAAGATTGAAGCAAATACCGTGATCGAGAGTATAATTCACTGACAATTCCAAAGCTCTTCCAAGGTAAAACTTAAAAAGAACCTCACAAATAATACTTAAGTCAGCTAGACATTGAGGTTAGGTTTACCAAGTCTCAATGGGTTTATATAGACTGGGACAGAGAAAGCAGTTCAACATTCAACAACAAACCGTGATAGTAAAATGGCTAGAGTCCCAATAATAAACTGTGTGATCGAAGTATATAGACTTAAAGCAATATCAATGTTTCTCGAGCAAATAAATAAAAATGGGTGAATATTGACTCACTCCATTGCCATCCTATCATGGTTAGAGTTTGTGAGTGTACCTTATGTTCGTATGAGTCAGATTTGGTATGAGATTTCAAGAAAAGCCTTGGTAGAAATCCTTTTGCCCTTACTTTCAAGCTTGTTTGATAGTAATGAAAGCTTAACTGAAAGCGATCAAAACCAAGAAAGTTATCATTGGGTAAAGGTTAGCCATAGTTCTCCTGGATTAAATATGGCGCAGAATTTTGTTAATATTCAAGAACATTAACCTGTCGTGCATAACGGTTTATAGGCATGAATTCAACACACATTTGAGGGCTTCCAAGAAAATGCAAATTCCTTCATGAGCCGCGACATCCTTTCCAGAGGTTTAATTCCCCTCTTCGCTATAGGAGTCTGATCACACGCCGCTCAAAAAACTCGCGCTTACAATCTTCATTAAAATTATGAATTTAGACTGAAAGAGCCTAAAACTAATGTGAATTTTGCAGAGGCTTTTGGTAGCAGACCCTCAAGTTGGAGAAATTTATGAACCGCGGGCAGCTAGTTGCGAATGAAGTTTCTGTCAAACTGACCCCTCGTTGCCTGGATATCGTCACAGACACTCAGTCGGGCTTGAGTGTTTTAAATATTCATAAATTATCCAAGTAAGATGTGACTCTTGGTGTGATTATTGTAACAGTATGTCAAATATCGATACTTTCTTTTGTGTCCTAAAAGGGCTGGTACCACTTTGCAGGCGGAGGGGGAAGTATTCTGGTACGGCTATGTTGATTTCAATTCCTCCTTTTTATCTACGCTCCATATCTGGATATGATATCTCTACAAGGTATCTAGTCTTGTTCCGGGCGGGGGGGGAGGGGGGGGGGGGGGGGGGGGTTTGAATCGATTTATGGCCAAGGCATATTGACTCCAACAGTCTTGGCGATATCTTCCTCATGCAGTTACGATTTTTGAACGGCTTAAGGAGACCATCTCAAACGATACTCCTGCAAAGATAACGAATCGAGAGGAAGTAGAAAATACGCGCCGTACGACTTTCTGACGTACAGGTCGTCAAAGTCGGCGCACATCATCGGGTTGTGGCTCATCTCGGGTCGTAACTGCCGGCGATGATAAAGCTGTTTGCTTCCGAATTGAGGCTTGCACAACTGCTACAAGACGGAAGAAACATCAATCTCGGAAGAGGGTGTCCAATGAATCATCGCAGGCATCCCGCATGCTACCTTCTTCAAGACCCTCATCCTAGAACCGCTTAACATTTTAGTAGAATTTTTATCGACATTTATAAACATCCACTTTCTTCTCCTACGAAGAAACTCACACATTACAGAATCGTCCTTCTTTCTATCAATCTTCTCTTCAACATGGGTAACGGTCAAAGTGTCTCTATCCGCGACTGTCTCGATGCCGTCTGTGCGAACCGCAGCTCCTGCGTCACGTACCCGAGTGATCCGCTCTTCGCCTAGTGGGCGAAGCCGTTCAATCTCGAGTTCCCAGTGATTCCAGCTGCTATCATCCGTCCTCAGAATGTCATTGAAGTTTCTGAGACTGTCAAGTGCGCCAAACAGAGTGGTCTCAAAGTGCAGGCAAAGTCTGGAGGTCATTCCTATGGGTGAGCTCACTCTGTGGACATGCAAAATAAAGCTAACTGAGCAGCAACTATGGTCTGGGAGGTGACAACGACGCTCTGTCGATCGACCTAGTTAACCTCAAGGACTTCGAGATGGACAACGAAACTTGGTACGCATCGTTTGGGGCAGGCACCAACCTTGGCGAATTGGACAAGAATCTTCATACATTCGGAAGACGAGCCATTGCCCATGGAACTTGTCCAAGTGTTGGCACCGGTGGCCATTTGACAGTAGTATGTATCCTTGAGCACACTTCCGACCATCACCAACAATTCAAGGGCGGCCTTGGGCCGATATCTCGAATGTGGGGCAGTGCCCTCGATCACGTCGTCGAAATGGAGGTCGTGGCAGCAGATGGCACGATCTATCTTGCCAGTGAAGGCAGAACACCCGATCTCTTTTGGGCGATGCGTGGTGCGGGAGCAAGCTTCGGCATCGTGACCAGATTCGTGGTCAAGACTCGCCCGGAGCCCGGCAACGTTGTCCAATACAGCTACAGCCTTACTCTTAACTCGCAAAACGAAACGGCCGACTTATACAAGGAATGGCAGGCATTGGTTGGAGATCCAACTATGGATCGACGTTTCGCAAGTCTCTTCATCGTTCAACCTCTAGGGGCCCTCATTACAGGAACTTTCTTCGGTTCAGAGACTGAATACCAGGCATCAGGAATCCCTGCTCGCCTTCCTGGTGCCAGCAAGGGTGCAGTGTGGCTTACAAACTGGATGGGTCATTTGCTTCATGAGGCTGCAGCCGCTGGTTGCACCTTAGGCAGCATTCCCACGGCATTCTACTCAAAGTCATTGTCGCTCAATGAACAAGACCTTCTAAATGACACGGCAGTCACGGACTTGTTTCAATACCTTGAGGATTCTCGCAGCAAATCGACACCATTCACGATCATCTTCAATACCGAAGGCGGCGCCATGATGGATACACCTATCAATGCAACAGCTTACCCACATCGGGAAAGTGTCATCATGTATCAATCCTACGGCATCGGAGTGGGTAAAGTATCGGCAGCGACTCGGAAGCTCTTGGACGGGATTCACGAGCGGATCCAACGGTCGGCTCCGGGCGCGCGCTCCACTTACGCCGGATACGTCGATGCATGGCTCGACCGAAAGGCGGCGCAGGAGCTCTACTGGGCGGACAACCTTCCGCGGCTTCAAGATATAAAGAAGAAGTGGGATCCGGACCAGGTGTTCAGAAATCCGCAGAGCGTTGAGCCGGCTGACTAGAGCGGAATTATTGAGATTGAGGAACGATCATTCTGTCACGAGGGCTTGTCCAACGAATGAGGAACAGGATTGTGAGGTACCGGCTCCGATGGAGGCCGTAGAGGGGCCGATAGAGGCCGGGTATGAGTGTCACAAGAATGGTTTACTATAAAACAGACTAAGAGATAGTATAGGTGTATCAATTGCTTCACCGATGTTTGTACCTCTTGTAGTCGTGAGCTACTCGATCACTTTGGAGTTCATGTTAATGAGAATGACCCGCTTCAGCTTCTAGTGCATCATTTCCCCGCGTATCTAGATCTTCTGGCGTAAACTAGTGGGGGACTTGATCAAAATCCGGGGTAACACGACATTCAACACAATTACAACCAAGTTCCTGACTTTCAATCAAAGTCGTGAGTGGCCGAGTCTACAATAGAACCTAGAGTAGAAGCCCAATCCTTATCTACGATACTTTATCATGTCAAAGTTCCCCCTGTCACTGTCATTCCATTACTGATAAAAACCCCTTGTCAAAAACGCCCTATTTCCACAGTCAACCCTCTAGCTTCCCCTCTCCCCAACCCCGCATCAACTTGTCACTCCCCGCGCGTGAGCACAACGAATACGGCCAGACACGGCATTTGTGTAGACCCGCTTGGACACAACAAAGGGCGTTACGGTAGTTTGACAACAAAACCCGGCCTGTTTCTGTTTTGTGTTTGTTACAATTACAAGATTCTTACAGCAACCATCTCGTAGACACGTTCATATCTGATTGGCGTTGATCATTGACCAGGATACTGAAGTAAGTATTGGATGCCGTGAGTGAGGTTCGGCATTTGTTTATGCTTTGGGGTGGCACTTACACCGCCATCATGCATCATTGAGCCTCATCACCACTTCATGTTTAACACATTCAGATACTAACCCGAGGATAGAACACAATACATCATGGCTCTCCTTCACAGATCCAGATTAGCCGCTCAAGGCCTCTCAAAATGTCGTCCATCACAACTTCAATCCTCAGTGAGGAGATACAATACCGCAGCAATCTCATCACTTTCCCAACGAGATGGAAAAGGCCCCTCTCTGTCTCTATCTGCCAGCCACTCAAAGCCATCGACAGCTCTTCATACTCCTTCACCCACAGCAGTTATGAACCGTTCTTACTCAACAGCAAGTGAGGACATGTATACCGCATCATTTGCCTTCTTCGAGGCTATCTGGGATGCCGGTATCACCCATTGTTTCGTGAACTTGGGTACCGATCACCCTAGTATCATTGAGGCTATGGTCAAGGGGCAGCGAGAGAAGAAGGGCAAATTCCCCAAGATCATCACATGTCCTAATGAGGTATGCTATTACGTCAAGAATTTCTGGGCAAAACTGACATAATCAGATGGTGGCCATGTCAATGGCTGATGGTTACGCCCGATTAACAGGAAAGCCTCAGTGTGTGATCGTCCATGTCGACGTTGGAACTCAAGGCCTTGGAGCAGCCGTCCACAATGCTTCCACAGGCCGCGCTCCCGTGTTAGTATTCGCAGGTCTATCACCATTTACACAAGAGGGCGAACACCGCGGAAGTCGCACAGAGTACATTCACTGGATCCAAGATGTACCAGACCAAAAACAGATCGTCTCTCAGTACTGCCGATACACAGGCGAGATCAAGACAGGGGCGAATGTGAAGCAAATGGTCAACCGCGCTCTGCAATTCGCTACTTCGGATCCCCAAGGTCCCGTGTATCTGTGCAGTGCACGGGAGATTCTCGAGGCTGACCTCAAGCCTTATTCTCTGAAGCAAGAACACTGGGAGTCGGTTGAGCTTGGTGGTCTGCCCACAAGTGCTGTTGATAAGATTGCAGAAGCTTTGGCGGGTGCAAAGGCTCCTTTGCTGGTAACAGGATACAGTGGACGAAACCATAAGGTTCCTGCTGCGCTTGTTGAATTAGCGGACAAAGTCAAGGGGCTGCGAGTCTTGGATACTGGTGGTTGCGATATGTGCTTCCCCGCTGATCATCCCGCTTGGATCGGTTTGAAGTTTGGTGTTGACGATGCTGTTGAGTCTGCCGATACAATTGTCGTTCTGGACTGCGACGTACCCTGGGTTCAGACCCGCTGCAAGCCTCGCGAGGATGCAAAGATCTTCCACATTGATGTTGACCCTCTGAAGCAGCAGATGCCAACTCACTACATCCAAGCCGACGCACGCTACAAGGCTGATGGTCTCACCTCAATCCAGCAAATCACCGAAGCTCTCAACAAGAAGGAATTCGCCAGCAAACTCGAGGTCAACGCCGCCGAGACAGAGAAGCAACGTGCTGAAGTCCACGAGAACAAGCTCGCTAGCATCGCCAAGGCCGCTGAACCTCTCGCAGACGATACATTCGGAACCGGCCATCTCAGCAAGAAGCTCCGTGATCTCTGCCCTGAAGATACAATCTGGGCCATTGAAGCTGTCACCAACACTGGTTTCGTACACGATAACATCCAACCCACAATTCCCGGATCTTGGATCAACTGTGGAGGCGGTGGTCTCGGCTGGTCTGGCGGTGGTGCCCTGGGTATCAAGCTTGCGACAGATGCTGAGAACGGCGGTACAAATAAGGGCAAGTTTGTTGTGCAGATTGTAGGAGATGGCACATATCTTTTCACAGTACCTGGTAGCGTGTACTGGATCTCAAGACGCTACAAGATCCCCGTCTTGACCATTGTGCTCAACAACAAGGGTAAGTCGCCTTACCTGTCAGACCAACAATATGCTAACACTTCACAGGATGGAACGCCCCTCGCAGGTCACTCCTACTGGTTCACCCTGACGGTCTTGGATCAAAGGCCACAAACGAAGAGATCAACATTTCCTTCGATCCCGTGCCAGATTACGCTGGTATTGCTAAGGCTGCTGCGGGTGGAGATATCCACGCTGCTAGAGTTGACAAGGCTTCGGATCTGGAGAGTGTGTTGAAGGAGGCTATTGCCAAGGTGCAGGCAGGTCAAACGGCTGTGGTTGACTGCAAGGTAGCGCCAGATTGTTAAAGATTTATGAAATAACGAGATAATAATGTGCAGGTTTGGGCTGGACTTAGATCTAGGGGCTGAAGTGCCGGGATTTGTTTAGACTGGTAGCATTGATAGGTGCATTAGAGCAATGTTTGATCATTAGATTCTTAACGTCTGCTGTGAGTACGGTTCTTCCTTGGGTTCAGTTATAAGGGCTTGACCTTCGATGGGAAGCAGCTATATAGTCGTAGGAAGAGCCATGAGGTAACAGTCTGTAAATCATCGCCTTCACTTCGCTTCTCTCTTACATTAATCGCGTACCTTACCCAGCTCATCTTCTCTCGGTGAACCCCACGTCACAAACAGGCCGTCTGTTTAGGTCATCAATACCACCACTGCTTTCTGTTGTAATGCAGATATGTTCCTTCGCCCACGCAATCAGTCAGACTCTTGTCGCATGGTGTCGCATGGCGTCGCATGGCGAGACCGATCGTCTATCACAAAAAGCCAAGGTGCATCTTCTATTGTTCTCACGAGTTGACTCCGAACGACTTATGAGTCAGTAGATCATATTCCTTGAAGTTGGCTTTCACAATGATTTGGTCGTAGAGTTGACAGTGCTCAGCTTGAAAGATATCCTTTGCTAACGATATCACGTTGCAAGCGCCAAAATTTTCAGTATAAGGTCAAGAAGCTCTTTTGCCATCAAGATGCGGTAGAGTGGGAGTGTAGGGTATGTGTTTAAGTGTGATCTTTCAAATGTATCGGACCCTGGTTATATGGACATATTACGATTGGATATAAAAATCTGTTGAAAGCATTGTTATGTCCTTGCTGATTGTATTTTTCAACACACTTTTTGTATAAGTCTAACCTTTGGAACGGGGCATGCCAAGGTTGTTTCCGCGGCGTTTACTTGGCCAGGACAGGTAAGTGATTCGTCGAATTGCCACCAGAAGTCTTGACTGATACCCATTATTCGTTCATGACTGTGTGATTTGAAAGAGAAAAGAGAAATCGTGGCAAGGGCGCGTAACTGATGGAGTTTCTGATATTTCTCATGCAGAATAGGTCACCAGGCTTAAAGCCCAGATCCGGGGTGGCCGTGTTTAAACGCCGGGAAAAACATCAGTCGACGCCTAAATGGTGCCTTGGCAGGGAAGATCATCATCTCTTGCGGCTCTTCTCCTCTGCTGGTCATGCAGTAGTTTAACCCAGAGACCATTTGGTCTAGATCCTCAGCGGGTGGATTGTATATCCGTATGCGTAAACATACCCCGTATTTACTGCAATGTTGCCAGGATAACACGATAAATACGCTGCTTTCATATCCGGAGCCTACCGTGGATTAACACCATTCATCCATCTCGGAGGCTAAATCTGAGTGAATGTCCTGGCCTGGAGCTAAAATGACAAGATTGGTACCGTTGCATTCCACTTTCAAGACTAGAAGGTGATTAGTTCTTCGATGCTAGGAGAAAGAAGACGCGAAAATTATGGGAATTGATCACGATAGGCATTTGCTGATCCATTGATTGAGCCAATACTCATCTTATTTCTCCCCCGCACCACGTGCTCGTGACACGAAAAAAGAAGCTCGGGAGGAAGGTGCGGCTAGTTGCTGCTGGTGCTGGCAGGTGCAGGCGCAAGCGGTTGCAAGTGCAAGTGCGGGCAGGTCCCTTCTTGGGTTGGGCAGCCGCCGACAGATACATCCATCCATAGTTACAAGCAAGATTGCCTAGGCACAGTCAACAAAAGCAAACAAATCACTTCATTCACATTCTCTTTTTAATCTCGCAACCTCTCTTTTCATCCTTGATCTGATTTCTTTTAGAGTTCTTTATTGCAGGCTCTTCCTGGCGAGTTTGAGTCTCACGACCGCGACTCATCTCGGACAATTCATCTCATTTCATTTCTTCTTCATCTTGTTCTTGTCCTTCATTTGTCCTAAAACAACGCCACGCTAAAGTAGTCGGTCCGGCTCTTTTATCATCAGGCTTTCGCTCGCTCGCTCGCTTCCTCTCGACCGTTAGGATCTCATACCTCCCATAGCTGAACTCGACAAACTATAAAGGCTCGACTCGACGCCCTCACGGGACCCTTTGCGACTACTGCTGCACCTTACTCCTCCAGGGTCCCACGTCGAGATCTTAGGCCCCGCCACTCCACTTCGGTATTCTCGTCCCACTACAGGTCGCAACTTTGCGCTGGTATTGGATTGGATTGGCATTTATTTACCTACGCCCGACTCGACCCAAAGCAACAACAAAAACAGGCCTAGCCCGTGATACGAAAACTTGCTCCAAAAAACTGTTCTTCACTCTCCTCCACTACGTCTCGATTAACGAGAGATCATGAAAGGCGTCGAGCCGGATCTTGCCCAGCGCCTTAAGAGATTGAGACGCGTCAATAGCTCTGTGTCTTGACCACCGACCAAGCTTTCAAACCCAATTTGCTTTTTCCAGCCATGTCTTATCAAGCGGCTGTTACTACCGAGGCTCAGGCCGGCACAATTCCACTGCGACATCCCGATACCACGACTGATCGACCGCCGCCTCCTCCCCCGGTGCCCTCTTCCGATCCTCATTTGATCGCCGACGACCCCTCCGCACCGAAAGCCTCTGCCGATCATGGCCTCTTCGAGATGTCACCAGCAGAAGCACTCGCTCTGCTGAGCGCTGGCGTCGAGCTTCTCGTCAGGATAACGGGCGATGTCCCTCCGACACCACCGCCAAAATCTCCCACTGTGCCGCACATGAGTGGCATGCAAGCCGAGAAGGAGAATATTGTGCGGTCATATTCTGATAAGAATCTGGCGAAACTAAGGAAACAGGCTGAGCTTGAGGCTAAGAGATTGGCTGCCAAAGATAAGCCTGAGCCTGTGCATGACAATCAACCAGAGTCGGGGGATATTGATGGTGTGCGACTGAAGCCTCACCCAGGTCTCATGTCGCCACCGCCTCAATCAGAGCCTTACGTTGTCGTTGGAGCTGATTCTCAGCCTGTCAATTTGCAACACAGCGCCATAACACGCAAATTCTACAGCAAGAATGAGCCTCCGATTACTATCAACCAATATCTTCAGCGACTTCACCAATTCTGTCCTATGAGTACCGCAGTATACCTCGCGACATCATTGTATATACACAGATTAGCCGTCGAGGAGCGAGCTATCCCTGTCACCCGGCGCAACGCACATCGCTTAGTCCTGGCTGGTCTGAGAGTTGCCATGAAAGCTCTTGAAGATCTATCTTATCCCCATGCCAAGATGGCTAAGGTGGGTGGCGTCAGTGAAGCAGAGCTGGCTAGGTTGGAGATAAGCTTCTGTTTCCTGGTTGGATTCGAACTAGTTGTTGGTGAGAGCAGACTACGGAAACACTACGAGCGATTGAGAGATCGCACATCGCATCACGGCTTCGATAATGCGGATGTTCCTATATTAAACCTCAAGCCTCGGCCACGCGGCGGAGTTCAGCCAGCAGCATAGACAACTGGCCCACCTACTTACCCTTCTCACCTACATTTCACGCATCATGGTTTGGGATATTTGAGAGCACGGAATCTGCATGTCATTTTGTTTTTATCTTTGGGGCCTCGTACTTTATGGTGTTTGGCACGAGCATTGTACATGGCTTTTTACCTTGCACATAGTCTAGGCGTGGCATTATGGGATGAGAGGCATATATGTTGGAGTGCATCATGAATTTTATATCCAGACTTGTCAGCATATTCCCGTCCATCGTTTCATCATTCCCACGTGTTCTTGTGATGTTGCTGCGACGATCTACGAAGCCAAAGGGACTACTTGACTCGTAATCAGGGTCTTGATTCTTCACGAGGGTCCCATCGAGACCCGCTGTGTGATGGACCCATCATGGCTTTTCGATTTGGAATGTTCTAAGCATCCACATAGCTCCGTATAGCCGTCGTGTAAATGGGACGTAGTATTTGAGCGAGTCAGTACTCCGTGAACATGCTGATGGGTCCACTGGAGATCAACTGTCATTTAGTCTGTACAGCTTCATGATGGGCTCTGTCAATAGCACGCCGAGACAATGTCTGAAGGATTCACTGCTATCCGGCTTGTCGTCTCATTGTGAAGCTAGTGATCCTGACGGTCCATGTGCTGCATTTCCGTATTCGTTTCTGCCACAGATAACCGCTTACCCCATTTCACAATACCCCATCCTTATCCATCATCGTCATCTCACCTCACTTCAGTCACTCATCAACAACTCTGGGATTTGAAGCAGCGTTCATGACGAAATGGGCGCCAAGACATCTGAAGACGATCACTCTGGAGGAAATGGTACATCTCGTAGCCCTTCGTAAACATAGAACCTCACTTACACGTATCAGGCCAAGGACCACTCTCATCCAAGCCATCCTCTGCAGGCGGAGAGCCACGCGGTGCTCATCTCGTCCGCGATGGCGACGGTAGTCTGGGAGGCGAAGGGGGCGACGACGACGACGATGATGATAACAACACTCCCGCCGGACCGCTAACCGACGGTGCTGGTAAGAAGAAGAAAAAGAGAAAGCCAAAGAAGAAGAAGAAGGCTCCTACACAGCAATCTTCACCTCCAAGAGTCCCACTGAGTGATCTCTTCAAAGAGTTTCCGGCCGGTGAAATTCAGGATTACAATACTGCTCGTACTACAGCTCAAGAACTTCGCTTCATGGGTCGCCGACAACTCGAAGATCCAGAGTTTCTGAACGATTATCGAAAGGCTGCTGAAGTTCATCGGCAGGTCCGACAGTGGACGCAGGAGAACGTCAAGCCGGGTGATAAACTCATTGATGTCGCTAATGGTATTGAAGACGGCGTGCGTGCGCTTTTGGGGAACCAGGGTATCGAGCCTGGTGATAACCTCAAGGCTGGAATGGGGTTCCCGACAGGTCTTTGCTTGAACCATGAGACTGCGCATTACACGCCTAACCCTGGCCAGAAGGATGTAGTTCTCAAGTATGAGGATGTCATGAAGGTTGATTTCGGCGTGCAGATCAATGGTTGGATCGTCGATAGTGCATTCACCATGTCATTTGACCCTATGTACGACAACCTTCTCAACGCCGTCAAGGATGCCACCAATAGCGGCATCAAGGTATGTCTCTCACCTTCTGATAGATAATGTGTCTGACGATTGTAGGCCTCTGGTATCGACGTTCGTATCTGCGACGTCAGCGCTGCAATCCAAGAAGCAATGGAGAGCCACGAGGTTGAAATCAACGGGAAGACATATCCCGTGAAACCCGTCCGCAACATCTCAGCGCACAACATCAAGCACTACCAGATCCACGGTGGAAAGTCGATCCCGTTTATCAAGAACAATGATCAGACTAAGATGGAGGAAGGCGAAGTGTTTGCTATTGAGACGTTTGGTACAACCGGCACTGGACGACTTTACGACGATGTAAGTGTGCATGTTTGGCGAGTTGGGATGTTACTGATGAGTGTAGGTGGGCATTTATGGCTACGGTTTGCATCACGATGCGCCGAGACATGTGAATTTACCTTTTGCGTCGGCGAATAGGCTTTATAAGGTCATTCGCGAGCAGTTTGGGACTATTGTCTTTTGTCGTCGATATCTCGAGCGCTTGGGCCAAGAGCGATATCTCGCTGGTGTAAGTGCTTTAACCGTATGTGAGGAGGAGATTACTGACTGGTTGTGAAGCTAAACTCTTTGGTGTCTAATGGTATTCTTGAAGCGTATGAACCGCTTGCTGATATCAAGGGTTCTTACTCGGCGCAGTTCGAGCATGTAAGCTGATGTGTGCCTGTAAAGATATGAATGAGATAGATGCTAACTGTGGTAGACTATTTTGCTTCGAGAGTCGCATAAGGAGGTTATCAGTCGTGGAAGTGACTACTAAATTGAGAAGGACTCGAGTTTTGTCAAATTGGGGGAATAGGAAGGGTTCAACATGATATGGGAATGGTTTCAACACCATTTCCTTCCGCTGAGCAGTAGTCCCAACACTACTGCACACAGCTACGGTCTGGCTTCAACACGCCTGCCTGCATTTACATTCGTATGATAGTATAGTCTATCACTATCTTCAACAAAATCTATTTGCACTTCCATATTCACGTCGGTACATGACTTGACGGCAGATGCTAAACTCTTGGCATCGTCGGTGATTTCCCAAAACGTACTCTATCAAACATGCTATCATCTCGCCATAGATCAACAGTGAGTCACTGGAGAAACTGTCTCAGATACACACACACACACACACATACATACAGATACATCAGTCGCTTAAACCCCGCCATATGCCCGCACCAGAAGCGAACTGCCAATGGATGGGTGCCTTGAGAAACAGGGTGTCATGAGGCCCTATCGGCTAATGTCTCGATCGGCACATCATGAGCGGGGTCTGAGCGAACTACACTATGTACATTTCTCTAGTGTAGGGCATTTTTAGGCAGACAAGGCAATCGGTCAATGGAGAGATTCCAATTGAGATGCTAATGATTGCAGCAAAACAACCCCTCCAAACCCATTCCTATACCAAAACGACTTTTCATGCTATATCTCTGGGCAATAACCCAAGACCCAAAATACGCCCCCAACTCGCATTTAACTAAAACCTCATCGTTACAGAATAACTTGATTCCCACGGCCCCTAAAGATGAAGCCTCACCAAAGTCCCAAAACGACCCCATCTTTCGATTCTTGGTGTTTTTTTCGGTGCGTGTGTCTCCACTCCTCCCACCTCCAGGGGCAAAAAGAACTTTGGTTGGACTAACTAATCCTTGCTCTGATTCACGATGTATGCATGCGCGATCCTTCGGTGTTTTGAGGTTCCCTTAATTTTTACACTTTGATGCCGAGGAGTTGACTTTCTTGCAGATATCATGATGTGCTTTGAAAAGTCGGTTGATTTATAATTTTGGTGAGGGGGATCGTGATGTCTTGGTGTGCAGCCTAATCGACTTACACTGAAATCGCACACCCTCAGTCCTAGGGTCATGAGACAGACAGGTTTTTTTCTATTCTTGCACATTTGGTGGGAAATGTCTTGTACCTGCTTTAGTGTCTCACCTCCTCCAAGCCATTGAGCCTCTCTATCCTTATCTCAGAGCCATTTCGGCGTAAACATTCACTGTGATGCAAGTAGGAACCAAAGTATTCAAAAAACGAAACCCATTCTGAGTTCTTTTTTTTTATCTTGCTGTTTTGTGTCTTGTATCTAACTAAGTGTTCTGTAATCCTTAAAATCGGCTCATTGCCTTGCTCGCTGGTATCCAAATCCCAATATCAAACTCCCTTAAACGTATACAGAATAATTCCCAAATCCCAAGTCTAATCGCTAAATATCATTTGCTTGTGAACTCCATGTAAAACAGATCAAAGTGATACAAGACCAAATCCTTCAACTATATCGTTTACTCATATCGGTACACTCCCGGCTCGTACATCTCAGAGGGCCGTCTGCTGCCAGCGCCGATTGTGAGACGTCGCTTGGGCTGCATGCGCTCACGGAGACGCTCGCGCTGAGCCTCCTCTTCCTTCTTCTCCTCGCGACGAGCAAGGCGGCGTGCCTTGTCTTCACGACGTTCCTCCTCAAAGCTCAAGCGGCGAAGCTCGTCAGCGAGAACTGCTTGGCTGTCGACGACTTCGACGGAGGGGCGCTTGTATGTAGCAGAGCGCTTGGGAGGGGCGGGGGCGGGGGCGACAGGGCGAGAGGCGATCTTTGCGTTGGCCTCTGCGATGCGAGTGCGGAGACGAAGCTCAGCTTCCTCTCGGCGCTTCTCCTCGCGACGGCGTTGGCGGCGCTCTTCCTCCTGGTCGGAGTGTCGGGAGCCGCTTGATGAGTGGCGGTGGTGCTTGGAGCGGTGGTGGTTGTCGACGACTTCGATCTGGACACGGCGCTGGTCAGGCTGAAGAGTTCGCTCATCAACGATGACAGGGCGGCGCTTGTTAGGGTCCCGTGAAGAGTCGACTATGTATGTGTTTGAGATGGGTGATGCGGGGGCAGTGTGAGGGGCATTCCATTGCTGGGGAGGAGTGCGTGGTGTAGGGGGGCTGTCGACCAAGACAATTCTCTCCTGGTGACGAGAGGAGCTTGGTCGACGCTCACGGCGGTTCAGATCAAGAACCTTCTGACCGTTGATGTAGACTCCAGATGATCGCTTCTTCTTGCTGCCGTTGCTGGTGTATGAGCGGTCTGATTCATCTCCTGAGCGGTATGAGCCCGACGGTGTAGAAGGGGCAGGGCTATACTGAGGTGTAGGAGGGAGTTGAGTAGCATAAGGGTAAGAAGAAGTGTCGTAGGGAGCGGGAACGTATTGGACTGGGTGCTCGAACAGAAAGTTGCTGGCGCAGACTTGTCCATGGCGAGAGTTTGCGCAGAGCGTAGGTTGAGACCACTGCTCGCGGCGTCCATCGGGGTGGACATATGTGTAGATGTTTGTGGTGCACATTGTGTCGGTGCTGAGAGGTTCTAAGCGGCTGTTGCGCTGAGGGGGATCCTCTTGGATGATAAACGGAGTCAGACGATGTGTTCTTGATATAGTCTGCTCAGGTGGTGAAGAAGTGCTGCTTCGACGACGACGGTTGTGGACGATGTTCTCAATGATAAGAGGTGACTGTTGAGAAGACAGTTCGAAGAGAGAAAGAAAGAAAGAAAGGGAAAGAAGATCAAGGTCTTATAGTAGTGTTTGTGTAAGATGAATTGAGTGTTTTGTTTGGTTGTTGAGAGAGTGGCAGATGGAGGTGGGTTATATAGAAATGAGGAAGGGTGGTTTGAAAGCTGTGTAAGCCAAGTCCAGGTACCGAGTGACTTTGGTAGTAATTGGATGCCTGGGGACTAGACTAGACTAAACTGTACGTCTTGTACAGTAAAGTAAGTGTAAAATATGGAGTGTTGGTGCCTGGGGTCTGGTTTGTGAGGTGTGTGCAGTAGTGTGATGTTGGTGTTGGTTGTGGTTCGCAAAGCGGTTCGAAGATATATACAAAGACTTGTACTGTAAAAAGGGTGGTGTTCCCTCCCAGAGGCTTGGTTCTCTCTGTGTCCTCTGCAAAGGCAGCCTTGAAGGTGGAGAAGGCCGTTTCTGCCTACCGTCTGCGGCCACTAAAAGTGATCCCTGTCTAGTCTAGTCCTGGCCCCCAAGCAGAATGCCCATGCCGATGACTCCCCCCTGGGTCATCTCAGCCACGGCCACCTTAGTTTCTGTTGGTCGGAGCCGCCAGACATTGAATTAGCTACAGAGTCAATGAGCATCACAGGCCAGGTTTGATCAATTGAATGGTTAGGGGGATCGAGAAAACGGGTATCGAGGCGGGAGATCAGGACACGGACGACAAGTGACAATCCCGTAATTAAACCAAGAATCAACTCGTGGGCAGATGAATTGGGATTTTACAATTAGAAGACAACGTAATCTAGGACTTCAATGGCCAACAACACGCGGCCACGGTTGAAACATGACCCTAAAATTATCACCAACAGAAATCATGACCATGATCATGATCACGAGAATCCAAGACTATCCCGAGTCTATTTCGTTCCCTTTGTCGCATCGCGAGTTTGTCCGTCGGACTCGAAAAATGTCCTTCGGCCAAAGACTAAGGTAAACTTACAATACCCATTATCTCGCATCATGGGATCCCCTCCCCCGGCGATTGAGTCATCAAGGACTGTCTGCAGCCCAAAACGCCTCTAGACCAACCAAAAAAAACCCTGTCAAGGACTGAAGACCATTTCTTCGCTATGCAAGTGCTACAGAAACTGCAATGTTCTGCATTCGGTGACCTCGTCCTCATTCGCTCTGAGTCACCCCCTGTTTCCACTTCCACTTACACTTAGCTATCGCGGGCAGTGCTAGGGGACGCCTATCGAGGCTTGGATCCGCCTAGGAATCGACGCCGGTTCTCACAGCCTCAGCCCTAAGCTAACCAGGATCAAGATCAACCACCACCATTCTCCAAGATTGACTGGAACCATTTTTGTTCAGCCTCGCATCGATATTATCATTGTCAGACAATAAGTTTGATCAACGTCAAGGATTCATTGGATGCCTCTTCCTCTTGACATGCAGCGGGAACTAATATCGTACAGATGAACCAACCTATCTGTGTATGCTTGTCATATCGGGACGCACAGGGCTTGCACAATGATGCAGAACATGATCAGTAACCGTTGGAAGATGCCAGAAGAGCCCTTTCAAAGTATGTACGACCAAGGGCGCGCGTACGTCATCTCATGTAGACTTGTCAAATGCGCATCACAGCGTTACACGACCTAGTGCGAATAGCTTCAGGCCCAAATGACGTTTCCCTTTGACTCTTCCTCGGTATTGAAACGAGAAGTAATAATAAACCAAAGTCCCAAGCCAAGGACTCAGAGCAGAAACCCACCCGAGAGTCCAATTTGTGTACCCAATTCCCCCCAGCTCGCGGCACAGTAACATAGGTAGACAGGCATTAGCAACAATCCCATTGTTCTATTGGTTCGTGACAGCCAAAATACCACATACGGATTTCAGACTCTTCCGGCACCGAGAGAGTGCTGCCTCTTCCGATAAGAACTAACAACGCACGCACGAAACGGCCCCCAAAACTAGGACGACTTTGCCTTTTTGGCTGCCTCGCCGAAAAGATCTTCTGATTTCTCAAAGGAGTTCGTCTCGCAGTTTGAATTGTAATCATCTCAGGCAGCAGCATCTCGATCAAGAATGAATGCATGCATGATGCATCCGTTGAAGAAAAGAGAGAAAAGGGCTGAGCAAAGGCCTCAAACTCGACCCCATGTCCAAGACCTAAAGCGGAATGGCGCCATCCAGCCCTGTAAGGCAGAACCTTGACCCTGGTGATTTTCTGCTGTAGCTCGTTCGCTTCTGTGGCACTGCCTCATCAGTGAGAGAGAGCAGTGTAGGCGCAGCAGCTTTCATGTTTGGATTGATATACCTCATTCCCTACGGACCATTCCATCATGGCTTTTCTCTTCCTTGTTGACTTTAACTCCGCTTGCTTTTGGTTGCCTCTTCCTTCGAGTTCAGCTCACACACGAGCTTCTCGTGATCGTTTCTTAATTCCGATGGCCACTTTTGTTCCATTTCGAGTGCCCATTGCACCGATTGCCACGCAGACTCTCCCGTCTTAACTCCAAGCGCCGAACCGAACTCCCGGGTATGCGACTTTCACTTGTATCTTCAACACCAAACGCCCACGTTCGAACGATGATACGTTTATCATGATAAAGTTTATTTAAAATGGATTCCTCTGGCGCCCTGTTTCAGTCTCATCGCGGCTCTTGACTGCGTATCAGATGATTGGTGCTTCGTAACCGTCTCGGTCATCATTCTGGTCTTACCGAAATAGTAATATGTACACAACCAACAACCAACAACCAACAAAGTGGCGACGTTATCAGGTTGCAGATCGACGGCGCGTTTGTGGCCGCATGTTTCATTATCCGCGCGCGGTTAAAGATTAGACTTTGATGGCAAATCCAGTTGCTAATTATGTCAAAAGGCAAAAGTCTAACTATTAACCAAGCGTGTGCCAGTGTCAGCTGTCAGGGACACTTGTGTTGCTATTCTTGGCCCTCGCCTCCGGGTGAGACCACTCTAAGTCTGTGCTATTCAAGCCTAATATTAGGTTGTGAACAAATTCTCAGGGTAATATCTTCATGGCAGTTTAAAAATACATTGACTACGCTAGATATCTTAACAGTTAGAGTAGACAGATAATGAAATACTTCAGTTCCATTGTCGATACGCAAACACTTCTCAGCACCGAACCAACTGTGACTTAGACCTTCCAGTCAAACCCGATATCAAAGTAACCCTTCTCGGGCACCTTCAACATGGAACAGCTAACAACCTGTCCATCGGCCACAAAGCCCCCTTGATCAACACCCTCCATCTGAACCCTGTTCCCCCACCAATTCAGCTCAATCCCCGGATGCTGCACCGCAAAGTACATCACCGCGCCAGAAATACCAATAGCCGCGCTCATAGAACTCGTCAGCACGTACGCGTACTTCTCCCACCACGCCGCATACCGCCTCTTGATCACCTTGTTGAACACGAACGCCAGAACTATCGAGCCCTGCACGTAGCTCCAGTTGAACGGAGCCCACGCCATCGGTCCGCAGAATAGGATTGGCGCGTTGACGTTGCGCCAGAAGACGTTGGGCCACCGCTTGGACATGAAGTAGACGGCTATGGGGAGTATCACACCGATAGGTATTGTGTATGTGACGGCTCGGTAGGGGCCTTGCGTACCGAACAATCGACGTGGTCCAACGACGCCCCATATCACTGAGGACATGAAGAAAGTGTGCGTACGGGGACACGTGAAGCGGTCTTTCTGATGTGCTTGGCATACATCCTCAACGTTACGGAGTAACCAGTGATTCACGCCCAACCCAACAAAACCTGCCAAAAGCGTCGCATAAACCTGTGCTGCAAATGCCCACCTCGGCGGAATCTTGGCATAGTGCGCCAGCTTGAGGTCACTCGCAAAGTAGAGCGACTGATGTGTCGACATGAAACTGAACATCTGGAAAATCATGTTTGGAATTGGTTGGCCCTCAAACACATAGCCAGCAATAAGCTGGGAAAGGATACGTGTTGAAATCTCCACGTTCGTAACAGCTAAGAGCATCCCAATCGGAATTTGCAACACGACGGTGAAGAGGACAGCTAAAACGATGACCCATATTGGCATGCCAGTTGGCCACAGGCTCACCGAGACACAGGCGATGATGAAAGATGCAACAAGAATGACAATGTACCACCAGTGAGGGCACTCCGGATACGCAGACATAAGACGGTTATGCACATCATTGAACTCCTCGTCTCGCGACTTCCGTGCCCAGCAAGCCCGTATCCCAGACATGATATCCTTGCGGTGCCAGAGGTACATGTGCACGGGTGTAGCAACATATATCATAAAGGCAGCCGCATACTTGATCACCTGAGTGGAAGTCATGAGGGGGACACTGTACTCGTGGTACGCGGTCTGATTAAGCGTAAGGTCGGGCAGCAATACGCGCGAGATGTTGTACCGCGAGCCGCGGTTATCGTAGATATAGTTTTTGTTGATAGGGAGGTAGCCCGTGTCCCAGACATTGTTGAAGTATACTAGCGGCGCGACTATGAAGCCCCATATCGCCATCCCACTTGCATAGTTCATGAGTGTGAAGAATGGCGTTACTATAGGGTCACCGAGGTAGGTGGCGACGTTCCAGTCCAATGTTGGTAAGGGGTTGAGGCCCAAACCGCAGGTTGATCCAGCCATGAGGGCGAGTGTGACGTTGCCTGGTAATATCCATGTCGGCCAGTTGAACAGGTAAAGAGCTTTGAACAAGTAATTGGGAATCCAGAAATAAAAGAACATGGAAGTAAAGCAGATCAAGAAGAACTTGTATCGCGACATCTTCCATCCGTGCACTGTATCTTCTGAATGTCCATTGTCCTTGTTCAACGCCTTGGCAAGCGCAATATTTGCCAGCGCTTTTGGCCAGATCATCGAGGGCGGGTATATCAGAAACCTGCGAACCAGGCCAGCACATCCATATCCGATGAACTGGGTCGATATGAGCGTGAGGATCTGCCAGGGAATACTATTCGAGAGGTTCTTCTCCCCATAAAACACATCCAGTTTCAGAACTTGGATAATGCTCACAATGTAGGCTCCAATGGCAGATCCACCAAAGGTTACATTCGCCATCATTGCAATGAGAATCTGCTCCTTCTGATTGAACGGTCCAGGATTCAGTGTGAACTCCCACGAAAACACCCGGAATCTCCTCGTCGGCAGCCATTTCGCCAACAGCTTCCCCACGGGCAGCGCTAATATCTGCACAATAAATGTTGAAAGGCCAATGGGAGGCATTCGAAGTGAAAAGAATTGTTCGAGTCCAGTGCCAATGATTGCAAATGTTGTCCCCAAAAGGAATGCTCTGAAT
The DNA here is from genome assembly GCF_900067095.1 of Fusarium proliferatum ET1. Lineage (NCBI taxonomy): Eukaryota > Fungi > Ascomycota > Sordariomycetes > Hypocreales > Nectriaceae > Fusarium > Fusarium proliferatum. Next base: position 3,273,479 of record NW_022194793.1, on the reverse strand, counting down.
GTGCCGACTGGCAAGGTCGGGTCGTCCGTATCATCCACAACAGCTCGGACTTCAGGATAGATGGAGCTATTTAGCATCAATTCCTTCTGAGTCTCGAATTCTCTATAGATGCGCTGGCCGAGCTCAGTGTCTTGCTGCTCGTCATTTTCGTTCTCGAGATATTCGCGCGCCCGGTTGAGAAGCTCGTCGGGGAAATTCTGGTCATGTTCGTGTTCTTCCACAAGCCTTCGTAGGGTGTCTTTTAGAGGTTCTCTTGGTTCTTGTTGCCCGTTTTTTTCTCCGCTGCTACAGCCATTTTGCTTTGACTTGTCATTGGTTCGAGATGTGATGTCCACAAGAGTAATATCGTCATCTGTAGTGATTATCCTTGGCTGTTTCAGGGGAGCCATCACATGTATTGTGTAGAGCTTCGTCTCTGCTAGCCAGTTGAGGAAGAATATTCTTTAATTCCGGGCCTTGTGAAGCGGACTACAGACAGCCGATGGCAATAAGGTTCCCGATAACCTCCTGATGAGGGGAATGGCATGAAAAAAAGAACGTATCAGTCTGTCATCGCTTTAGACGAATTAGCTCGCAAGGCTCTTCGAAACCACCAGCTGGTAGGAGCATTAGCCTCGGGGATAGTCTGGAAGAAAACTCAATGCAGTCGGTATCTAGAGATTTAGTAACTCTGTGAAGCAGGAGCCATACCCATCGACCCCAAGCGATAAATCACATGAACCACCTCGAGATAACCTTAGGGGGCTTGCTGAGGTGCTATTACTGTAACCAAAGGTTCAAAGTATCCTGGGAAAAGAGTGAAGGATGGAATCTAGATGCGGTATTGATGTTGAAAACAGTTGATATTTCGGGTTCGATAGTAAACGCTATAAAAACTTTGAGGCTCAAAGTCAATAAGCCAACAAGCGGTCATCAAGATGTCCTGTATCCCGTTCTCCTTCTGTAATCGATCCCGCGTTGAGATATGGGCCGTTTCAACAAAGCTGCTGGAGAACTTAAAACTCATATGCGCCGCAGCCCCCCGCAGCTTTGACAACAGAGGTCGTAGTCCTCTTGGCTGGTCTCGTCCATTACTCAGAAAGTTCGACGACGGATTCCATCACTGTCATTCGGCGATTGTCGAGAGCAATGTAACCAAATCCATATCTCACAAGCTTCAGCGCTGGCCGTCATAAAACAATAGTGGTGGAGACCTGTTTTCTGAAGGTAAAGTGCGCCTGATAACGATGCTCGCATCGACGCTGTCAGGTATTTCGGTATGATCTGGCTTGATGGTCGTCCATACACTTCCTGCACGATATCAAAGAGACGTCGAAGCGAGCGCGAATGCTTTCACGGATCCTCGAAATCGCATAGGAAGGTCCAGAAGATTCAGCCATAAAATCGGTGGTCCTGAGGTTCAAGGCATGACGGCATCGACAAGTCGTTACCGGGCCGATCAATGCCACAATCAGCCCCTCTGGTGGTTCGGTCCCATAATGTCATCGAAAATCCTCTCGCCATAAAGAATCTCAGTCGTAGTAAACAAGCCGGCATGTCTATCGTGTCAATGTCCCAAACACCAAGCGCCGTTGAATGCATGAATGTCGCGTTCCTCGTCTTCCATCAAAACTTCAAATCGTAATACAATAGCACATTATTCAGAGAATCCCCATCTGTCGCCAGGGATCATTCTCTCTTCCCCTCCGTCGCTGTCTTCTCCGCGCAGCACGTCTGGCCTCGCCAGTACAATCCACACATCCCCAAAGAGCAAATATTAATCTCCAGCCACTACATCATGTGTATCAGTAATGTGACCCTTTCAAGGAGGGGGGAAACTTACACCACGGCGATCAAAGCCCATAGGGCAGCCATGAGCCACTGCTCTTGACGCTTCTGCTCGGCGTTTTTGTCGTCGGTGATGTTGATATTTGATACCCACATCATGATGATTCCGCCAACACAAAGAGCTAGAGAGAACAAGTCGTGCAGGACTCTTCTAGAGGTAGCTAATCTGGGGACTGTGAATGAAGCATCTGTCACTGCTAGCACGTCCCAGCTGTCGTTGAGCATTGCAATTGCACACTAGAGCACGTCAGTTTTGCGTAACCAGAAATTCTGAGAAGAGGGGTTACTCACACCGACAGCACCTGCGATAATGACCTGACTCTTGGAAGGCCATTCTTTGCAAACAAATGCCAGCATTAGAATCGAAGCGAGGCTGGTAATCCAAGCAATCAATCTCACACCCGCGTGCACCATCGCATAAGGCCTCGACAGCCTCTCCGGGCGATTACGCCGCCGGGGCCTTGAAGGCATGGCGCGCTGAGGGAAAGAAAGAAAGAGAGAGAAAAAAAAACAGCCTCAGCGATGAAGCATTTAAAGAAAAGGAAAAGAGAGACACAGCGTTGTTGATGCTGGAGAGGAAATAAAGTGATGAAGAGAAAGTGGAGGAATGGCGATTCGGGGGTTCAAGGGTCAGGACGGGAGGGACCAATTGGAGAGGCTGGGGCTAGCCTAGTTGAGGGTAGTGCCCAGTGCTAGTGAAAGGGAGCTATCGACGTGCCGGGGGCTTTAGAGGGTGGATTTGGATAACTCGGTTTTGCATTCCACGATGGTCTAGAATTGGAATGAGTATCCCGATATCGAGAGTGAAAGATGGAGGAGGAGAGTGTTTGTTTCATCATACGTCAATGCATGTACGGATAGTGCAGTATTTGTTAACCGACAGTGGAGGTTTCTGTTTGATCCCCCTGGCCTGACCTAGGTACCTTGCCTGCTTGCCTAGACCTGGGCTTGTTGCCGTAGCACACCACCACCACATTCTAACCGCCACCGACTAATCCCTGTCCTGTTCAACCACTTCACTTCACTGCGCTGAACTCAGCCTTCAATCATAACATCGTCATTATCTATCGACCCTAAATTAAAATGAATACTCCTCAACATGCAGATATATCCCCTGCGCTCCCGTTCCCTTATGCACAGCTCGCTCATCGCTCAAACGACTCACGCAATTCCTCGTCCGTGCCACTATCTCGCGCCCGCCGCAAACAACGACCCCTGTTTCTCCCCAAGCCTGCTCCACCGGCTCGCGAATCATGGCCTCGATGTCTGGTCTGCACGTGTATTCGCGGATGAGCTCTGGAACAGTGGCGGTTATCTTCCCGCGGCAGGGAGAGTCGCTTGGACAGCCTTTCTCGTCTGGACCGTTTGCGCTGCAGCAGCACCCTGTTGTTGGTCCCTTGACCGGTTGGATGTCGTCGGAGTCGCTTGTGTTTGAGGTCTCTGATCGACTAAAGACCGGGCCTGATTGGTTGGAGCTTGTTATGGCGATATGGATGCTTACACCGACGCCTTTGGCTCGTACCATTCTTCCAGCCTCTTCGGCCCTTTCGACGTAATATTGGATTTCTTGAGATGTTCTCGCAACGAGGATAATTTCGACTCTTCGTGTGCAATTCGATTTTTGGGCTGCCGCGATGCTTTCGAGGATGGGAACAACGAAACTGGCTCCAGTTGACGCTCCAATTAGGACCAGCGTTTCGTAAATATTCCATTTCGGGGGAACGCCATATGGCCCTGATACGAAGCCCGTAAGTTCGGATGCCGAATTCTTTGTAGCATACTCGTGTAGTCGTTTGGAGAATCCGTTATGGGCGCGCACGACAAGCTGTATACTGTTGCAGCAACATGTGCCTTCAACTTTGTGCGCACATGCGATTGTGTATGGGTGCGCTTCGAAGGGTCCAAGGCGTGGGACCCAGAGGTAAATATGCTGTCCTGCCTTCCACTTGAAGTGTACATCCTTGATGGTGACGACGGTGGTGGCTTGTCCAACAACGCGGGTAACGACTCGATGCCCAAGGTGTTTCATGCCTTGACATTCTGTTCCTTGTGGTCGAAGACGGACATTTTGCCAAAGGAGAAGCACCCATCTCATGGCGCGGTCGAAAACGAGGAACGAAACACTCATCCACAAAAGCCATCGGGCATTTGAGGGAATATGCTTGTGAAGCAACCATAGCATGATGATACTGGTAAGCACATGCTGAGCCACCCAAACCTCATATGACAATCTTCGAATGGGAACAATTCCAGTGACGACGTTCCAGAGCAGGATAGCCCAAGCTGCGAGTCCATACTTGACCAGCGGCATAATCTGAAGTGCGTAGTCCAGAAACTCGGCGCGCACCCACATAGTCCAGAAGTGAAAGCCGTGAACCGTCGCAGTGACAAACATGGTCCGCGCAACCCATCGATGCAGCCAGTTGAGCCTCTCATGACTGCTTCCTATCAAGAACCCGATAACATTGACCTTGGTCGCCAAAAGGTAGAGTAGCGGAAACTGGGTTAGAGTGACCCATGCATTGCGATATCCGATGCGCTCCCAGTAGTACACATCGTTTTTTGAAACCTGCCAGCTCATCAAATAGACAATGACGACCCAATAACATGCCAGAACGATGATTCGACCGAGTGGAAGCGGTGTTGCCCATCGAAGGCCGTTGATGGGAATGTAGTACTGTGGATGGCCCATTTCGCGAACGACAGCGGTTGCTGTCGCCCATGCTTGACTAAATACCCCGCGTGGACGTGTTGGATGGTCTATTGACGGATCGCGACATGCTTTTAATCTACTGAAGTGTCAGCGTGTTTACCGAGAGGTCGTCAAGTGGCGTACCTTTGCTGGGCGTCGAGGTAGTTGATACCACGAATAGCAGCGAGTGCGCCGACGACACTAGCGATAGAATACCAGTATCCTCGAGCGAAGGCATAGTTGACATCCATCCGCAAGCCGGGGTCATGATGCATGTGGTCCATATCCATGATGGGCTATGGTGCGCCACCGGCGCGGGTTCGATGTGACTTGAGTTGAAGGGACGATTCAGACGGCCAGCGTCGTGATAGAGTCAATGTGTCTCTATCTCATGAACAGTGCTGCTATGATGGTATGGTCCTGCGCTTCAGTTACTCATGTCACCTGCAAACAAGCCAAGTTTTGTTCGAGTGCAAGTGTCCGGTTTCCCTCTAGCTGCACACTCAGGTGAGAATGAATGAGCAAGTTGATATGATGAAACCGCTTCTTGGCTTACGGTGACTGTATCGAACAAGATGTGAATGTCACAGGTCGCCGGGTATGAAGAGCCCGAGTGCTGATGTTGGATAATGAAGAAGAGTTAACCCCGCGGAGTGTGATTGCCAGACGAGGTGAGATGCCCATCGGATCGCTTGTATCTGCAACTAACCTCTTTAGATTGGGCAATCAAGCGATGCGAGCTTGATACTTTGAGGCTACACCCGGCAGTAGAAACGTCGAACAACCGTCAAATTGCGCATAAAATTACCAAAACTCAAACTCTCAACTACCATCTCTTTCAAATCTCTCCCAAAACTGCATCCGTTCTATCCGTGCATGCCGAATACCCGACACTTATCACCATTCATCAAACCTTCTCACGGTGATTCAACTCTTCATGGTCTGACAAAAAACTCGCTCACTAACAAGACAAGAAAACTTGCTCAAATAACCTCAGGTCCGTGCACGCTCCTGTTCTGATTGGCTCCTCCGCATGTCAAGGACCCCTGTTTTTTCCCCTGCGAGGTCTAGACTCTTGGGGTAGGTGGAACGAAACGTGCTCACCACTAACACGGCATTTGGCGATGGAGGCTTACACTGCTAGACGCTGCTGTGGAAGCCTCCGCGACGTTGAAGAATGGGCGTTTTTTTGAGGCTTTGGGTGTTTTGGATGCACGTTTGATGTGGAATTGGCGTGAATTGCTTCAGGCTAGTGAAGATGGCTTGCATTGATGGAAGGGTTCATCATGGGAGCACAGAGCCTCAATGACGTAGCTTTCATGATGGGGAGTTTGCAGATGCTGTGTATTCATGCTGTGAAACTGGAAATATGTGTAACTCCAGCTGATATAGTATCTGACTACATAAGTCAACAATGCCATCACGTTCAAGTATTTGAGTTGGATGATCCCAATGGAAGGTCATTTCTCACAACGGCCTGATATTTAACACCGTAAGGCAACATACCTTGTTAGCGAAACACAGCTCACACTAGCTCAGCCTCTCCCTCATCCCCTTGCCGATATCCGCAACTCCTACAAAAGCAGCTCAGCCGCCCACCTCAGCCCTCTCAAACCACACACTCCCCATACCACCAAACACATCAAAATGCGCTCCTCTACTCTCCTCTCGACCGCTCTCCTCTGTGGCATCTCCCTCGCCCACTTCGAGGTCAAGTATCCCGAGACCATCGGTTTCAAGGACGACAACGAGGGCGAGTCTCCCTGCGGCGGCTTCACGCCTGACCTCTCCAAGGACAAGCTCGTTGACTTCCACGTCGGTGGCGAGGCTATCGCTCTGCTATCTACGCATCAGCAGGGCAATTGGCTTTTCCGCGTGACCCTCAACGAGAAGGCCGACGGCGATTGGGAGCAGGTCTTTCCTATTGTTCAGCAGAGCGGTCTTGGTGCCTTTTGCCAGCCGCAGGTTACTGTTCCCGAGAAATACGCTGGCAAGAAGGGCTGGGTAAACGTTGTATCCTCCGCCGTTGATGGTCTTCTCTACCAGGTATGTCCTTGCTCTAGAGTTTATAAGTAAAATGCTAATAAAAGTACAAGTGCATCGCTGCCAACTTCGTCAAGGGCAAGGCCGATCCTCCCAGCGACTGCAAGAACGCAACCTCGGTGAAGGCCTCATTCGTCGACGACGACAAACTCTCCGCGCTTGTCGGCAACGACTCCAAGGCCGATGCCTCATCGAGCGGCACCGCTTCAGGCACTGCTACAGGCACCGGCTCAGCTGCATCCTCAACAACAAGCGACAACGCTGTCGCGGCGCTGCAGGCTTGGTCAGCAAACGGCGTCGGCATGATAACTCTAATGACCATTGCGTTTGCCGGAGGAGCTCTACTGGTTTAAAAAAGGTTGAACGACATTGGTTAGGAGAGCGTTGTATTTTTAATCACACAAGCAGAACAGACAAGACGAAACAATTCATTTTTCACTGTGCCTCTGAGTTGCAGATCACCAACATCGTTGAGTCGTTAACATGCAAACCCCCATGCCAGTGATCAGCGAATATCTATCTGTACCAAGCCGTATCCGGAGAAATACTCCACGCTCAACAACGACAATATTTCTCCACTAGCATCTCATTGGGCATCCAAGGGTCTCTGATCTGATGTCGACCGCAACTGGGACGGAAAATCCATATTCACCGCCAGCCAGCGTCTCTTCTCTCGCTCACTTCTATCCTGCCATTGATACACCGATGCCCGTTGTAACATCTGATTCATATGAATTGTTTCATCTCTGTACCGTGAGCCAATGGCTTATAACTCGTCGTTCTATGTGCTGTGCTCTCTTTTCTCACCAGTAACGCCCTGCGAATAAACTTTTTCCCATATGTGAATCGCCCAGCTCCCCCGGATTAACATAACATAACAAACGCCCATTTGTATGTTTTTCACGTCTCTATTCCGTACAAACGGCTTTTGCTTTATTATGTCTCCAATCTCCCAAGCCATTGTATACCTGCCAGCCATTCTAGCACCCATTGACATGTTACCACCATTTACTACGTTTTCAGTCTCCGTTTATTACGTTCCATTTTGACTCTCGCCGTTTATCTCGAAACCTTGATGAGCTAAATCCTTATCCAGTTGATAAATCTTGAAACTCCGGCTGTTTGCCAGTATGGCAGCCGTAGACCTCTACCACGCCAGCTTCTCGAAGCAGCTCTTCAACTACATACCCACAGACCAGCCACTGTACTCAACATGGGGTACATCATGGCCGAAGCGCGAAGTGGGCGTTATGCTCAGTCTTGATATAGCTTCCGGTTCAATACTTTTGCTATACCTTTGCCGAACGCCGTTATCACGGTTTACTCCCCGCTGGTTGCAACCGTTTGCACAAGAACCACCACCGTTTCATCCCAAGAAGAGAAAATGGACTTTTTGGACTCTGTGTCTTTTGCTCATCGCCCTAATTGGGCTTGGGCTGGCCATTAGCTCTGCTATTGTTCACTCTCATCACAAAGCTTCGTTCATGGAGCTTGTGCCTTGGACTGTTGTGGCGCTAGTTACGGTTCTGGGTCGACCTGTCCAAGCTCCCAAGTTGTTGATGCTGCAGTATCTTCTCATGATGGCAACGACTCTAACTCTCAGAGCGATCTATTACCTCAGCTTCAAGGTCAACTCAATCAACCCCTTCGACATTAGCCATCTCACCCTTGAGATCTTGGCAATTCTGGTCATCATGAACATGCCTCTACGAAACCCATTCTGGGGCTCATCGAATATCGGGAACGCCAAAGCCACTCCATCAAACCACGTCCGGAGTCCTGAAGACAACCTCACCCTATTCCAATTCTGGACCATGAGATGGGTAAACCCTCTATCAAAAATCGCACAAAAACGAGAAATCGCCATCGAAGACGTCTGGCAGCTCCCCTACGAGTTTCAGCACTGGAGGCTGCACCAGGTATTCCGAACGCTCAAGGGCAAGCTTCTCCCATGCCTCATCGAAGCGAACGGTCTGGATCTTCTCATCGGCACATTCGCAGCTATTCTGGAACGAGTCGCTGAAGTTTCCAATCTTCGTCTCACAAGCAAGCTTTATCAGTCTCTCGATAAGAACGACCCTGCAGAAGCTGGACTCTGGTGTGTCGTTATCCTCAGCATCGACACTGTCCGTCAAATCGCAAGGACATCTTCAGGATGGTACTCCCGCAAGGCCTACGAGCGAAGTCGCGGTGAGACATTCATCGGACTCTTCAGCAAACTTCTCACAAGAGCCGTCCCAGGGTCTGAAATGACAGAGAAAGACCCCTCAGCAAACATTGAAGAGGCCAATGCTTCTTCAAATCGCTTTAGCAGGTTCTTCAACAAATGCTGCGGTCGCAGCAGGTCTAGGCAAGCTGATAAACCAGCACCAGACCATCAAGCCTCAAACGCAAAGGTAGTTAACCTGATCCGTGGCGATACTTATGAGATATCCCAGCGATTTTGGGAGTTTCCTCGCGTCGTCGCAACGCCCATCAAAGTCATCGTCACGATCTACTACCTGATCGACATAATGGGCTGGCCATCTTGCGTCGGCTTCGGATTCATGGTCATCTTCCTCATCTGCAACTCCCTCCTCGTTCGGCAGGTCATCAAACTTGAACGTCAACGAACGGGGCATTCTGATCGGAGGGCTCAGGCTGTTGCGCATTTTGTAGAGGCTAGTCGCCCGCTCAAGCTCAATGGCTGGACATCCTCGTGGAGAGATCGCATTCTGAGGTTCAGAGACGTCGAGATGAGGAAGAGGTTTCATATTTCTATCGTAAATGCTACTATCTCCACGATCAATGTCTTTGGAGGCGCGGTCTATCCGTTTGCGAGTATTTGCTTATACACACTCATCCTTGGACGCGGCCTACCCAACGACGTTATCTGGCCTTCACTACAACTATTTGCACAGCTAGAGGCCAGTACCCGCGAGGCTTTCGATCTGATCTCTGCAGTCTGGAAGTGCACTATCCCTGTCGAGCGCGTTAATAAATACATGTCCGAACCCGACCGAGACGAAGACGCCTTTAGCGGCTGCGAAGCACGCGACATCGAGTTCCACAAAGCAAGTTTCGCACGCCCCTCGACAGACCATCTCGTTCTTCGCGACCTAACCCTCAAGTTCTCAACGGGTCTGACCGTCGTTCGCGGTAAAGTTGGCTCAGGCAAATCTAGTTTATTGCTTGCGATCCTCAACGAACTGGAGCACAAGAGCGGTCACTTCTCAAGAGCCGATGAACCAATCTCTTATGCGCAACAGCTTCCGTGGTTGCAGAATAAGAGCATCAGAGATAACATTACCTTCCATGAATCGTTTGATAGTTCGAGATATCGTGAGGTTATAAGTGCTTGTGCACTGATTCCTGACTTCGCAACGTTTCCTATGGGTGATCAAACGAAGCTTGAAGAGGGCGGTATTGGACTCTCAGGCGGTCAAAAGGCGCGTGTGGCACTGGCGAGAGCGGTCTATAGCAGCTGTCGAATTCTTCTTTTGGACGATCCTCTTGCAGCTTTGGATCACGATACAGCAAGTTACATTGTTCAGCGCTTCCTCTGTGGACCGTTGGCTAAGACCCGAACAATTGTTCTCGTTACACATCGCGATGATCTCGTTCTTCGACACGCCGATCAAGTTATCGACATCAACGATGGTTACGCCCATGTCCTTACTCCAACGGAGCTCAAAGAAGAGCTCGACCATCCTCATCTCTTCAACTCTGGCCCTGCTGAAGTCCAACCTCACGAAATGCCTAACGAGCAAGTATCTGAAGAACTTCCAAGCGACAAGGGTCTTCCAGAAGAAGTCACCGAGACAGGGGCTATCCCTATTGGTATCTATCTTAGGTACATGGGTGCAGGAGGATGGCATCTATGGGTGTTTCTATCTTTGTTCTATGGACTATCTCGGTACTGCGATATTGCGCGAGCACGACTTCTCGAAGCATGGGGTCATGAATCTGCAAACTTCGAAACTCTCATCCAGAGCGAATATTGGGGTCTTCCCAATCCCAACCAAAATCCCCGGCCCTGGCTATACGTTCTCGCAGGTCTGTCAATCGCCCAGATCCTCTCATACGCCTCAGCGCAAGTCCTCCTCGCTTCGATCAGCATCCGCGCAGCTCGGCGACTCTTCAGAATCGCCATCGATAGAGTTAGCAAGGCGTCATTCAGGTACCACGATATCACACCGACAGGCCAACTCAAGAATCGCCTCATCTCCGATATGGGCATGGTCGATGGTGGAATTCTTGCGCCCCTCGAGCAATTTGTGTTTAATCTGGTCGCTCTCTCGCTGAGTCTCTTCGCTATCATGACACATCAGATCTTCCTTGTAGCGGTTATCTTTGTTGTCGCCACTCTTTTTGCATACTTCTATCGTATATACGTCCCCGCTTCTCGCTGTCTGCGCCGAATGGAGATGCGATATCTGACTCCCATCATCGCCAACATTGGAGTTATGCAAGATGGTCTTGTCACAATTCGTGCCCTCAAGGTTGAGAGCCGCTTTCAAAATAAGCACCTGGAAGCGGTTGATGACTTCCAAAAGCACGATCATTTCTTCTGGAGTATGACATTCTGGCTCGACTTTAGACTTGGTATGTCTTCAGCCATCATGCGAACCATCCTCGTTCTCTCCATGGTATATATGGGCACACCAGCTAGTGCAGTCGGTTTTGTTCTGACTCAAACCAACATCGCCATGATTGCTGTTCAGCAACTATGTGAGAAGTTTGCGGCTCTTCAACTCGACGCCGTGTCGCTCGAGAGAGTCGATGCTCTGAACCGTATCCCAGAAGAACCCAGCGGCGATATCGAGCCTCCACAAGACTGGCCCAGACCATGCGATAGTGTACGCTTCCAAAATATGTCATTCAAGTACGCCGATGACCTTCCCTCGGTGCTGGACAATGTATCATTCGAGATCCCTGGCGGTTCAACTTGCGCAGTTCTTGGTCGAACAGGCTCCGGAAAGTCCACCATTGCAAACGCTCTCCTCGTAACCCAGGCGCCGTACTCAGGCGCTGTCTCAATCGGAAGCATCAATCTCGCTTACATCAACCGTACAGCCCTCCGCAATCGTGTAACGTTCATCCAGCAAGATCCGATCCTCTTTCCGGGCACATTACACGATAACATCGATCCAGAAGCCAAGTTCTCCGGCCAAGATTGCACAAACGCAATCCATCGCGTTCTCGGTACTGACTGGGGTCTCGAAACCCGCATCGACGCAGGCGGAAAGAACCTGAGTCAGGGGCAAAGACAGCTTGTGGGTATATGTCGAGCTGTACTGCGACGAAGTGGCCTGGTCATTCTCGACGAAGCAACAGCATCAATTGATCGTGGGACAGCGGCTATGGTGCAGAGGATCCTTAGGCAGGAACTCAGAGAGAGCACTGTCATCACGATTGCGCATCGGTTGGAGGCCGTGGAGGATGCGACTTGGTGCTTGAGGTTGGATAGAGGAAGGGTGGTTGAGTGTGGGCCAGCGAATAATATAGGGAGAAATGCTGGGGAGGCGGCGGATATATAGGGAAAAGTTGTGTCGGTTATTGCGATTCAGGCGCTATAGTTTAGATGAGCAGGGTGAAGATGAAATGAGATGTTGGATAACCTCCAAGCGTATATAAAATGACATGTCCTCAAATTTGAAGTGAAAGGAGTGGAAGGGCTTGTTGGCTTTATAACATTGCAGACTCGGTATACTTGGTCTGTTTGCAACTCTCTGTCTCCATCACGAAAGATGGGGGTATACAACTGATAGTCATGAGATATATGATTGTGAATTACCTTTGCAAACAGGCATTAGAGTAAGTAGTCTGTTTGTAGCTGGCGTCACACGAACTGCCCAATGCAGAGACCTCATGATGGATGTTTGCCCTCACTTCACAGTGATAACTTCTTGGCCACGGTCTATATAATGAGAAGGCAAAGTTATGTTTACCCCCGTCTCACGAGCATATCAACAGACAAGATCACATTATCAAGAACAGTACGAACAATTCCGGGCCACAGCAATCTTCCCACGTTTCATCCCAAATACCCCCCATCGTCAGGGACTGACGAAATTCAAGACTTTGGGGGTTTGCAATATCGGGATGTGGAGACAGCATGATTTGCGGTAAGCGGACCAGTCAAATCAGTCTACTTAATGATCTTGGACCCTGGCGGTTGAAGTCACATCCGGGTATAATACAATAGCAGGGGGCTCTTCCGTTTTATACCGTGTTCTCAATTTCTGGGTGGGATACAGACTTCACGCTAGTCACAGATAGATAGAGCAAAGAAGAGATAAATAGCTTCAGCATGTACCGTAGAAATAGTAATAGCCGTGACTATCTAGCGGAGGCCTTCCTGGCCGGGTCGGCTACGACCTTTGACCGTCGCGGCTCCGCGAAGTGGACCCCCCCATTCCGACACTCTCAGACTCTCTCGGAAGCGCCTCAGGTACACAGCCAATCAGACCTCACATCCGAGCCTCCGAAACTCCGACCTCGAGCTCCGAGTTTGATGGAAACATGGAAGGCATATAACATCGGCATCTATCCGTGCCTAACCTTGTCTCTAAACGATCCTGTCCTGAATCTTATCGGAACAGCACGGAAGAGTTTATACTCACGATTTCCGCGGTTCAAGGAGGGGCACTTACATGTATCATATCCTACGTCGGCAATCGATATCCTCCCCTTTTACAGGCACGGCAGTGCTAGAGTCTTTACCCGACGGTGAAGCATTTCCGGAAATTTATTTAATAAAAAAAACAGATCCTGAGATTTTTAATAAAGGTGATATGGAAATAACTGGAAATCGAAGACTGAGTCCACTTGCAGACCTCGGCAAAGCTCGGTCATGCGCTTCACCTTTTTTTTCTTGCTATTGTTTTACTTCTCCCCTTGACGGGCGGACGATGGCCGTTTGGAGAGGGTGTGAGTCTTGGTTAGAGGTGTGTAGGTAGAAATAATGAGCTGTGGGGGATTGTAATTGGTGGTAGCTACTGTTGAAGTGATGAAAGAGAACCAATGATTCAAAGAGAGTCCCTGCTTAGAGCTCGTGATCATGAATACGTAAATTCTCCCTTCACCTGCCTGCGCTGGGGCTGTCATGATACACACGGCTCTGCCCTTTCTCCTCACGAATAAAGTTGATTATCTAACGGGGAAGAGACCCCGCAATATCACAAGCTCGGCTACCCGTCGGTAAAAGACTATCGACGTCACTTACAACCAATCTCTCACCGAGCTCGCTCTCGTAAATTGAGTCATCTCAAGCTCGTGATCAACAAACCTACTTCCTTCAGCACTTTCTACAATTGTAGCATGTGCCACTCTTAAAAGAAATAGTCAGAGGCTCGTTGTTCTCGGCCGCATGGAATGATGCTCTGAACCCTGGTCCTCCATCTGCCCGGACCACTCACTGGTGGGGCATTGCTTGACTCTCGGTCTAAAGAAACCCAGAGCTGAGGGCCGACGTCAGAGTTCGTGGAATATTGAGAGTGAGAGTTTCTTGTGTTGGTTCTGGAAGGGGTTTAGGGGAGTTGCATGTGAGAGACGATGGGACGGCATCTGGGAGAGAGGGTGTGAAGGCATGAAGCTACATGCCATGATGAGAATGCGTTTTGGCAGTTGATTTTGAAGCTCATGAACATGTGTTTTCAACAGATCGTATTATAGATAAAGCAATCCAGATGCTCAATAATATCATTTCACACAAATCACACCTTTTGAATGCCGTGTCTCCAGCCAATTCATTGCCAAGGCATCCTCCGAGGTCTTCCATTCTCACCCCCAATCCCGTTCCCGCCCATTCCCCAACTCCAACTTATTTTTCCCCGTAATCTAGTTCTAGTTCACAATGTGGGGTTCTCCGGACTTCAATCATAACCTTTTGAGGTGTGTAAGTATTAGACCCTCTACTAGACTCGGTCCATCGCCGACATGGATCGTGGTCATGGCATATGCTGCTCTACTCTTCTCTACTCTTTAAATTGTTTCCCTCGTCCTCCGATTTCCGCTCTTGTTTCTTTTCTCTCCTCTTAGCCCTCTCTTTCACTTTTTCGTCCCTTTCTCTCTGTCCCGTCTGTTCCTCTTGTCTTCCCGAAGCTAGACTAAAGTAAATAAAATCAATCATCCACCAATCCGAACCTCGGCTCTACGAACTCGGCGCAAAACTCTCGGATTTTGAAATAGTTGTTGTTGTTTGACTCGGCGCAAGATTGACCGAGAGATCAATTCTGTCGCAATGGCTTCAAAGAATGGAAATGGAAAGAAACAGCCGCCCTCAGCGGCTGTCAACCTCATTGGTATGTCGCAGCCAAAGAAAACGGTTTTTAGAGACCAATTCTCCATGCGCAATTGTACAGAAACTAATATGAGTCGCAGCTGGTGGTGGTGCTGGTATGATGGAAGCTCTCGCATGTCATCCCCTCGGTAAGCTCCAGTCGCAAACCCAAAAAGTCTCACAACCAAGAAAAAGTGATTAACATGTGAAACAAAAAAGACACAATCAAAGTCCGTATGCAGCTCTCAAGGCGCGCGCGCCAACCAGGTGCCCCCAAGCGCGGCTTCATCAAGACGGGCGCCGCCATCATCGCAAAGGAGACACCTCTCGGTCTCTACAAGGGTCTCGGCGCCGTCCTCACAGGCATCGTGCCAAAGATGGCCATCCGCTTCACCTCCTTTGAGTGGTACAAGCAGATCCTCGCTGATCCAACAACCGGCGCCGTCTCTGGAAAGGCTACCTTCATCGCCGGTCTATCAGCCGGTGTCACAGAAGCCGTCGCCGTCGTCACGCCCATGGAGGTCATCAAGATTCGTCTCCAGGCGCAGCACCACTCCATGGCGGATCCCCTCGACGTCCCCAAGTATCGCAATGCTGCGCATGCGCTGTACACTGTTGTTAAGGAGGAAGGTTTCGGCGCGCTGTACCGCGGTGTGAGCTTGACGGCGTTGAGACAGGGTTCTAACCAGGCTGTCAACTTTACTGCGTACAGCTACTTTAAGGATTGGTTGAAGAAGTGGCAGCCCCAGTACGAGAACACAAACCTGCCCAACTGGCAGACTACTCTTATCGGTCTTGTTTCTGGTGCTATGGGTCCTATGAGCAACGCCCCTATCGATACTATTAAGACTCGTCTGCAAAAGGCTACTGCTGAGCCTGGAGTTAGCGCCTGGACAAGAATTACCCGAATTGCCGGAGACATGTTCAAGTGAGTCACACATTTTGAAACGGCAAAGATTTATATACTGACTCTTCACAGGCAAGAAGGAGTTCACGCTTTCTACAAGGGTATCACACCTCGAATCATGCGTGTCGCCCCCGGTCAGGCCGTCACCTTCACCGTCTACGAGTTCCTCAAGGATAAGCTAGAAAAGAGCAACATTTCCCTAGTCGGAGGCAAGTACGAGGAATAGAGCAGTGGCAGCAAACCACGAAATCACCATCACCGACTGAAGCTCTTTTTGTTGGGGAACCCTTTTACCCAAAAGGACGAACCACGAGAGCACCAGTCAAACATATACCTTGGAAGCCACTTTAGATCGTCTCAGTTTCTAACCAATTCACAGTGCAAGTTGCTGTGAAGGAAGCTGAAGAGTCGATCTAAAATAGCAGGATGAGAGGAGAAGGACAAGAAGAAAAAGAAGGATGAAGAGTTTAGAGAGCGGACAAGTATACCATGCATTGGAGTGAAGGGCGGCTTGGGTTCTTATTGCGTGCATGCATCTTGGATATATACCAGCATCTGTAGCTTGGGCAATTGACTTTTTTTGTGTATCAATCTCAACGTTTATCTAACCCCCGTTTCAAACTGTAAGGCGCTGAACAAGAGCACAAGTAATCTGAACGTTTCACCGTTCTGACTCAGATCTCGCGAACTCAGATTCATCGACCAGGTCGCTTGGGTCGGCTAAAACCCTGTCGGGCCGCAACCTTGGGATGCAAATCCTCCAAAACCGACTGCTCGGTAATCTCACTAGGCTCCTCAACCTCAAACTTCTTCTCAAGCTTAAGACCAGCCTCCCGCTCAGCGACCTCCAGAACGGATCGCTTCATCAGGGGGTACATCATTCGGAACTTGATGGACTTGTTTCCGGGTGTTGACGGGCAGGTGTAGAAGAACAGAATGGGGCTCGACTCGGCGCCGTTGTGCGTGTGAGTGTAGCGGTAGAAGGTGAACCGCGGCTCAGTTGAGGAGATGGCCTGCGTCAGTTCTGCGATCCCACTTGGAGTGGGTGCCTCGGGGACGAGCTCCACCACCTCGGTATCGGGGTTGATTTTCTATAGGGGGGTTAGTTTATGTGGGATCAGTTCATGGTTCAAGTACTTACCAGCATTGTCACGATCCGGCCTCCGTCCTGGCCAACTTCCTTCAGAGCAGCAACAGCGTCTTCGGAGATGGGCATAGCAAAGTTCTTGCTAAGATGAATCTCCTTGTGGCCTGTTCCTGATCCCGCCTCTTGCTCAGCACGCTTGACCTCGCCCAATTGCTGCTCCTCTTCGGTGAGCGGTGCATCCAACTTATTATGCGCATCATGCTTCTCGAAACCCTTCACGCTCAATTCCTCGGCTGTCGTAGCAAAGATAGTCTCTCTGAAATGCTCTGTTCCCAGCTCACGCACAAAGGTCAAGCGTGTTGAAGCGAAGAGCATCTTTTGGCGCACCTTGGCGGAATCGGGGACATAGGTAATGGCTAGGAATCGAGGAGCGGTGTCGTAGCGACGGAGGATAATGTAGAGAGCGGTATCAGGCTTAAGGTGAGGCTCGAGGCCAGAGAGGTTATCGGAGAATGAGCTTGACTTTGAAGGGATCGTAGCAACGGGAACCAGAGCCTCTTTCTCAATGGTTGCGAGGAGACCAAAGGTGTCGTCCGACGACAGCAGCGAGTTGAACTGGTCCTGCAGCTCCTGAGAGGCTGCAATTGTCAGCAGGAGTCCATCTCTGGAGTCTCTATAGTCTTACCAGATATTCCGGACTGCATCTTGCCTATCTCATGGGTTGTAGGTGTAGGTATCGATGTTGTCTTGGGTTGCTCCGTCGTCAGCTCTACCCCGCCACTTTCCCCTGCGTTGGCACTTGGAGCTCCAGTGGGGCCGCCATTCATGCATTGATTCCATTTACGTCAGATGTCTCAGTTTGCCTACCCTACATTCGTCCAATCCTCTAAGACCTTCTCGAGGAGCAAGAAAATATCAGGCCTAAATAGAGGTTATTAAAATAAACTTGATAAAGGGTATCCCAATCTTGAGCTAAATTTATGCTAAATTTTCTAAATCTTATTATTCTTTAGGACTAAAGTTCTGAGGTTTTATCCTCTCCTAGGACGTCTGTTGCCATATAAAATACTTGAATGCGAGGGGTTTCACTACATGAGATTCATGAAAGAAAGGCTCTATCCGTAATGAGATCTGGCTGACTTTAAACTCTAGCACCTACAATCACGGGTCAGGGGGAAAGCACCATTACACGATTGAGTTGACTGCCACAGTAAAATCGGCATTGAACAAATGATCTAAACAGCCTTAGAAGCCGTGTATTCTTTTCTCCTCCCATTAAGATATTGTACACTGTTGACCTAGACGGCCTCAAGATTGCTTGACATCAACCACAATACCATCCAGCTACCTAGACATTGTTTCCCTCTGGTGCTTCAAAGAGCATATGAATGTAAAGTCGGATTGTTGTCCCCCATCGCTAAATAGCCATGATGACCATGAACAGGAGACCACCAATTGTGGACAGGATCGAGATGTCAAGGCGCCTCGACTCTGACACATCCACCTGGCTTGGTGACACGGTGGGAAGAGGGCCCGTCTCTGTCACCAAAGTCTCACTTGTGGAAGGCTCTATTTGAGACTTGGGTGGAATTCCAGGCATCTCCCTCGTAGAGTCTGGGGCACTCGCTGCTGGGGCCAATGGGGATACAGTCGAAGGCAGCGTGAGAGTAGACGGGAAGTTGATGGTCGACTGTGGGGGTGACTGCTCAGGTTGATCGGGCGAGGTAACGGGAGGATCAGATGGAATGGAAGTCGACGATGGGGGGGTAACTGATGTCCCAGGGGGTTTCTGAACAGCCTCGGGTGACGGCGAGGGAGCCTGAACAACCTCACTCTGAGAAACGGGGACGCCTGGGAGAGGGGACGATGTAGCCATGGGGAGTGCATCAGAAGCAAACGAAGCCTGTGGAGCCATGGACGCGGGGACAGCATTGATAGACATAGGCTGGTTCAACGGGTTTTCTAGCTGAGGAACAGGTTCGGAAGCCTGAAGCTCGGCCGGTTCGATGATGAACAAGTTCGAGATGCTGGGGGTACCTTGGGGGTAAATTCCACCACACATGGGAGAGTTGGGGTCCTGAGTACACGGGTAGTTGCAGGAGTGTTCGTCGACCGACTTGATGGCATTGGCATCATCTCCGCAACGGCAAGCACTGAAAATGTTAGACTTCGTTTGATGGCCATGTAACAACTTACTCAGGAGACACCGCAGCAAACATGTGGCCAGCGCAAGCGTCTTGGCATGCTTCAGGAGTCAAGATCCCGTTGGGAAGCGGAACTGGGTTGCTGAAGCCCGCAGCGTCAACAGTGGCACAGCCCCAGTACTTAAACTGCTCTCCATAAGATGTTTGGCCAAGGGCAGCCGTGACGCCAAAGGCGGCGATCAATAGATGAGAAAACATGATGAGATGAAGTAGAGCACGGAAATGGATGTGAAGAGCAAACGATAGGAGTTTCGCGGTTCAAGTTTGTGTGTGGGGGGGGATATTGACCAGAAGATGGAAAGAAAAAACTAACGAGGAGGAAGAAGAAGTATGAGAAGAAGGAGAAGAACTTGAAGTGAGGAAGGACGTTGAGGACGTGGTTTGCGCGTGGTTCGGGAAGGAGGTCCAGATTTCTTCTGACGAGGGCAGGAGCTGTGCCCACGCCTACCTACCTACCTTACTACCTATCGCAGGAATTTTGAACACAGTCCGAAAACGCCGAAGGCCTTTTGCCTCATGATCCTAAACACCAACCTAATCCCTATCATTCTCCGGGCTTTCACGCCCCAATGTGCCCGGACTACTGACTGAATGTGATGAATCTCGTCGAGCCGCCCCGGTGACTCTCTAATTTCCTGTCGGGGCGGGCGCTGCTGATGTTAAAGCAGCTTCTCCTTGAGGTTCCCACGTGCCGCCATTCTTCTCCGCAAGCTCTCGCATCGTATTCGCGTCAATCTTGTTGAAGAGGGTAGTGATTTCACCAATATCACGGTCAATTTGCTCCTCCTTCTCTTTACGATGTTCATCAGCTCTGTCGACAGGTCCAAATACCCAGAGCTCTTTGATTGTACGAGTCAGAGAAAGTAGTTCCTTGATGCTCTCGTACTGTTCGATGTCAGTGATGGTGCTCCGATTGTGCTCTGTAAACTTACGAGCTCGTCAAACTTTCTTTGTGTTCTTAAGCCTGCGGCTGCCATTGTATCGGGATCTCTGTAGTTCAGTTTGTTCGCCTGGGCCTCGTAGTCGCCTTGCTTTTCCTTGTCCATGCCATTTACAGTGACGCAATTCATCAAATCGCGGTAGGACCTGAGGATCTCGGAGATGATTTTCTGATGCTTGTCTGAGCGTTGTTAGCAAAGTGATAATATTCGGTCAAGAAGATCTTACCCATCAGATTAGTGGGAGTTGATGTATCCATAATGAACTATGGACTGTTGATAGGATTGTGGTTTGAGAGTATTACAGACTTGCCAAATTTTGATGGATAACTGTAAGTGTGATGTTTGTGAAGCTGTGAATATGTTGTAAAGGTGAGCTTTGATAGGAGCTTCTGGTTGAGCTTGAAAGAAGTGGGGGTGGGACTTGAATTCCGAGTGGAGGTGGGGGACCGGAATCACAAATGACAAAAATACTCAGGCAACTTAGCACAAGTTGAGGACACCTTTTACAGAGTTTATTTTGGTATACTCTAAGTTCTGATGTTTTCTTGATCCCTGAGTTTTGGTTACTAAAGTTAGAGAACAAGAGGCTCCATGACTATGATCTATGGATAGTATCCATTTGATTCGTTTAAGAAATAGCATGTCAAGTAATGTAAACAAAGTAATGCCATGTTTATGTTTAGCCCCAGATCTCTGAACTTATAATAGAGCATCGTGACAACTTGGCCTCCTGTGTTAGTGAACTCTAATAAATTACATGAACTTTCGCAAAATGCCGTGTCCTCAGGGGCATGCAACTTATACCCTCTCTCACCAAAATGTCAAGACCTTGATGCATTATGTTAAACTAAACTCACCAAGAAGTATCCTAAACATACTTAAAGTCTTTTGATCATTTAGAATCATGGAGCTGAGTTTTCTTTCTCCCCCTAGGTCAGATACCTGAAGTTCACGGGCTCGAAATTAATCATTTTTATCTTCTCATCAGACAAGGTTACAGATAGACCTTCTCACATTCCGTCGCATGTGTATCATTTGAATGGTCTTGTTAATTACTCCGTGATGATGTTACAGAAACTCTACTTGGTGCAGACATAACAGATTGCCCAACCCAATCCTAGACGCCCATCCCATAACCAATAATTCCAGAAACCAGAAGTAAGGAATACTTGCGCTTCCCTTTCGTCTAAACACTTCCCATGAAAGGCCCCAAATTAAACATGCAGTGCAGACTTTCGAGAAAACCTCCATCATTCGTAAAATCCCTATAGGCGATGCGAGCTCATTATCTTTGTCCCTCCTTTATTTATGGTTGTCCTTTCCATCCACGGTTCTCTCCCTTCCATCCGAGCTGGGGCCAACCCTTAGGGAGGGTTGAGAAGGGAGGGAGTGTGTATTGGCCCTCACACTTATCTGCCTCGCATTTGAGATCGCACATGCCATAGTTCTGGCAATAACAATCGGCGGCGTTTGGACAATTGACTGCGGGCTTGCCAAAGATGACTGTGAAAAGTTAGTTTATCAGTGAGTAACTTGGTGTGGATATTGAACGTACTGTGCCATGAATATTCAAGAACTCTGCCACTGAGGTCATCTCCCAAAGCAGACACAATCAGCCACTCACGAAATCGTACATATTCGGCACGAGGACGCAAGTGAATGGTCTCACGGCGAACAGCAAATTGTGAGCAACATGTGACGCCGACCTCCTCAGGAATCTCGAGACTGGGAAATAGCTCCTGGAAAGCGGCCTTGTAAACATGGCGGGCGTGAATAGGTTCGCCCTCCTTCGCAGGAGCCTCGTCCTTGATAGGTCGAATCTCAGCAGGACAGCCAAGGACCCAGACACATCGCAAATTGGCATAGCCGACCTTCTTTAGATTATCGAAACGAAAATTTTGGAGCAGAGGGAGAGCATCGTAATCAGGGTTGTCATTGTGCCATTGGAAGCGCTCAGCGTGGTGGAAGACGACGTTGCCGGGCAGGGAGTCGTATCGATCAATGATGTAGCTGCAGGCAGAAATATCAGTACCAGGAATACAGAATTGGGAACAAAAAGACATACGTCAAGAAGACCATGGCCTCGCGACCCTTGTTCATAGGCACAGTCAGCTTGGCCTTGTTGTCGTCGACCACGTAGATGTTCTTCTTCCATTCAGGGAGATATTCATCAAGCCACGAAACATTTTCATGCTTCATACTTGCGACCACCATCTCGACGTCGTTGTCGCCCAGGGCCATATGAGAGTAGTCATTTCTATGTTTTCGCGCCGGCGTACTCGAGGGTAAAAAAGTGTCGCGGAAGAAGTAGATAAATACGACGAAGAAGACAAATGCGCCGACAGTGTTGGCGCGATTCGTACGCTGTCGAGGACTCCAATGACCAGCCATGATGAACAATGGCGGTCGAGATGGGCGAGCGGAAAAGGTAGAATTCGAAAAGGCAATGAGTGTTTTGAACGGCGATGGGGGATAAATGAGAGTCGACAGGGTCGGAGTTTGAAGCAAGGGTTGATGATACTCGAGGTTTGGTGGCCAGGCACTTTGTTCTTAGGGGGTCTTGAGGATTATCCCTTGAACTGGGATGGGGAGACGGGGAGCTCGCCCTTGAATGGAATGGCTTTGGGGCTGTCAAGAACCAGACCCTTCAAAGCCGCAGTGGCTTGGCCGCATCTGGTGGATCATCTTCATTGGATCCCCTGCGTTAGTGTGTATAGCGAGCCACTGGCTTCTTCAACATTGGAGATCAGGGACTATTTCTCGTCATCTGCATCATTGACGTGGTTTGGAATGAAGTGACTGTTGACCATGATACACATTCAGTGATTACACTCGTCACGGCCGGAGAAGAAAGTTAACCTTTCAGGTGTGACGGGTAGCAAACCGATCAAGCTTATCACCACAGGCGCTCAGAGATTCGGGCCACCACGAAGCTTCCAAGCCACCATACCAAGCTCAATACCTCTCAACATGATAAGCTTCGGCAATGGCTGCTTTGAGCCAGAAGAAAGATCGTGCATGCCTGATACTTCAGATTAATAAATCATGGAGCGCCCCTAGGGTAAGCACGAATGCGTGTCCTTACAGCTGCTGGAAACCAATTTATTACGCCAGAGTCCCCGTGTTCTCTGCTTGAGCTGCCACTCAGCCCTACGATCGTGATCACCAACTTCTGGTTAGTCTCCCAAGCGCATCGAGCTCGGCGATCTCGCAACCTCAAACAGGACCTCAGGTCATACACTCAGATTTTCTCTGCTAGGCTACACGTCAAGAGGACTAAAAGACCACCCTACATACTCGCAACAGAGTCAAACCACCAACAAGGCCGCCCGCATATCTCAGTAGGCGAGGCAGAAAGCAGTGACACAATGAATTATGAAGCACAAGCCCTTCTGATGGTACGGGCCCCTATTGGGCTTTATGGACACAAAGCCTTACAAAATGAGTATCTCAGACTGGGGTTTGAAGTGCAAACTCCTTCTTCCAGATCTCCATCACCTCTTCGCCTATGATTATAGGTTAAGCTGGCAACGTGATGGCCCCTAGAGCTGAAGGAACCTCCTCAAACCGGCTGCATATACGGCTTTGTCTTATTTAGACGAATTCTGCTCCTGCAACCCAGCTGCCAGCTTCGGGTGTTCATGCTGATGAACCCAAAACCTCAGGGCGCCGCTCGATTGACACTTACCTTACAGACACTGATTCCGCCCCCATTTGAGCCCACGAAATCCACATACAATGATCACCCGAAGGTAACAACAGTCATGGCCTTCGGATACCATATCCTATGGCTTCACCCGCCTGCATGTCGTCCTGAAGGAACAGTAGAGATTATGGCAGTCGAATGAAAGAGCTGTGCCGATGAAAATAGCTAGAGATAGGCGAATGAGTATAACAATTGAGTGCCTCGAGCATACCCGAAGCAATGGAACGAATGTCCATGAAATACGGAGTACGGGTGCCGGCAGCATTAACAATAGACAAGTCCTCGCCTGGGCCTGGGTACGAGTGACCCAGTCTGATCCTTCAAGCTCAAAGCATCTTTACGCAGCCGAAGTGACCAAATTGAGGCTTAGAGGACAGTGCCTGGTTCATCTCCGCGTTTCTCAGGCCTCGGCTACATGTGCAGCAATTTATACAATATTCCGTAAATGAGTAAAATATCATCGTATCCCGGGGCTCTGCCGATTCGCAGCCTACCAAAAGTCCAATCTCCTGCAACCTCATCCTGTCTCAGCTAGTGCTTATTACGAAGCTGCACTGTCAACCAATCCGAGATCCATGTATTTCTCCGCACCATCGCCAGACTAATTTGCCCTAATGTGGAAGGGAAGGGTTTGAGGCTGATGATGAAACGACAACGCCAGTCTCATGTTTTTAGTTAGGGAACTCAAACGACGGCGAATGGTAACGGATCTGGGGAAGAAACTTTGTAGCACAGAAGGGAACTTCAGGTGAGTTTTGGAAACATTCGATTTTCCTCATGGGATTCAATTGCAGGCGACAGGGCACGGTTACGGGGTTCAAGAAAGTCCGAGTTCGCGATGGTCTCCTATTTCGCGAGATCAATATCGCCAAGGTATTCAGGATTCGTGTATCGAATGAAAGCCCTGGCTATGACCCATGCTAGAATGCAGTAAGACCAAGCATGAAAATAAATTTTATGTCCTGTGTCAAACTAAATAATGATCCTAATTTGCCCATTTTCAACATGATCCTTCGCGGAAAATACGGAGCACGCATTATTCTTGATATGAATCACGGCAGGCTTCAACTATTAGTGACACTTCAGCTCGCTGCTGACCGCATGTTGATGAGGCATGAACCCTACTGAACCACTGCCCATGCCATGATCCTTGCCTGACAACACGGGGCCTAAAACATGGGTCCTCTCTGTTCCCTTTTTCGACGTCGC
This sequence comes from Fusarium proliferatum ET1, assembly GCF_900067095.1. Classification (NCBI taxonomy): domain Eukaryota; kingdom Fungi; phylum Ascomycota; class Sordariomycetes; order Hypocreales; family Nectriaceae; genus Fusarium; species Fusarium proliferatum. The sequence continues at coordinate 3,248,600 of NW_022194793.1, read as the reverse complement.
CTCACATCGGATTGACTTGATGAAGTGAACAGCCATGCATCCGCATATCAATGGCTGCAGAAAGGCGACCTGCAGTGGCAATGAACTCGAAAGTTATAACCCAAAAGGAACAATCACGCGGAAGAGGCTTTTCTTGTGCACTGCAGCCAAGGATTAGGTGCAGATGCCTGTGGACATGAATAGGCGAACAATCTTACTTGCGTCGACGCGAATTACTAAAAAGCCAAGTCACAGAAGAGAGACTTGGCTTCTGGGGAGACGAGAATAAGCTACAATATTGATCAACAGACGGACTCGCCAGAACAAGATCAGAGAAAAAGCTTGGTATTCTAGTGCAACGCGTATCCCGCAGTGGAGACTGGAGATTTTTCCAAGAAATTGCTCCGCAAGGATTTGAGGGCTGTGCTGGACTGTGAAGAACACTGTGTGTGAAGGTTGTCGAAATAGTGAAGCGAGGGTTGATCAAACAAAGAAAGGATTGCCATATGATCGGAATTATGAGTGATTATGTGCTGGCAATAAAGAAGTCTCTTCTCTTCGATGAAAGGGAGACAAAGGATATGCGGCAGCAGTTGAAGATTCAAGACCAATGAGGTGACGAATCTCGTATAAATTTAGATGATTCAGCGGAGCCAGCAGAAGTTTAGTTACGAGCCTAATTCTACCGCCGTCTCCCTAGTCCGAGAAAGGAGAACAACAGAAGACCGTGAATGTCTTTTGTCGAATGTTGCTCATTGGATCCAGATGTTCTTTGACGTCCGATGGGGGCTGTGCAGCCTATTTTTTCTTCTCGCTCACAGATGCCCCATTTGTTTGGGCAAGGGAGTAAGGCTTTGTTACTCATAGTGGAAGCTTGACCACGTCACGGACCTCCTTTTGTAATAACGACCAATCGAGGGCGAGGCGAGAGTCATTACACTGACATATTGGTATTCCTTGAATGTCCTGACTTGGCTTTTAGGCGCCCCCCTGGCTCAACTAAACGCGGGAATACCTACACAGAGACGTCCACAGACAGCGCGGTTCATTGGACGGCTTTTGTTGGACATACGGAAGTGCGAATAAGGTGTCAGGGCTCCAATTAGGTTTCGGCCCCCTGAAACTCGCATGCCATCCCGTTCATCATGATCGATCAAGTGTCTCGCCATCCCCTAGAACTTTCGATCGTCTCTTGTGTTGCCCGTTACATAATGCATCGTGACTTGTGCAGTGTCACACACCTGCATCTCTGCTGTCTCAGAACCAGACATGGCGTTTGAGTTTCTCCAAACAGAGAGCAAGGAGGTCGCTGTTTCTGATGATCACAACACGCAAGTGAGGCTTTATGACGAATCGTATTCACTCGTGGAAAATGCTTTGCTTAAACTTGTTTACTCTGTCTTTCGCCACCACCCACAAGACGAAGAAGAAAAAACCAACAGAGGAGAAGGTAGCGTGCATTACAGGGGGCGAGCTGCGTTTCAAAATTCTAGTCGTGCGTTGGTATTGATGGCCTCGACCAGGTAGCGCTGACTGCTCCCTCCTCCTTGGGATGGAGACCGTTATAACTGGAGTCCGGGTACGACAACAGCACAGTATGAAAAATTCTCTCCGCTAGAAACGACTTACACATGGAGGGCTCTTTTTAGTGCTTTCGCCCAGGCGGGCCCTGCCGCTGAGACCACAAAATTTGGAAGCGGCAGCGCCGGTGTGGTGGCCACGGGCCAATAGGGGAACGAAACGCGAGGACGTTACAGGGGGCTTCTCTCTGGGACCCTGGCTTGCAAGCGTTCCTGAGTGGCGGCGGCATTGAGACCACCTCCACTTAGCCTTAGCCATTAGCTCTTAGGTTGTTTGCTGTCGTCCTTGTGCTCCTGGGAATGGGATGCTCTCCCGATGGAGATGGATGAGCTTCAATCCCCATATCAGTCCAGGAGCGTCCCGTCAATCCTGTCCACTTTCTTTCTTTCCTCTTTCGTGATTCATTTATACCCAGGCCCCTCCCCCGTGCGTGCATCTCCTTCGTCTGGTCTCTTGCTATTCTCACTCTCGTTTGTGATAAACTGATTCCTACTGCTCTTGGCTTTTCCTTTGAGCATCCTCTCTCTATTGCCTCTCTCATCTTTCTGATCGAACTGAATTTCCTTTTACCCTTGCACGCCTGCTGGCAGGATCCCATCTCTCTCATCTCCTGAATACATCGACATCAAACGCGATAATCGGCATCATGGGCGATAGCTATTCTGCTACTTCTGGCCATACAGCCACCACGGCCGTCAACCGACCAACAATTGACACCAACACTGAGACCCAGGAGAAGCCGCAGTCCCCTAACAATGATCCTACACGTCTTCAGAGTCTCGACACTTCCGATCAGAAGCGCCTGCACAGTCTCGAAATCCCCCTCGACAATGTTCGCTCTCCCCCTTCTCCCGCCGTAGGCGTCAACCCTGCTCTTTTCCGCAAGCAGACCTCCCTCGATATTGATGACTACTTCACCGGTCCTCGTGATATTCAGAAGCACTCAAAATGGCCTCTCGTCATGCAGATGCACGGCTCCATCATGCCCAAGCTGATCATCCCTCTGGTCGCTATTGGCGCCTGGTCGACTGCCATTACTCTCATCCACAAGCAGGTCCACAACATTTCTGTTGACTCGGTTCTGCTCACCATTCTGGGTTTCGTCGTCGGTCTTAGTCTGTCGTTCCGATCCTCGACTGCGTACGAGCGTTACGCCGAGGGTCGCCGATACTGGGGTATGCTTACCATGGCTTCTCAGACACTGGGCCGTATCTTCTGGATTCACGCCAAGGATGTCGCAGATCAAGATCCCCGCGAGACTATCCTCAAGAAGATTGGCGCGATGAACCTCATTGTTGCTTTCTCAGTTTCTCTCAAGCATGCCCTTCGATTCGAGCCCTACAGCGCCTACCCCGATCTGGAGCATCTCATCGGCCACCTCAACACCTTTGCCAAGGATGCCACTGTCGCTGATCCTGATGGCCCTGTTATCAAGAAGAAGAACATGTTCAAGTCCGTTGGAGAGTATCTTGGCGTGTCGTTTGCTCAGAGCAACCCCCGTAAGGCTCTTAAGAAGACCGACAAGCCTCTTGGCAACCTCCCCCTCGAGATTCTTAACCACCTCGCCATCACCATTGATCGAATGGTCGCTCAGGAGCAACTCCCTGTCCCAATGCAGCAGACTCTTGCTTACAACCACCTCACCATGATGAACGACTGCATGACGGGCTGTGACCGTGTTCTCAACACTCCTCTGCCCATTGCTTACACCATTGCTATCAGCCAGATCACCTTCGTCTATGTATTTGTCCTCCCCTTCCAGCTTGTCGATAAGCTTCAGTATATCACGATTCCGGCTTCTGTTGTCGCCGCTTATATCATTTTCGGACTTCTATTCATCGGCCAAGAAATCGAGAACCCCTTTGGACACGACGTCAACGATCTCCCTCTCGAGATCTACTGCGATCAGATTGCGGCTGATATGGATATCATCGCGTCTCATGATAAGCGCGAGCCGGATGCATTCCTCCTCAGCCACAACAGCATGCCTCTCTACCCTGTCAGCACTGCTTCTTCCAACGCCTGGATGAAGCGAAGTGACGAGAAGCTTCGCCAGACCATCAGGGACAAGCCAAACACCATGTTTGAGTGGCGTAAGGAGATTGCCCGCAAGAAGTTGAACGGTGGCAAGTTTGGCACCAACGACATGAAGATGAACCCTGGCGACCATAACGTCTAGATCTTTCCTTGTTATACCCCTCTAATGCATGTTGTATGGACTTCTCGAGGGAGCAGTCTCACAACTACGGCGCATCAAAATAAGCTATGTCTAGTTTCGGTTCTTTATTAATTTGGTTAGTTTGCTCTGAAGGACCTCAGAGGGGTTACTTCATGTAAAGTGTGAAAAGGTTCGGCAAATATCACTGGGTGTTTTAAATGGTCAGCAATAGCGTTTTAGTCTGTTCAATCTTCAATACAAATTGATCCAAGAATTGGTTCCTTTCTAAGAGCATTTGTTTAGCTATGACTCAAGATGAAAGTCGCATGAAGTTGAATCCAATCATTCATTATCTTATCAATGGCCTGACATGGATGGAGGGGTAAAATCGGAGCGGAATTTCAGGGCAACCGTGCCCCGCGATTTCAAGCTCTGCGTCCGTCCCCGGCGAATGATGACTCGCAGGAAAGAAGTGAAAGAGTCAAAGCCTTTTTTTTGTTAACCCTTGAGCCCACTTGACTCACACTCACTCGCTCGGAATCGCCATTGATGCTCGCGCGGCGCCTCACTTCCTCCACCTTTTTCTCTTCTTCTACTTCTTGTTATCTTGTAACATCCTCTTTGCCATTGCGACAAGCTTTTGTCCAGACTCGTACCCTCTCTCTACTCTCGACTCGTCAGTCCCCGCGACAACAGACATTGCATCGCGACTACAAGTACCCCTCCTCCTTCAAACATATACGCACCATGGCGACATACGCCAACGCTCTCGCCGACCAGCTCCAGCAGCTTGGTCTCGACAACATCGAGACTTCTTTCCCTGGATGTCACCCTGATACCAACCCAGTCGATATCTACCGTTCACACATCACAAGCCTTTTGGCGCCTATTACTGGTGTCGATCCTAAGATTATCTACCCCGCCATCCAGTGGACTCAGACTCTCGATAAGGGAGATGCTATTCTTGCTGTTCCTGCCCTCCGAGTGAAGGGCAAGAAGCCTCAAGAGCTTGCTGAGGAATGGGTTGCTCAGGTGAGTCGCATAAAATAGCAATTGCTGAATTATAGCTGACATGATCAAGTTCCCCGAGTCTCCCCTTATTGAGAAGCCTACCGCTGCTGGTCCCTTTATCTCCTTCTTCTTCAAGCCCAACAAGCTTATCAGCATGCTCCTCCCTACGATTCGAAAGCGCGCCGACAACTACGGCAAGAACCCTTACAACGGTCTCCGAGACCCTAGCGACCCCAACTCTGGCAGGAAGCGAATGATTGTCGAGTTCTCCTCGCCCAACATTGCCAAGCCTTTCCACGCTGGCCATCTCCGAAGTACTATCATTGGTGGTTTCCTCGCTTCTCTGTACGAGAGTGCTGGATGGGAGGTCACCCGAATGAACTACCTCGGTGACTGGGGTAAGCAGTATGGTCTGTTGGCTTTGGCCTGGGAGAAGTGGGGTGATGAGGAAGCCCTCAAGGCCGATCCTATTAACCACCTCTTCAACCTCTACGTCCGAATTAACCAGGATATGTCCGCCGAGAAGGAGGAGATTGCGGCTAAGAAGGCTGCTGGCGAGGACATCACTGCGCTTGAGGAGAAGTCCCTGGACGAGCAAGCCCGAAAGTACTTCCGACGAATGACAGACGGTGACAAGGAGGCCGTCGATCTCTGGCGACGTTTCCGAGATCTCTCCATTACTCGATACAAGAAGACCTATGCCCGACTCAACATTGAGTACGACGAATACTCAGGAGAGTCTCAGGTCCCCGAGGAGGATATGGAAAAAGCCGCCAAGGTTCTCTCTGAGAAGGGCCTGACCGAGGACGCTAACGGTGCTATCCTCATTGACTTCTCCAAGCACGTCCCTGGCAAGCCTGGTAAGAGTCTCGAGAAGGTCATTCTCCGAAAGAAGGATGGCACTGCCCTATACCTCACCCGAGATATCAGCGAGCTTCTCAACCGACACGAGAAGTACAACTTTGACCACATGATCTACGTCGTTGCTTCTCAACAGGATCTCCACTTGAAGCAACTCTTCAAGACTATTGAGCTTATGGGCCACGAGGATATTGCTAAGAAGTGTCAGCACATCAACTTCGGTATGGTTCTTGGCATGAGCACCCGAAAGGGTACTGTCAAGTTCCTTGACGATATTCTCCGTGATGTCGCCGACAAGATGCATGAGGTGATGAAGAAGAACGAGACCAAGTACTCCCAGGTCGAGAACCCTGAGGCTGTTGCCGATATCCTTGGTATCAGCAGTGTTATGGTCCAAGATATGTCCGGAAAGCGGTATGTATCCTAACTCATTTAAAAGCGTGTTACTAACGACACTAGAATCAACAACTACAAGTTCGACATGGACGTCATGACCTCTTTCGAGGGTGATACTGGCCCTTACCTCCAGTATGCTCATGCTCGTCTGTGCTCTATCCGCCGACGAGTTGGCCTCTCCGACGATGAGCTGGCCACTGCCAACTACGATCTTCTGACCGAGAAGCACGCTACCGACCTCGTCCGACTTCTTAGCCAGTGGCCCGACGTTGTCCAGAACACTCTCAAGACCCTTGAGCCCACCACCATCTTGACATACTTGTTCAAGATGACGCACGTTCTCAGCTCCAGTTACGATCACCTCCGAATTGTTGGCAGCGAGGCTGAGCTTCAGAAGGCTCGTATGGCTCTTTACGATGCTGCCCGAATTGTCCTCCACAATGGCATGAGTCTGCTTGGTCTTACACCTGTTGAACGGTATGTTCTCCGAAGATGCCGACTTATGAGTAATTGCTAATGATGTACAGAATGTAAGCTACGAGTTTGAATGAGAATTTGTAAAAGAAATGGGACATGGATTTCAAGAGGGGCATGGATTGATGGGCGTCGAGTCTTATCTCGACTAATGGCGCATTAGACGAGACTATGAAAAGTTTTAATATACCCATTCAACTTACCTTCGTGGTAGTTCCAAAACTCATTGTTCAAATGGCCCAATTCGACTTGAAGCGAGGGTTCTCTGGCATCCGCCACTGGTCACCCTGAAGTGAAAGACCAAAGACGTCAACTCTGCGATCCAAAATATCAGATGCATATCGAGGAGCCACGAACTCTTCTGTATTGATGAGTCGGTTGGTTACCAATAGTGTTACTTGAAAATGATAGATTTCTGGGCCTGAGTCACATAATCAGTCACTTCAACGAGCCTGTGTGATACATAACTAGCGAAATCGGCCAATGCATGTGACGCAAATACAGAACTCAAATCACCATCGAACGGCAGCAATTGAGAGTCATGTGCTTCAATGTTGAATAGTATGCTTACGTTTTGCCCCGTAGTTGAGATTTTCGGCCGTGATGCCCATGCCTTGCTCCTTTGTTCCTCTACCTTATTATACAGCAGCCTATCGATTTAGGGCTCAATCGACCAGTTTAGTACTGAGCCGCAGCAGAATCTGAATCTTGCGCGATTGCAAATCGTTATGTCTTCCAATTCGTGACGTTCCTGAACTCTAAAGAGCAATCTCCATAGTCGTACAATCATCCCATCTTGGCTCTCCACCAGTTTTCGCCGTCGTATTCATAAAGATATGGTTATTCCATAAACCTGTCGCCCTTAAGCAGAAGGGACCTTGGTCCTAATCTGAACGCCGTGCCACCCCTTGACAAGATCGCCAAGAGCAGCATTCACCATGCGCTGCTGCTTGAGAATTGTCTGGCCCTTGAAAGCAGGGGATGTGATATCGATGGCGTACATGCTCCCACAGCCACCAGAGACATCTTGGACAAGTAGTTCGGTGGGCTGGAGCTTATCGGAGAGTATTTCGGCGATAGCAGATTCAGCGGGGCTCATGGAAGGCAGATCGGGCTCTTCCTCGACGGCAGCGGAGAATCGAGCCGCAGAGGTCGAGAGAAGTCTTCGGGGCGTTGATGTAGGTATTTGTGTTGTAATGCGGGTGATGGCCGTGGGAGCGCGGAAGAGGGTGCGCAGGGGAAGACGAGCAGAGCGCATTGCTGCGCGGCGACAGGTATTGCAGATCATTGCGATTGGGTGCAATTGAATCAATTGGCTTTTGCTGGAAGAGAGGTGAAGGAAGTTAGTGACGATGGTGGAGTTTGAGTCTGGGCCGAAGTTGAGATTACCTAATTGGGATACATGGGGAGGAAAAAATGTGGAGGGTTTGTAATCGAGCGATCACGGTTTGCGGGCGTGGGTCAAAATGGAGTGAATGCTGTTGTTTTATTGCTTCAACTGATCTACACTCATTAGTACAGTTCAGTGGTACTAATTTATCCCTCTGAGAGGCCCGTCACTGAAGGATTGAGTGCAGAAGAGTCATTACCGAGTTCGTATTAGATAGACACAGGCCTAAGCCTGGTGGGACCGGAAAACTATTGCTGCCTCTTCAGACACTCTTTTTCCAACCAATTCGACTCATTCTCCAGCGCATTTTATCCAATACCCCAGTCCATCATCTCACCTGAACCCGTCTCATCTCAGCCGGAGAATTCACCAAACCCATCATGCCACGCAAGGTACGATATTTCCCCTTACTCCCGTATATCCGTCAAAATGAATACTAAGCCCAACTAGACTCGAACCCCCGAGTCTCTCGCTCTCAATCGCGAGAACCAGCGTCGCTCTCGCGCAAGACAGCGTGAATTACTCGACGATCTGCAGAATCGCGTGCGTGAGTTTGAACGTCGCGATGGCCAGGCTACGCTAGAGATGCAGCGTGTTGCTAGGGCTGTCGCTGGGGAGAATGCTGCGCTGAGAGGTTTGCTTGCTGCGAAGGGCGTGTCGGCTGAGGAGGTTGAGGCTCATGTTGAGGCTGTGAGGCATGAGGAGAAGATGGTTGCTAGAGCGGGCATGGCGACTGTTACGCCCGTTTCGACGCCGTCTTCCAATCCTTCACCTGTTGTCATTGCCTCGAGACCTGTGCCGTGCTCACAGCCTCAAGGATGTGGTCCGGTGAGGAAGAATAGCAACCCTCCGTTTGCGATTCAGCCCAAGATGTACTCGCCGCCAACACCTGCTACGACTGCTACGTCTTGTACAGAAGAATCAGGCTGCTGCCCTAGACCACAGCCCGTGTCACAGCCACAACAACAGCACGTACCCCAACAACCAAAATCTCTTGACAAGATTCACTGCATGGAAGCTGCTACTATCCTCGCTCAGATCCGAGGTCAATCAGACATATCTCAAGCTCGATCTGCTCTTGGATGCGCCGAAGGCGAGACCTGCATGGTCCGCAACACGGATTTGCTCAATTTGATGGACGAGATGACCTGATACTATTTGTCGCTACATACTTCAAAACTCAGTTCTTCCAGTTCCATCTATCAGAAACCCACCGAAGTAGATACACCAAACCCAAAAGCACCGGAACCTCGATCAACGGGCCAACCGTCGCCGCAAGCGCTTGGTCACTGCTGGGTCCGAACGTGGTAATAGCCACAGCTATCGCAAGCTCGAAATTGTTACTTGCCGCAGTGAAACTCTGTGTTGTCGAAAGTGGGTATCCGAAGCCAGCGTTTCGAGATACCAGAAGTGTTGCGAAGAAGATTATAACGAAGTAGACGATGAGGGGGGCTGCGACGCGTACTACAGACACGATCTGATGCACCACCTGATGGCCTTGGGAAGCGAAGAGGATGAGGATGGTGTAAAGAAGGCCGATGAGAGACCACGGGGAGATGATGCGTAGAAAAACTCGCTCATACCACTCTGGTCCGACCATCTTCCGCAGGGAGAAGCGAGTGATGATAGCTGCGCCGAGGGGAATGCCGAGAAAGACTGCTACGCTAGTTGCAACGGTTGAGTATGACACTTCAAGAGAGCCCTCCTCTCCGCTGATCACCGAGATAAAGAACACAGACATTGGCGCGTATAGAGCCATCTGCAGTATCGAGTTGATGGCCACAAGGATAGCGCAGTATTCGGCGTCACCGCCCGCAAGACCGTTCCATATCAGCACCATGGCGATGCAGCGTGCGAGGCCGACGAGGATAAGACCGATACGAAGTTCGGGCTTGTCTGGGAGGAAGGCCCATGCCAGGCCGAGCTATCATCGTCAGAATGTTACATGTTTGAGGAATTGGAGTCATGGGTTACCATCAGAAAGGGTGCAACTATCCAGTTGATGAATACGCTGAAAAGGATTTGCTTCCAGACGTCGCGCTGGGAGAAGATCTCGTGGAGGCTTTCGTATCGGACTTTGCAGAGGATGGGATACATCATGACAAGCAGACCCACAGCTAGCACAACTGATCAGTATACTTTGTACCGCCGGTTAAGCTGTTTACATACCTATTGGAACAGAGACGCCAACAAACTTGCCCTTTTCAAGAGCCGGCCCAGTTGAAGGGACAAAGTTGCCCAAGATGATACCGACAACCATGGCGAGGAAGATCCATACTGCTAGAAAACGGTCAAGCCAACCAAGGGACTTGAAAGCCGATACGTTTTCCTTCTCGTTGGGTTCTTCGGATGGTTGTATATTGCGCTCGGCATCGTGAGTAGAGGGTTGCTCTTTCGTACGAGAATCTAGTCCCAACATATTGTCTTCAAAGTTGGTCAATACCAGTATGATGTTGTAAAGTTTTAAGCTTAATTTTGCATTCCAACAAGGGAGGATGTTATAAATTAATTAGTGATGCACTGGGACAGCAATGTCGCAATTCTGATTTTCTGATCCAACCTTTTTGAACATTTCACACTCGGTATGGTGCAATGGACCAATCACAGATGGGGCATGACACAGTCCCTCCGGAGACGGCGCCGGAGGCACGGAGCATGTTCTCGGCGTAGCCACAACTGGATTATCTTATCTGCCGGATCTTTATACATGCGGTAAGATCCAAATGCCGTGGTGAGCTTACTTTGTACAGCTTGGTCAAAGGAAGACAATTGCTTAAGTGCATACTCTCATTCTCAGCAAATTTGGTGATGGTCTTCTGGGTGGTTGGTTAGCGATATCGGTGAATTGACCAGCCTTTTGTCTTTCAAATTGTGTTGTACAGAGTGCGTTGACGTTGAATCGGTCTTGTGTGACTACACGCGGGAACAATCACGAGCAACGGCGTCATACAACGGGCCTACCGTTTAACCGTGATACAAAACGTGGTGTATGTACCCGTTGCATCCTCAACGCCGTACAACGATAAAAATCAGTGATGACAATGAGGCACCAATTCAAGAGCGTGTGCAAGAGAATAAAATTGCCCCATCATGATCAATCAATTACCTCATGTACGCCCCATCTTCAGAAATTGAAATTTTTTTTTTTTTTAAAAACAATCAAGAATATTTTCTCTATTTTATTTTAGAAACGTCTCCCGCCCTACATATGCATGCATGCACAAGGTGTCGTGGGCCCAATTGGCTACGTGTATCCAAGCAAAGACTAGTGCCGTTTCTTTTTATGTACCGCAAATACGAGGTTCAGCTTGGTACGACACGGGAAGTGCTGCATAAGTCTTGCATAGCGGGACGGATTCCGTGGGATAGTGTTATCTGATGCATGATTTCACCAAGGAATCGTCGCGGGTCAGGTAGTGGGAACAAGCCATAGCAAGGTAGCATTTGTTTCTCCTGACGATCGCGGGGCAGATTAAGATGTGCAAGGAGGATCAAGAGGATCGGATGACGATATTTGATTGAGTTTCAAGTGACGGAACTTACGTGGTAGTATTCGCTTTGGGTGCAACGGCCAGAGTTAAAAGGTTGGTGGTTGAGTTGTTATTTAGATATAGACACCCAACCGCAAACTTGCATACAACTAACCCATTTTCAACCATGAATTTGTCTTGATTTGTCTCGACTGCATGTACGCGCAACCGTCTCATGCGGCTCTATCATAGATGACTCTATGTTTAGCGACATGGGACCCAGTTTCATCATCCGTGCAGTGCCTGTCGATCCCATGTTGACAACCCAACCCAACCTCCGCCAGGCGACTCCTCAGCTGTGCAGTGATACCGACTCTTCATTCACTGCAACTAACCATTTAGTCCATTGGTAGAGAATACCCAAGACAATTGTCTCAAATATATCCTCTACTCTCATTCGTAGGATTGCTTCTCATGGCCTGAAATCTCGTAAAGTCCACTATCCCGCAGAAACCCACTTCTTCCCTTTTCTTTTCCCCATCATGGATCAACCCACAGCTTGTGTCAATAATGGGGCTATGATGATCGTATATAGGATCCCCAGCCAACCTATTTCCAAGGCGGAAATGTTAGGATCAGGTTTATCTCGTTTAAATCCTCCCTTTCTACTTTTCCTTTCCCTTTTCTTTCTCGTATCTTGGTGATTCTTTTCGTGATTGCGGAGAACGTGATTTGGTGTATTTCTTTTCATCATGGTGCGATTAAGTATAGTTGCTGCGCTATACGCTGCGGTGGCCAACGCGGTGGACTTTGATAAGATCGCTGTTGGCAAGGGTCACAGTCGGTTACCGGGAGCTTATATCTTTGAATTTGAAGAGAATCATGTGCGTATTCTCTCATCTCTCATATCCCTTTCCATAACTAACGGAGCTTAGGACTGTGCCGACTTCTTCGCCAAGGCTTCAGCACGAGGCAGGACTCGTATGCAATACAACTACAAGCTATTCAAAGGAGCTTCGATCCAATTCACCGACATCGACAATGCTGAAGACCTAGCTTCCGAGATGGCACTATTGCCAGGCATCAAGCAAAAATGGCCTGTACAGACATTCAGCATTCCCAAGCCAGAGGTTCACTGGACGGGTACACCGGGAATGGAGTACAAGTCTATTCAAAAACGAGGCTTTGAAGAGAGAGATTCTGTGAACGATACGTTCTCGCCGCATGTCATGACGCAGATTGATAAGTTGAGGGCAGAGGGTGTCACGGGCAAGGGTCTCAAGGTTGCCCTCGTTGACAGTGGTGTAAGCCATCTTCACACTCCCCATGATAACCAGAACTAACATCTATACAGGTTGACTACAAACATCCAGCCCTTGGAGGCTGCTTCGGCAAAGACTGTCTCGTGTCCTTTGGCACTGATCTCGTAGGCGACGCATACGACGGCCTCAACCACGCCAAGCCCGACAACGACCCCATGGACTGCGCTGGTCACGGCACCCACGTCGCCGGTATTCTCGCCGCCCAAAAGAACACAATGGGCTTTACCGGCGCCGCCCCCGGTGTGCAAATAGGAGCATACCGCGCGTTTGGCTGTAATGGCGAAGCTGGAAACGACGTCCTTATCGCAGCGTTCAACCAGGCGTTTGAAGACGGTGCAGATATTATCTCAGCTTCCATCGGTGGTCCGTCTGGCTGGTCTGAAGAACCGTGGGCGGTGGCTGTTTCGAGAATTGTCGAGCAGGGCGTTCCTTGTGTTCTTGCGGCGGGCAATGCAGGGGCCATGGGAATGTTTTATGCGAGTACGGCGGCGAATGGGAAGAAAGTCACTGCTGTTGGGTCGTTTGACAACACCAAGTCTCTCGCACTCCTGAATGCGTCGAAATACAGCATCGGTGGAGGTCCTGAGCATGAATTTGGACACTTGAGTGGTAAGCCGAGTGCCTGGAAGGACGTGAAACTACCGCTCTGGGCACTCAACTACGACACTTCGGTCGCTGATGATGGTTGTGACGAGTGGCCTAAGAACACACCTGATCTCAGCAAGTATATCGTTCTTCTCCGACGCGGTTCGTGTACTTTCGATGCGAAAGCTGCCAATGCAGTCAAAGCTGGTGCAAAGTACATAATTTTCTACAGCAACAAAGAGGATCTCGCTCCTTTCGACGTCTCTTCCGTCGCGGGTATCAAAGCAGCAAGTATCGTGTCTCCTGAACAGGGCGCAGACTGGATCGCTTCCCTGAAAGCAAAGAAGAAGATCACTCTGAGCATGTCGGACGGAAGTGACGGCAACGTTATTCTCGAACAGAAGCACAACAACGTCACAGCCGGTGCAGCGAGTACCTTTTCCTCTTGGGGCCCAACCTGGGAAATGGATGTCAAGCCTCAATTCGGAGCCCCAGGCGGTAAAATCCTGTCAACATACCCCCGAAGCATGGGAAGCTATGCTGTGTTATCAGGTACTTCCATGGCTTCACCCCTCGTCGCTGGCATCGTCGCTCTCATCGCAGAAGCCAGAGGCACACGCGATCCAGCACTCATCGAGAACCTCCTCTCAGCAAGCGCAAACCCGCGATTATTCAACGACGGGAAAATATTCTATGACTTCCTCGCGCCTGTTCCGCAGCAGGGCGGCGGTATCGTGCAGGCTCACGATGCCGCCCACGCAAAAGTTCTCTTATCACGATCGAGTCTTTCGTTCAACGACACGGATCATTTCGCGGAGTCGTTGAACTTTACGGTTAAGAATACGGGCAAGAAACAGATTGATTTGCAGATTTCTCACGTCCCGGCTGTCACGATGTTTACGCTTGTTGAAAATTACATTTATCCGGATGAATTCCCTAACGACTTCGCCAAAGAGCATGCCAGTCTCAAGTTCAGCGAGTCAAAGGTTACTATCAATGCCGGTGAAAGCATTGTCATTGAGGTTCTGGCTACGCCTCCCAAGGGTCTGAACGCAACGCGTTTGCCTGTTTGGTCGGGTTATGTAACCATTAACGGCACCGACGGGACATCTCTTTCTCTTCCGTACCAAGGCTTGACAGGATCTCTTCACGACTCAATAGTTCTCGGGCCTAAGGATACATGGATCGCAAACTCAACCGACGAGAACCGCTTTCCCGTAGCAGACAACACAACATGGACACTCCCCAAGCCTGGCACAGCAAACAACCTCACCGACACACTGCCCGGTCTTACGTGGTTCCTCGCTTTAGGCTCAGCAAAACTTCACGCTGAAATCATGCCGGTAACAACCGAGAAACCAACCTCTTCCAAAAAGCCGCGCGTTATCGGCGAACCAGTTGACTTTCCCCTGCTGTGGAACGCAATGGGTACTAACTCGCAAGCCTTCACTGGTGAGCTTGCAGATGGCACTTTTGCCCCTGCGGGACAGTATGTTGTGAGATATAGAGCGTTGAGAATCTTTGGTGATGAGAAGAAGGAGGAGGATTGGGACGAGGCGTATTCGCCTGTGTTTACGATTCGGTATGAAAAGTAAGAGTTGTTTCTATGCTTGCAAAGGCATTATGAGCATTTTTGTTTCGGTTTCGTGTACAAAAGCATCAGAGATGTAATAGGGTTCGGAAATGGTCATGGGTAAATAGATATTGGTTAATTATCCGGATAATTAAGGATAGAATAGAACATAGATCTAGCTGCACACAGACAGCGCAAAGAATGAATTCAGTTCACAATCTTAAATCCTCGTACTAGTGACTAGGCTTCAGCTTTATTTATCCATATAAGATCATACAAAGTTTTATCATTGATGCGTCTCTTGAAGAGTTATCGTATAGTGTTACAAGTGAGAGACCCGTCCATAGAAATGCTCACCATCGACACATTAAAACATATCTGCCGGCACCAACGAATCTACTCCACAGGAAGAAAGATACTAGAGGTATTCTCACGGCGAAACAATGAAGAAGTTCGAAAGTTCTGAATGCTATTGACTAGATGTGTATAACGTTGGGCTGTTAGCTGAGAGTGCGAGGCAGTAGCCTTGAGCCGTCAATTCCGAGGCCGCTACATCAGGCACCATCACGGTCAAAGACAAAATCAGTAACCTCCGACGATGAGAAAAAGAAGCCTGCATTTATCACTGGAGCCTGAAATCGTTCCCAGACTCTCTTGTGTATATGATGGGTGCTGAGGAAGAGGCACTGTACACAGCCCGGCAATATCCACATGAGGATGTCACCAGGCGTCTACGTGGATGCGGTATTTTGTAAGCTGCCATCGTCTTTCTTCATGAGATGATGTGTTGTGCATCTTGATGAAATCAATGGCACATACTGGGGCATCGGTAAGTGGGAGATTGGCAACTGTGTGCGAGTTACTGAGGAGGGTCACTGACGCAAGTCAGAGGCGGAGTGACTGCTTCAACCAAAGAACAATCGTGGTTTAGAACGATATAGAGAGAATGATTGTATCTATGGGGTCATCTTTGGGGATATCCTCGGGATTGTCGTTGTGTAGTGGCACTAATAACACCTTCACCAAAGCATATGTCTAGTGTAAGTCGGCAGTTTGTAAAGTGAGCTAGCCTTCATGAACCTCGGTGACATTCGCATTCGAGTGCGTAATGATGGCTGTCTCGACGACTGAAGCCTACGTTTGCGTAGTACGTAGGTCTACAGAAGTCTTCTCCTCACTTGTACAAGTCTCGAAGGTCACTTTGTGATGGTACAGTATTGTGGGTCAAGATAGGAGTTCTTTGTAAGCCTCTGGAGGAGTGGCCGCTATCTCATTTTCAGACCTTAGCCAAAGTATGTGAAATGAATTGATAAGAATCAATCATATATGTCATGCAAGATGCCGCATGTATGAGACATCAATGCATGCCCGACCAACACGATACTACACGGTAAGTCTGGGCGTGACAAACAAGACTGGCCGTCAACTTATCATTCTGAGGGGCTCTAGACCTCATGTCATGGCGTAAGCCACGTGGTGAGATGGAAACGTCAAAGACTGGATCGGGTAGATAAAGATGGTGATACTCGTAGATTAGTATGTGAGTTAGGAGCAAGGGTTCATAGGCAGCCGCATTCTTTCAATGGAGATCACATGATTAGATACCATCTCGGCGCGGATTATCCAAGTCCGATAGACGACTGGCCAATAGGGTAGTTGCTGATCCTTCAGGCAGCAGCATTTCCGATTCTGAGACCCTTGGAAAATGACCGCAAATAGGCCGCGCCGCAAGATCCGCTTTGTGTAGGCAACGAAATAAACAGTTTCCTCTCAACAAAATGAAATGATTTGGTCTGGCCTACAGTTTCTTACAAGACATTGGTTTCTCTTCTCACCTACTGAGCACATGTGACTTTTGCTTGGTCCCTTTTTAACTTACCTTACTTATTTACTGGCCAAGACCGCCAATGGCTGAGCCTCACTAATTACACCACCTCCAAGACCTGTACCAAGAGCCCCGCTTCAGATCGCCATCAAGCATCACGATCGAGACATCACTTCCAGACTTGGCGACTATTATCATCATAAACTGGCTTTACTTCCCATTCTAGGACTATCCTACAAAACATTCACTGCAGTTCACTATAATGGAGTCGTTTCTACCGTTGGGTGGCTTCCAGCTGCCCTTTCAGAAACGCCTCAGCAGACTGTACAACGACACTAAGAAGTCAACCGACTTTGTCAAGGAACCAATTCAAAATGAGGAAGATCCAGAAATCAAGGCCCTACATCGAAAACTCCGCATTCAAAAGGATCGTCTAGTGAGTTGGGGTCTCGAATGGTCTGATCCTACTCAGTCTGTTGAGATCGACGAGTCTCTATCAAAAGCTGGTTTGAGTGAGGTTGTTGGCAGTATCATGTCCACCATCAAGGACATCCTAGCAGAAGCCGAACCTCTTTGGCTAAGTTCAAAGCGCATGATTTCAGCACCTGCTACGTCAAAAGATACGAAGCCGCCGCTGGTTCAATGGGATAAGAACCATTTTGAGGATTTGGTTAATGACCTCACTGCTTCGATTGACACACTCTACGATCTGTCGCGGACACGGGCAGCAGCTGGTGGAGTTCTAAGACGATCATCGAAAACGCCGTTCAAGTCCATGTCATCTACCGAAGAGTACCGACCATTCGAGTCCAGTCGCATGCAAACGCCTCAGCAAATTAACCCCCAGACTCTAACTCATCTGCGCCCCAAGCAAGGTGATGAGGCTTCTACTCCCCGAGAAGTGGTGTTTATGAGCAAGACTGCTTATTCAGAACTCACACATGGAACGACCCGCCAACCGTGGGCTCCTCTGCTTCTGGAATATGCAACCTTTGACTCGATTTATGCCGTAACGGGCATCATGCCTCCCATGGCTCGCTTCGAGAAACTATCCGCCGGTCTGCAGCAAGATTCTCAGCGATCGCCTGGTACATGGACTGGACTGCCTCGACTTCTTGGCTATTTTGAAGACCTGGAGAATTCAAGACTCGGCCTTGTCTACCGATTCCCTCCCTCATTCAATGCCGTCTCATTCGAGCGTCTCACCAAGAACCCCTCATATAACCTCCCGACCTTGAACGATCTTCTCTCAGTTCCAGGGTCAGAGCCTAAGCTTGAAGCTAAGTTCAGACTTGCTCACAATCTGATGAACACCGTTTTCGACCTGCATGCTCGCGGCATCACCCACGGAAACATTGCTCCATCCACTGTCTCGTTCTGTGATGCAGTCACCTCGCAGCCGGGTGCAACTAACGGCGAAGTGGATATTCGACGTCCTCTCCTTTCTTCTTTCGATCTCTTTCCTGAAGATACCCCCTCAACATCACCAATTCTGTCCCGCCATCCGCTTGACCCACGCAATCTCCAATCTTCACATCTTGTCAGCAATCCTGACCAGAGAGTTCTGGATCTGTATTCCTTAGCCACTCTGTTACTCTCAGTTGGCTTGTGGAAGACACTTGAGGATATTGTGCCTCAGGGATCCACTTCTATCCCTGACTCGGCCCTGGAAGAGCTTGCTGTTCGATGCGGCAGCTTGTACATGAAGGCTGTTCAGGTTTGTTGGACAGCTGTCGATGACGAGCTTGCTGGGCGATCTTCTGGCGAATCGTTGCTCTCTTCGGTTCAGGTACGATGCAGTCGTTTCTTGGAAGCCTGTTGTATCTTGGACGGTGTCAGTGGTCTGGAGGAGAGGCTCGATCAAGAGCTCAACCCTTCCGAGACGCCAGCGCCTGCCGTCGATGCAGCCCCAATGAAGACGAACAAGGACGTAAAGGATGTCAAAGACTTCAAGTCATCATTAAAAGCTGCAAGTGAGAAGCCAATGGCAGCATCAGCGCCTAACTTGGGAACAGAAAAGAGTGCTCCCAAGTTTGAGGCAGTCGCTGATCAGGATGGTATACTGCATTGTTCTCATTCATATACTTACATAATGCTAACTAAATCCTAGATGCTCTTGACAAGCAGTCAGAAACAAAGATGCGTTTATATCCCCATGTGCCGCTAGCACCAGAAGTTGTGGAGAAGTGGAACAAGATCCTTATGCCCCAGATCAACCACGCTCTTCGTCACTTCTACCGCAAGCACCCCGAATCGGTCGAGATCTCTCTTGAGTCGGTAGGCCCAAGCCCTCAGAAGACTCAACCCACAGTCCTTGTTGTGTGTACATCTGTTGGAAAGGTCAGGGCTATTCTTAAGAAGAGGCTCGGTGACCTTTTCGACGGAAGTAACGGCTTCGGACTCAAGGTTTGCCGTGGACATGTTCTACGATCTCGGCGACAGCCAAGTTCGGTCCTTAGATCCATGGCCCGAAGAAGCGGCAAGGGATCCGGATTAGAATCCGACGATGTTGAGGCCATCAACCCAGAGTATCAAGAGCGTCCAGGCAATGGCGCCAGTATTGGGGCATGGATTGGTGATCGACATCTGCCCCCCGTTAGCCTGGGAGGCCTCGTCATGGTTGACGACAAGCCCTATGGAATGACGGTCCACCACATGCTCGATGATCCCGACCGGGACTTTGGGCCTAGTGATACTCTTCGGTGCAGCGCCCTGCCTGATATGGACTGGTACGCGCAATCTGGTGACGACAGCACTGTCGATGATGAGTTTGGCTATGAGCTGTCCGATACTGAATCGGAAGCCTACTCGGATTCCGATATCACCAGTGACTATGAGGACGACGAAGACGATGAGGAAGATGAGGAGTATACCGAGCCTGGAGATATCCCTGGCATTGAACCAGGATGTGGTGATGGTTACATCGTCACACAGCCGGCTCTCGATGATGTCGAAGAAGGGTTCTATCCTGACCCAGAGACTCAAGACGAGGACCACCTCGACACATACAGTGTCGGGGAGGTGTATGCTTCAAGTGGTATTCGCAGGAAGCAGGCCCTTGGGCTCGTGCATGAGGTTGACTGGGCTCTCTTCGAATTCGCTCACGATAGACTGCCTGATGACAACACTATTCCTCGCATCGATGGCAAGTCCCTCGCACAAAAGTCTGAGGGAAAGCAGACAGTCGGATCACCCATGCTGCGACCGACAACTGTCGCTCCTTCAGACTCCTTGCCAAACATGGAGGTGCAGTGCATGGCTCGAACGAGCGGCCTGCAGACTGGCAAGATCCTCCCCGCTCTAACAAGCGTGAAGATCTACGGTCGCGTTTCGCCAAGTCATGCCTACCAAGTCACGAGCGCCGACGCACCAGAAGAGGGGTCTCAGAAAAAGAATGTTCCTCTAGGTATCCCTGGTGACAGTGGCGCTTGGATCGTCAGCCGAGATGAGGGCCAACTTTGCGGACATGTTCTGGCCTGGAGTCAGCGCAAGCGTGTTGCGTACATCTGCCCCATGGACGTCCTCCTCTGGGATATCGCAGAGACACTGGAAGCTCACGAAGTAAAGCTGCCTGGAGGACAGGCCGTGGTGACTCTCAACAGGTCAGAGACTCGCAGTGCCTCTAAGAAGCAAGAGGCATCTAATCTCGAGTTTCATGACGACGATGATCTATCGGACTTGGTTGAAGAGGAGGAGGATTTGCCCCCTCAACTAGTGATGTCCCCTGATCCAGTCCGAGACACACCCAACATGAGGAAGTCACCCGTCTCGAACTGCAGCGGCGTCAGCGATCGGAGCTCCTCAAGCCCTATTCGGCTGGACACATCAAGTGACCTAAGTGGTATCTCGAACCGATTTGAGGAGATGAGTATGAGTGGTAGTTTTGGGATAGGAGTTAGCGGTTGACAACGACAGTAGTCGTAGGTTCTTTTTCTTTGTTCGGCAAGGAAAGTTTGTCTAAAAAATACCCTGTTAGCGTTGGAATATGATGAGAATGAAGGTCAGTAGTCCAAAGTTGGATCTCCATAGTTGCATAAAATTGCAAGAATATGCATTGTATCATGCTGCTCTGATATCCTCTCTCTCCTTTTACATAAAGTCGTCCTCCCAGTTCTCATCGCGGTCCTGGTTACTCGAGCCAGCCATGTTTTCCTCTGTGAAGATATCATCGTAGGCATGGTCCTTCTGCCACTTCTTCTCCTTCCACTCCTGAGCCTGTCGAGCCTCCTCCTTCTTCTACAACAAGATTTAACATCAGCAATCTCGTTTCAATATTCACGGGGGCTTGCTTACCCTGGCTTGAAAAGCTGCCTGGTCACGGCGTCGCAGCTCCTTGAGGCGATCGTCTCTCTCCTGCTTGAAGTCTGGCTTCTTCTCTACCTTTGTCTTGTTGAGACGGTTGACGATGGGGTTCTCGCGCTGGGGGACCAGGACGCGCTTTACTTTGCGGGGGTCCTTGAAGCCGACTTGGCCGACCTCCATGCTGCCGTCTTTCTTTAGGTTGGACCATGGTGTGTAGATGACTGTGACGTTGTCTTTCTTGTTGCCTTGGGTTGGATGTCAGACATGCTGTAGAAGGGGATTACAGGGAGGAAAGGTACCCTCGATCGAATTGGCCTTGGTCAACTGGGCGAGGTCCATGACGAGATCTTCAGGGAGGGCGTCCCATGTCTGGCCTTCCTGCATGCGCAGATAGATATGAGCACTGGAGAGTTTATCTGCGTGGAACTACGCAGACCCAACATTGTCAGTTTACTCTATTCTCATTGAGCTATTCCTGGTCATCTCACCCTATACGTTACTCAGCATAAGCCCACACATTTAATGGAGAACCCTACCAGATATCCTCTTCCCAGCCGAACTTGATCAGGTCCTCATCTAGCATCAAGTCTCAGCCGGTGGGGAACAGCGCATTGTGATTATCATTGGGCATAAGCATACTCTCGAACTTGTCCTTGCCGACATAGATGAATCCTGGAGGATCGACCACGTTGGAGGTGAAGTAATAGACCATCTTGGAGTCTCTATAGTAAGATGAGAAGATCGGGAACAAAAGAAATGGAATAGAGAGGCTGAATAGGTCACCGTTGGTGATCTTGTGGTGAGCCGATGCTCTGATGAGGGGATCTTGGAGAAATTTCCGCTTGGTGGGGCTACTTGTGCACTAACAGAAAAGGTTCTCGGTGCTCACTGGAACCCCCTAAAACAAGAGAGAAATCAGCCCTACAGGATAACATCAGGGTACCTCTCATTCCTGCCAAAGTGGGATCCGGAGTTTGATTCACGTGACATCGCGACGATATCGTGAACAGCCATTTCACATTATTTTCTGTGCATCTGTAACTAAGAACTTCTCCTTTCATTTGACTGCCGTTCACTTTCTTAAGCATCCGAAATACCACGTTAATTATTGTGCAGGGGCCTTGTCAAATTTGAACAGCTGCTGATGCAAAATAAGTGTTGGCCAAGGTTGTCTCACGACTCAGATCAAGGCTAACAAACTGACCATCTGAATCATGCTCTACTCCCTCGGCTGGCATAAAGCCTATAACCAGGAACTGGAATGAGATATCTGAAGATCTCCCAATGTCATGGTCTGTGTCGGGCCGGTGTAGCCCACATGATTCAGAAGAATTAAAGTGATGATATCCACTTATCCCTTTCTCGTAAACAGCCCAATGACCAGACAATGCAATTATGACGAGTCAAGCTCACGGTTATCGCAGTACGGTGCCGCTGTCACTTGTTTCCCCTATTGCTCTTCTAGTAAGCTGAATTAGACAAGCTGATCCGGGTTTGTTCATCCCGCAGAGCCCCAAAACAAGGATCCCATTCCCAACGTCACACGGCATTGGTATGTGAAGTGAGGCGTCAAGAGCTGAGAACTCTTTTGTGTTGATCAGCTACAGAATGTAAGATCGTGCCAAAGATCACGATTTGCTACTATCGTTGTCTTCTCAGTCCCAGTCACTCTTTGTTTGTGCAACACAACGATCGCCGTGGATGCAGACAAAAGCAACGTGGGTAGTTCAAAACCGGCCGGCTGTCTCAGCTTCTTATTTCCTTGGGGTATCCCCTGTCTAATTAGCCTGTGCTTAGATCCACCGTTCCTAATGTGCCGTCACGCCGGTTGAGTGATCTTCTCTTATTGGTTCTGTCTCACCGCGAATCTTGCTGGTTATTGATCATTTATGTATATTGCTTTTTCTTCTCTCATTTTTGATCGATGTCAATGTGCTCCACTCCACCCATGGATTAGACCCCCAATATCGGAACGGGGTCCCCAGATTTAGTCCGATCTCGTATCTCGGACTCGAGGAGTTATGTAAGAGTAACTTGATACAGTTCCTTGCAAGTTGACAGTCACTCTATCCACCGGGAGTCGCCGAGACATTCCGGGTATAGGTGTGAGGGATCACGATACTGCACAAATGGCCAGATACTTGCATGACATTCTTACAAAGAATCCAATCCGAACAACAGTGCAAGCAACCTGACCAATAACTGGTTTATAGACACGGGCTTCGGGCATATGTCCATCCACAAGGCTGCCAAGCTAAGACCGGAGAGTGCGATCCTCATGTATGTATGTCAACCCTAGCATATAATGAGCAAGATAAGTGAGGTTGAACTCTCTTGGAGTTTCCTCTCCGGGCCTCGAGGTGCCAAACATCAGTGGCTGTCAGTCGAAACATGCATAGACGGTAAACGAGGTCCGAGCTCTCTACCGACCTTGGCAAGCATGTCAGGCCTGAGCTGCATCGGATGTCTCACCTCATCACATCCGGGGACTGACAACATGCTCTTCTCCCGGGCCTCAAGTGTAGCCCTTTTAGTTGGGACACAGGTAGATACAGGCTTCTTCCGGATCAAATCATTCTATACCAACCCTATCAAGATCTGTGACGTTGCTGATTGGCGTATGCAGGGCAATGTGAAGCCAGTGCCTACTACATGTATGTACATACTTACAGCCTGAACGCACATACGTTGGCACGGTCAAACAGCTCATCTGTAGCGTCTTCCTAGATGCCGAAACATAAGAATTTGAGCTGATAACGTTTTCCACTTGTCCCTGGCGTCGGGGTCTTAGTTGGCTCCGAGCATCTGTTCCGAGCTCTGGGGGTTGGTGTTTCGATCTCAGCCACTTTTCCATCAGTTAGCATTATCGCTCCACGATACGCTGTGGCGTCGTGACCGTTGCTTTTTGGAATGCATTCCCAACAATAGCGTAGCCTGAACTTTGGTGTGGAGAAGGGCCCTCCGTTTACTCAAAACCTCCAAACAGCATCAGTCATTCCATTCCGCCAAGGTGACAATATCGCGGCACTTGCGTAAACCTTCAAAAGCTAGATTATGCACGCTCATCTGCAGCCCGGAGCTCTTGAGCCGCCGAGGTTCCATCGAGCTCCTAAGCGAGACGTAGTGTATCCCAACGGGCAGGGTCCAAGCTATTATGATTTTTGAAATTTCCGCGGAGGGCGTAAACACACAATAGTTGATGAGTCAGTTCCGCTGACCCTCTAAGACCAAGATATATATAATACATGTGAAATCTCCCCGACTAACCACCGTGGATGTCGCGCCGCAGTTCCTCCAAGCCCTGTTGTAACCTGGCATGCAGACTCATGCTTGATACTCGACACCACCGGTAGAATTCTGATTGATGCAGCTTGATATCCTCTGCAAGATATCTATCAGCAGTCTTGCAAGTTCGGTTGTTGTATTTGTCATTATGCTTTGGATGTTTCCGTCTTGGTATTTTGTGACGTTGGTAATTATGATTAATGGATATAGACCCCAGCAGCCTGGAGACCCCGGATAATGCTGCGCTCAGCGGATCCTTGACAAGAATAAGTGAGCTGAATGAGGTTACTTTTCTTGGATATTGAGTGACTCACCGGCACTTACAGCCGGCACCGCTTCGTTGACGACGGTGACACGGCTGCTCTTGGCGTGCGCTTGAAAATCACAACCGTCTGGGTTGTCGAAGGCAACCTTGTAAACGTCGACTCTGATCTTGTAAACGCCTTCAGCTAGAATAGCAAGATCTGTGTACGGGAAATGGATTGTTGTTCTCGAGGCTCCAGCTGTAGTGACATCGACGCCGTTCACCGAAGTGGTCCCCGACAAGCCTCCCTCAACAATATTCCCTTCTCTCGTAACTAAAAAGGCCATGGCGAAGAAATATTGACTAGTTACGGCCCCTCTGAAGTTTAGCTCCGCAACAAGGGGTGGATACAGGGTCGTCGAGAGCTGGGCTCGAGCAGGAGGTTGAATAACAATGCTGAAGGCCGTCATATTGTTCTTGGCTCCAAAGTATTGAACGATTTTCTTGGTGTTGTCGTATACATGGCACTAGTATGCCGCCTCAAAACTGACCCAATAGAGGTTTTATAGCATATCTGGGTGATGCAGTGTCGTAGAGGGCCACCAATTATCCCTATCAGAGATGCTCATCCGATGTTTCAATGCCCAAGATAGCCCAACAGCCTGCTTGTCAGAGGAACTTCCGCGTCAGGTATGGTGAAATTAGGGTGATGAAGGAGTGAGGTCACGATACTTGGATGGCGAACAGAGTACCACTGTGACTTTCTGTCGCCTATTGCTTTATACTCATATATAACGGAAGAGACGCCGACTGGTAGGATATTGTCCGACAGATGTAAGTATAGGCTTGTACCGGGAATATGCCGTCAGATCAATGCTTGATTCTCTCGGGGGATGTTTGAGGCAAGGTAAGGTATAAAGATCGAGGAGGGTTGGCTGATGGGATGTGATGTGGTATTAAGAGAAGGCAACAACAGGCGAGGCAAAGGAAATGAGGCAATGACCAGCCAGCCACAGACAGGTAGATAGGCAAGGTACCTAGGTGTGAGTGTGACTCGTGAATATCGGTAATGGGGCAGGTAATAAGGTACAGAGAGTACCTACAGTACAATGAAATGTTGGAGGCCGGCAGTTTTCGATAAGTAAAGTACTGTATGTGAAGTGAACATGCGGGCAGATTGTCACTGAAGGAGCAGGACTCGATGTCTGATCCCTGCACTTGACCTCACCTCATCTCACGATCCCTGCGGGCCTATCATATCTAAGTGCTTGCAATTGCAAGGTGCAGGGTGCAGGGTGCAGGGTGCTACGGGGTAGGTACCTAGGATTAGGACGACTGCCTGCATGGATTAGCGTGGCATGAAATGGCGGCGTCAAGCACAAACAAGGAGACTTCCAACGGCGCCTGTGAGTTGAAACAACGTCAGCCCGATTTGTCGGGTTCACAGCCAATCCAAGCCGAACGGACAGAAAAAGAGAAGACGCAGGGTATCGCTGGCGTAGAATCTGGCGGCAAACGGCACTAGCATTGGCATTGGATGTTTATGTGGGCGAACTACGTCGTAGTTACAGAGCCGTGGCGAATTTGTGGCCAAGCTCGGAGCCTCAAGAGACTTGTATGAACTCTATGGCCGTGGCTGAGGGCGGATCCAAGACCGTGGGATGGATAGACCAGCTCTGGTCAGTAATCGTGTCAAAAACAAGGCGATCTTTGTTTCTTTTCTTTATTTCTTTTTCTTCTTCTTCTTCTTCTTCTTCTTCTCCTTCATTATTGCTCTTGGCGTGATTTGGAGTGGGTCGAGATCTCAGACATGCACCTGATGCTTTGGCACCTACATAATATTACGGTACTTCATCCTAGGGTCCAGTCGAGAGCTTCAAGCCACGTGCCAAGCTCCCACAGGACAAGGAAACTCGGAATAGGTTGAAACATGTTTGGCTCGATCCTCAGAAGGGTCTTTTATTCCACAGATCGAAGACTTGCAGTTGGTGGTTGTGACGTCTGCCCATATCTTGATACCGTGACAGATACCGGCTACATCTCTTGCCGAGGTTACAAAAAGCAATGATAGCCTCAGTTGAGATTCAAGCGAATGAGCAGCAACGGCTGTCTTGAACTGTGCATGTCTTTATGTACTCAGATCAAAAAACAAGGCGACGAGAGACGGCAAGACCACGCTACCTGCAGAGGCTGAACCACGAGGCTTCACTTACAGTGAACGAGCGGCCGACCGGACCTGCACTTCAGTCGAGCGGTAGTTTCACTTTGCCCCAAAAGGACTGGTACAGTATTGCATCTACAGTAGCCTTGAACGCTCCCCGACCTCAAAAGATGAAGATGATGACACTGCATAGATGCGTTTCCGGGTTTGGCTCAGGGGCAAACATCAAGCTATGACCAGGATCTACAGCACCGGCAGTGCCATCCGGGAATAACTACAGGGAAGCTTCAGTAGAAGATTTAGAAGGTTCAGTGACCTTAGTTAGCGTCAAAGTTTGTCCGCGGGGAATTCCCTTTGTTGGTGAGACAACGATCTTCAGCAAGGGACAGAGAACAGGGGCCATCCCTGACACACAATTTTTTTTTTTTTTCACTTCAGGGCCTTGGCTCTCTGTCATGTCTCCACTGGAACATTTGATGTTTTGTTCCGTCATCAAGTCGTCTAGGTAGGTAGTTACCATTGCGGCTCCTGTGTTGCAATCCTTCCAACCAGTCCAGGCAGGCGAGATATTCAGCAGGATCCGCTACTTAGCACCAAACAAGACAAGCCACCAAATCACCCCACTTTCGATGTTAGTGTCCTGCAGCCCAGGAAGTTAGTTGGTTTGCTGCAGGCTTTGACGTCGATGAGACAAACCTGAAAATCCAGCACATGACCTTTTTTTGGTCCAATCATAGACGCTGACTTAGTTGCGCAAGACACGGAATTTCTTGCGAGGATATGCCCTCAACCGCCCCGGATTTGACTCCTCCCCCAGCTCTCTATGGCTCTGGCTCTCTCTGCAGCAGCGCGAGCGGATGTTTTACCGGGACAGGAATGCACTGCAAAAGAAATGCCACCATTAGTGCTTCATGCTATACCCAATAAGTGGCTTGTTTGCTCCAAGCAAGATACGACTACGTGGATGGGTATAGATGAGGCGGGCGGAACTGGATGATACTGCCATATCTTGGAAAAGTGAAGCGTGCATGACTAACAATCGATCGTGTCCATCAGCCCTGTCAAACTCAAACTGTTGGTTTGTCTTGACCGGCTGGTGTACCCGCCTGTTGAAGAAATGACTCGAAAAAGTCAAAAGGTCCAGGCGAGGCATGGTCGGACTCGCTGGATAATCCACGAATCGCAATTTGCATACGAGATAGGCATGGGACTGTATACGACTTTGTCGGTACGATAAAAGACGCTTTGGGTATTGTCGAGTGCCTTTGGTGTTGTTGAAATGGAGCGTGGAGCTTGATATTCGACAAGGGTCTTGAGTTAGCCCGTAATGTGGGTTATGTTAGGGTGGACTAAGCTGGGCTGATTTGCATCCGGAGCATAAATTTACTGGAGACTCGATCAAGGGTTCATTGCCTATTTAGTCCGTTTGGTGTTAGCAGCATTTCATTATCACCAAGTTTGGTGATATGTCGGTTATTGTCGATTTCATTCTCGGGTCTATATTACAATTATCCTAGGCTATAGTATCATGTTCGACAGCTCTTTGAATTACGTAGCCCTCTCTCTGTCTCCGCTGTGAGGCATTATACCTACAGTAGTCTTCAGATATCATGGGTCAAGGAACCGCTCGGGGAACCGGAGTGGCATAATTGGTCCTTTAATAGTGATAGTGCTGCTGCAAACTCCTGCATCGTAAGACGTTACTAAGGGACATAATGCATGAATATCTTTCTCTAGCTGCTTGCACCTGCACCCTTGACGTTTTCTACCTAGTCTGTTCTTCTAGAATTTGCGGGACATCATCTCTCACAAGTACACACAGCACCTCCACAGCCATCGATCCATGCTTATAGTGCTGTGAACCCTGGCTCGCTTGGACTCTTGACAGCTCGGATCTTGTCATCTTTTGATCATTGTTATCCGAGCATTGCAACCTCTCGGATGTACTTACGCGGGTTGTCACTGTAAATCCCGGCCTGTCAACATTTTGAAAATCTCACTCTCTACCTATGTTATCCACTTCCAGCGTTGCATTGCGTGAAAAAGACCCTTGAGGAGAGCGATCGATTCTGCGCAATAACAATGAGCCGGTTCTATTGCTTCTTGGCTTGCGTAGTCCCTGCCCGGGAAAACTCTTCCCGCACTTTCCATTCTCCGTCACTGCCCGTACCTCCCGTCCTTGTTTTCTGCCTTTACCTTATTCAGCAATCTTAAGGTACCAAGGCAGACATTAGAGTCAGTCATCTTTTCTCTCCTGCAACCAACCTCGAACAAACTGCAACAAACAGCGCACAAGATGCAGCCAGATGCAGCCACTATGCACGAGCACGCACCTTGACTCATGGCATTCAAACAAGTCTCCCTTCACACGACTCGTCGAAATGCACGCCACAGGCGCCAAGTCTTGGTCAAGGATACTACTTCCTTGTTCGCAGAAGATGTATGCTAGGTGATGGATGTTTGCCCAACCACATGCGCACTCCTGACGGACCAGTTCCTATTGGATCTTGATATACCCGAATTGAGACATTTGAGACAAAGAATCGATACATACTACGGTGTCCATCGCATTCGTCGACCAAGATCTGATAGTACTTTCGCTGCGGTTTGTTCAAACGACTGCCTATGCGCGGCTGCTACTGGCCTTCCTGCTTTGTCTATCTATTTGACCGACCCTTGCTTCACTTCTTTGCATTTATGCGCTCACCTTACAACAGGGTACGTTTGTCGCCGCCATTGACACACTTCAGAAAATGATCAATCCCCAACGTTCACCGGCCAGTCCAACCCACCAACGGTAGCCCATCGCTACATGATCTGCCTATGGGCTTTGTTACCGCGAAAGTTCATGAGACAAGAGATAGCAGTGTCGTCGATCTTTGCAATCTCAGATAGCCGGGTTTCAAACTTGTGTCATGCCAGAAACTGTTTACGGCACTTGCATTTATGATATATGCATCTCATATGGATCTGATCAGCAGCCCAAGACACCTCACCTGAGAAACGAAAACTTGATTTTTGTGCGAGATCCTATTGTTATATGACTCTCGAGGTATCTGTCAGCACCGCTGAATCGACGATCCGTGCTTCAATACATCCAGAACCCGCAATGTTACCTCTCCATTCACTGGCCATTGGAAAAGCAGAGGCGCTGTTAGCCTATACATACTGTTTGCGGGGATTGGAGAGGCCTCTGCTTGGCTAAAATGCCGATGAGCCGGGTCTATGGACATGTTCACCGATGTTTAATTCAACCTGACCCGCAGATGGCGGCTCATCCACGCACCGGCCAGCCAAGATATGCTTTTCATCAACTGCAATCCACCATCCACGTTTTTGATATGTTCGGTGTGGGATTGGAAGAAATCTGTTGGCCCGGAAGAAACCGCTCGGTTTCAAAACGTAAGGATCGGCGTTCACGAATCTTGAGCAGTCCACATTTCCCAACGTGCCGGCTTTGACTGACCAAACCACCACCTGTCATTGATTCACAACAGCAGCCTGACTTGGAGGTTCGACGCTTTTTTAGAGTCGACGCTTCTCTAGAGGGTTAGTCCCTCCACAGGAAGCAGGCATCTTCCTGGTTGTAGAGCCAATGGCACCATGGGGTAACATTCAGTGCTTATTCTGTGCCTCGGTCAAGCGGGCCATGGCACTGGAGATGTTTGATTTGTGAAAGCCGATGACGCCGAGCAGTTTACTTCTCTTTGTGCTGAGCGACGGCTTATTCCTATAAAATCCTATATCAAAGGTTCCTAATCCCACTTTACAATTTGTTGCGTCTCAGAGCATCCTTGACTTTCTGATTAGCTGATAAGAAAAGTGGTTGGATCGACCAAAATAGGTGGATCAAACTGAGACAGCGATAGTCTTGTGTCACTGCAGATCAGTTGGCGAGTCGTGCTCTTGTACCATGAGCAGATGCCTACTAATTTGGTAAGTAATTGATACCAACATCTTCAATCAATAACACTTCCAAATAAAGATGGTTTGAAACAAAGACCGTTTTAGCCGTTATGAACGTTATGGAGCCTTTTTTTTAATTGAAGACGTCACAGAAATCAGCTTACCCTGCACTACAGCTCGCTCGATGTTGCCATCGAGCACGTGACCATTCCGTGAGATGACATCTCCACGACTTCCGAAACAGGCAAGTCAGCACTTTTGGGTGAGATCCATAAAAACTGTCGCCAACATGATACACTCAATCTCACTCTCTCAGAATCGCGATCACATCCGGTTTCGAGTGCGTCAAGACCCTCTGTCGTGTAGACAAGACGTCGTACGATCGTCATCAACTTCAATGCGCCTTGATCCTTGCTCTTTGCCGTAGAGATACCACCCTCCATCCATCTCAATCGCGAGCTCGCCAGAGATATAAGCACACCCAGACGCCCCCCCATTGCCCGACACAATGACGGCAGAATCACCCAAGTCTCAAAGCCCTACCTCTACCTCTGCCTCGCGCGATGATTGGGATGCCCCTGAAGCTGGCCCGTTGCTTGCGCGTTTCGTTGGAGGGGGCCAACTTGCCCCAGATGCCGACACCGAAGCCTCAACTCTCATCGGCACCGCGTCGCCTGCTGACTATGGAGCTGTGACTTCCTCTGGCGATGGCACGGCGGAGGAAACGGGTGTCGCGAAGCAGGAGGGCAAACCGCTCCCAAAACTCCAGGTGTTGCTGCTCTGCTACGCGCGCGTCATGGAGCCGATCGCCTTCTTCTCCATCTTTCCCTTCATTGCGCAGATGGTCCAGGAGAATGGCAACCTGCCCAAGAGTGATGTTGGTTTTTATAGCGGCCTTATCGAGTCTCTATTCTCGGCTACCCAGATGACGGTGCTTCTGAGCTGGAGTCGGCTCGCTGATCGTATTGGCCGGAAACCTGTTCTTCTCATCACGCTTTTTGGCACCGCTGCTGGGCCTGTGTTGTTTGGAATGTCAAAGACGATCTGGCAGATGATCCTCTTCCGATGCATAGCGGGCCTATTTTCTGGTTCTGGTCTTGTCATCAGGACTATGCTCTCTGAACTCAGCACCCCTGAGACACAGGCAAAGGCCTTCAGCTGGTTCGCATTTGGTGGAAACATAGGAATCTTCTTGGGCCCTATCATCGGCGGCGCCCTCGCAGACCCTGCTCATCAGTTTCCTCGGGCTTTTGGAAATGTTCAGTTCTTCATCGACTATCCCTACGCGCTGCAAGGTATTGTTGTTGGTCTGATCAGCTCTACAAGCTGCATCACAACCGCTTTCCTTCTCAAAGAGACACTTCATGAACCGAAAAAGTCACACCATGAAGAGAATGGCCAGCCTCGAATGTCAACTTGGGAACTCGTCAAGTCTCGCCAAGTGGCCCTCGTTCTTTGGGCTTACAGCCATGCCATGTTCCTCGCCTTTGTGTTCACAGCCATTCTCCCAGTCGTTCTTTACACACCTGTCGAGCTTGGAGGCACAGGCTTTAATGCATTCCAGATCTCCATCTATATGGCCCTCCAAGGTGCAAGCCAAGCCATCTGGTTGCTCATCGCCTTCCCTATACTTCATCGATATCTAGGTACACGCGGTGTCATGAAACTGTGTGGATATGCGTACCCCTGGTTCTTCGTTGGATTCGTAATTCTCAATACGCTCCTCCGCGCTGATACACACGCTACTACTGTCATATTCTGGATCTTGGGTGCGGTGGTCACCGTCGTCGGACCAGGCGTGTCCATGGCCTTCACAGGTGTGCAGCTGGCTCTCAACGACGTTGCGCCAGATCCTCACTTCTTGGGTACACTGAATGCTCTGGCCCTGAGTCTTGCAAGCGGTATAAGAGCCATTGTACCAGGTGCCGCAACGGCCATTTATGCCGTGGGTGTACGTGGGCAGATTTTCTGGGGCCATCTGGCCTGGGTAATAATGATTCCTTGTGCTGTGGGCTTTACTGTAGCTTGTCAGTATATACCCGAGGGGAAGAAGTCTTCAAAGGATGACAATGAAGACGACGAGAATGAATCGTGAGAGAATAGCGATTCGTTATTGGAGATGACACACGATTGAGATTAATGGTAAACATCGAGCATAGCGATCAGCGTTTTTGAGCAGTGTAAAATGTGATATTTGACGCATAGCGTTTTACTTTAAGCTTTTACATACGGGAGTTTGAGTTGTGATTGTCTTTGCTGCAAACAAGATAAAAGACTCTGCTCTCCGGTGAAGATGATGAAGTGGACATCGGATCGTCTATCATAGATCGTTAGGCCAAGCATCTTCCATAGCATAGGATGACAAAGTAAACCACGTATTCCTTGTTTGTTGCTATATTTCAATTGATTACGTTATCACCACCTCATTCGCTTCACATGGGACACAAACTTATACTTGAAGTAATAAAATGGATATTTGAAACCGAAACTAATCCAGTACCTGACGCCTCATACACATTCCGTTCTCTGTCTAACCTCCTTCATTTCTAACTGTCTTGATGACATGACATAAAACCATGATAGCATAAATCGCCAGTAAAAAAAACACAGGGAATGAATGATTCCCATTTCATAAAGCCTCCTCAATATGTCCTTCTCTCCTTTACTGCTGGAGGTACTTCAGAATCTGCTCCCGCTCCTCAACGGGCATGACTCTGAGCACCTCACGAACACCAGTCCATCCAGCCTTAGCATGACCACGGACAACGCTGGCAACCTCAGCTGCCAACACCTCAGACTTGAGCGTCTCGACCTTCTCGCTGATGGTCTTGCGTTCAGTCTCGTACCACTCAGTAACTGCCTGATCATTCTTCTCCCAATCGACAATGCCCGACCAGCTGCGGAGAAGGTGCAGGTATCTGTCACGAGTCTCCGTGTTCTTGGTAGCAGTCTGGCTGTGCGAAGTGCTGATGATGGTGGAAGTCATGCGGCGGAGGATGTACTCCTCGTTGAGACGTCGGCGAAGACGCCAGTAGAAGAAGCGTCGAGCGTTGGTCCACTCAAGAATGTCACGGATGACACCCTTGGCCTTCATGCGGCCAGCACGGTCGTGAAGATCGGCGAACTGCACGGCAATCTGGGCGTACACGGGCAGCAGCTGCTTCTCACGGATGGCCATCTTCTTCTTAATCTCGTCGGTCTCCTCCGTGGACAGGCTGGAGTCCTCAAGCTGCTTCTTGAGACCAGCGTAGGTAGGATCCATGCGGGCCATGGTCTGGACCTGCTTGTCCTTGCGGTACTTGATACCAATGATACCCTCAGGCTCAAGAACACCACCACGGGCCTCGGTATCGGCGTACATCTCCATGGCGGTGGAGTTGATGGTAGGATCGACGACGACCCAAGAGCCACCACGTAGCTCGCCGAAGGGAGGAATGTAGATGAAGATGGGCTGCTCGTACTTGACAAGGGCATCGACGATGAAAGAACCGTACTTGAGAACCTCGTTGTACATGTCGCGCTGACCACCAGAGAAACCACGCCAGTTGGCAAGGATCATGAGAGGAAGCTGCTCACCATTGTTGAAGTCGTTGATAGCCTGGGCAGTCTTGAAGGCAGAGTTGGGGTACCAGACACCACCGGCCTCGTTGCTAACCTGCTCGATAGAGTCAGGGTTGGCAGGGTCAGCAGGAGTGATGTTCTCCACAGATCGGACCTCGACAGCGATAACACCCATAGGGATACCACCAAGACGAGCACGACCAACAACGACAGTCTTGGCCCAGCCGCCGAGAGCCTCAACGAAAGAATCCTTATCGAAGAGACCAGACTCGAAACCGTTCTCGCCCTCGCGACCGCTGATCATCCATCGGACATCATAAGGCTGCTTCTGGGGAGGGAAGTAGGTAATGTCACGGTTCCAGTCATCAACGCTAGGGCTGACAGGGACAGGGCTGTTGCGCTTCTCGGGGACAAATGACATCCACTCGACGATCTTGGAGACACCAGCGAAGTCATCGTTGGCGGTCATATGAGAGACACCGTTGCGGTACATGATCTGAGTGCCACCAAGCTGAAGGTTAGAGGTGTAGACCTCACGACCAAGCAGGTTGTTGAGGGCAGGGGCACCAGTCAAGATGATGGGCTGACCCTCAATCTGGACAGCACGCTGGCCAAGTCGGACGAGGTAGGCACCAATACCAACGGATCGGCAGGTGACAAGGGTGACAGTGAAGATGTCATTGTAGGCGCGGCTGGTGGCACCAGCAATGAGACCAGAGCCTCGCAGACACTCAACACCGAGACCATCCTCCTTACCGACGATTGTGACGATCTTGTGTCGCTTCTCACCATCCTCGGAGACCTCCTCGGTGATGACGTCTTTCTCGAAGCGAGTCTTGGTCTCCTCATCGAGGTAGAGGTACTTGAAGCCGGAATCCTGCTTCTCGGGGTTGTTCCAAGCGACCTTGAAGTGACCCATGAGCTCATCAGCAAGGCCAAGACGAGCACCAGAGTTAGCAGAGAGGTAGATCCGGGGGATACCCAGCTTGCGAGCAAGCTCAGTGCACTTGTGGAAGAAGTCATCTTCCTTGGGACCGAATGAACCAATCTTGTAGGTGATATCGTTGGCAATGACAATGAAGCGACGGCCGTTGGGGTACTCAGGGGTGCGGGCCCTGAAGATCCAACCGACCATACCACAGGTGTTGGTGCCAGGCTCTCGGTTGACCTCATCGAGGCTATCCTTATCATCGAGAACAAGCTCAGTAAAGCTGATGCAGTCACCGGTCTTGGGCTGCTGGGAAGCCAGGCTAGGCTGAGCCTTGACGGCCTTGACCCAGGAGTTCTGGATGGCCTGTCGGAAGAGCTCGGGGAAATCGTAGACGTACTGAGTTCCCATAAGGTGAGCCTTGTAACGCTTGGGCTGGAGCCAGTTCTTGGTGGCATAGGGGGTAGAAACGGGCATCAGGTGCATAGGACCCTTCTCGTGGGTACCACCAATGCTGTGGAAGACCCACTCACCCTTCTCTGACTTGCGCTCGGCGTACATGTCGACATCGACAACGTAACCCGAGGTGTTGGTGATGACAACGCGAAGAGGGTAAGGCTCGCCAGTCTGAGGGTCAGTGCAGATGATGCGGATCTCGACCTGAGCGATACGGAGTCTCCAAGCACGGATACCGAATCGGTCAAGGAAGCCCTGGAGACTCTCCTCGACCTCCTTGGGCTGAAGCTGGAACACAGGAGAGAAGTTGATAAAGACCTGGTTCAGATCAGAGTTGTTGTTACCGATAATTTCGAGAGCATCAAAGATATCGTTGACAACGCGATCAGCCTCAGAGATGAGATACTCGGCAGTAGGGATCTCGTCTCGGAGACGACCAGGTCGAATGACAGCACGAGTGAAGTATCGCTTATCGGTGTCCACGTTCTTGCCCATACCCTCGTAAACGTGGATACTCTTGTTCTCAGTGAAGACGGGCTTGATGTTGAACTTGCTGAGACGAGCAAGCTCAAGCTGGAAAGCCAGGGCAGGCTCGCTGTGACGAATACTGTCATCCTCCTTATAATCGGGGCCACGGAAAGTGTAGTAACCAGGGTAAGAACCATCGCTGTGACCGCAGATGAATGTCAGGCGACGGACACCACGAGCGAGGAGCTCATCCTTGAACTGCTCGACAATAGGGAGAATCTCCTCGAGGGCCTCACGGTCATCGCGGCTCTCAACATCACGGATAGCGACGTTGATTACAGCAGAGAGCTCTTCCTCGTGCTGCCTGGGCTGGGCAGGCTTGCGCTTACCGCTGAGATCGGGGATGAGACCGGGGGTGCCGGGAGTGTTCTTCTTCTTCTGCTTCTGCTCAAGGGCGAGAGCCTCGAGAGCCTTACCAATGAGGTCCTCGGCATCTTCGATGTACTTGCAAGGAACAATGACACCCTTTCGTGTAGGCTCGTCCTCCCACTTGCCAGTAAGATAAGACATATCACTGATCGAGTGGATTCGCTTAAAGTTGAACTCGCCTCCGCTAGGGGTAGCAGGAGTAGAAGGAGCAGCAGACTGCAGGGGAAGACCGAACTCAGACTGTCCAAGCTTTCGGAGCTGGAAGTCCCAAGAAACGAACTGAGGAGCATCGTTCTCATCCTGGTGATACTCAATCTGCTTGAGGATGTACGCACGGTAAGCTCGGCGGACGTAGACCTCAAGAGAGGCCAGGGACACCCAAGGATCGTCGTGAGCGAAGAACATGGTCAAGACATCGAAAACGGTGTACTTGGAATCAACGACCTCCTTGATAATTTCAAGGCTAGGCTCTCGGTGGTCCCAACCAGTCTCGCCGTATCGCGACTCGATGACGGAAGAGCGGAGGATATGCTCCATCTGGGCGGTTCGCTCCTCGAGCGAGGGAAGAGCACACTGAATCATGATCTCACGAGCCTTGAGGGAAACCTTGGAGGTGGGACGCGACTGGAGCTCAGTGAGCAGGCGGAGCGTCTCGCGTAGGTTCTTGGCGATGCTTCCAGCCTTAGGCTTGTTGGGGCGGTACTCCTCAAGGATGGCCAGGATAAGAGAGCTCTTGGAGCTGACACGGCTGTGAGAGAGAACAGTGTGAACAACCTTCATGATGTCCTCCTTGTGCTGGTCACGCAGCTGAAGAATAACAGCATCCTCCTGAGGCTGGTTCATGAAAAGGTTCTCAACCTCCCAATACTGCTCAAGAAGACCCTTAATGACGTGAAGCTCTCGGTTCTTCTGGCCATCGGCGTACATGTCGAGCACCTCGGTAAGAGGGGAGAGAGTGCCCTTGAGAAGGTCGACATCACCAGCATCAACATTGTCCTCGAGGAACTTGTTGAAAGCCTTAGTGAGGGCCTTGGCGGGGAACTCTCCGTGACGAGACTTGCTGCGCTCAACGATCTGAGTGAACTGAGCGTCGAGCTTCTGAGGCATACGCGAGTGGAGAGCAGAGAACTGGGCGTTCCACTCGCTGTAGGGAAGCTCGGGATCGCGGAGAACCTCAATGAGCTCTTTGAGGGTGTTGGCCATGATGACAGAGTTGTCATAACCCAGGAGAATGTTGTGGAGGATGTTGTATAGGAGAGAGAAGCGCTGAGCGGGCTTGGCACCGACAACGACAGGCTCGCCATAGGCGGGGAGCTTGTCGACGAAAGCCTGGGCCTGCTTGACGCGGCTGGGGTCGTCAAGGGCCAAGATACCGAGAATGTCACCAGCCTCGAGAGTAGCTCCGGGCTGCTTGATGAGCTGGACGACACCATCTTCTTGAGCAACGAGAGGCATGTACATCTTCATGACCTCGACCTCGGCGAAAGCCTGGCCGGCACGAACATGGGCACCGTTCTCGACGGAGTACTTAACAAGCTTACCAGGGCTAGGAGATCGAAGCTGGGTAGGGTCGTTCTCCTGCTCAAGCAAGCAGGTCTTGCTGTCGACGGACAGACGGGTAGCACCAACCTCTTCCTTCCAGTAGACGTTGTGACTGCGGCCGTCAAGAAGGACAAGGAGACCACCATCGCTCAGGGAACGGACGCCGATGGAGCACTTGGAACCGTTGATGAAGAGATGGTAGCTGTCAACGCTGGCGCGTGTAGCGGTGAACTTGTAACGGTAACCCTCATAGATGAAGTCGATGGTGAAGACGGTCTTGAGAACGTCCTTAGAGGGCACTTGACCCTTCTCAAGTCCGGCGCGGTACTCAGTCATGCAAGCCTCACTGGCAATGTGAGCCTTGGTGACGGCGCCACAGACGACAGCAAGCATGGTCTCAGGTCGCTCAGCAGTAAGACGCTTGGAGATAAGCTCATCCAACCAGCCAGTGGAGATGGTGTTGTCCTCAAAAGCCTCGGTCTCGAGAAGTTTGATGAGATACTCGATGGTAGTTCGGAAATCACCACGAATGCTCAGCTCCTTGAGAGCCATGACCATGTGCTTCCTTGACGCAGAACGGTTCTCGCCATAGGCGAAGATGTGACCAAACTGACTGTCTGAGAAACTGTGAATACCACCCTGAGAACCGACGGAGAAGTAACCCCAAACATTGGAGCTACTCCTGAAGTTGAGCTCGTGCATCACACCGTTGGAAGGCTTGAAACCCTCACCAGGATCCTCGGAGGTGATACGGCAAGCAGTGGTGTGGCCCTTGGGCTGGGGTC
This sequence comes from Fusarium proliferatum ET1, assembly GCF_900067095.1. NCBI lineage: Eukaryota > Fungi > Ascomycota > Sordariomycetes > Hypocreales > Nectriaceae > Fusarium > Fusarium proliferatum. The sequence goes on along the minus strand of NW_022194793.1, from coordinate 3,209,908 downwards.
GTCGCTGGCTCATAGATGTGCCCTCGTTCTTGAACTCAAAGTCGATCTCGCTTGAGGTCTTGGGGTCGACACCGTACAGGAGTCGGATGTCGCGGATTCTGTGGAGAGGAATACCCATGGCAATCTGAAGCTGGGCAGCGGGCAGGTTGACGCCACTGACCATCTCAGTGGTAGGATGCTCGACCTGGAGACGGGGGTTAAGCTCCAGGAAGTAGAACTTGTCGTCGGCGTGAGAGTAGAGATACTCGACGGTACCGGCAGAGACGTAACCGACGAGCTTACCGAGACGAACAGCGGCATCCTCCATAGCCTTGAACGTATCGGGCTTCGCAATGGTAACGGGAGCCTCCTCAATAATCTTCTGGTGACGTCGCTGGACGGAACAATCACGACCGAAGAGCGAGATGTTGTTTCCGTACTGATCAGCAAGAAGCTGGACCTCAAGATGTCGAGCGTTGCCAGCAAGCTTCATGATGAAAATGGGAGAACCGGGGATTTCGCTGGCAGCGGCCTTGTAGAGAGCCTCGAAGCCCTCCTCCTCGGTAGCCTTTCGGATACCTTTACCACCACCACCTTCGGAAGCCTTGATCATGACAGGGAAGCCAATCTCCTTGGCCCTCTCAAGACCCTCCTCCCATGATGTTACGCAACCCTTGGCGTAGATATCATCGGCGACGGTAACAATGCCCTTGTCATCGACGGCGACCTCGTCGACGCCTGTTCCCGACCAAGGAATACACGGCACCTCGGCGTGCTGTGCTACAATTGTGGAGGAAATCTTGTCACCTAGTGATCGCATGGCAGATCCGGGAGGTCCGATGAAGACAATTTTGTTGGGGGAGGCGGCCAGCGACTCTGGCAACTTTGGGTTTTCTGAGGCATGACCCCTGAATATCTCGTTAGTCCATGTACATAGAATCGCAGCGAGACAAAGTCTCTGGGAGCCAACTCACCATCCAGCCCAGACGGCATGGACATTCATGCGCTCAGCAATATCCACGATCAGCTCGACATTGGCATAGTTGTGGTTGTTTGTGCCGCCGGGAACCTCGACGTAGTGGTCGGCCATTCTAATGTACTCTGCGTTGGCCTGCAGATCTTCGGGGGTAGCCATCACAGTGAAGTGAATGGCTCGCTCGTCGCCGAACGTCTCGTAAGCCCATTTTCGGACTGATCGAATCTCCTTAACGGCAGCGATACCGTTGTTGGCAATGAGAACCTGTAGAGCAGAGTTATTGTTAGCAAACCCGTTACGATCGCTTCAAAGTTCAGAACTGGCGGGGTAGACGGAATTGATCGAATTCTACCTCCCCAAAACTCCAATTCTGGCGGGAAAGATATGTCCTTACGTTGGTGATGACAGTGTGACCATCATTCTGGCCAACAAAGTCCTTGACCTTGCTCGGAGGAGCATTCTCCAATCGGTTGCCGCCGATGAAGTGGTCTGCAATATGGAACTTCTCTGCATACGACGCCTTGCCATTGACATAGGGCACCGACCGCCCATTGGCACCCTCCTGGGCACCAGCTGAGATCTCAGTCATGGCTACTGCGTTTATGTGTGTAGAGGAAGAAAGAAGGGAGAGGAGGAGGAGATTATGAAGGAGGAGTCGAGAGAAAGAAGTCGGAGATTCGAAATATGGAGGAGAGGAGGAGTTTGATCAGGTTGAGAGAGTTGAGTCGTGTCGCTCTCAGGTCGTCATGAGCCGGTCAAAGTGGCGGGCGCGCAAGGGCAGTTTACGGGCAGGGGTAGCTCCGTCCGAAGAAAAAACAAGATCCGACGGGACGGGAGCTGGGCCTGTTTTTCTGCTGTTACTGTTGGGGAAGCAAAAAAAAAAAAGTGTCCCAAGTGTGGTATAGGCGCTAAAAATACAGAAGGGTCGAAGGGTAGGCACTGTCGGGTCTGTAATTAAGATGAGGTGGATAAGGTAAAAAGGAAGACGTTCTTGGTTGAGGAGGACCAGAACAGATGAATTATGTAGATGGGTTGAACAAGGTATTAATCTCGTTCGTCTTCCTTTGAGTCAGGTTACCACTTTGAGGATTGAGAAAGGTTGGAAGGAGGACAGAAGAGGAGGAGAAGTCTTCATCAAAAGGGAAAAAAGAAGTGGGAGGTCATCAACACAAGTACAAGTACGGATACAACCTGAAGCTTGGGATTGGCTTTGGGATGTACAAATTCAATGGATCTGCAAAGACTCTCCACTTCCATCTTCCCCTTGTGGGTTGTTGACTTGGTACTGTTGACTGCTGTTGGCTGGTGGCAAGCACCTCTCGGCACCTGGCGGGGAAGATGAAGCTAGAAACTAGAACTGTTGGGAGACAAACCCGCCTGGGCGTACAGCAAACCTACGGGACCCCCTGGGGGCTTGGGGCGGGGTGCCCAGTGAGAGACTAGCTGACTCTATAGACGATACAGTAAAAGGTATCCAGCATTCTACAGTGTACCCCAATGGAAAAAAAACATCTTCCAAAGGGTGGAGTTTCTCAATGTCATGTCGGCTTTGCAATGACCCGGAATGCAGTGGAGGGGAAGCCATTCAGGGTCCCCGTCAGTCTATAACCAGACTGGGATTAGATCCTGACATGGATGGTTGAGGGGCCGGTATTTTTCGTTGCGAGTGGAGGTGGGGGGGGGGGGGCCGTAAAACGCCAGACAATAAGACTCAGACACTACGGCTCCCATCTCATTCCCAGCCAAGGCGGCTCTAGGGGAGCGATTGATGGGGAGGGGCACAGAGTACGGGTAATGCCATTTACTAGGGGCCGCATTGGCTTGGAGCTATGAATGGTTGCGGTCAATGAATGATGATGTTACGGAGACCGAACAAAGTCTCCGGATTCCGTATCGGAAGCCGGTGTACATTGTGCGTTACAACAAGTCATGGTATAATTGGAGAAGAGAGATTAGCTATGATGATGCAAAACTCAATCCGCTATCTAAATGGGTTCCTGAACGGGAATGTTGTGAATGGTCAGCTGCGGCTTCATGGTTGGTCTTCATTAATGCCCGTGTAAGTCAATGCCCGATACACTATTTCCCCAGTCACAGCTATAAACAGCATGGAAATGTAATAGAAATCTTGATCGGTGAATCTTTAATTTATACTGAAGTTGGTTATTACTCAATAAGGCTCCGATGATGAATTCGGAGATTTTCGGTCCTTGTCTATCGGAGGTGGCTTACATGTTCGGAACCCGATCATCAACGAACTCACTCACAATATGCTCTCTGGTCATTTTAATTCCCGAATTTCTCTCCGGTGCTCATAAACCCCATCGTAATCATCAGTATCACGCTGAGCAGCATTCGCCTTCTATAAAACAAGCGTCCCTGGATCCATCCCCCTATAGCATCACAGTCTTGACAGCCTCTTACCTCAGCCTTCAACAACCTACCTTACCTTATCGCACCGCAAGGCTGGCATCTCCCGTCATAGCTATCTCGTGTACGTACACACCCCTTCCATTTAAAAACTAGCAGATCTCCAAGACATCCAAAAGCCACAAACACGAGCCGCATGTTGGGAACCAGTCAGGGGTTAGGGATCCTAATCGAGGCGTTGAGTTGCGGCTCCAACGTTTTGAAGTGACGTCTGAGGTTCCTGTGATCCGAACGCCGTTGCCTTGAGCTTTTACCGAGCGAGATCGAACGATGAAGGAAGCTTGGATAGAGGTCAGGGATGGGAGCTGGGTAGTTGGGTAGCTGGGATTTGATTGTGACAGGAAAGATGTAAGTGGTCAATTTCTCATTTTGGTATTATTGCACTAAGGTATACCGATTTTCTCATTTCTCTTGGTCTATCGTCGTACTTGTTTCTTGAGTAGTTTATCTGTTGACCACCCACGATGTTAAGTACATAGTTGAGGCTATTCGTATGTATTGAGGATGCCTTTTGAGCTTCTAGGATATACACATACATACAATCTAACAACCATTCAACTCGTCAATTATCTCCCTCCCCTTAGATAGCTAATTACTCTTATCTCCCCAGTCGTCTGTAGAGCCTTTGCATCCTCTACGTCTCCCTCACCATCCTCAATATCCCAATCCCAAGCTATCGTCATCCTCCCTCAAAATCTTACCCTAGAATCTCAATCTCAATCTCAGATCCAACAACCGCACTCCCCCCACTTCCCACTAGCGCCCTACCTTAATTCTCCCACGCCCCTTTCGACGGGTCAAGAAAAAAAAAGGATCTCCCCAATTGTTGAGTTCCCCAATCCTCCAACGTCACCCAATCAAACACAACCTTCTTTTCGGAGTTTTTTTATCGTTCAATTTCAGAACCGCAGCCTCGTTACCCACGGTCATTTTCCGAATCCCCAACATTGTATGTACACATTAGATTGATGGATCTTTGGGTTTGGTTTCAGGAGGTGTTGGTATTGCCGGGGGGCCAGCGGAGCCGAAGTTCGGCGATACGTGGGATCTGAGCTGCATACTGACTGCATCCTTTTCAATGTTGATTGAGTTCGAACCATTTGATATGACCGTGTCTGATATGTTGGCATTGATCTAAAACAACGAGTGGTTACGCGTAATATCCTGAGAGCAATAATGCCTCCGCTAAGTTCAGGGAAAACAAGGTTGCATCCGTTGTTCCGATCAATCGATCTCGGCTCAACAGCTTCATTTGTCCTCAACCACTACCCATGATGAATTAAAGGTTAGACAAGTTGATTGAACCTGTTATCGTAAACACAACTATCATTCAAGTCAACAGCTTAACTTCTTTCATATCAGATATTATTTCGTATCAGTACCACAAAGACAGCGCTGCTTTGGCCTTCACATTTAACACTCTGAAACCACCATGAAGTTATCTGTATGTATTGGGCGTATCTAGACCAGGTTTCACCGCCAACTCCCCAGTCCTCGAGCTAAAGCTAAGATATTGCATCATACGCCTCCTCAGTCTGTATCTACACCTCTCTCTCCTCCTACTCCAATTTGCACAAAGGAAAAGAATAGATAAATAATTCAAGATCATAAGGCAACCCAGACTAATCTAGCCCGCGGGCCGTTGCCTCAGCCTTGTCAGACATCGTACGACTCCCCACTGATGTCCGCTCTCCCCCGCGAGCAACCTTACTTCACAGAGAAAAGTAAAGGTAGCCTCGCATCAACTCTTCCCCAGTATTACCCGCTCCCATCTCGCAAGCCGTTTTTTAAAATAAGGACCATCCAAGTTGATTTGCCCGGTCGATGACTCGCTTTTGGTGCGGTACACCCCCGTCTCTCCAGGCCTGGCAGGTATAGCATGTACGGATATGTGACTCGGGCATGTGTACACCTAGCCAGGCCCTTCCCTTCTAAGAAAACAAAAGAAAAATAATAATAAACAATGCCATCCATGTCTTCATAACATCCGTAAACCCCGGTGCCGAAATCCCAATGTACCCAAAGAAGCAGAAGTATTAGTAACGAAGTCTGCCAGAGAGCAAGAAGTGGAATCCCGTAACCATCGTCAACACCGTCTTCGCCGTCTTGAAGCGCCAGCCGTAAAAGTATGCCGAACCGTCCATGCCACCCCTTATGTTTTGTAGAAACGGATATAAATGATGAGGTGAAATGCGACCAATTTGATTTGCGTAAACCGCTCGAACCGCTTGCAAAGTAAACCATGTCAAAGAATATAATCGACCTGGGACAGTCGTAGAATTTCGTGGGATACAACTGTTTAGTAGGTCTCTCCCAGGTCGCTCAGTTTCCTTGGGCCGGATACACTGGACCTCATTGTGTTTGCGCTTATCCTTCGGCTACCGCTCTGGCGTCGAATCGTTGGCATAGGGATAGCGCTGCCTTCACCGTTCGAGTATGTACCCCTGCGGCTTGGCGTTCGGAACTCTCCCTCGTCCTCTTCTTCTAGGTCCAGGTGGCTAATGCTGGCAGAGTGGCCATGAATCGACCCTCCCATCGAGGAGCGGGGTCGGCCCATGGGTGTTCGAGTTCCTGAGAGTGATGCCCTTGAAACAGGTCGTGGGATCATTTCTCCGGCGGTTCGTGAGGGTGGTCGGGCATACGAAGTGACACTAGCACGTGAGCTCGGCCTGCTGATCTCCTCCGGACCTCCACGGTTCGGCAATGGGCCAAATGATAAGCGACTGACCCCAGACGTGCTAAGACGGGGCACGTGGCTTCCCTTGGTTGCTGGTGTTGGAATACCGGTGGTTGGTGTCATGTCGTCGCCTGCAACCGAAGATGCGGTAGAGCCACCAGTGCGCTTACGAGAACGGATCGTAACCGACGAAGGCACATTGGTAGAGCTATAAACCGACGTTCGAGGTGAGGCGCGAGGTGGAGTGCGAGTCGGCCCGGGAAGCTTAGATCGCGCGGAGTGCACACGAGCCTCGAGGCGTTGCATCTGGGCGGTAAGGGTTCGAATATGGGTGAGTGAGTTAGAGGCGGGAAGTTTGTGAGAAGCCGAGCGAGGCCCAACGGCACGGTTGGCTGGCGTGCGCATTGTCGTTGTGCCACCAGTTGAGATACGGCTACCAGGCGCACGGGTCGTCTTGGTAGGAGGCTTAGATCGAGGTTTGGGAGTGATGCTGTTGTCCGATGAGGGCAAACGAGAACGACCGGATGCTCTGGAAGTAGCCGGAGTTCTCGATGCCATCTTGGGAAGAGTTCCAGAGACGTCGGACATGGGAGGCGAAGGCGGGTCAGGAAGTTCGGAGAGAGTGTCCTCGTCTGGTACGGGCGACTTGGAATCTGGAGGCGTGGTAATGAGAGGAGAGCTGGCTGTAGAGCCAGGAGAGGCGGGGTGGTCGAAAGTTGGCGACTCGAGGATAGAAAGGTCGGTTGAAATGGTGGACAGGTGACGAGACTCCTGTTTCTTGATCTTGTCCTGCAGAAGCTCTGCTTCAATCTTGAGATCGCCCAGTTCCTCGCGCAAGCGCTGTGACTCGATACGTAGCTGTTCACGCTCCTGCTCGCCAATCTTGATCTCCTCTTCCATCATGACAGCCCTCTCAATCGCCTGGTTGTACTTTGACTCCATATCTTCCAGAGATGACGTGGTGTTGCGCGCCTGTCGCTCAAAGTCATCGTTGGCAACTTCAATATCCCTCAGCTTCATTTGCAAAGTCCTGTTTGTGTCTCGAAGTGTGGTGATTTCCTTCTCGAGTGCATTCTGGGATGCGCTGGCCTCTGTTTTCGACTCTCTGTATTTTCTCTGTGCGACGAAACGAAGCCATTGTCAGCCAAAAACGTCCCGCCCGATTAGAGTTGGAGGCTGTTGGGAATGAGTAGACATACCTTCCACTCCTCAACCTCGAAACCAAGTGCTTCGGCTTTTTCTTGGTGATGTCGCTCCTGCTTCTCTGCTCTCTCGATATCCTTCTCCAACTCCTGCTCAAGCTCCCTACTTGAATCCCTGAATTCGGCCAGTTCGGATTCTAATTGTTCATACTGTGACTTGTACCAGCCAAGGGTATCCTCGACGCTGGCCCCAGGACCTGGCGGAGAGGATGGAGGCTCTGCCATATTGCGTACTTTAATTGATTTGCTGGTGTTTGTTGTTGTTTATTGTCTCTCTCGCATCGATATGTACGTAAAGGGGGGGCTGCTGTCGCGATATCGAAATGTCGGGAGGCGGGATGAAGAAAGGTGGCGCAGGCAATAATACGTGGGTAACAAAGATGAAAATCGTTGATGGATTCGTCGAATGATTTGATGCTATGACCGCGCAACTGTCGGCATAGTCAGTCGCCCTGTTCTTGGGCGAAGTGGCGGGAGATTTCGCTCACCGATTCCAGGACCCAACGATGATCGGAAGGGAAACAGAGGATGACCCTGCCCTGTCTGTCTATTCGCAAACGGTACCTACCTAATTCTTACCTGTAGAACTGCAAGATGCTGGAAATCTGCAGTTGTTAGTATTCGCGGCCGCTGGAGAGCGGAAGTTCCATGGGTAGGAAACGTCGCGCGATGATTGTCGTAGTTGTTGAGTTGATGTGAGTGTTGAATCAATGTTTGGCCTGTGACCTTGGGCTGTTGATGCGACACATGGTCCCCCCATTCTCCTTGTGCCAGCATCATGCACTAAACTCAGATAGGAAAGGTCAGTGGCAGCCATGGGCAACAGGGCGTTTCCGTTCCTTCAACGACCCCACTATTGGACAGCAATCTTCTGTCTCAGATACACACGTGACTCATATGACTCTTTGTGCCTGAATTGTGGTCGTATCCATTCTTTGTTATGTGCGTTGTCAATTCTACCCATCTCTATCGCTTGAAGCTGATCGGAAAGATTCACTTTGATCTGAATCATCTCAAGTTTCTCTTAAGCTCAGTGCATTGACCTAGGGGTTATCCGTATGCACCACCGCTCTGATACTTTGACAGGGGTTCGCCACTTTGTCTTAGACTCAAGTTTCATAACGTGAATCTATGAATAGAAGCTGATATTAACCCACGATCCATGACAGACAAGCATGTGCGTCATTTTCGCATGACGGGCAGCTTTGACAACTCATACAGCATCACAAAAAGAAAATTAGAAATTCTAGGGATACAAACTAGCCCGAAAGACGACTTGTCAACAAAAGCGTCACCTGAGCATTTATTCGTTGTTGTGTTTACACTTTAAATACCCACTCTAGGGGAGCCAAGGTGTGTTGGGATCTTTATCCCAAGCGACAAAAAAGACTAGCCTAAACCTATGGACTTCTTTGATGAGTTTATTTTGGTATCTTCCAAGTTCACTTGCCCCACAGGGCCACTCTCTTGCATGGAGGGTAGCATGTTTGTGGCTTCATTCCACAGAATCAATCCAGACATGACATAATTCACTGCAGGCTTATGCACTCTAATTGAAATCCATTGAATTGAATAGAAGTGAAGTGCTTATTAGTGAATCTTGGTTCATATTGGCAATTGCCTTTAATAAAGCGCTAAAATATCAAGTCCGATGTCTAGGCTCTATCCACATAGTCAGTCATACCGCCTGTTCTGCGCTGTTCACCCTCCCTCACATCACAGTCTTGCCCCTCCAGCTCTCCATGCACCTCTGACCCTTCCCGCTCCTGCAGCGGCAGCCCCAAAGTTATGCAGCCTTTCCCCAATAAGGTAGGCTTCGTCCCGTATGCGGGCCGTCCAACCATTAAACACCTTGACCAGGCCAATCGTGTTCTTGACCAGCAAGGCGGCCAGCGCAATAGCTGGGTATGAGTGTCGATATGTTATCGCAATTCGCGCAGCTTCAGCCAGTTCGCTCTCTCCTGCTTCGATGCCTGGGATGATGTTGTACTTGATTAGAGCGCTTGTGAGTGCTGGAGGCCCAAATATGGCAGCTCCAGCAATCGCAAGACCAGGAAGCACGAAAGCTCGGGTCAGAATGCCGATATCAGGGTTCGCCCACCCGCCTCGCAATACCGTTCGGACAGCGACAGCAAGGCGAGTATCTGGGAACATTGATGTAATCATCCGAGCTCCGAGTTTCAAGTATAGTAGGCCCAGTGTCCAGGCTTGGATCACACGTACCGTGTGCCGGCTAGCTTCTGGCCCACCCTCTCTTGCGGCCTGAATTGACGCAGCCGTCGGAGGATACATGTAAGTGTGGAGGGGAATTGCGAGATACAGTTCCATGAGTCCCGAGATGAGGAGCGGGAAGACAACAAGTAGGAAAGAATAAGCATAAAGCATCTTGGCACCCCGTAACAAAACTGCAGCGGCGCGTCGCTCAAGATTTCCAGCAGCCAGGGATGCTCTAGCAGCGGAAACCCCATCCTTGATCTTCACCCAAACACTGCGAGCGTGGAAGACCAGGTAAGCTGCGGAACCGAGAAGATAAACACCTATACTGAATGCATAGATGTCGTTTGTTCGGATATGCTGAGGAATCAGCATTTTAAACATGCGTCGGCCAAACACGAGTGGAATAATGGTGAAACCAACTCCTGTGACCGCCGCAAAGATCCAGATAAATAGAATGAACAGGAAGACCCTCGCTCGGAAGTGAGGTGGTATATAGACCATCTGATACTGGTTGCTGGCGTAGAGATCAGTATCTTCCTGCCCATCGATTCTTCGCCCATGCTCATCAACATCAAGGAAGACCCTCTTGCCCTTGGGTATCTTGATGCGATCGGATGCAGGTGCACGAACAAAACGTCCACTCTCAACAAGTTGATTCGCGGTCTTGAGATGATTTTTGTGTCGAGTGAGCGAGCGAATTTCACTGTTGTTAAGAGGAGCCCTTGGCTTAGCATCACCCCCATCAAAGAAATCAGTCCAGGTCTTTGGTACGACCTTATACCGGATATCAAGCTCTAGAAACAGAGTCTTGTACCATGGAAGTCGTTGGCCTCTGACGGGATTACCCAAACTCAAGCTCCCCTCCTCGTCAATTTTTCGTTCGCCGAAGAGAAAGTAAGTGAGTCGTAAGCCTCGGGCGCAAGTCCTGAACCACCATGTATACATAGCATGGAGCCCATCCCCGGGTTTGAAGAAGCTGACGGCAAGTGGCATAAGGAAGTTGTAGAAGAGTAGGTCCACAGGAAACTCGAGTACTGGCTCATTGGACGAGTAGTGAACAGGAAGAACTCCTGGGACTGTATAAGACAGGCCCCATACCACGCCACCCAGACAGACTATGACCAGGGCGCCGTACACAAAAGCTGAGAAGAGGATCTTTCTCAACTGCGTGGCCAGGGATCTTTCCAGGACATCTCGAACAGGGTGAAACTCGGGGTCATCTGGGTCGCGAATGAAGTCTGTAAATCTGTTAGCTTCAGCAATGCAAGGAATAAAGGAAAACTTACAGAGAACGCCTTGGCGCATAATCTTCCTACACATCGACACAAAGAGGGCAAAATGGAACATATAGCCAGTGCCAACAAACCAGTGAACGAAGACGGAAGTCAGGGGATAGTGATAAGTAAAGAGGAGGCGAGACTTGAAAGTCGTGTTCTCAAACAGGGGAAGGAGAGCGCCGTCCAGCAAGAGTCCGCAATAAAGCGGGAAGACAAGCATCTCAATGCTAATGATCATGATAACCTTCATAATGCCACTAGCTTGGTGCAGGGTATCGATGATGCCAGCCTCCCAAGCTTGAAGCATATGACCACGAGAAAATGGGCTTCCGCGCTTTAAGTAAAGTGCACCGAAGAAGAATAGTGTTGAATAGCCTGCTGCGATGGCCCAGAAGCGATCCAGCCCCGACCAGTGGGCCAGCTCCGGATTGACGTTAAGAGGTCCATCAGGCTCTCCAAGGCTGACCACCCAAGAATTCGGCTTCAATACTGCAGAGGAGAGAGCGGTGATCTTGAGCCATGCTACAGCTGCTGCCGATGTAATTGATTCCACCGACACGCTGCTGGTGAAGATTCTGCCACTGAAGATAAAGCCCACAACCTTACTGATGATCATGAAGAGAGCACCGATATTGCCTTTGACTGCGAGGAGTGCACTATGGCTGATGGCAGAGAAGTTCTGCATCTCTGCTGCAGACATGGGCAAATCCATGAAAGTATAGTCCAACACTCGCGAACCGGCATTGGTCCAGAGGGACCATGAAGCCTTTCTTGCTATGATGACGTGAGAGCCCACAAGGCCCCCAATAAGGCCCGTGAATATGTCGATCATGTTGATAGCAACCCACAAACCAAATCCGGCAACCATAACGGCAGCATCTTGCAAGAGTTTGGAGAATTCAAAGATCAGGCGAACAAGACGCATGGGGTTAGCAACCACCCAGAGGCTGACACGTCCGAAATTGTAAGGAACAAAGATGCAAGCAAAGATTGTCACAGAAACGAGGACTGCGCAGAAAATAGCGTTTTGGAAGAGTCCAGCAACAGGTCCACGCATACCGATCAGCTCCATGACACCCTCAAAGTCTTCGAGATCTTCCATGGCTTCTTGATCAAGGCCAGCACCTGGACCATCGCCCAGATCCTCGGGTTCCCCGGGCTCTTGCGCTGCAGCCTCATCAGGAGGAGGCACGTCTTGGTGGACCTCATCAAGCTCAGTTTCCCAGCCATCGGTATCGTCTTGCTGAGCGGCGATGGGTTCAGCGGCATTCGCCTCTGGCACAGCTCGTTGTTGCTCATCCAAGTCACCCCACATGAAATCAGTCACTCTACCGACTAAACCAGCGGGGTGGTCGTTTTCCTGAACTGCAGCAAGTGGAGGCTGTTCCGATGTGTGTGGCTCCGGAGTTCCGAATGTTCCAGTGCGTTCAACCTGATGAGCTGGCTCATCCTCGTTTTCTCTCAAATCGGGCAAAGCATTAGCCGCAGCATCATGCCCCAGCTGTTCATGGTTTTCGGATCCAAAAAGTGCTGCCTGAGAAGCATCTGATAACCCACTTGACGCCCCTGCCTCCTGAGTATCAACAGGCAGGTTTACAAATGACCAACTGTTGTTAGCCAGAGGGTTCACTGAGTCATGAAGTTGAGGCCCATCTGAAACAGCGCGAGGCCGAGAAGGACTTGTTGTAAAGCTTGTCTCAGATGTTTGCTGAGGTAGAGGTGGTAGGATCTCCTTTTCCTTGCCCTTGCTTGAAGATTCGCCGGGCACATACATTGGTGTTGGATAGTCATCAGAACCGGGTGTGTAAGCCTTCCGAGATGAACTGGCAACAGTAGAGCCGAAACTTCCTGCTCGCTCTCGACTAGTGTCAGGATCGGTGACAATACCAAGGAGAGGCTCGTCATCTTCATCATGTAGAGCCCGGCGCGTGACATCAACCCAATATGAGAGCTTGTTTTCAAGCCCCTCCTGGTGGATAAGCTCCAGGATCTTTCGAGCATCACCGTCTGCCTGTCGGTAAATACGAAGGTATTCGTAGACGCTGGCACGCTCCTCAGCAACAACTGCGTCTGGAGGGGTTTGAGATTCAACTGGACCTGCCTCAGCAGGGCTGGTTTCAATAAGACCTGGAGGGACCACGAGCTCAGAGTTCGTTCGCCTGCGTAAACGTCCATCAGCCTGAACCTGAGCGGCAAAGGCGACATCATTTGCGGTGGCAAAAGGGTCTCCAGTATCCAAAGTCTCGTCGTCTGATTCGTCTGGGCCCTGCAGTTCCTCCACTTCTTCCGGTCGGACAAGCATGGGCTCCTGCTGCGGCACAGGATTCTCAGGGGCTGGAAAGGCAGGGCGCACGTTCATCTCTGGCTGCTGCTGAACAACATAATCTCGAACCAGAATAACGAGAATGAAGCAAACGATGACCAAGACAGTGATGATTTGGCCTTCAAGGATCGAAATAACGGCGCGGTTGAGAGTTGGGTTTCGAGTCAAGTTGTTTAAGAATGCTACCTCTCCAAGCAGGGTTGGCGGTATGGACATGGACGGGGATGAAGTTGCGTTAGTAGATTCAGGGTGATCGGACTTGACTGCAACGCCCCAAATAGACATCATACGTGCGAAGAAGTCAGAAATATTCTGTTCAGACAGACCATCGAGCAGAGTATTGGCAACCGAAGCTGGAGTAGTAGTCGCCACAAATAACGGGCTTCCAGGGCATGTCTCGAAATCCAAGGCCGAAGGAGACATTCCCCGTAATGGGCTTGCTGTCGACGACGCTGTGTCATTGGAGCGAGTCATCATGGAAGTGCTGCCAAAACCCTCATCACTGACCCAGAACATGACTGACCAAATGCCTCTCATAAAGTAAGGCAACCAGCAGAGCCAAACGCTGATGGCCAGGGCTCCACGAAGCCATACCAAGACATTTTGGAAGAAGTATCTGGCCATGTGTCCGATGAAGATATGTACAGGAAGAGACTGAGGCATGTCGGGGGCGTATAGCTTCGTGAACCGGAATGATGTCTTGCAAAGTTCGCAGTACTTCTTTTGAGAATGGGATAGCCACTCCATCAAGCAATCCTGATGAACATACTTAATACTACCACTGCACTTGCAAGGGTAGAACAGCGGTTCCTCGGGAGTTCCTTCGCCTCGACATATTCGACAGATGCCGGGGTTATCTTGAGACTGTAGTAGATCATCGGATCGAGTCGAGGTTCGGTGTAGGCTCTTAGCCTTGGCAATCGAGGTTGGATCTTCCATGATGACAATTTGAGTTTGACGAAGGCGATTCGAAACAAATCGATCGCGCCCACGAGGGGCTTATTTTATCAGGTTGCTCACAGAGGCATGCGCCGAAGTGTCGAATCGTATCGAGGGGTCTGAATGGAGTCGTAGTCGGAAACGGAGAGACGATGAGCAGACCGACGAGCGTTGTAGAGAAGGTTTGGGCTTCGATGAGATATTAAACGGTCCGCAGATTCAACAGGCGAATGTGTATATAGTGTTTGCCCCAGCCGGTGCAGAACCTAACTGTAATGTTGCTGTTAAACTAAGAGTTGATTCTTGAAGATTAAGGTTGACTTTGTTGAGAGACGTGGTTCTTAATAATTGCCCGCCCGTGTTGGAGGAAACGCTAACCGCCACCCCCCACAGTTGACCTGCCCGAACTGCGAACCCAACCGGAGATGCCTTGCAATGTGCTGAGCTACGCTGGATCGGAATCGGGGTAGTAATTTTCCGGTAGTGACAGGATCATGGAACTCACGTGTTAGCGCCAAATCACTGGTTGATGTCATGGCAAAACAGCCAGCATGAACCTTCGGATGTAAGAAAAGTCAAGATCTGGATTGTAATGAATTAAAATACGTTGGTAATTTTTGGTGCAAGTTTAAGAAGCTTTCTGACAGGCTATTTTTGATACCCTGATCTAGAGTCTGAAGTTTTCTGTCCCCCTACGTACCTAGTAAATGCTGATGTTCATGGCGACAAAAAGGTGCTGTGTTTGTCTGATGAATGTATCACAAGAAGTTCCATATTTTGGCGAAGCGTCATAGACTTTGAGCCTCAGTGCCTGTCTATGCAGATGGAGAGCTGCGCTGGAAGTCTTTTAACTCATCATGATATACCATGACCGAGACGTCTCCCTATTGTCATGGATACCCTATGTTTCAGAACGGTGTCTTTTTCTGTCCAAGACTGAGACGCTATCACATGGAAATGTTCGTCGGGTACTACAGCGCGGCTCGGGACAGTCAGTTGATGAATTAGCTGCCATGTTATGCTGTCAAAAACTTCAGAGGAAACCCTCAGACAAGTTAGTGGTATTTAGTGCATGCTCTTACTTTTTCTCGGTAAAGTCTAGTATGTGATAAACCATTCTTGCACCTTTTCAGATTCCCTGACGTATTATGTTTGACATTTCAGCTCGTCGTTTATATCTAAGTTCCTGATCATCCAATCAGTGCGTGTGGTCCTGTCAGTGGCATCAAAAGGCGTTCGGGTAAAGCAAGCTTATGTGGTTCTGGATGACGTCGCGACCATGCAACTGTTTCGAAAACTGCAGGACAGGAAGCAATCCATGTTGGATGGTTGCTTATCTTTGTACTGACAGTGACAGAAACGGCATAATCAACTAATGGCGTCTGGGTGCATGACACCACTGTACAGACATGATGTGCGTGCTAGTAAACGTTAGAGACCTACCAACCTTAGCTTCCATTCGCTGGGTTGGATTGGATTCCAGACCATGGATGGGATGGGATGGACATGGCCAAGACCAAGGCAGCTGTAACGACGTCAACCGTGACTTTCAGTTATCTCCTCTTCTATTCCCTAACGTTAATCTTAATATCCTCCTTCTCCTCCTAAAATAACACATACATCCATACAAAAGCCAAGAGCTTAACTCCTTTCTTATTTGCAGCTTCGGTTGCTTTCTTTCGCTGTCTCGCTCTTGTCTCGAGTCGTGTCACAGAAGAGCTCCTAGACCTCTCGCTTGCTTCACGGCACCAGTATTTTACAGCACGCAACCCCTGCAGTTTGTCCTGAACTGTAACGCACTATAGGTAAGCCAGCTTCATTCACTCAACCTTAAAGCTCTCAAAACTTTTGCAACCCTGACCTGACCTGACCTTGTCAAGACCAACACGCTTCAAAGAACACATTTGTTCCTCGGTGCCTCCTCTCGCGTAGCTGAAAGCTGGAGTCTTTGCTACCGTTCGCTTGCCAATATTGGCTCTCGTCTATCAACTCCCATCATTGATTGCTTTGACCGCAGCGCGTGTCTAGCACGTCATCATGGCCGAGTCCGCCGGCTCGATCATGAACGGCAACGGCCACATCAACGGCAAGGCGAATGGAAAGCCTGTCGTAGGTCGCAGAGGTTCAATTAAGAAGAGAAGAAGTATTTTTGCATGGACTTTTAGTGTCGTTGCTAGGTATGTTTTCTCTGCGCGTCGTCATGGCATCTCGTTCTCGCTTGATGTCTTTTTACCAATCTTTTCCATCGTTATCGCATTGAGATGCCACCGTTTTCACACACAATAAGCTGACTGTTTTTCTGCTAGACTCGCGACATGGTTCGCCATCTATACAGTCCTCTTCCGATGCCCACCCTCGCTCGAACAGTGCGACGAGAACTCCCCATCGATTTGTAAACCCTACTTCCAGGTTAAGAACACCGTGCAACCTCACGTTCAACCATACTACAACCACTATGCAGCGCCCTACGTTGAGATCGCCCGTCCATATTACGATACTGTCGATAGCAAGGTCTGGCAGCCCACTCGCGCATACGCTGTTCAATATGGAGCTCCATGGGTCGAGAAGGCGCAGGCGCATACCCAAGCTTTGTGGGAGAAGAATGGACAGCCTCAGCTTGTCAAGTACCAGGCTCTTGCGCGTGCGCACTATGAGCAATCCGTTGGCCCCTACGTGAACCAAGCTGGCGAGAGGCTAGGTCCATACTACGACATTGCCCGCACCAATGGCCTGCAGATGTACTACGAATACCTCCAGCCAGGCTACGAATTTGTTCACCCATACGCTATTCGAGGTTATGATGTAGCTTCCGACTTTACTACAAAGACAGCTCTCCCCACAGCGTACTGGACATGGAACAAGACTTATGCGTTCCTTGACAGCAATGTTTGGCCTCACGTCCGCGCCGTCTACGTCCAGAACGTTGAGCCCCAGCTTATTCGCATCGGTGAGCGATTGGGACGTTACAAGACCAAGACTACCAAGCCCATTCAGGAAAGCTACTCCTCAAGGTAGGATCTCTGAGCTACATATCATTTACACGTTGTCTAACACCACATAGCTACACCATAACAACTGCCTCATCTTTCCAGAAGCCCGCTCCTCAGAGCACCACTTCTGTTCAAATATCATCATCTCAGGCTCCTATTGCTACTGAGAGCCCTCTACCTGAAGTTGAATCTGCTTCTCCTGAGTACATCAACCCTGTCCAGGCCCCTCCTCCCACCGAAAATGAGAGCGAGAAGCGACGAAAGGCTCGCGAAATGGTGGCTCAGGACCTCGAAACTTGGCAGACAAAGTTTGCTACTCAAGCCGATGAGGGTGCCACTGACTTGGAGGAGCGCGTTGACGAGATTGCCAAGCGCATGATTGAGGAGAATGTCAACACTAACGGTCAGAAGCTCTTTGACGACCTTGAGACCACAATTGATCGAGAACTCACCGGCCTTCGAAACAAGATCGTAGAACTTGCTGGAACTAACGCGGATGGTGCTGATGTGAACCAACAGATCGTCACCGCTGTGCGATCTTCTGGAATGGCCATCAAGCAGAAGGCCCAAGCCATTCGACAATGGCGCCAAGGCTATGACCAGGAACTCCAGGAGACTGTTATCACTGTCGCCGATGTTCATTTCCAGGTTCTTGATGAGACTAGGAATCTCGCCCTACAACAGATCGGAATGAGGTGGGCTTGGACAGATGGCATCACTTACAAGGACTGGGCCAAGTACCACGAGCTGAAGCGTACACTCAATGAGTGGACTGAGCAACTGAAGCAACTGATCGTTACCCACCCAGCTCTGCTCGAGGCCCAGGACGCCGCTGCACGAGTTGAGGATGAGGGAATGGAGATCGCCTCTGTGGCTGCTAAGGAGCTGGCTCGCCTTAAGGACGTTGCCCGCTACAAGGTTGCTGCCGGAGATACGTCAGACAATTTTGACGTTGACGCTATGAAGCTTGCAGCCGAGCAGGCTGCAGCAGCTAAGGAAGCTGAGGCCCAGACCCCCGCTGAGGACGACAGCGCCGCCTCCAGCCTTTCAGACGTCGTTGAAGAGGCTACATCTCAAGCACAGGACGCCGAACAGAACTTGGAAGACTTTGTCGCTTCTATTGCCGAGCCTGTTAAGGAGGAGGCATCCGAAGTTGCCGAATCTGCCAGCGAGAGCGTTTCCAGCGCTTCGTCTGTTTTCGACGAGCCTAACATAATCGAGAAGGCTACCTCAGCCGTTTCAAGCAGCGCCGAATCCATCGCCAGCGACGCCTCTAGCCTCATATTTGAAGGTGAGGAGAGTGCCAGCAGCATCGCTAAGGAAGCCTCAGAGACTGTCGAGTCTCTATCCTCCACTGCCTCCGACTCCGCCGCCCCCGTTATTGAAGAAGCGTCCAGCGAGCTCTCGGAAGTCGTCGAGTCAGCCACCAATGTCGCAAAGTCAGAAGACAGCAGTATGTCGACCCCCCTTGCCTCGGAAGCATCTGAAGTGCTTATCGGTGACACCATTTCCGTAGTCAGCAATGGTAGTGAAGAGCCCCTTGAGGCTGGTGACAAGGAGCCACTCGTCGAGATTGAGGAGGACCCCCTGACCCACCGCGATGAGACCCCTCTGTCTGAACAGCATGAGCATGTCAAGCCCGCTTTCCTCGGTGCTGCAGCCCAAGAGGTCCCTCACCGACAGATCGTCCTTGATGACTATGTCGATACGGATGCGATTGCTAGCGCCACCGATGCTGCGCAGTCTGTGTACTCGAACGCCGTTTCTCGTGCCTCCGAGCAATACTCAAGCGCTCTTTCAGTCGTCTCTGCTCAGATCTATGGTACTCCCAAGCCAGTTCATGAGCAGCTGCTGTCTTCTGTCTCCTCGTCTTATGACAAGGCAGTCTCAGCCGCTGGTGATCAGTTTGACAAGGCTAAGCAGGCCGCTACCACCGCCGCTCAACAACTTCCTGCCACCACTACCGTCCCAACCTGGCTCGACTGGGAGCGTATTGAATCCATTGCTTCCCAGAGACTCAACGAAGGTCGACTTTGGGCCGAAATCCAGTACCAGAGTGCTCTCATTGCCGCTGGACTCGCCACACCTACACCTTCGTCAGCCCCCGAAAAGTACTATGAGCAGGCCAAGATGAACTACTATGCTGGCCTCGGTGCTGCCCAGGATCGATACTCTAGATTCCTGGCTGGCGCATCTTCTGCTCTCTCGTCCCTCACCGCTACCCCTACTCCCACTGACCTTACAGGATCTGCCTCCTCTGTCGCTTCTGTGGCTAAGGAGTCTGCTGCTTCCGCTGCCCAGGCGGCAGGTGAAGCTGCAGGGTCTGTTTACTCTGCTGCTGGCGACACCGTCAAGTCTGCCGCCAAGGCTGTTGACGACTCCATCTCTTCAGTTGTCGATGCTGCCAACGAGCAGATCTCAGCCGCTGGCCTTGCCATTGGTGATTCTTGGAACAACATTGTTGAGCAGATCAGTGGCCAAGTTTACGGCGAAACGACCCAGATCGCCTGGTACGAGCATGTCTGGGGTGACGCCAGCTCATATGCCTCCAAGGCCACCGACGCTGCTGCTGACAAGGCATCTATCGCCTCCGAAGCAGCTGCAGCATCTGCTGTTACCGCCTCAGCCGAGGCACTTAGGCAGTACGAATCCGTGAGCGAGCTTGTCTCCGAGCTCATCAGCGGCAAGGAGCCCTCTTTCACCGAGAGCGTCCTGGCCCGATTCCAGAGAGCCTACGCCACCGCTGCTGCCAACGCTGAAAGCCTCAGAAGCCAGGCCAACGAAGCTGCGGCCTCTGCCGCTGACAAGGTTGGCAGTGCAGCCAGCGAGGCTACCGAGGCTGTCAAGGAGACCTTCCAGCGTGCGAAAGACGAGTTGTAAAGCCGAATGGAAAAGCCGACTAGGAGGAAACATTCTTTTGGAACGATACCCTAGATGATATGACGATCGTTTAATGACATGAATGGTTGTGGAGGTGATTAAAAAAAAATGCAAGAATGAAATGATAGGAGAAGGTGGAAAAGGTGCAGGACACGAAAGACGAGGAACAGTAAATTTGCGGGTGCGTTTGATGGGATTTGGATCTCATTTGTGATTGACGATGACCGATTGTTATGTACTTTTATGATTGCTAGCCCTAATTGATACTTTCAATATTATCTTGGTGTCTTTGTGAGTTAGTTGATGTTATGTATGTTCCTTTGTGCTTGTCACCAGCAAAGCCATCGCGAATTGGGGACAACTAGTCAAAGTCGAAGAGTTTTTATCGGTCAATGAGTAGCAGCTAGAAGCAATATTCTATCCCATGCCAAGTATACATCTTTGGACTCCCTAACCATCAAGCTCTGTGGTATAGCCTAGTATCCCATAGTTCACCCCTATATGCCCATTCCAAGCATCTTTGTATACCTCAATCTGAAGAGTTCCAAATCAGGGCTTAAACCAAGGCCAGTTCTCCACATCCATGTCTTCTTCTTCATGCTTGGTCTCGGGAAAATAATGCTCGTAGCTAAGAGGGGCAGATGTGTCTACAGAAGAAACTCTAACCCAGTCGATGTTCTCCTCCGCTGAATACATGGCGAGCTCTTCGCCTGTCTCTTCGATCACTTTGGTGAAGTAGGCGTTTTCCTCCTCGGTCCAGACACGAGATTGATTATAGGCGGTGAGTTCAGGGTCCTCGACCTCACCGTCCTCGAGGAGGCTGATCTCATCGTGGTAATAGTTGTCGGCTGGGTCGAGATACAGAGGTTCCATGTCGAGAAGGACAGACTTGTCTGCGAGGATGAAGGGCGAGTCAAATTCAAATCTGATTTCCACAGGAGCGAAGAAGTCAAACTCCTCTCCTTCAACGGAGTCGATCTCGTCAATCGTGAGGTTGTTGTCTTTGCTTAGGTCGCTGAGGGTGACGGAGGAAGGGGTGTCTTCCTTATCCTGAGTCTCTGCATTCATGACCTGAAAGGTAGCGTCGGAGTAGGCTGGCGGGTGAGACATGCGGCAAGGCTCAGCGAGGTTATCGTTAGGCCAGGGCTTCTTCTCGATGAAGTTCTCGGGCAGGTCGCGAGGGAACCAGCAATCTCTGCCGAACGACACTGCAGGAATACATCTCTCGAGGACCCAGACTTTGGGGTCTGGATCAACGGGATGACCGCACTCGGGGTAGACGTATCGAACTGCTCTACACATGGTTTCTTGGAGCTCATTAGCCTCAGTGGGAGGGTATAGGAGGAGGAGGAGGAGGAGGAGGAGGAGGAGGAGGAGGAGGAGGAGGAGGAGGAGGAGGAGGAGGAGGAGGAGGAGGAGGAGGAGGAAGCGAGAGGAGTAGGGAGAAGAAGACGTACTACGACGTACGATACGAAGTACGACAAACAAGTAACGAACGAAGGAAGGAAGGTAACGTACC